>NC_047102.1:3892500-4535255 GCF_902459505.1 Geotrypetes seraphini
ACCCCAGAGGTATCTAAACTGGGAAGACATGACCAAAAAGATACATCTTCAATGCAGCCTTAAAGTTTCATAATAAAGCTTTGTCATGAAGAGAAGAGGGTTGCGTGTTCCAAAGAGTTGACCCTAAGTAGAAAAAAAAAAATGCTATGGCATGAAAAACAAATAGAAGAGACAGTTGAAGTACACTGGACAATCAGAGGCGATGACACTAGAGAATGACATAGTGGCAGAATTTGTCACCGTCTCTGACCCCATGGATAACTGTGGGAAACCATCCCCATGTCATTCTTTAAGGAGAGAGGGAAGAATCAGAGTATGAATGGACAAAACCACTGACCCTCATGCCTTGCATTGAAGAATGCTAGTGTAGAAGGACTGAGGTTGATAAAGACATTAAAGAATGATTCAGGATAGTTTTTCATGGTTATGTGTGGGGACAGAGTCAGAGACAAATTCTGTCACCATGTCATAAAGGGTAATCAAAGAAGACCCTAAAATCCAGACAGGAAAAATCTGTTTCCTACAAAAACACTGAAGCCCTACTGCTAGTTGCTTATGGAATTTAACAAAACATAGGTGTGGAGAAAAAAGATCTAAGATTTTCCACCTTAATTCCTAAAACATTTGAGGCGTGAGGAATATGCCATTATAGGACAAATTTTTTTGAGTTGAAGTAGAAAATCTAAGGTCTTTCTTTTTCACTTCTGTGTTTTGCTAAATTCAGTAAGCAGCTATCAGTGGAATATCGGTGTTTTTGTAGAAAACAGAATTTGTGGTTTGGATTGTCAGATCTATACTGTTTTTTTGATATTTATCTTAGAAATAAAATAGACAAATAATATGAAATACCAGAATACAAGGTTCCATGTATCAGAATCATGATCTTGAATCAAAACCTGAAGTAAACAGGGTGTCATTGTTCTTGGTTGAGCGGTGGGGTAACATGGTCAGACCTGTATACATGATAGCAGATATTCTGAATGGACTGAGGGCATTTAATAAGGAATGTACCCTTGTAAGTGGCATTACAGTAGTCTAGGAGCTAAGGAGAGCAAATAGTGGGCTGGGACAGCCAACCAGTGACCCAAGATGCAACTTTCTTGATTGGGTTTAGGAAAAGACAATTCTCAAGTAAGAACATAAGAATTGCCACTGCTGGGTCAGACCAGTGGTCCATCATGCCCAGCAGTCCACTCATGCGGCGGCCCCCAGGTCAAAGACCAGTGCTCGAAATGGAGTCCACCTCACCTGCGTATGTTCCAGTTTAGCAGGAACTTGTCCAACTTTGTCTTGAATCCCTGGATGGTGTTTTCTCCTATAACAGACTCCAGAAGAGCATTCCAGTTTTCTACCACTCTCTGGGTAAAGAAGAACTTCCTTACGTTTATAGAATAAGGGCCGTCAACGGAGCGCTAACTGCACCATTTGAAGACCCTGCTACGCCTACGTAGATTTATATCCTGTAACTCAGAAAAACTGCACAAATCAAAGCAACTCATAAAGTGAAATAAAACATGAGTCACAATCGGAAACAAACATCCATTTGTATTCACTGTTCCTAACTGAACTGCATGGCATGGTCCATTAACTGTGTCTTATTAAAACTCCTGAGTGTGGGATATTATCCACTCCTTCAAAACATGCCACATAAAAAGACAGCAGCAAAGCCTTGGATAGTTGTTAATTGCTTGTTATCGGTGCCAATTAAGCTTTTTAAATAATTAAGTTAGGTACCTAGGTCAGTTAGGTATGCCAATCTGGGTAACCAACTTTAGGAAGGACTTTGGCTCACTGGTTGAGCTGCTACCTCTGCACTCAGAGGTTATGAGATCAAATCCCAGTGCTGCTTCTTGTAACCCTGGGGCAAGTCACTTAATCCTCCAGTGCCCGCCACTTTGAATGCCAAAGCCACAAAAAAGGCAGGATACACCAAGCCCAGTATCCTTTGGCCAACCAAGGTCCCAAGTGCCTGACAGAAACCCAAAGAGTAGCAACATTCCGGAGCTGAGATTGTGATGTCATAATGCCTCATTCCACCAATGCCTAAGAGCCAACCTCATCAGTGATGTCACAATGGCTCGACTGTCCTATACTGGGCTCATATGAGTTACCATACTGGGACAGACCGAAGGTGTGGCTCACTGGTTGAGCTGCTGCCTCTGCACCCAGAGGTTGTGAGATTAAATCCTAGTGCTGCTCCTTGTGACCCCTGGGCAAGTCACTTCATCCTCTTTGAATGTCAGCTTTGAAAGGCCAAAGCCACAAAAAGGTGGTATACAAAGTCCCCATTCCCTTGTACAGAATCAGGGCCTTATTGCCTTAACAGCAGTAACTTGACATTGTGTGGGCATTCGCAGGTTTCATCAAGGACAAATGGCTAACAATCTGTTTTTCAGAAGTGAGGAGAGATGCACATTTCTCTCGACTGTCTACACACTCTTGTAATAAGGGTATAATTTCTAAATCCAAACAGGCAGACAAGGCAATAGAACTGCAAAAAGAAAAGTGCACCAATGTCTGAAATAACCACTTAGCTCAATAACCAGCTTGAATATTTATTTTTATTCCCATTTGAAGATGAGAGTCCCTCATTTCTCTTCATTACTCTCTCTCATTTCCTTATCAATAAGGCGGGACTCCTTGAAGCTCACCCGTAATCAGCTAAGCCTGTTGCCAATCTGTTTCAGTAAATCATAGATTTTATAGATCAATTGAATGATCTGCGACTGCAGCAAGATTCTATTCCATTTGCATTCCTGGTCATTTCTAAGTATTTCACTTAGTAATAAACTCATTACTGACCATATTACCCTAGTAAATGATGCAGATATGGACCAAAACAGCTGTGATTTGTCCATTTTAAGAATAAACATAAATTTTAATCTGCAAATGAACACTGAATCCCCTGTTCCCCGTGTCCTCATCTAACCTTTCAAAGAATGCCATTGGCTTTTGCAAGCCTAACTCTTGTACCGTGAAGGTTACCCCAGTATTGTATCATTGATATGATAGATTTAGGGCTTTTATTGCCATGCTTTGCAGGTTATGAAACAGAACGGGCCTTATAGCAACATCCTACCCGAGTTCAAATGTTTTCTAGAACCATAAGGTAACAAGGACGGTCAAAAAAATATTTTCCAACACCTTTATGTCCTTGGCAAAGGGTTATAAAAGCTTCTTCCTTCAAGTGATAACGCTTTCATTAAATCAATAGATTTAATCCTACTCAGAATGTACAAAACAAATACCCACCACTCGGGTATACTTTTTTGGAATTCAGCTCGTATCTTTTCAAATGTTGCACAAGATGAGAGCGTAAATATTGTCCCTGGAGAGCCTGCAGTCCAATCATTTACCTGAATAATGGAGAGCGAAATGACTGGTCCAAAATTACAAGGCACAACAGTGGGATTTGAAACCTTGTCTCCCAGCTTCCCAACCCACTGCTTTAACAGCTCCACTCCAATCTTAGGTATCGTGATGCTCTTTTGAAGACGCAAAGACCTAGGAACCACTGGCAATCTGCCGGATAATGTAGGTTGTGAGTCATGCACATTACATTATAGGAATTGAACTTAGAAACACAAAACATGATGCCAGATAAGGATCTACGCAGGACCACAGAAGTTAGTGGTGATGTTTTAAACGCGTTCTTGTTTAATACCTCTGTTGGAGTTTTACAGGATTCAAAAGACCAGCCAATAAAGTAGTTTATTGAGACAAGCAGGAAATATGTGAACTACACAGACCAAATAAAGAGTCTGACTAATAACCTAGAAACTGATCGCCCTGCGACGCAGCCTGAAGCTGTGAAATGATCAGTGGGTTAGTTAGTTTCTTTGCTTGAATTAAATGACTCTCGATCGGTCCCATTATCCAGGCTGTTGTAACAAAAGCACCTTTATCATTTTGAAGCTTGGCATTTGCTTCCAGAGACCGGAGAAAATTTGCTCTGCCTGCAGACCTCGTTTTGAGTTACCACAGGAGGAGAAGCAAATTAGGACACGCTGGAGATTGTTGTAGAAGCCTTATTTGTGATTTGCAGGCGTAAATACAAGAATTTGCAGATGCATAGCAAATAAACATAGAAACCTCAATTTTAGAAGGCTGGGATTTACACCAGCAAATCTTCTCCCTCCCCCACAAAAAAAATTGTACTGAATTACCAAATAATTGCAGATCTGTTTCTAATTGAAAGCAAGCAGATGTGTAGGTTTCTATAATGGCAAACATATATACTGTATACATCAGCGGCATAGTAATATGTGTAGAATGTTGTTTTAGTGGTTTTTAAAATTTTTATTGTGTATCTTTTTTGTGACCCAGCTAGGTTATAGGCAGAATACAAGTGTTTCAAATAAATAAATATATCTGTGTCAGCAACAAAAGAAGAGAACTCCTCAGTTGCACAATGAATGGAAAAACCAAAAGCAAAAGAAACTGTGGAAGATGCAGGTGTTTTATTCAGTCAATTAAAAGTTACAATATTAATCCACAGATGGACCCAACACGGTCCATGTTTCGACAAACACCTTCCTCAGGGTGTGGTCCTACAGACATGAATATTGGTGTGAGTGTAAGGAGCATTCAACTGTGGAAATAGCATTAGTGAAATGATAAATCAGTGGATGAGTGACGTGCAGACGGAATGCGAAAAATCCCATAAAGATGTCAATCAGAATTTCCGAGTTGCAAAAAAAAAAAATACAAAAATACAAAAGTAGAAATGATATAATTTGGAAAGTGTATATTAAAGACCAGATGGAAATGTAGTGGTGCTGTGAGAACAATGATGTCATTCTTTACATGTCTATGTTCAACATATACGTATAGTTCACCTATTTAGGTGTGTTCATTGCCAAGCTGCCTTCAATTTTCAGCCTAGTGAAACGGATGCTCCCACAACATTTATACATAAGAATATTCTTGGTCGGACCAATGGTTCATCTAGCCCCGTTTCCCGTTTCCACAATGGCCAATCCAGGTCACAAGTACCTGGCAGAATCCTAAATACAGTAAAACCTTGGTTTACGACATAATTTTTTTCCAGAAGCATGCTTGTAATCCAAATCACTCATATCAAAGCGAATTTACCCATAGGAAATAATGGAAACTCAGACGATTTGTTCCACAACCCCAAAACTTTAATACAAAATACTATACGTACTTGTATTGCAAGACCTCACTCATTTAGAACGGTCACTTCACTCCCGTAGCGTCAGAGAGAGAAGAACCATTGGCTCAGTTGTGATGATGTGACGCGTGTATACTGTATGTACTCATATTGCAAGACTTTGCTCGTTTAGAACAGTCATTACACTCCCGAAGCATCAGAGAGAGAAGAACCATCGTCTCAGTTGTGATGTGTGTATACTGTATGTACTCGTATTGCAAGACATTGCTTGTATATCAAGTTAAAATTTAATAAAGTGTTTTGCTTGCCTTGCAAAACACTTGCAAACCAACTTACTTGCAATCCAAGGTTTTACTGTAGAATCAAGATTCCGGAATCCCAAAGAGTAACAAGGTTCCATATAGAATTCCAAAGAGTAGCAACATCCGGAATCCTGAATAGTAGCAACATTCCATGCTACTGATCTAGCACGTGTTCTAGAAAAGGTTCCATGTCGGCAGATCCTTTTCTTAAAACACTCCTAGAAATTAACACATCCCAACCTGGACGTCTTGATTCCAATTTCCATGTTCTATATAAAATGGAGCTTTCTGTATTTACTAATAACATCAAATGCTATGTGTGATATGTTAGTGTACATTACTGGATACCTTGTTTAAATGTCGTCCGCATACCCGCTGCAAATTCAAGAGAAATGCAAAAAAATCAGCCAAATAATACATCTCGACCACTCCAGTCTTCCACTATAATCTTTCTGCCTCTTCAAATCCTGACTAAAGAGATTTTTGGTATATTGCTTTGTAATGCAACATTTGGTTTTATAGCTGGCATAATAACATCGCTCCTTACAAATACAAATGTATCAGTTTTGCGATAACATCGATAAACTGCTTCATAGCCATTAAACACTATGCGGGGAAGCTATTTTTCTTATGGAAAAAATGCAGATTAATTTTCCAGCCCATAATGCTGGGCGGCTTACAGAACACATCTCGTTCTTCAACCCACAGAATAAAGGAGAGAGCGGAGAGATAAGTATTCCAAGCCCTCTCAATCAGAACAAAATCTGCCTCGTCGGAACAACTGCTCCACTTACCTACAAGTCCACGCACCAGCATATGGCAACCACAGGAGAAACACGAGTCCATTGTAATGCAAAGCAATACAGAGGCTGCTATGGACCTGTAAGGCCTAATGTTTAAAGGCAGTAGCTGCGGACAGCAAAGGGGATTTTTTTTTTTTTGTCTTTTTAATTTTCCACCACTAAATATTTAAATTTGGGTCATATAAGTCACTATGGAGGCAGCTCTACAATTGGTCTGCTGGGCTTGATAGGCCATTGGTGTGAGTGTAAGGAGCATTCAACTGTGGAAATAGCATTAGTGAAATGATAAATCAGTGGATGAGTGACGTGCAGACGGAATGCGAAAAATCCCATAAAGATGTCAATCAGAATTTCCGAGTTGCAAAAAAAAAAAAAATACAAAAGTAGAAATGATATAATTTGGAAAGTGTATATTAAAGACCAGATGGAAATGTAGTGGTGCTGTGAGAACAATGATGTCATTATTTACATGTCTATGTTCAACATATATGTATAGTTTGCCTATTCTTATGCCAAAGGAGGTGCTTTACAACACAACGCCACCATAGTAACATAGTAACATAGTAGATGATGGCAGATAAAGACCCAAATGGTCCATCCAGTCTGCCCAACCTGATTCAATTTAATTTTTTTTTCTGGCGTTGACCATAGGCACGGTCAACGCCAGAAATCTCTATGAAATGTTCCTCACTGCATCTTGATGTTATGTTTATATTTGATAACCAGCTAAAGTTATAAAGGTCTAAGCATAAATATAGAAGCATAAAAAGAGAGGAATGCCATTGGATGAAGGAAAGAAATGAGTCACTCATTGAAACTCAAACAGGCATTCAGGCAAGATAAGCAAGTAATACACTGCACGTGATGTGCTCCCGCCAGCCATGTTAGGAAAAACAAACTCAAGGTGAGTTATATTCACGTACCCTGACCTAGAAGGCTCACAAGTCTCTTCCTAATAGTATTTGCCTTGACTCTCTCTCAAAAAGTTCAAGGGCTCCCTTAAAGCATATTTCTTTTAATGAAGCGTTCAAGCAGGCTGATTGTGGCCTTGGGGGGTCTGTGAAGTAACTAGAATGCAATTTTTCTTCTTCTTTTCTTGTTTACTATAATATTGATAGTCAAGAGAAATGCAGTATATCAAGTGGAGTCCAAGATCACAAGGAGCTGCATCCTTTGAAGCAGAAGTTGACTGCACTAATTAACTCATTGACAGCCTTTAGTGACTTGGTGCATATCCTTAAGGATGCTTTAAGCCTATGTTCTGGATGATTTAGAAGATCTAGAAACATCTGTAAGAGGTGTCGCACTATGGAGCAGCTCATAAATCAGGCAGAATTGTCAAATTATTTATGAAACAATGGGAATTAAGCAATAAGCTCATCTTGGTAACATCTCCCATGAACTGCATATGCTTAGGGTCAATGAATATCATTACACATATGGTTTTGTCTTGAGCAAATCAAATATGTAATATGATTTTCAAAACAAGTGTCTTTTTTTAAGGCCAAAGCAATGTCAACCTACAAATTAAGTTGTATAGAATTAGGGCGCCATGATACTCCATTTCCATGGGGGACTACTTAAACTGGTCTGTCTTTTATCTCACTACAGACAGGGAAATGCAATCCTAATTTCTCTATTTCTCAAGAACCACATCTAATTGCAAGTAGGACAGGCTGAAGGTGCAGCTACATGGGTATCCTATATATGAGGAGAAGACTGCAGACTCATGGTACAAAATGTGGCTTTAACTGCCAGGAGAGGCTCTTGCCTGGTTAAACCCCAGTGAATGGCCATCCACCAATATTCATCCACACTTCAGTTAGTGCTGCTGAATACTTCCTCTGTCCATCACGTCACTGTCTAGTTAATGTCAGAGTGGAGCTTAGATGGAGCCAGCATTTAATCAGTTAGCAGTGATATTGTAAGCCCACTAGGGATAGAGATACTGCCCGTATGTACCATAGGAAGAAGTTATACCAAGAATCTAACAAACGTAAAACAACACAAACCCACATAATTCTACAGAAGTCACCAAAAGTAAATTAGTAACACAGTAAATGACAGCAGATAAAGGCCTGAACGGTTCATCCAGTCTGCTCAATAGTCACGCTCATTATACAGTATATTCATGGTTAAATTGTCTTTTCTTTCATTTTTCCAAGCAATAGTCCATAGAAGTCCGCCCGGTACTGTCTTTATGTTCCCACTGCTGGAGTTGCCATGGAAGCCCACCCCAGCCTATCCTAACCAAAGGGACACAGACCATGCAGGATTTCACAGTACCGCGGTGCCTAATTAGAGATCCTGTGTGTTCATCCCACGCTTTTTTGAATTTCATCACCATTTTCATCTCTACCACCTCCCTCGGGAGAGCATTCCAGGCATCCACCACTCTCTCCGTGGAAAAAGAATTTCCTGACAATCTGCCACCCCTCAAGCTCAATTCATGCCCTCTGGTTTTACCATTTTCTTTTCCATGGAAAAGATTTGTTTCTTTATTAATACCTTTAAAATATTTAAATGTCTGTATCATTATCACCCCTGTCCCTCCTCTCCTCCAGACTTTACATGTTCAGGTCTTCCAGTCTCTTTTCATAAGTCTTTTGGCTCAAACTCCCTACCGTTTTCATCGTTTTCTTCTGGACTGCTTCAAGTCCTCTTATACCCTTAGCCAGATACGGCCTCCAAAACTGAACACAATGCTCTAAGTTGGGCCTCACCAATGACCTGTACAGGGGCATCAACACCTCCTTTCTTCTGCTGGTTACGCCTCTTTCTATACCGCCCAGCATCCTTCTGGCTAAAGCCATTGCCTTTTCACAATTCACCTTCAGGTCCTCAGACACTGTCACGCAATTTACCTCAATTATTGCTAGTTGTTGGTTGTTACAACCAATTTTCACCCAACTGAGCAATTAATGTACACACTTAGCCGTGGATTCTTTAGCTGGACAGCCAAATTTGGGCACAGAGCTCCAATGCATGGACCAATGAATTACCTTATAAAGTCAAATATAAACTGAGATTTTGGGGGCAAAAAAGCCCAAAATTGGGGGTCTTAGTTTATATTAGAGTTTCTCTTCCATCCCCCTGCCACCGTGGTTACCTCCATTTTTTCTTTCACCTCCCCTCCCCCGCGTGATTGCCAGCATTTTACTGGCAGTTCCTCCCTACCTTCCTTCACCTGATGCAGACAAAGTAAGTTTTGCGCCAGGCTGGTGTAGGGTCGGAGCAGGGTCTTGAGCATGTCTGCATGCTCAAGGCCTGCTGGTTCCAAAGGCACGTAACTTTGCATGCAAGATTATAGAATGAGGGAACATGTGTATGACCACAACAAGAACAGTAACAAAAAAAGCCAATACATATAAATTTTGTAAACTTCAGAATTGGATAATAGGTTAACCAGCAATGTCTCCCACTACAGAGGTGCCGTTTTTCAAACTGCAACAAAAAACGTTCGATGGGCAGGCTGAATGTGCCATTTGGCTTTTATCTGCCGTCATGTTTCTATGTTTCTATAACCATAAAGCTCTATGACCTTACAAAGCAGATGTAAAGAGCCGTAGCCAATAGGAAGAGGAGATGCAAATGTTAAGAACCTTAGCCAATAGGGAGAGGAGGAGATAGTAGATGCTGTGGATGGGCAGACTGAATGGGCCATTTGGCCTTTATCTGCCGTCATGTTTCTGTGTTTCTATAACCATAAAGCTCTATGACCTTACAAAGCAGATGTAAAGAGCCTTAGCCAATAGGAAGAGGAGATGCAAATGTTAAGAACCTTAGCCAATAGGGAGAGGAGGAGATAGTAGATGCTGTGGATGGGCAGACTGAATGGGCCATTTGGCCTTTATCTGCCGTCATGTTTCTATAACCATAAAGCTCTATGACCTCACAATGCAAGTGCAAAGAGCCTTAGCCTATAGGAAGAGGAGATGCAAATGTTAAGAACCTTAGCCAATAGGGAGAGGAGGAGATAGTGGATGCTGTGGATGAGCAGGTTGGATGGGCCCATGCCGTCATGTTTCTATGTTCTATGGTTTGGAAGTTCTGTTGAAAAACATAAGCACAGCAAACCTCCAAGTGAAAATTTAGTGAGAGATGACAATTGCCAAGTACTGTAACCGTGTAAATCTTTTCACAGTGAATAAAGCTGAGATCTATAGAAATTTCTTTACAGGCATCTTAAGATTTAGGCTGTGCTCCCCTGTCATATGGCTTCAGTCACCTTTTTTTTTTAATGTATTCTACGACAGCAACTGTATTGACATTTGTGGATCTGCAGACATTTTGTTCACCATTAGATGAGCTGAAATGCCACACGAGGGACAGTAATTGACCACTTAATAGCATCCAAGGCACAACCCCCTGTCCTAGGAGAATCCAAGCAACCAGCGCTCTACATACTGCAATCCACGGTCTTGCATATTTAATGTGTGACTTGGCTACCGGCTGCAACATTAAAATAATTTCCATCCGTCTTAAAGCATGTATTCTCTATGTGCTATAGTGCTGAGGCAGGGAAGACGTAATTTGTCTATAATAAAGACTTTGTTTCCTTTGTTTCAGGACTTCACTGAGCTCTTGTTTTATGGTACTAATCTCTAGTGATTGCCTATAGTTTTCTTGTGAAGATCAGTTGCGTTGTTTTTCACGTTTCTACTTCTATGTACGATTAAAACTGCATAAATTTAAAAAAATAATTAAAAAACAAAAGATTATGGGACATCATTTTGGGACAAAGGGCAAGCCAGTCCTGGATGTCTTCTCTGTAGCAACAGGGAGACCACCGGGGATTACATGTCTCTAGATTCTTCCTCATTAACATTTGTGCAGAATTTCGGAGTTTAGAGAGCAAAAGATGAATTAAACGTTTCAGAGCAGAGCGAGATATTTTTAGTGCACATATCTGGGCCATGAAAACATTGCGGCCACTCGGTCTTTCAGCACGTGACGTCGGAGGACGTTGGTTTGTGCTCAGAATAAACAGTGGAAATGAGTTTGGAGCCCCCAGATCTTTCGGCACGCATGGATGAGCTGCTAATGAAGGTGCTTCTCTCTCATGATAGCAATTTCACGGGCCGTAATATTTTAAATTCCTGAGGCAGCCTGCAACACTGGCTGTCAATTGAAATTACCAAAGGAGGAACAAGATACCTGTCCACTTTTATACTACTTTATTACTGTGCTCCTACCTACCCAATCTAACATGAATGTAACCATGTCTAGACCTCTCTGAAATAACCCAGGAGACAGAGTTTATGGTGCTCGTCAGGGTCAGAATGTTAAGAAGAATATTGAGCGTTAAGAATTAAGTAACACAGCTTAGATGCAAACATAATCTGCCAGGTTAAATTGAATCAAGTTCTTCAGTATGGGTTTTTTTTTATGTGCACTGAAGATTTGCATATTTAGCCATCGCTCTCAGGAAACAGCAATGAGAAAGCTGTTTGACCCTTGCATGCTGTCGCACATCAGGCACAGAAGCAGTCCATAATCATATTCACAAAATGCATGCATGCTTCTTCTCGCCATGGGCAGATTCTTCATGTTTTAAGCAGCCACAGAGAAAAAAATGTCTGCTTTAAAGCCCTGAACTTCCCATTTAAACCCAGATAGTGCATCTGAGTCCTTGAGATGAAGCTTATATAATGCAGGTGTTATTTTTTTTTTTTTTAAATGTCTTCCGGTAGCAGGGACTTAAAGGGACAGGCAACTGAGACGTTGATAAAGAGGCATAGTATCAAAGCAAAACGGAGAGGGAGACAGCAGGGTGTTCCTGGTTCACTTTAATATTTCCCTTTCGGTAACAACAAAAAAAAATACAAGGAGTTTGAAATCAACGAGGAATTTACAACTTGACAGTTGTTGGGATAAACACAATAGACTCATCTACTCCCCTTCACTTGCAGCCATATTCGAAATGCTCCCTTCAAGAAACCAGGAAGGAAAATGTTCTAATTAAGAAATTAATTACACAAGGCCATCAGGGACTGGACGGTTTCTGAAAGATGGACTTGGCCACATGCCAGGTGAATAATTGGTAAAGTGTTTTCTGTATATATATATATATATTTTTTTTTTTTTTTCGACCTTTGAAGAAAGGCTGTCATTTACAATAACATCTGCAGTTAGAAAAAATGCCTGAGTCAGATGATCACTTATAACCAATCAGTGCATGAATCCTCCAAGGAATTTTCTAATTTTCAGCTGCCTCTTAAAAATGCAGATTCCCCACTCCCTCGCCAGCCATCATCGAAGGTGATCTTAAATCTAACCTTATCATTACAACTTTGGGTGTGCAAAAACAACAGCCTCCCAGTGTAACTCCCCTCCCCAAGAATAAAACAGTTTACAATGTACTCTTACGCTAAAGCCTTTCCCCAAATTATTCCTGTCCTAGAAGAACACATTCATAGTACAGAGGCATAATTTGAAAGCTCACGGAAAATGATCATCAAATAAAGAAATATTTATGAGATAAAGGATTGGACACTTCCATTTTCATAAAGCAATAGAGAGAACAGTTGATTCAAGCACCTATTCCCTGTGGGAAGACAGCAGACACTCACTGTGGCACAGTTGTTAAAGCTACAGCCTCAGCACTCTGAGGTTGTGGGTTCAATCCCACGCTGCTCCTTGTGACCCTGGGCAAATCATTTAATCCCCCCATTGCCCCCAGGTTCATTAGATAGATTGTGAGCCCGCCAGGACAGACAGAGAAAAATGCTTGAGTACCTGAATAAATTCATGTAAACCATTCTGAACTCCCTTGAGAGAACAGTATAGAAAATTGAATACATAAATAGTGTGAAAAGTTTCAGCTTCTGGTAACCAGAGCTGATATTCTGACATCATAATGCCTCATTCCACCAATGCCAGAGAGCCAACCTCGTCAGTGATGTCACAATGGCTTTATTGTTCTGTACCTGGCTCACCTTTACTACATTTTGATTTCTAGAGTGGAGTGGTGAAGTGGTTAAAGCTACAGCCTCAGTAGACTGAGGTTGTGGCTGTGGGTTCAAACCCACACTAATCCTTGTGACCCTGGGTCAGTCACTTAATTGCCCCATGTTCATTAGATAGAGCTCCCCTGGGAGAACAATATAGAAAATTGAATAAATCTGTACTGATATGTTCGGCATCCATAGGAAACTGTCTCAGAACTACCAAGAACTTTGTAACAAGGGCTGTTTTACAAAACGATGCTTAGGGAAAAAGTGGAAAATGTATTTATTTTATATAAAGACATAGTTTATAGTTTATTATTTATATTCTGCCTTTAAACAAGACGGATTACAACCAAACATACACCATTTAAAAAAAAAAAAAAAAAAAGACATCGTAAGTAAACATGCTTTGGCAGAAGGGTTAACCCTGCAGAAATCTTGACTATAGACCTGAGGCCGGACTGCAGAACTCGGTTGACTTCTGAGTGTGTATAGCAATAGCAGTGAATGGCAATAGCAAGACGGCAGTCTCGAATGAGATAAAGCAGACAAGGCAGTACCCAAGGTAACAAGAGACGGGTGCTAATGAAATGCAACAGAACCAGGCGGTAGGGAGCTGGCACAGGTGGAGAGAGACAGAAGAAGACAGGGAACGATGGCAGGCCAATTTCACAGAGCAGAGGATCACTGGACCCCCCTATTGATTTAATGGAGAACCATCGTGCTAAAAGCATATCTTATAGATATTTTAAAAGAATTGTGGACCCGGACTAAAGTATGGTTTTGTTTGATATCTTATACAACTGTGGTCACAGCACCTTCCTGCTGCTTTTCTTTAAATAACAGAATCACATCGCAGCAGTCCACATAACAAGTTTTGAGTTAACCAAGGGATATTTCCCAATTACTTAGAATCTACTGTGAATATATAAATTCTTTCCCAAAACAATTCACGGCAATGCATACGGAAGCTTGTCTTAAAGGAATGGATTAATATGTTTTGACAACTCAGCTACCAACTCGGCTAAGTTCTTCAGCATTACAATTGAGGCGAATTAATGCATATTTAACCCCTACCACAAAAGTACCAAGGGAAACTATATTACAGTAACAGCGTGACACTACAAACAATTTGTAACTAAATGGGATCTGTTTTGAGTATTTTAACATAGTAAATGACGGCAGATAAAGATCTACGCAGTCCTTCCAGTCCGCCCAATAGAAAATCCAAACTTTTCTCATCATGTAACCTAAGATTCAGAGGTTATTGGGCGCTGTTAAGGTGTTGGCATTCAGCTAGTGACCATCAGTGATTTGCTGACCGTCAATGGCTTAATGCCAATATTCAACGCCAGGAACAACAAGAAAAGGCAAGGGGGATGTCTTTTCAACGAATAATGAAGTCTTTATTAGAAACAAAAGGGTCCAACAAGGATCCCAGTTTTGGCATACAGATGACGTCTTCTTCAGAGGACACTTTGCTGAAAACAACACAGAATCAAGAAAAAACAGAACAGTATGGCTTGCCTACACAAGGTTCTTCCTGTTTACAACCTTTTTTTGACCCTGCGTTGTTTTCAAAAGATATAGCGGAATTAGAAAAGGTACAGAGAAGGGCATCAAAAATGATAAAAGGGATGGGATGACTTCCCTATGAGAAAAGGCTAAAGCGGCTAGGGCTCTTCAGCTTGGAGAAGAGACGGCTCAGGGGTGATATGCTAGAGGTCTATAAAATAATGAGTGAATTGGAAAGGGTAGATGTGAATCGCTTGTTTACTCTTTCCGAAAATACTAGGACTAGGGGACATGCGATGAAGCTACTAAGTAGTAGATTTAAAACAAACTGGAGAAAGTATTTCTTTACACAACCTGTAATAAACTCTGGAATTTATTGTCAGAGAATGTGGTGAAATCAGCTAGCTTAGCGGGAGATTAGAGAAACTGGGCCTCTTCTCCCTCGAAAAGAGGAGATTGAGAGGGGACATGATCGGGAATAGACTTAATAGATAAAGACAGGTTGTTCACCCTTTCCAAGGAAGGGAGAACGAGAGGGCACTCTCTAAAGTTAAAAGGGAATAGATTCCGTATGAACATAAGGAAGTTCTTCTTCACCCAGAGAGTGGTAGAAAACTGGAGCTCTTCCGGAGTCTGTCGTAGGGGAAAACACCCTCCGGGGACTCAAGACAAAGCTGGACAAGTTCCTGCTCAACTGGAAAGTACGCAGGTGAGGCTGGGCTCATTTAGAGCACTGGTCTTTGAGCTAGGGGCCGCCGCGTGAGCGGACTGCTGGCCACGATGGACCACTGGTCTGACCCAGCAGTGGCAATTCTTAGGAGTCTGACCTGAAATTTTCCATACATCTCTAGCAATAATTATGTTATGGAGAAAGAGATGAAAATGAATGCAATGCACATTAAATTCAAGAGGATAATAAGACAGTCTTTGCTATAGAGTGCAAGATCAAACATGGGCTGTGGAAAAGCAATTAAAGGCCCTTTTTCCTTCCGCCTTTGATAGCTCTTTGATTCACAGCAGCCATTAAGCCGAACGTATTGACTGAAGCGATCTATAAGCAGTCAGGTCTTTTAACTTCTCATTTGTTGATACAAGCATTGTGTCTCTTAATGCAATTGTTCTGTCTTAAATTAGATTGGTAAAGCTATTCACCTGGATTGTTTGGAATGACAAAAAAAAAAAAAAAAAAGGCAGCTGGCTGCACTATCTACACGGACTGATCCGCCACCTTATAGGTTCTCCGATCAATACGATTCAATGTGGGAGGTGAAATGAGGCTAACTTCTTGTTTTTAAAGCAATCTTTCTCTTTGACAGTAGGATTCTCTAATCTGTGTCTATCTCCTCCGTGCACGCACGGGAACCAGCTCCAAAGCTTTAGGAAGGGAAGCAGGGTATGTTTGCAATACATTCCTATACATTTATTACCCTGTATCCATAGGCATGGGAGCCCTGAACCTACCAATATTTTGACCAGTTTTGCATCGGCAATTAGAAAGCTTTTGAGTGGGGCCATAGATTGCTTTCTGCACCTGGCTTCATCTTTTGCACCAAGATAAGCTTTTCCTATGAGATTTTTTTTTTTTGAAGTTAGTATAACGAGACATTCTAAGCCCACCATTCGCACTGTAACAAGCCACACACGGGAGCAATGTCAATAATTTACCCCGAAAATTACTCACCCCATTACATTTTGATGAGCTACATGAAGGGGGAACCAGCTCAATGTATAAGACTTTTATTAAGAACTAAAACATGAGAAAATAAAAGAATCAGAAATAGTTACAATTTATAGGAACTGTGAAACTGGATTGCTTCAATGTATTTTTTATAAAGTTACTGTATGAACATAAAAATATAAAGTGCTAATAGAAACATAAAAACATAATGGCAGACAAAGGCCAAATGGCCCATCCTCAGCATCCACTCTCTCCTCCTCTCCCCAGGAGATGCCACGTTTTCTTGAAATCGGATACGGTCTAGGTCTCCATCACCTCTACTGGGAGACTGTTCCATGCATCTACCAGGGGTATATTTAGAGGGTTACTATACAATACAAAACGCCCTTGAGTAATAGATCACTACAGGTCCTTGACCTGGGGGGGCCGCCGCGGGAGCGGACTGCTGTGCGTGATGGACCTATGGTCTGACTCGGCAGAGGCAATGCTTATGTTCTTATGTTCTTATTTCCTTAGATTACTCCGGAGCCTATCGTATCTTAACTTCATCCTATGCCCTCTCATTCCAGAGCTTCCTTTCAAAGGAAAGGACTTGACTCATGCGCATTACATAAACATTTAAACATCTCTATCATATCTCCCCTCTCCCACCTTTCCTCTAAAGTATATTGAGATCTTTAAGTCTGTCCCCATACGCCTTATGATGAAGACCACACATCATTTTAGTAATCTTCCTCTGGACCGACTCCATCCTTTTTATATCTTTTTGAAGGTGTGGCCTCCAGAACTGTACACAATATTCTAAATGAGGTCTCACCAGAGAAACCTATAAAGAAAGAACAGGCCAAACAGATTGTTTGCCTGAGGTTTTCATTAGCTCACACTTAATATCTTTGCACTCATATTATAGATGTGAGAACTTACAAAATTAAATGAAGTGAAAAGGCCGAGAAAGGGCCAAAGAGTAAATGTAAGAAAGTGTGAAAGTGAGTGCGAGAAACGAACGTCCAACTCCTGCATACAATTCGAAAGGGCAGTGGTCCAACCATAAGTCCTTTTTTCGGTCTGATGAAAGGGCCATGCTGAGCTGGTGGCTCTTAAATGACCACGATGAATTGTCCTAGACCCAGTTGGTGCATGGTCAGTTAAGAGCCGCTATTCAACAACAAATTAGGCCACATATAACATAGCCAATTAAGTGTTAAATATTGCACTTAACCCACTAAGTTTTATCTGGCCATGTTGGCCTGAATATTCAATGCCGGTGTATGGGCATGCTGGGCTGACCACCACCAGAAAAATATTCTACCCCTGTGTATTTAGGTCATACAAAGACATAAGAATAGACCAATGGTCCATCATGCCCAGTAGCCCATTTTTACGGTGGTTAATCCAGGTCACTAGTACCTGGTCAAAACCCAAGGAGTACCAACATTCCAGAATCCCAAAGAGTAACAAAAGATTCTAGAACCCCAAAGAGTACCAACATTCCAGAATCCCAAAGAGTAACAAAAGATTCTAGAACCCCAAAGAGTACCAACATTCCAGAATCCCAAAGAGTAACAAAAGATTCTAGAACCCCAAAGAGTACCAACATTCCAGAATCCCAAAGAGTAACAAAAGATTCTAGAACCCCAAAGAGTACCAACATTCCATGCAGAATCCCCAAAGAGTAGCAAGATACCGGATTCCCCAGAGTAGTTACCGATCCAGGGCAAGCAGTGGCTTCCCCCATGTCATAATAATAGACTCTGGACTTTTCCTCCAGGAACTTGTCCAAGCCTTTTTTAAAACCAGCTACACTATCCGATCTTACTACAACCTCTAGCAACGCGTTCCAGAGCTTAACTATTCTTCGAGTGAAAAATATTTCCTACTATTGGTTTTAAAAGTATTTCCCTGCAGTTTCGAGTGTCCCCTAGTCTTTGTCATTTTTGACATAGTGAAAAATCGATCCACTTGTACCCATTCTACTCCACTCAGGATTTTGTAGACTTCAATCCTATCTCCCCTCAGCCGTCTCTTTTCCAAGCTGAAGAGCCCTAACCTTTTTAGTGGGAAACGATCAATTTTTTCTATTTTGCCAATAATAGCCATGTGCTAATCTTCCTATTAGCCCAGGGCCACTAAACTACACCCATTTTCTAGGTTGTAAGTGCTCACACGTTGACCACATGCTACTCAGTTAGTACGTGGTGATGCAGCTGTGCTAACCAACTCATTCTCAGCCCTGGAACCTCCCCGGCACTAAAAATTAAAACCTATTTTTTAGCATGTGGGTAGCATGCACACACAATCAAAATCTCCTGTAGGATGTCAGAGTACTCCCCGCTACAATGTTTTTTTAACTTGGTGTTTACTGCAGCTTAATCTCTAAAATACATCCAAAGTGGCATACAAATGAAATATGAATCAACTGAGTAATATGTATTGAAAGTAAAATCTTAAAAATAAGTCAAGAAGATTTAAATAAACTGCAGGCTTTTAGCATAGCCAATGCAATTGCTTTTTAAGTTCAAAAATGTTTTCTTAGGTTTTATAAAACCACATTTTAACTGTAAAGGTGATACATGGTCAAATGAACTTGATTTAAAAATTAAAAGAGCTGCCGTATTTTCTAATCATTGAAGTCTATTCTGTAGGTTAACAGAAATGCCAAGATACAATTCATTGCAGTAATCCAACTGAGCTAATGTTATGATCAGAACCAATAAGCTGAAATGATTTTCATAACAATATGAACTAAGTTGTTTGAGTCTAAAAAAAGATTTATTTTTTTTTGAACATTTAATTGACTTGCAGACATGGTCAGTGGAGAAATGATTAAAATGGAAAGGAAACCTCTTTTGCTTGAATCTGTGCTGATGGATCAATACATTGAATTTATGTCTGAAGATTCCACAGTCAGAAGACTTAACATCTCTTCTATAGACGTGTCAGGGTCCCAGTTTTCTATGAGTCTGTCTAGCACCTGGATTTGAATTCTAGACATGACTAGTCTAGTGATGTGATTCAGTCTGTGAGTTAATTCCCTGCCCAAATTTATTTCAATTTATATCCAGTCCTCCCAGAAAATTCAGGATGGGTTACAGAAGAACATACATAGTTTCAAAGACAGTAGGGAACCTATATATGACCCATGGGACTTAGTTGAAAAACCAAAAACAAAGGGGGGGCCTATCTATAACCCAAGGAATTACATAGTTTCTACTGGCACTGGGGAACCCAATACATAGGAGCAGAGCAAAACAGGCAAGACAATCAGGTGGAATGAATTACATGATCACACAGAAGACATGGATAAAGAGTCAGAACACTTAAAAGTCTCTAGGCCACATATAGGGTGACCAGTCCATGCTTTGGGTCATTGAAAGGTTTTTACTGCTTTCCTGAAGTCCAACAAGTTATCCAGAGCCCTGATCTGCATTGGTAGCAAGTTTCATACTTTGGGGAGGAAGTGGGAATAAGACTGCTTGTGCGTTGTTTCCAGTAGGAGGGATCTTCCGGTGGGGGGGGGAATGCTGAGCCGTTTATCATTTCCTGAGTGAAGGGGACAGCTAAGCGTGTAAGGTTTCAGTTTGGCCGCTATGTATCTAGGTGTCTTGTGGTGGAAGTTTTTGTAGGATAGTATGAGGTCCTTGAAGACACACTGCTTGATGATCGGCAGCCAGTGAACAGAGCTTAATGCAGAAGAGGTGGGGTCATGGATCCTGAGGTTTTTCCAGAGGTGAATTGCTGCGTTTTACACCCACTGTAGGTGATTGAGATTTTGTGCTGCGAGACCCCTGAATAATGATTTGCAGTAATCTATACGGGAAAGTGTGAAGGCATAAAGGAGCTGTGCGAAGTCTGGTTCTGAAAGATAGGGTCGGATTTTCCACAGCTGGCGTAGATAGTAATATGAGGTGGAAAGAGAAGGATAGTTGACCGTCTAATATTACTCCAAGGCTGCAGACCTAATCCTTTGCTGTCAGAATAGTTGATTACCAGGAGAGTGATGGGTGGGCATAGTTTGAGTTTTCTTTCCTGATCCAGAGGAGCTCCATTATGGAAGCATCGAGTTGGAACTTGTTGTGACTCATCCAATTTTTGATGTCAGTGAGATAGTCTTGTAGGTTTGCGAGTTGGGAGGCTCGGTCTCTGCCTAGCAGGAGAAATAGCTGGATGTTGTCTGTATATGAGTGAATTTTGACTTTATATTTATGAGCAATGTCGATAACTGGTCTGATGCATAGGTTGAAGAATAGTGGGGATAGTAGGTCACCTTGGGGACCCTGTATTTGGTTGGTTTTGGTTGCGATTCATCTGATCTGAGTAGTACGATTTGTGTTCTTTGGTGCAGAAATGAGGAGAACCAGTGAAGTGCAGTATTGTCATTCTTAGGTCAGGAAGTTTGGTTTGGAGGAGGTGGTGGTCAATAGTGTCAAATGTTGCACTTAGATCAAGTAGGACCAGTAGTGCATCATATCCCTTATCCAGTAGATTTCAGCAGTCACCAATGATATCTATAAGGATGTTTCATTGCTGTGGAATGATCTGAAGTTGGATTGGTAGGCGGAGAGGGCCTCGTGATGGTCCGTGAAGGTTTGCAGTTGACTTAGTACTATTTTTCTAATATCTTAGAGATGAATGGTAGATTGGAGAATGGTCTGCAATTACTCGGATCACATTCTATCAGCACCCCTTCCTCAGTCTTCAATCTCTGGTCTTGCCTCACTTATGCACTGCAGTGGAACACTCTTTCCGTTCCATTCCTTCATTACTTCAGCCACGTCCTCTAGCTAGATGAGTGTGACATCTCTAAGACTCATTTGTGAGAGATAATTCCTTATCCTTCTGCCTCATTCCACCCTTTGAAGCTCCTAATATACTCTGGGGTTCTACAGAAAAATGCCTACTTTTATTCACTTACACATTATGAAATCCTGCCTTAAGACCCCCTTGGGGTAATGCAAAAGATTTGTTGTTATAATAACATTTCATTAAGAATATGCAAACCATCTGCTAATGAGAAAACCAAACACATTTCAGGAAACAATGATTTCTGGTTATTGCAGTGTCACTAAATTATTCACAGCTGACACTTATCAGCACATATGCTACCCGGTCTATATGATTGATCTTAATAATTTTAATCGCAATGTCATATTTTGGACAAGATTTTACAATTTTCTGCTGCTCCTGAAACTCTTCCTTACTCCCCTCAAAATTGCAATGGTGGATTTTTTTTTTTATTAATTTTATTAAAATTTTCTCTGACTGCCTATATGTTGTAGAAACAATACGGCCAACGATGTTGCCCCTCTTCCTTGACAGTGTCGCTTCATAATGTCAGATTTACCTTAAAACATACAGTCCCGTCAACAGGAAAGTCATACAGGAGGGGGTGGAACACAGAGGGCATGGTGCAAGACGTATAACAACTAAGGCCATGGCTAGATTACAGAAGCCCAGAGGGAAGCAGTGATGTCCCACGATATGTGCCTTCACCACGTATAGGTGACCTGCAACTGCTACAGTCCGGTAAACCAAGGTCCATTTGGAACCTTTCAGATTTTGTACTTTGGCCTGAGTAATTGCTAGACTTTCCTGGTAACTTTGAAGAACCAGGCCAGGGACAAGTACAATGTGCTAAAATGTTTGAAGTACCTGTATGTAAACCGCTTTGAATTGTGGTTGTGTAACTACAAAAAGGCAGTAGACATGTCCCAATCCCTTTCCCTGATGTCATAATGCCTCATTCCACCAATAAGAGCCAACTTCATCAGTGATGTCACAATGGCTTCATTGTTCTATACTTGGCTCACTTCTGACATGGGCTACATTTTTTTACCACTAACTTGTGCAATTTTAGCACAGATCCCATTTTATGCAGTGAGAATTAGTTAATATAACTGGGTTTAACAGTAGAAAAGAAGAAACGGTAGTCCATTTTGATAACTTCCCCCTTAATTAAAGAAAAATGAAATGTTTCTAGAAATTACAATCACTGTTGTTAGGTGCCATTGACTCGTCTTCGAGTCCTAGTGACTTGAATTGCGAATCTAAAAAGAAATTGGTTTTCTGTTAATCTGGAAAGGTCCTCCAGCGTCATCCCCATGGTTGTTTTCAACATGTCCAGCCATCTGGTTGCAAGTCACCCTCTTTTGTCTGGTTCCTTCAATCTTCCCAAATATTATATTCTTCTCCAGTGATCTCTCTCTTCTGATGCTGTGACCAAATAAGACAGTTGTAACTTCATCATTTGGGCTTCGAGTGACATAGCTGATTTGATCTCTTCCAGAATCGATTTGTTAGTTCTTCTGGCAGTCCAAAGTTCAAATGAGTCAATCTTATTTCTGTCTTGTTTCTGTAACATCCAGCTTTCACATCCGTAACTGATCACTGAGAAAATGAGTGTGTGGACAAGTCTGATCTTCGTTTGGAATGTAATCCTCCTTGCCTTTGAATACTTTGTCAAAAGTCTTCATTGAAGAGTGACTAAGTGCTATTCTGCGAAGTATTTCCTCCCTGCTGGTTGCTTCTTAGTTTACGAAAGAGTTCAGGAAATTGAAATCCTTTACAACTTCTATTCTATTACCTTCAAGCTCTAAATCTTCATCATTTTCCATGTTCATGATCTTTATCTTGTTTATGTTCAGTTCTAATCCCAAGTTATGACTTTCAGCTTTGACTTTTCTCAGTAGATACAACATAGAAACATGATGGCAGATAAAGGCCAAATGGCCTATCTAGTCTGCCCATCTGCAGTAACCTCTCTCTAAGAGATCTCACGTGCATATCCCATGCCTTCTTGAATTCAGTCTCTATCTCCACTACTTCCTCCGGGAAGTCTTCTTTGCTACTAGTGATGAGTGTTGTATCATCTGCATAGCGTAGGTTGTTTATATTTCGGCCACCAACTTTGAAAACCGACACTCTTCTTCCGAATTTGCTTTTCTGAAGATGGTTTCACTATATAGGTTGAACAGAAAAGGTGACAAGATGCGTCCTTGCCCGACACCACGTTTTATTGAAAATCAGTGTTGCCATATTCAGCTCTCACTGCAGTTTCTTGATTTTCATATAGGCTCTCTATCAGATGAGTTATGCGTTTGGGTATTCCCATTTGCACTAGAGTTCTCCATAGTTCATTGTGATCCATAATTGAAGCCCCATTTGTTTACAAAGTTCATAGGCAAGTAGTATCCTACCCATGCTCTGTATTCCTTCCTGATGTTATTGGCTAATTAATCTTTTGTGAACTGCATTGAACTATTTGGTTATGCAGTCTAGAAATTGATTTTATGTTAGGCTATGTAAAAGCTTTGTTGTAGTCAACGAAACAAAGGTGTAGAGGTTTTTGGTATTCTTTGCTCTTCTTCAATATCCATCTAACATTGGCAATAATGTCTCTCGTTCCTCGAGCTTTTCTAAATCCAGCTTGAACTTCGGGTAGTTCTTGCTCAACGTATGATCGGAGCCTTCATTGTATTTTCAGCAATATTTTGCAGGCGTGTGGAATTAATACAATTGTTCTGTAGTTGTTAAAGTCCTTATCAACACCTTTCTTTGGTATAGGTATGAACAGTGATCTTCCCCAATCGGTTGGCCATGATTTTTCCTTCTAAATCTGTTGACACAGTCGAGTGAGGGCCATAATAGCACCTTCTGAGCCTTTTATCACTACTAAATGTAATAAAAGTGAGCCAAGTATAGGACAATCAAGCCATTGTGACATCACTAATGAAGTTGGCTCTTATTGGTGGAATGAAGCATTATGACATCACAATCTGGTTACCAGAGACTGAAATCCTTCACACTAAGGGGGGTAGTTATCAATGTGGACTACTATTAAGAAGTCTTTACTACTAGTTCATGCTATTGTAGTGCAGGTCCCACTTTATGCAATGAGATGTGCCACAACTAATGCTATATGAGCACAGGGTTACATATATAAAATGGGAAAAGAAAAACAAGTGGGAAGTTTGATACAACACATCAACCTTGAGACAAACAATATTTATTCATATAGATGCAAATTAAAAGAGTCCTATTTTGCAGGAGTATAAAAATATAAATATAATGTTCTTGAAATTCAATGACCCAGTGGGTGACTCGACACGGTCCGTGTTTCAGTCTCCGATTGGATATCGGTCCTTAGGAGATTTAGGAAATTTTTTTCACCTAACTTTTGCTGTGTTCTTGACCGTGTCCATTGAATTTCAAGGTCATTATATTTGTATTTTTATACACCTGCAAAACAGGACTCTATGTCCTTGCACTTTTATATTCAAATAAATGCACTATTTATTATTCAAGGTAGCTTAAACCATTCAAACTCACAATTAAGCCAGAACAAATTTTTCCAGCTACAACAGCAACCTTTATTAAGTCTTATTAGACCCTCGGCACCACCACTCAGAACTCAAACTTCTCATAGTTCTAAGCTTTACGTGTCAGCTCGTCACTGGGTCTATTATTTCTATCCCTTAACTAGAGCTTAATGTTTAATTTGTTTTTATAATGTCCACTCTATTTATTCATTCTGCTAATACTTAGCTTGAGTTTGCGATTTAAGTAGTCTCTGCTAGGGATGTCAAAGCCAACATGTTTCGCCTAAATCGCTTTTTCAAGACTCCACCCCTATTCCCTGCCAACAATCACTGTAACCACCGATTGGTTACAGTGGTTGTCGGCAGGGAATAGGGGTGGAGCCTTGAAAAAGCGATTTAGGCGAAACATGTCGGCTTTGACATCCCTAGCAGAGACTACTTAAATCGCAAACTCAAGCTAAGTATTAGCAGAATGAATAAATAGAGTGGAAATTATAAAAACAAATTAAACATTAAGCTCTAGTTAAGGGATAGAAATAATAGACCCAGTGACGAGCTGACACGTAAAGCTTAGAACTATGAGAAGTTTGAGTTCTGAGTGGTGGCGCCGAGGGTCTAATAAGACTTAATAAAGGTTGCTGTTGTAGCTGGAAAAATTTGTTGTGGCTTAATTGTGTGCTTGCACTTTTATATGCATTTTAATATGAATAAATATTGTTTGGCTCAAAGTCGAAGAGTTCTATCAAACTCCCCATTTGTTTTTTTTTTCTTGTTGTATTTTACGTGGGGTTTCTGCTCCTGTTTTTGGTTTGCGCCCATATAAAATAGCCCATGTTGATAACTTCCCCCCCTTAGTGCTCTGGTGCCTGGAAACCCCGCCTGTCCCCATTCTGTGCTGCTCACGTAACAGCAGCGTGCCACAAACATTGCCTGGGCTCCAACACGGGCGTTTCGAGGAAAGGTCCCTCTGTGACCATCTATCTAGTGCTAACAACATTCTATTATGATTTACATATTAATAGCGAGTTTTGATGAACTGATCAGAGGCAAACAAATGTTTTCTCCCTATCCATCTGAAAAGTTATCGGTGAACAGTTTTCCGGCACAGACGACACCCGGTGAAATATTTTCTTTGCAGACATTCTGGTTCTGTTGTTGTACTGCAAATTGCATTTCTCTGTGCGTTAAACACTTCATATTGACTGTCTAGGTTTAAAGAACGTGGAGGCCATTCCGCTTCTTGTGATCCCTAATATAAATGCAGTGCGCCAGACACGAAGCAAAGTTCATCTGCAATAAACCTGTGAATTATCATTAAGCTTAATGTGCCAAGCCTAGTCCTCCCGTGGCAGGAAGATGTACAGAAATCAATTTTCATCCTCTCTGTGTAGCGTGAGATTGACAGGTGATATATTCAATGTGGAATTTTTGACAGGGCCTAGTCTTTGCAACTTGCTGTGGATGACTGTCAAACATATTAATAGAGTCTGCAGTCACGCTTTTTATCAAGCTCCTGGAGAAAGAGACCTACCCCGGCAGATGGTCCCATTTCCTGCATATCCAGGTTTGCAGGTGCAGCTATGTCCCCTGACAGTGTTAATGCAGACTGCGTTCTCATCACAGTTGAGCTGTCCGCTGCCACATTCATCATGTTCTACAAGAAAAAAATAAAAATAGAAAGACCCACTGATCTGGAGTTTGAAAAGCGACTTAGTTAGAACTAAGTGTTAGGATGCAGGAATGGCTGAACCCAGCGGGTAGCTGGATACAGAGTCTGGCTCATTCAATTTCAGGATACAATAATCTCTCGACGCATGGAGCGTTTGCTTATTCCTCCCGAACACGGGGGGAAGCTAGCTGAGGAAAACCAAAGCAGAGAGAACACACAGCGCCACAGGAATAAAATAATAGAAAATAAAACAGATCCAGAGGTTTGTTGACACAGACCTGCAGGAAATGATATTTTAGTCTTGAACTCCCACAGAAGAAATGCAACTTGTATACTGTATGATTGGAAACTGACAAGACAGCCTTTATTCGCAGCCTGACCGCAGCATTATCACTAGGAATCATGGGCACCGTTTTCATTGTTCCCACAGAAAGGTGGCATATCAAAAATCCATTACCCTTACCCTTCGAACCCGGAACCCAGAAGAGGAGGAGCAACTGAGGGTATCACTCTTTCGAAACTATAACAAACCCCTGCTCCAAACTAAGCGACGACCAGGAGGCTTCCTAGCGGTCACATAGAGTTCATTAAACAGGCCAATAAAGCCAGAAAAAAAAATAAAGTGGAGGAAAAAAAAACCTCAGTTAGTCTTCGTACGGTTAAAAAAAACTCCACTTCAACCCCCTTTTCAATTTTATAGAAGGAGGGATTATCAGTGCAACAGACAATACAAACTCTCAATGAATTCAAAAAGTTAAGCGACACAAAACATGGGAACCAGCTCCATACATGGTAAACTTATGTGCTTCTCCGCTGGGGCTTTCACCAACGCAATAGTTATCACATCCTCAAGCGGAGACGGAGACTGAAGGTCTTCTATAATGAATTCTATGTGACCACTAGGAAGCATCCTGTTCGTCGTTTAATTTGGAGCAGGGCTCCGTTATAGTTTTGATTTCTCTGCTTCACCCAAATTTGATATTGCGGTATCACTCTTTCACCCACTAGATGCCAGGAAGTCAGGGACTCAGCAATATCTTCTTACCATACCCACCATGTGCCAAAGAGTGTATGACACCACCCGAAAAACTATCCTTTCAGTTGTAGCACCTGCACTGTGGAATCCCATCCCCATCAACCTCAGACAAGAACATGGTGTCTCAAATTTTAAACCAGATCTTAAAATCTTCCTGTTTACAGATGCTTTTGAAACTTAATCACGACATTAACCCTAGAATTAATTTAAGGCTTTCTTCTTTTTTCCCTTTCTTTCTTCCTCTTCTCTCTCTTCCCCACCCTCCTGGTTTGTTCCTTTCCCACGTCCTTTTTTATTTTAATATTTTTCCATTTGAGTGCAGTGGTGTCTGTCAATGGTTTTTAATAATCCATGTAAGTCTCCCCTAATTTTACATTTTTGTAAAATTTTTATGTAAAGCACTTAGAATTTAAATAGATGGGTATATAAAAAAAATGTAATAAACGCAGATCATTTGCGGCAAGGCCCACAAATTATGTTTTGTCCTGCATAGATGCCAAATATATCGAGCAAGGCCTTTGAAGCTAATGCATTGGAAGAATGACTTGAAATGAAGAATAAAATTGTGTCAGTGTATACCCCTAAAGCTAGATTCGGTAAACAGTGCCCCAAATTAGGCAACGATAAGATCCATGCTCTGCACAATGCCCTTTACAGAATACTGGCTTAGCAAAAACACTTCTTGCGTTTAATTTTGGGCATCAACATATACAGCTGCCAAAAGCTGGTACAAATACTCACGCCCAACTGGCGACAATTAGTCACGCATAACGTACAAGTCATTTTGAATGTTGATCCGAAAACACTGCTCCTGCACCTCCCAAACCCTGTCCCCAGAAACACCTACATTTGATCTGCATAACTGAAATGCATGGAGAGATTTCAACCACACTTGGTATACATATGAATTACTATCTGAGAAAAAATACTGTAGGGGTGGGAAGGGAGTGACATGTAAAAATTCTCAGAAATGACAGATTTTACTCTCTAATCCATAGTTTTCCACCTCGCAGAGATGAATACTCAGCATAACTCTGAAACGCATGGAGAGATTTCAACCAAATTTGGTATACATATGACTTACTATCTGGGAAAAAAATACTGTGGGGGTGGGAAGGGGTTTTCTTTTTTTTGCTATTTCAGCTGTCTGTGGTGTTCTTTGCTCACATGTTTAAAGACAATAGACTGTTTTCAGTCCAATTCTTTATATGTGAGTTTGCAAACCATTGGACCCCTGAGGAAGGTGTGTTCACCAAAATAAATGACCTGGAGGCGGGAACAAAATGTGAGGTCATTAAATTTGCAGACGACACTAAACTATTCAGCAGGGTTGAAACAACGGAAGACTGTGAAAATCTCCAAAAGGATCTGACGACACTGCAAGAGTGGGCCAAAAAGTGGCAAATGAGCTTCAACATAGGGAAGTGTAAAGTCATGCATGTAGGAAAAAAGAACCAGATGTTCAGTTACCAAATGGGGGGATCACTGCTAGGGGTGAGTAACCTTGAAAGAGACCTGGGGGTAATGGTGGACACAACACTGAAGGCATCGGCACAGTGCGCCACTGCCTCAAGGAAAGCAAACAGAATGCTTGGAATCATTAAGAAGGACATCACGGCCAGGACGAAGGAAGTCATCCTGCCACTTTATCGCGCAATGGTGCGCCACATCTGGAGTACTGTGTCCAGTATTGGTCACCGTACCTCAAGAAAGACATGGCAGTACTCGAGGGAGTCCAGAGAAGAGCGACTAAACTGATAAAAGGTATGGAAAACCTCTCATATACTGACAGGCTAAAAAAGCTGGGGCTATTCTCCCTTGAGAAGCGGAGACTTAGAGGAGACATGATAGAAACTTTCAAGATCCTGAAGGGCATAGAAAAAGTGGACAGAGACAGATTTTTCAGATTATGGGGAATCACAAGTACAAGGGGGCACTCGGAGAAATTGAAAGGGGACAGGTTTAGAACAAACACTAGGAAGCACTTCTTCACCCAGAGGGTGGTGGATATGTGGAACGCACTTCCAGAGGCTGTGATAGGCCAGAACATGCTACAGGGCTTCAAAGAAGGTTTGGATAGGTTCCTGGAAGACAAGGGAATTGAAAGGTACAGATAAGGACTGAGGTTAGGATATAGGGACAGGAGTAGAGATAGGTTAGAGAAAAATCAAGGGCCACTGCTCAAGCAGTGGGCCTGATGGGCCGCCGCGGGAGCGGACCGCTGGGCACGATGGACCTCTGGTCTGACTCAGCGGAGGCAACTTCTTATGTTCTTATTTTTTTATCATTGTACTTTTTTAAATTGAATTTTCATGGTTTTATATGTCAGTCTTTAATAAATTATCTCCAGAACATCTGTATCCACAGTTTTTGTTTTCATCGGTGGGAAGGGGGTGACGTAAAAATTCTCAGAAATGACAGATTTTACTCTCTAATCCATAGTTTTCCGCTTCGTAGAGATGACTACTCAGCATAACTCAGAAACGCATGGAGAGATTTCAACCACACTTGGTATACATATGACTTACTATCTGGGAAAAAATACTGTGGGGGTGAGAAGGGAGTGACATAAAAATGTTCAAAAATGGCAGGTATTAATACCGACACTCCCAATGATGTTTAAGTCCAAGTTCAGCCCCATAGAGAGGGACATTGTTGTGGAAGGGGGTGACGTAAAAATAATAAAAAACGACAGATATTAGTGTCTAATCCATAGTTTTCGCCCTCACTGAGATGAATACCGACTCTCCCAATGACGTTTAAGTCCAAGTTCAGCCCCACAGATAGGGCCATTCTTGCTGCTAAAAATGAAGATGTCCACGAAATAAACAATCAAATACTTCCCGTTTTACTAGGCGTAATCACTGAATACAAGTCTAGCGATACCAGAAGATTGGGATAAATAAATATCCAGGCAACGCCGGGTAATCAGCTAGTATTTTATAAAGGTATCACCATAGCAGCTGAACTTTACTGATGAACAAGCACGTTTTCTCAGCTTGCTCTGCTCAGTCCACTCCAGTTTTGTGAACTTATCACTCCCTGTTTTCTGAATGCTACACAAATACTTTTTGAATAGCGACCTGGTTATAATTAAACCCTTATAAAACAGAGCTTTGCTGGGTTAGCAGAAGATGGCCTCGAGATATACAGTAAATTTAAATCTAAATTGGATGCGGCAAAGCTTTCCTTTAAAGATGGAGATGGGGAATTAAATCCGGCTGTCCATATTCCTCTGAGGTTAAAATTGCTTTTATTTAATCTCCGTTATAAAATATCTGATTCATGCACGCTAATGTTTGTAGGTAGAGCTGGTAGCATCTCATTTACAATACTCTGACACGTCGGAGGTTGAAGTAGACAACAATTGAACTAGTGGAATGAACAATTTGTGGCAATGGTTTTAAGGAATATGTAGCTCCCGAATAAAGGGTCTTCATTGGCTAGATTTGATGATTAAATTTATCTTGACTTTTAAGGCCCTAAACACTACCGCCCAGATTCTGTATAGCTTAACCAAATTTGGGCCGATTGGCACATAAATTCATTCGTAAATTAGATGGAAATAAATCAATTAAGGTAACTGGCACGTTATTCAACTAGATTTTGTGGGCCTAAATTTACATGCACTATTTTGAGTACCATATCAAGAATTTGGGAGAAGAACCATCAACATCTCTCATATATCACCATTTGCTTGCATACCATTACAGTATGAGGGTGGTTTGAAAAGTTTGGTAAAGAAAGGCATGTTAAACGACGCAGTCTCGACAAAGGGCTTTACACTTATTCCAATGTGTTTTCAGGTTTTTCGTTCTCTTGAAAAAGTAGTTTGGCAAATGCTTGCAAAATACTCGCTGACGGCGTCAATGTCTTAATGTAGGGTTACCAGATTTTACCAACATAAAATCTGGTAACCCTACATTAAGTCATTGACGCCATCAGCGAGTATTTTGCAGACCCGCCCCCCAGGACCGCCCAGTTCCACCCACCCCTGTCACGCCCCAGCTCCACCCCTGCCCCCTGCTGGCTGTTCGCAATGTCATCGCGTTGTCGCCACGCACGCGTGGATGCCCCCTCCCGACGCAATTTCTTTTCAAAACTCGGACAAAGTGCCGGGTTTTGAAAAGCCGTCTGGTCCCTCGGACATGTCCTCAAAAGGAGGACATGTCCGTGGAAATCCAGACCGTCCAGTAACCCTAACTTAATGGCGCCGTCTCGTGGAAATTCATCAAACCTTTCAAACCATCCTCATCGAAAATAGCATCTTCTCACAATCCATATTCACCACACAACAGAGTTGGAACCAGTGAAACCTAAAAAATAGAACATCGTACCCCTGGTAATAAATAATTAGCACGCATGAAAAATGATAATGTACATGCATGAAACCAAAAAGCTAGAAGGCCTGTTCTGTGTTATTTTCCTCACCCACATCAGTACATTTTATCAAGAGAGTAGAGGTAATTTTCAAACCATGTGCATTAGCAATGATTAATTGGGGTGAAATTGGAAGAGCCTAGCTTGACTGAGACTAATAATAATTGCATTCTCATAGAGAAATGGCCCTAGACTGTACATCTGAGACACAAACAGCAAAAGACGACAACTGACTGCCACACATCTCTCTGCTGTGTGGATGCGACTCGCAACCAGTGCAAAAAATGGACCTACAATTCTAAAGTGAGAAAAGGCTCATTCTGCGTTCCCAACAAGTTAAGATGTGTTCTTAACTAGGGATGTGCATATTTATTTCATTTTATCTCATTTCGTAATAGTGTGCACTAGGACATGGAACAGCAGCAATTAGAAATGAAATAGAATTCTAAAAAATGATATGAAACACTGACTCATAACTCTCCTCTGCTAGGCTGGGAAAGGCATGATCTTATAGCAACCTACAGTAGAAACGTTGGAACATGATGATAGATAAAGGCCAAATGGCCCATCCACAGCATCCACTATCTCCTCCTCTCCCTATTGGCTAAGGCTCTTTACACCTGCATTGTGAGGTCATAGAGCTTTATAGTTATAGATACATGATGGCAGATAAAGGCCAAATGGCCCATCCACAGCATCCACTATCTCCTCCTCTCCCTATTGGCTAAGGCTCTTAACATTTGCATCTCCTCTTCCTATAGGCTAAGGCTCTTTACTCCTGCATTGTGAGGTCATAGAGCTTTATGATTATAGAAACATGATGGCAGATAAAGGCCAAATGGCCCATCCACAGCATCCACTATCTCCTCCTCTCCCTATTGGCTAAGGCTCTTAACATTTGCATCTCCTCGTCCTATAGGCTAAGGCTCTTTACACCTACATTATGAGGTCATAGATATGATGGCAGATAAAGGCCAAATGGCCCATCCAGTCTGCCCATCTGCAGCACCCACGATCTCCTCCTCTCCCTGAAAGATCTCACCTGCCTGTCCCATGCTTTCTTGCAGTCAGACATTCTTTGGCTCCACCACCTCTACCAGGAGACTATTCCACACATCTACCAGTATTTCCTTAGATTACTCCTGAGCTTTACCTCTTAACTTAATTTTATCCCCTCTCACTCCACAGCTTCCTTTCAGATGAGAGTCACCTTTGTACCATGTAGAGATTTAAATGTCTCTATTATATCTCCCCTCTCTGCCTTTCCTCCAAAATATACATATTGAGATTCTTATGCACCACTAACTCTAAAATGGACCAAAGCTCAGTATTGAGCTGGTGTACAACAGAAGACATATCTTCCAAAACTGTAGGTCGGGATCCCAAATGGGTGTCACAAAACCTGCCTTTGGTGTCAGGAGCTAGGTGGGCTCTCCATAGCTGCAGCATTATTCTGTACCTCCAATTTTACTGGGCCACAATTATGGGGTCACCACGAGAAAAAGATCAAGGAACACTGACATAAGGCAATTTGACAGATATGGACCGTCTCCCAACCCCTGATTCTCAGCTGTCAGGGAAGACAGTCACACAGGGCTATCTCCAGCTTTTATGAAGTGGGTTAGCATGCTTGCTTGTTTGTTGGGGTTCTATATTGAAAAAATGGATGTGCAGGAGAGGACATCATGCACATTGGTTGCACTGTTTTTGTGCTTTGTTCAGTTGAGATTTGCTGTTGATCAATTTGTCATGTCACTTCTTTTTGTACTGGCAATTGTGTATGTGTTCTCTGAGCCACTTTCAATAAAGACTTATTTAAAAAAAGAAAGAAACATTGCATCTGACTTCCATTGTCTGATATAAAGACGCGTTTGATGATCCATGCATCGTGGGTCACTGTTTCATTCTGGTGCTTGGATACAGGAATGGAGAACCAAAGGCAAATGAAATGTATTTACATTTAGTGCAGCTGAAATGAGCTAATTAACGGATGTCAATAAAATAAAACATTTTCACAGGATCATGCTCCCCTACTGTTAATCCAGGCAATCCTCAAAGCAGTTACTGCAGAGATCATGCTGCCGCTGAATGCTGGTTTCTTACACTTTCTGATGGTCTTAGGTTCTGAATTTACAAAGGTTTTAATTAAAATGAGCCAAAACCAAACTATTTATAAACAGAAATAAAAAAGGAAGCTGAAATGAGGAGCATTGTAGAGGTGGGTTTTTGTGACTTAGACCGTGGTCTAAGTCACAACATCCAAGTTCTGTCTAAGCTCTGTTGTAAAAAAAACTTTCAGTTTTACAAGCTTAAGTCTAAGCCAGCCCACGTCCCGCCTTTGACATGCCTCCCAAAACGCCCCATTTAGCTTTGGACGTTGAGCAGCACTATGAAGGCCTAGGTCATTATTAAATACGTCCAAAACCCAGTTTTATTATCGGCGCTTGGACGTTTTTGAGAAATGTTCATCCAAGTGCCGACTTAGGCCGGTTTCTGGTCGTTTTTCTCTTTCGATTATGAGCCCCATAGTCTGTCTGATTAAACCATAGAGCAATGCAAAATAAAAGGGACAGATACGATATTATAATCATTTGCAACATAGCCCTTAAACGCATACTGGACACAGTTGTAAAATCAAGTGATGGTCCCTCTTTGGACCACCTCCAAACATACTTAATAAATAATGCTGCCTTCCATATTAAAATATATTTTCAATATAAGCTTTTATGTCAACCATGTTGCCTTTGTCTTGAATTTGCAGGCTGTGAAATCTCCTAAGGAATATTTTCCTTACCACGGTTCGCAAACTGTACAGACCTCAGCCACAAACTGTGAACATTTCATTATCATCTGAGGTCAGATTTAATAAAGATTCGTCCCCAAAGGCACTAAATGGAGCACAACCTTTACATCGGTTAATCTCCTCGTGCCTGGAGATTCAGACCCGGGATAATAATTTTGATGCAGGACAGCAAAAAGGTTAATACGGAAACTGATCTCAAAGGCAGCGATAATCTTGTGCCTCGTACATGGGTATCCATATGTTTCCCTACATAAAAACAGAGTTTGAGCATTGCACCCCTCCCACTTCAGTACAGGGGAAAAGTCTACACTGTTCATCTAACAAAGGGGTGGGAACAGAAAGCTCAGGGGAGTACAACAGAGCACAGATTTTCAATTTCATATCTCTGCACACATCTTCTGGCGTTTATTTTGTCCTTGCTCCCCTGCAAGGACTCAGTGCATGAATTTTTTTTTGCTTGTGTTGTGTGCACTGGCCAGATATCACCTTTTCAAAGAGAAAGTCCCTGAGGACTTTTGATGTAAAAATAAGCTTACAGTCCCACTGATGCAAAGTACTTACGGGCCTGCAAGCACTGTGCAGAGTGATCTAAATAGCAGATGAAATTTAATGTGGACAAATGCAAAGTGATGCACATTGGGAAGAAATAACCTAAATCATAGCTACCGGATGCTAGGGTCCACCTTGGGGGTCAACGCCCATGAAAGAGATATGGGTACTATTGTGGACAATACCCTGAAATCGTTTGCCCAGTGTGCAGCAGCGGCCAAAAAAGCAAACAAGGTGCTAGGAATTATTAAAAAAGGGATGGTAAACAAGACTAAGAATGTTATAATGTCTCTGTATCGCTCAATGGTGCGACCTTGAGAATTGTGTTCAATTCTGGTCACCTTATCTCAAAAAAGATTTTGGGATATGCGGGATACAAATGTTTAAATAAATAACTCCGAGTCATATAATCAACAAGGATTATATGAATATATGTGGTAAGAGCGGATAGCATATCTGGTTTTAAGAAAGGTTTAGACAAATTCCTGGAGGAAAAGTCCATATTGAGAAAAACAAGGGGGAAGCCACTGCTTGCCCTGGATCGGTAGCATGGGATATCCAGGTTCTAGTGACCTGGATTGGCCACTGTGAGAACGGGCTACAGGCCTTGATGGACCATTGGTCTGACCCAGTAAGGCTATTCTTATGTTCTTAAGAATAAGTTGTCAGTAAGCCAGCAGACTGTCATCGTGGAATAATGAAGATTAAGGCGATAGTTCTGAAGCTCTGAAGTAATTGATTTCAAGATGAATAACTCCAGGGATCATCCTTGCTTTGCTCATGGACCACCTTGGCTGGCACTATTGATATAGTGTCATTGAATACCAAGCCACGTAGAAATTAAAAACACATCCACAAAATGCTTCCAGAATACCTCTTTACTACGCATTTTATGAACTTACTAGCTGATTATCTGGCATTCTCGGATATTTATTTATCCCAATTATCTGTCGTTTTTTATAATTTTTGCATGACACCCCCTTCCACCCCCACAGTAAGTCTTATGTATACCAAGTTTGGTTGAAATCTCTCTATGCGTTTCAGAGTTATGCTGGAACATACATACAGGTCATTGTTGAGGCCCCATTTGGAGTATTGTGTTCAGTTTTGGAGACCGTATCTGGCTTGAAGCGGTCCAGAAGAGGGTGATGAAAATGATAGGAGGTTTGCACCAAAAGACGTATGAAGAGAGACTGGAAGCCCTGAATATGTATACCCTAGAGCAGCGGTCTCAAACTCAGACCCTTTGCAGGGCCACATTTTGGATTTGTAGGTGCTTGGAGGGCCGCAGAAAAAATAGTTCATGTCTTATTATAGAAATGACAACTTTGCATGAAGTAAAACTCTTTATAGTTTATAAATCTCTTCTTAATTGCTTCTGATAATTTCAGCTATACACAGCTGAAAGCAGTGCAACATTCAGAAAGTGAAAAACTATCAAAGTATCAGCTGCAAGAGACAAGACTTTAGACCAACTATTTTTGGACTAAGTATTTTGAGGCCCAAAGGATTATAAAGAATGACTCTTTATGGAAAACCTGTGCCTTAAGTGTCCAGTGGTCACGTCTGTAACCGCCTTCAGCTCTCAACTCCTCCAGCACCGGACAAACACACAAGCTGCACTGCCCTCACTGCTGTAATCTCACGTAAGCGCTTTCCTGCGTCTGCACGCGATTGGATTGCACCTCACAATCGCATACAGACACAGGAAAGTGCTTGCATGAGGTTACAGTGACTGCCGGACACTTAAGGCACAAGTTTTCCATAAGGGCTTCAAAATAGTATCTGGTTTGAGACCACTGCCCTAGAGGAAAGGAAGGATAGGGGAGATATGATTCAGACGTTCAAGTACTTGAAAGGTATTAATGTAGGACAAAATCTTTTCCAGAGAAAGGAAAATGGTAAAACCAGAGGGCATAATTTGAGGCTAAGGGGTGGAAGACTCAAGAGCAATGTAAGGAATTTCTTCTTTACGGAGAGGGTGGTGGAGAAGAAAACGGTGACGGAGTCCAAAAAAGCGTGGGATGAACACAGAGGATCTAGAATCAGAAAATAGTAAATATTGAAGAACTAAGGCCAGTACTGGGCAGATTTGCACGGTCTGTGTCTGTATATGGCCGTTTGGTGGAGGATGGACTGGGGAGAGCTTCAATGGCTGGGGTGGTGTAGATGGGCTGGAGTAAGTCTTAACAGAGATTTCGGCAGTTGGAACCCAAGCACAGTACCGGGTAAAGCTTTGGATTCTTGCCCAGAAATAGCTAAGAAGAAAAAATTTAAAAATTTAAATTGAATCAGGTTGGGCAGACTGGATGGACCGTTCGGGTCTTTATCTGCCATCATCTACTATGTTACATACACATACACACACACACACAGATACGTCTGATTTTATACATATAGCTAGTTTTTGGCTGCTGAAAATACACTCAAGCACAAACACAAAATAAGCATGCAACTTTGCTGTCGTTGTTATGGTCACCCTAGCCAGCATTTGAAAACTCATCCCTCGAATGCACAGAGCTCCAGATTTTTATTCCTTCCAAGATCATTTCAACCACACACAGAAGGTCTCTATTTTATCTTTTATTCCCTGGCCCTCTGAATATAAACAGAGGGAGGATGTATAGTCGAGAACTAGCTGATTCCTCAGGGGGAGAGCTGTGAATGGCTACCCTCCCACTTCCTTAGCACTGCCTGTGGAGATAACTAATTAGAAGGTGTGATGTTGTGCATGGGTGACCTATTCACCGCTCTATATATACATGAAATGTTTAAATATCTGGAAAACACTTCCAAAAGCAAATTACCTCGAGTTATATTTCACTGTGTACCAGTAATATAATCTTTGGCCAATTAGGGAGACCTTTTTTCTTCCTCGTTAAAATTCAGCACAAATCTCACTTTCTGCAAGAGATGTGCAGTACATACAACTGGCCATAAGTCCCCACCCCATCCTCTCTGCTTTGTAATGCATATCATAGTGCGGAGATCAGGTACATTATCAAAGGCCAGTCTTTGCTGCTCTAATTATACACAAAGTAGACCGCAGCCTACAACAAGCAGAAGAAGAGAAATTGCTACGCCGAGAACTAGACTGGCGAAAAGAGGAAAGGGAGATGTTATAACATCAGAAAGGCTTTAGTTATGCTATCAGAAAACAAGAGATATGCGAGGCATCTCTTCAGCCATAACCACAGAGAATGGGAAAGGAAGCCAAGCACTGAATGAACCCTTGCTAAATAGGAGAGTGAGTTGTTTAGAATCTCGCTCTCACGCCCAGTGCTTTGGGCTGAATGCACAGGATTCAGCTCAACGCAGGAAGTCTCCAGGGCAAAATTAAATTTTTAGCAGACAGCGAGCCTACTTGCTGTCTAGACCGCTGACGCCCGTCATGTGGAAGCCATACAAAGTTAACGCAGCCCTCATCATGTGCAAAGTATATTCAGAATTTACAGCAGAGAATTAAACAAGAGCTGGGAGGGTAAAAATTCACCAGTGACACCTTGGCACTCTTTCATCCCACATACTATATCAACACAGATGTAGGGTCTGAGTTTGGCTGAGGGAGAAGGGGTGATGACTCTTGAGTGCTGGTCACGGAGGCGTTCGATGGTCTGGTTTGTTTTATTTGGTTTTTGATGGCTGTTACTGAGGCATCTTATATGCCTTATGGAATTTTATATTTTGATGCATGTGTGGGTTTTCGCCGTCGATGCGACGTGTGTGTTATATGTAATTTGATTTTGATATGCAAGTATGTCATTTGTAATATAGTGCGTCTCTGAAGTGTTTTGTACGATAAATGTAAATCTTTTAGTTTGTTTGTTAATATGTAACTCGTCCTGGACATCTAAGGAGAAGAGTGGATTTATCATGGCCAACAGCATTGTGCTACTTACATAGTTTATCGTTTACTTATAACTCACCTTTATCAAAGTGGGTCACAAAAGTACACGCATCATTAGTTATAAATGTCCATAGCATAAGAATTACATCACCCTCTCCTTACACACCTCATCCAGAGCCAAACTGAAAAAATATAACTGTTCAGCACTCGTATTTCGTTTTACAAAACCGATATCGCTTTAACAATTTTTTAAAAAGTATTCAAATCGCTCCGTTGTCTAATGCAGTGGTTCCCAACCCTGTCCTGGAGGAACACCAGGCCAATTGGGTTTTCAGGCAAGCCCTAATGAATATGCATGAAGCAAATTTGCATGCCTATCACTTCCATCATATGCAAATCTCTCTCATGCATATTCATTAGGGCTAGCCTGAAAACCCGATTGGCCTGGTGTTCCTCCAGGACAGGGTTGGGAATCACTGGTCTAATGTAACACGGAATTTTATTCCAAGTATCAGAGCCGATAGAGGAAAACAGACAACATATGTTAAACACAGTTTACAATATCTTGCAATTGCATGCATGAGTGGAACTTACAGTACAGTTTATGAATTACGTATATGAATCCTTGCCAAGATTCTATCTAGATCACTTCAGGGTAGGACGCCTAGTCTTTCGAATCACACAGCTCCTAGTGTTTTCCGCTTTACCAGATAAAGCCCAATTTCCGCCCTGCCTGGGCATAGACTGTATAAACACCAATGCACTACCATCATTTCATCAGGGGTTGCCGTACATGCACATTCCTCTCCTTAACCGTTGACTCATTTTCTTGATGCCTTCAGCCACCCCCCATTCCGTCAAAGCAACTAGACTGATAAAGGGAATGGAAAAACTTCCATATACCGAAAGATTGAAGCAGTTGGGACTTTTCTCCCTGGAGAAGCGAAGACTTAGAGGAGACATGATAGAAACCTTCAAGATCCTGAAGGGCATAGAAAAAGTAGACAGGGACAGATTTTTCAAATTAAGGGGTGCCACAAGTACAAGGGGGCACTCGGAGAAATTGAAAGGGGACAGGTTTAGAACAAACGCTAGGAAGTTCTTTTTCACTCAGAGGGTGGTGGATACGTGGAATGCACTTCCAGAGGCTGTTGTAGACAAGAAAACATTAAATGGTTTCAAAGAAGGTTTGGATAGATTCCTAGAAGAAAAAGGGATTGAGGGGTATAGATAGGTATAGACCATTGCTCAGGAAATGGGCCTGATGGGCCGCCGCGGGAGCGGACCGCTGAGCAGGATGGACTTAGGGTCTGCCTCAGCGGAGGCAACTTCTTATGTTCTTATGTTCTTATGTCTGGAGTTGACATCACTGTTTCTCTGGCGCCATTTTTTTTGTTTTCTGTTTATTTTTTTTTGCAGCTACTGTGTGGAATCAGTGCGGGGAGCTGTTTTTGGTGAAGAGAGACCCCCGACGCCGCTTTGGCGAAACAAGAAAGTTCCCCGTCGGGTCCTTCGTGTGGACTTGTCTGCTCTTGATGGTGCTTTATCTTCTGTGTGAGGAGACCGGGTGATTGGGGGGGGGGGGGGCTACAGTAGGAGCACGACCAGCATGATTAGCAGCTAAAAGTACCTGCATTCTCTTTGCGAATCTGAACTGCGCCTATATTTGGAAGATTTGAAATCCCTTTTCCCCTGTATTTTGAGTGTTGGCCTTCATTTGATGCGCTTAGAGGAATATTTATAACAAAATCTGAAGAGACTGAGAAATGTGAGAAAGAGCAGTTTTTTTGAACCAATGAAGCCAAACTGAGGTTTTTTTCTCCACATGTTCTCTTTGCTCTTTGGCTTCTTCCTTGCGATTGTTGTCATTTTTTTGGAATGGGTTTGTGCCGCTCTTTGCCATCTAGTCAATTCAGAAGGGTTCCTCTAGGTCTGCTCTATATACTTCTCTAACTCAAGACACGTACTTAGATGAGCACACTTGTTCTAAGAGGTCTCATAGGATCAATGGTTAAAATAAAAATGTTCCATGTATGGTGCTCTCTACTAACATTAGTTTTGTTCACTGAAATAAAATAATCTATAGGCTCCATTTGATAGATCTGATGTAATAATTAAATGAAAAGCAAATCTTCTTAACATTGTGCCACACACAAAAGCACACAGCAAGCAAGAACACTCACCCCATGTCCTTTAGAAATTGTTAAAAGTTAGCTTAGCTGCTCTTATCTAATTCCCTTGAACTCCTGAGGGCTGTTAAGTTAGCAAGAGTCACAAACCAAGTCTGCTCATTGGACCACAATGATCATAATGTCACAAACGACATCAATATACCATGAGTATCAATCAGATTGCATCCCACTTGGGCTAATTTGGGATGCTATGCTGAATATGGATCCCACAGGATCAGTGGCTTGATGACAAAATTCATAATTTATGGATGATGAACATTACTACTTGGTCTCCAAAGCCGGGGCTGCAATTTTCTTTGAAGATTTAAAGCTAGGCATTGCACCGGGTTAACAAAAAGAAGATCAAATTATCCTTGCGAGAAGAATTTCTGTATGTTCAATTAAGAGAGAAGCATTAAGGAGTAACAAGACAATCAACAAAATGACTTCTGCTGGTCGTTAGTCTCCGTGGATTACCTCGAAAAAGAAATCTGACACAGACTAATTAAACCTGACAATAACTAAATGGGGTAACAGGAAGAGAGATGGTACGATCTAAAATGGGGGGGAGGGAGAGTGTGGCCCAGTGGCGAGAGCTACAGCCTCAGCACCCTGAGGTTGTGGGTTTAAATACCACACTGCTCCTTGTGACCCTGGGCAATTCACTTAATCCCCCATTGCCCCAGGTACATTGTGAGCCCACCGGGACAGATAGGGGAAAAATGCTCGAGTATCTGAATAAATTCATGTAAACAATTCCCTTGAGTGAATGGCATAGAAAATTTGAATAAATAAATAGTGTAAAGAGTTTCAGCCTCTGGTAACCAGAGCTGATATTGTGATGTCATAATGCCTCATTCCACCAATAAGAACCAACCTCATCAGTGATGTCATAATGGCTCAATTGTCCTATACTGTACTTGGCTCACTTTTACTACATTTTGATTTCTAGAGTGGCGCAATGGTTAAAGCTACAGCCTCAGCAACCTGAGGTTGTGGGTTCAAAACCCCACTGCTCCTTGTGGTCCTGGGCAAGTCGCTTAATCCCCCATTGCCCCAGGTACATAAGAACATAAGTAGTCGCCTCCGCCGGGGCAGACCGGAGGTCCATCCTGCCCAGCGGTCCGCTCACGCGGCGGCCCATCAGGCATATTGCCTGAGCAGCGGTCCCTGACTAATTTTATACCTACCTCTACACTTATCTCTAAACCTTCCACTGCTCTTATCTGTACCCCTCAATCCCTTTGTCCTCCAGGAACCTATCCAGGTCTTCCTTGAAACCCTGTACTGTGCTATTTTCTATCACGGCCTCCGGAAGGGTGTTCCATGTGTCCACCACCCTCTGTGTGAAAAAGAATTTCCTTGCGTTTGTTCTAAACCTGTCCCCCTTCAATTTCATCGAGTGACCCCTTGTTCTTGTGGTTTCTTTCAACCACATTAGATAAAGTGCGAACCCTCAAGGACAGACAGGGAAAAATGCTCGAGTACCTGAACATACACCACTTGGGTTATAAGTGGTATATAAATAGTGAAAATAAATAAATACAATTCAAAAGGCTTTAGAGCCACATTGTACTGGAGGTGGGATAATATGCTCTGTATGACAGGCAATATTACATGGCACATTCAACTTGGCCAGAATTCAGCAGGATTCATAAATAACCAACACCAATAAAAGCTGACCGGCTCAGGAAGAAGATGGGGATTTGTTATGACTCATGAGATATTAGAAGTGTCTAGACTAAATGGAGAAGCAGCAATTCAGTGTTATAAAAACAGAAAGTCAAAGTTGAAAAACGGCTTCAATGACACAAAATGTATGGATTTCACCTTTACAGATTGAGAAATAAGTCAGTGTCTGATGCAATTGTATACTGTAAGTACAAATAGAATCATGTTGATGTGTGTTTATATACCGCTCTTTGATACAACATCAGTGCAATGTACATCAATTAAAGAGGAAAAGAACGCCAAATATTCATAACAGAAAGATAAGAACATAAGGACATAAGCAGTGCCTCTGCTGGGTCAGACCAGAGGTCCATCATGCCCAGCAGCCCGCTCACGCAGGTCCAGGACCTGCATATTAATCCTCTATCTATACCCTTCAATCCCCTTTTCCTTCAGGAAAACATCTAATCCTTTCTTGAAACCCAATACCGTACTCTGTCCTACCACGCCCTCTGGAAGCGCATTCCAGGGGTCCACCACCCTCTGGATGAAGAAGAACTTCCTAGCATTGGTTCTGAATCTGTCCCCTTTTAATTTATCCGAATGCTCTCTCGTTCTTGTAGTCTTCGAAGGTTTGAAGAATCTGTCACTTTGCGATATATTATGCAATCTTAGGTGTTCCACTGTTACAACGCACCAACTGGCAGCAGCTCTGGCATAAACCTTTACAAGGGATGTTCAGCCTACATAATATGAAAATCCTGCAGTCAACTCAGTAACACAGACTCTCCACTGTCAAATACTTTGAGGACAACACAAAATCCAACACTACTGCTATTATTATTTCTATGGCACTGAAAGGCTTACTCAGGTACTCATAGGAAATGGCTGCCTTGCTCCCGTTGTAGTGTCGAGAGACTATGGGAGCTCAAGGCAGCCATTTCCTATGAGCGATCTGCACGGGGCAGGAGCGTGGGAAGACTGCTTCTGCCCCAAAAACCCACTAGTCCACCAGGTAAGGCTTAAGGGGGGGGGGGGCTTACAGAGCTTAAAATAGCCTGAAATTTTTAAAAAAATTTTGTTTAAAAATTGCAAATATTCGAATCTGCAGATGTTGAAACCGCGGATTCGGAGGGGGAAGTGTAGTTTGTAATTAGCTTTCAAAGGTAACCCCTTCTTCCTCAGATTAATGGAAGTAAACCCCTGATGTCTCAATCCAGCCTCCTTTTTTCTGGAGCCATATGGTAACCCTACCTTAAACCATCTAAGGTAGACAAGGCTGACTACTTGGGAAGATTACAATATGTCATAGGAACAAGTATGTTTTTACTAGTGCCCTTCAAGGTGTCTGAAGTGTGCCGATGTGCCAGACAAACTGAAATAACCACTTAGCCCTCATGGAGCACTAGCTTCCTCTGCTTCGTTCCCTTCTCTCCATAGGTTCTATTCCGGATTTCAGCTGAAATATGTTTGTAACTAGTAACTTAGAAGTGAATGTCCTCTTCCAAAATGGGAAGGAAATGCTTCGGGGATGCCTTGTTACAAGCAGAGGGCCTTATCACATGTGTCAGTGACTAAATTAGACCTTTCCTCCAGCAGGAAGGAAAATCGGAGAGAGAGAGACAATCATCTTGGTCTCCAATCCAATCTATACAGCCTAACAGATGAACCAACAATTGAGATTGTTCTTCCGAAGTTATCCATCTCACCAACGCAACTCATTTGTAATACCAGATAAATAAGACCAACACAAGCAAAGCTTAGGAAGACAGCAAGACGGTTGTTTAACTTTCTGCATTAAAAAAAAAAAATGTTTTGCTCTTTAGGAGAACTCCGCGCTGCATTTCCTGCAAGACGCATGCAGACCTTGTGATGTGAATTTTTCAAGATACACGTTTACATGTTAGCTTCATCAGTCTTACACAATGTACCATCCATTTGCCTTTCAGGAATCTGAGTTGTCATTCAATCCATCATGCCCTGTGATCGATCACAGCTCAGTTCTAGTAATAACGTTCTCAGACGCTACGAAGCTCTGCCTCCCCCTCCTCCCAGCACAGGCCAGACAAAACAGATCTGACCTAAAGACAGACAATTATAGCCACCCTTATTAGATATATTAATCACGCTCAACTTCAGTCACGTCTGTTAATTAGTAGTCTGCCAGTATGAGTTCATTTTCCAGTGCTGAGTATTTAGATGACACTGTGCACAGTTACAGGAGCTGCTGATAGGTGCTAGCTAATGTTACAAGCAAACGATGAAAATCCTTGCATGACATAGCACCGGGCTATGTGATGGCTAAACTTCCTCCATTGTGGTAATAATAACGAGATGCAAATGCACATAAAACCACTCATTAATATATAGAGAGCATAATGCGACTTGCAGAGTGTTGCATTATAATAATAATTATATACCGCAATACCGTTAAGTTCTATGCGGTTTACAGAAGATTAGTGGGGTACAAGTTGAGTTGACGTACAAGTTGAGTTAACTTAAGGGATGTGGGAACAATGGGGAGAAAGGGCAAGAGATATGTTTTATATGTTTCCATTACAGCGACGGTTTTGGACATTTTGAGATGGCTACGTTCTTTGAAAATGAGCTCCATAGTATACTGCACGCTTCAGCAGCATCATTCAATTTGGCTTACATCCCAAAGCAAACAATGAAGAATAAAGAAAAAGTTAAAACCAGACAGAAATTATAGATCTTATTTTTAAAAAGAATGCCTACATCAGGGGTGTCCAACCTGCGGCCCGGTGAAGTATTTTCTGCAGCCCCGGTCGAAGGTGATGCAGCGTTTTCCTCTGCTACCCCCGGGTGTTTACCGTTTTGCCGGCTCCCTCCTCTGTCTTGCTGCAGCGTTTGTGCGGCCCCAGAAACATTTTTTTCAGCCAATGCGGCCCAGGGAAGCCAAAAGGTTGGACACCCCTTGGCCTTCATATTAGGGGGGGAAGTATTTTCTAAATGAATCTCTCTCAGCTCCTTTGGTCATTTGTTCTAATACAAAGGCCTAAAATGCTGAAAGACTTATTCGTTCATTTCACTCTGGGGAAGACTAACCAAGAGAATATGGAAGGAGGATCTTAATGATCTTAACTGAGGGGGACAACAGGTACGAGGGGGCATTTGGAGAAACTGAAGGGAGATAGGTTCAAAACAAATGCAAGGAAGTTTTTCTTCACCCAAAGGGTCGTGAACACTTGGAATGCGCTACCGGAGGAAGTGATCAGGCAGAGTACGGTACATGGATTCAAACAGGGATTGGACGGATTCCTGAGGGATAAAGGGATCGTGGGATACTGAGAGAGGTGCTGGGATGTAACACAAGTATAGAAAGCTAACCAGGTAATAAGTATAGAAAGCCAACCAGGTCGTGCATGGGCAAGACCGGAGGGTGAGGACTTTGATGGGAAGATAGGACTTTAATGAGAAACCAAGGTGGCAAGGGGCCCCTTCTGGTAATTCAGACAGGTCGTGACCCGTTTGGGCCGCCGCGGGAGCGGACTGCTGGGCAGGATGGATCTATGGTCTGACCCGGCGGAGGCACTGCTTATGTTCTTATGTTAATGCACAGGAAGTTTCATACTGGTGGATAATAAATCAAAATAGACCGAAAATAAAATAACTTGTATATCATGATCATCAATTTAAGAAAGGATTTTTCTTTAATAGGTAATGAGCACGCCTTGTTCCATCTACTTTTCCCCATAAGAAGTCTTACTGTCATATTCTGAATAACTTGAAAGATAAATTTTTAAGAAATACAGGTAATTGCGTTGCTGTACAAGAATATGGATGCCTCTAGCTCAACATTTTTTGTATGTGAATTATCCTACTCTAATGGAGGAAAAACGTTACAGAACGGAAATCCTAGTGGCATCGTAAAATGTATTATACTAAAGCGAAAAGTTAAGTACTCTAATTTGTTAAACCTACATGGTTGGCAGGCGTGCTCAATGCACCTGCTCCATTAGTCAGGTAATGAAGTCCCCAAGCAGCATGACCGTACAAAACTGCTCGATTCAACTTTGATGTAGAGGACCAGATTCTCCCCTCTTCTCTCTGCTCCAGCCTCTTCTCCTCCTTCCCTCCCCCCCTTACCATCTAAGCTGTATAGATTAGGAAATAAATCCAGTTCAGATTCTAATATTCTGACTCACAGGGATGGAAGGAACAGTCGCCCCTTGAACGTCGAGAGCAGCGCGGAACATTCAGCGCAGCTCCCTGCTCTATTAACCGCTATCAAAGTTTAGTAAAAGGGGGGGAGGGTAAGACAGCAAGTCAATGACATTTTCCATATTGAATCAGAGCAAAGGCCTTTGAAAACCAGCATCTCCAACCTTATATGTCATGTCTGTTTGTCCAAGTTAGATTGTAAACTCTTCCGAGCCTTTCAGTGATAAGTAGTATTATCATGCCACTTCCTGTCCAGGCGCTCCTTATTCAAGATCAGTCATTTGAAGAGTGGATATTGGACTTGATACTCCAGAGATTGCTCTAAATAAATGGTCAGTGCATTCATGTCTATCAAATTTTACTATTAATTGTAACAGGTGTACATTACAAGTTGTTCAAAATTCCATTATTCGAACATTGTTTGGGATTGGGAAGTATGAACGTTACTTCAGATATCATTGTATTGGCTGACCATGGAGTACAGAGAGAAGTATAAGTTGGTTTATCTAAGTGGAATCCAGAAAAAGGAGCAGTGTGCACCTGGTCCTCAAACCCCTCTTTATTAGTAACAATTAAAATATGTATGCAAAGTAGTCTTAAACAGTCACATGGCGAATAATAGCTTCAGATCAAGGACTCGACATGGACCGTGTTTTGGCTACACTGCCTGCATCAGGAGTCCCAAAAGATAAAAACAAACCAATAATGGGATCCGAATCCAGAAAAAGCTCCACCAGATCTTTCCTTGGTCTCAGTTTAAAAAGGGGCTTGCTGAGTTGTATGGGACACAGCCCACCCCTTCCTTCATAACTGCAAACCACAGCTCACCCTTCAGTTGAAGAAGATCGGCAGGAAGTACGCCTACTCCCTCCAGCCTGCTGCTCATGATATGAAGCTATTACTTGTCATATGTCTATGTGACTGTTTAAGACCACTATGCATACATACCGAGGCATGACTATAACTCTGACTGCATTCAAATACCTCGCAGTAATGTATATCGGCTACAAAGAGTTTGCAGATGTCATTGGCCTATTTCTTGCATGAAAGCAGACCTTGTGTACATAATAGCAGGTACCTGGCAAATAGGACCATTTACTAAACGTATCACATTATATTCCAGAAAAGTTGCACTATGCATCACACATAGATACCTCCTGCCATTTAAGACCAGACATTTATATCCCAATACTGAGTTTAACTGGTAACTTGCACCTTATTCGATGCAATGCCTTAGGAACAATGGTTCTTACATCTGTCCTTGGGGACCCCCAGCCAGTCAGGTTTTCAAGATATCCCTAATGAATATGCATGAGGCAGATTTGCATATAATAGAGGTCACAGGAATGCAAATCTGCTTCATAACCAATAGGAGGAAATATTTTATCACTCAGAAAATAGTTAAACTCTGGAATGCATTGCCAGAGGATTTGGTAAGAGTGGTTAGTGAAGCTGGTTTTAAGGTTTGGACAAATTCCAAGAGGAAAAGTCCATAGTCTACTGTTGAGACTGACATGGGAGAAGCCACTGCTTGCCCTGGATCAGTGGCATGGACTGCTGCTACTATTTGGAATTTTGCCAGGTACTTGTGATTTGGATTGGCCTCTATGAAGACGGGATACTGGGCTAGATGGTCCATTAGTCTAACTCAGTAAGGCTATTCTTATGTTCTTGAAAACCCAACAGGCTGGGGGGGTTCTCCAGAACAGGTTGAAGAACCACTGCCTCAGATTATTCTAGCAACAGAGTCTCAGGGGAAGATACAGGGGAAGATACAGCAGATGTCGTCAAAGAAAGAACCGCTGCAAACGACGAAGGTCTGATGAGGCTCGAGGTGGAAGCAGTAGAAGCAGGAGGAATCTTGGTAGGAGTCGAGGCCAAGGTCGCCTTTGAAGTCGAGGGATCAGAAGAAGAATCCATCTCGAAGAGCTTGTTTACCAAAATACAACGACGATTGAAGGCTCGAGGTTGAAGCGTAGCACAGTGCCGGCACGACTTCGGATGATGTTTTGGCCCAAGACACTTCAGGCAACGAAGTGCCAACCCACTGTTTCCAATCATTCTCACACCAAACTCATTACTTTCCTTGCCACTTGGGAGAAATAACAACTACATCTAACGTGAAGGCTGGGGTAAGACATTTAAGCCAGGACTGCAGCATTACTCTCTCCCATCAATCTCACAAATGAAACGCCACAAACCCCATTCGTGAGCAGGATCACCGCCAGGTGCGATCTGCTTTTCAAAGATTTAAGCGGACAGAATACTTATGTAGATTAGCATCTTGGAGGGTCACCGAAGTACCCAACTATGAGCGAAAATCTAATCTAATCTATTTCTGAGTCGCACATACCTAGGCAGGCTCAAGGCGACTTACAAAGACAAGAGAGAGGAGTGGAGAAGGAAGGGGAGGAGAGAAAGGGGGGAAATTTGGGCAGGGGAAGATCCGAGACGTTCAAGTGTCAAAGAAGTTTGTTTTCATTTTTTTTCCCGGAATGTGGTGTAGTTGGGTTCTGTTCTGGTCGCTTCAGTGAGGTCATTCCAAGTTTTCACTCCTAGGAAGTTAAGCATGGAGTGAAAGATTTGCTTGTATTGGAGATTCTTTGCTGAGGGAAGGTTTAGTAGTGTCCTGTCAAGGGTTCTGTAGGAGGACTTAAGTCTAATCCCAGTCAAAGGATAGAAAATAAGTTTCCATATCTGGTATATTTTTTTTTTCTCTCAATTAATCTGTAAATAGTGTTTTTTTCACCTTTGAGAGCAGTAGAAAGTATCAACAGTTGCCTCCAGCTACAATGGCTGCGAAAGCAGGAGAAAACCTCCAAGCCCAAAATTCCCCACTTTTCCAAGGCAATGGAAAATAACTTTACATTTTGCTTGGAACAGGGTCAAAAAATATTAGATATGCAGAATAAAATAAAATATCATTGTAGACAAATAATCTCTCCATGCTCACCTGTACATGAGAAATCATCCACACGGATAAATCCTGGAATGCACTCACAGCGGTAAGATCCCGGTAAATTAACACAGATCGTATTGGCATGACAGTAATGCATTTCTGTGGCACACTCATCGATGTCTGAGAAAAAAAAGAGACAGGAAAACCATAGATTTAAAAAAAATTGAAGGCTTTTAACATGGCATACTAGCAAATCCCGTAATGAGGGGATCAATATTCAGCCAAGGATGCCTAGTATTTTGCTGGCCACCATTAGTGTAAGGCCAAAAATTCAATGCCAAGCCACGCCCAGACTCCAGCATTAAATTTTCAGTTTTAAGGACTGGCTATACCATTTGGGTACTTAACTGGCCCACAGAAGGCTCCCAAAATAGCCAGTTTTGTGTTAGGTGCTAACCAGTCATTCTCAGAGGCAGAGCATAAGAATTACCATACTGGACAGACCAAAGGTCAATCAAGCCTACAATCCTGTACAAGAGTGACCAACCTAGGTCCGGGGTACCTGGCAGAAACCCAACAGTAGCAACATTCCAGAGCTGAGATTGTAATGTCATAATGCCTCATTCCACCAATGCCTAAGTGCCAACCTCAGCAGTGATGTCACAATGGCTTGATTGTCCTGTACTTGACTCACATAAGAATATAAGAGCTGCCATACTGGGACAGACTAAAGGACCATCAAGCCCAGTATCTTGTTTCCAACAGTGGCCAACCCAGGTCCCAAGAACCTGGCAGGAACCCAAAGAGTAGCAACATTCCAGAGCTGAGATTGTGATGTCATAATGCCTCATTCCACCAATGCATAACAGACAACCTCATCAGTGATGTCACAATGGCTTGACTGTCCTATAATTGGCTCACTTAAGAACATAAGAATTGCCATACTGAGACAGACTGAAGGTCCATCAAGCCCAGTGTCCTGTTTCCAATAGTGGCCAATCCAGGTTCCAAGTACCTATAGTTAGATCCCAACTAGTAAAACAGATTTTATGCTGTTTATCCTAGGAATAAGCAGTGGATTTCCCCAAGCCATCTCAATAAGTGCCACTGATAATGACTAGTTAGCCCCAAACAAGAGACTTAACTGGTCAGGAACTATGAACCATTTCTGGAAGGTTAAATCACTATTAATATCAACCATAATTTTCTTAAAAAAAATAAATAAATTATGAGACACGAAATCTATTTTATTAAATAGTAGCACAAATGCCAAAGATAACATTTAATTTATTCCTTAGATCCTTATTACAAAACACACTTTGGAATTTTTTATATATTTATTTAATCTTGTGCAGTGGCATTTTAGAAAAGTCCTTCAAATCAGAATTTAGACATCCAAGTTGGGACATCTGATGTTCTGCTAGTAACTTAGAAGAGGACCTGTTGACAAAGAGCCTGTTCTAAAACAGATGTCCATGTGCCAGTGATATAGAAACGTAGAAACATGATGGCCGACAAAGGCCAAATGGCCCATCCAGTCTGCCCATCCGCAGTAACCATTATCTCTTCCTCTCTCTATGAGATCCCACGCCTTCTTGAATTCAGGCACAGTCTCTGCCTCCACCACTTCTTCCAGGAGACTGTTCCATGCATCTACCAGCCTTTCTGCAAAAAAGTATTTCCTTAGATGACTCCTGAGCCTATCACCTCATAACTTCATTCTATGCCAGGGGTGTCCAATGTCAGTCCTCGAGGGCCGCAATCCAGTCGGGTTTTCAGGATTTCCCCAATGAATATGCATGAGATCTATTAGCATACAATGAAAGCAGTGCATGCAAATAGACCTCATGTATATTCATTGGGGAAATCCTGAAAATCCGACTGGACTGCGGCCCTCGAGGACCGACATTGGACACCCCTGTTCTATGCCCTCTCATTCCAGAGCTTCCTTTCAAATGAAAGAGACTCGATTCAAGCGCATTTAAATCACGTAGGTATTTAAACGTCTCTATCATATTTCCCCTTTCCCCGCCTCTCTCATCATCAGTGAATCAGAATATGTAAACATGTACAAAAGTTGAGAGGTTGGCACAGGTTTTCTACTTCCTTAGTTAGAAGAAGAGCTAATTAAATCATTTGTCTAATTGTCTAGCAAAATAACAATGAGAGCATATTATCATACACAGATGACATTCTCCTTCTCATCCCAATTGAGTGCGACTCCAGTGACACCTCTCAAAGAACTGCCAACAGCATAGACCAAGATACAAATGTGGGCCACACTCAAAAAGCTCAAACCGAACATAGCAAAAACAAAAGTACTGTGGTTTCACAGTTCCCTACAAACAGTCCCTGCAGGTGTCACCCTGTCCTCAGGAACTAAACTAGATATCAACAAAACCTCCAAAATACTCGGGGTCATGTTGGACTCAACCCTGTCTTATGAACTCCAATCTCCAACTTACGAAGAAAAACCTTCTATAGCATGAGACAACTGTAACTGATCAGACCCTTCTTCCACTTTCATCACTTCGCAATACTGGCACAAATGTTAGTACTAGAGAATGAAACAGTGAACCCGCTGAAACGGTGGTGGGGAAAAAGTGCTCCCTGTGGGCACAAGGACAAGGCCATCCACCGCCCCGTGGAGCGGTGAATGGCCTTGTCCCCGCAGTTAAGGGAGGGAACGTGTGCAGTCACCAATCGCGCCCGGCCCCCTCCCTCCTTACCGAATCTATCTCCCTCCCTCCCCCTTACCGTTGCAGCATTAGTAAAGTAACTTGCTCAAAACCGGCTGAGCCTGCCTGCAGTCGCGTGTGTGGTTAAATCAGCCAAGAGAAAATCTTGCCCTGAGACTGGCTCCTTCATCTGAACCTATTTATGGCCGAGTACATTAGCCCCAATGTAACTACACGTAATTCTCAAATATAATTTGTGATGTAACCCAGAACCCATGAGGAATAAGGTGGCTAAACCCAGTTCCCAGGAAGCTGAGCTCCCAATGCAGCAGTCTACTATGAACGTACAATAATTCCTAAACTTGGAATGAAGCAACCAGATGAATTTAGTTGTTAGAGCGATGCTTGCGAGGAGAGCTGTAGAATTCATCAGCTCTGAAGTACAGTGTAATAGAACTCAAATTGTAATTCATGTGTATAGATTGTGTGTCTCAGCTGAAATATTAAAGCCCAGCTTCAGACGGTCTTTTCAGGTGATAAAACGATTTGATTTATGCCTCTCCCTAGGTTCTTGAAGTTGTTGTTTTCTTTTAAACAGGTATACTTATGGTCTTCAAAATGAATCGTGACACAGCATAATGAAGCTCAGAATATCACAAACCTCCATCTGCCTCAGCTATGTCAAAACAGGAAGCACAAAGCTTCTGGGACAAAAACTTTGCATTGATGTAATTATGCTGGCAAACAAGGAAGGTAGCAGTGACAAGGTAAATAACAGATTACTGTAGAAGATAATACAGTTTCATTATGCAGAATGCCATGATATAATTAAGTGATAACACGCAATGCCTCGTAGGGATATACATCTCCAGCATTCAGAAGATAAGGCCTAGGTGTTTAAACAGCATGGCATTTTTATGCCTTGGGATATTATTATTAAAACAGGACTTGATTTACTTTACAAAGTAAAGCTAAGAATTTTAATGATGGACATTCTGTTGGGAAATGGAGGAAATCCATCACAGTTACTGTTGAAACACTTCGCATGTCCCAGTACAACAAATCGGTGAAAACCAAGAATTATAAAATATGAATTATGACTAGGGATGGACAACTGTTAACAAAGAAGAAATGTCAACAACATTCAACTGTCGATTCCCGTCACTGGCAAACAAAAATACAACACTTGGAGGGGGGGGGGTTGTGCTCATTTTTGTTTGCAGTGTTGGGCTTACTCCCGCCCCTAGTTCAAGTACCCCTTAAGAACATAACAATAGCCTTACTGGGTCAGACCAATGGTCCATCAAAACCAGTAGCCCGTTCTCATGGTGGCCAATCCAGGTCCCTAGTACCTGGCCAAAACCCAAGGAGTAGCAAAATTCCAGAATCTCAAAGATTAGCAAGATTCCAGAACCCCAAATAGGAGCAGCATTCCATGAGGAATCCCAAAGAGTAGCAAGATTCTAGAATACCCAGAGTAGCAACATTCCATGCTACCGATCCAGGGGGGAACAATGGCTTCCCCCGTGTCTTTCTCAATAACAGGCTAGGGACTTTTCCTCTAGGAAATTGTCCAAACCTTTCTTAAAACCATGATCTATGGGTGCCCATACAAGAGTTTGCATTTAGCAACTGAATTATAGTGAAAGAATGGAGATGTAGGTATGGATGGATGTTGATTTTTCACCCTCTGCAAATGGGATGGATGGGGGGAGGGAGTATAATTTCAAGGATTTCATCTTTTAATATCCTAAGCTTTGTGTTACTAGTGTTATGAGCAATTTAACGTGTTTCTCCTGCTTATTGTATGTTACTATATAAAATTTCAATACAATTTTGGAACTAAAAAATAAGTACAAGTCCTACATTTGAGCTATTTATCCAAGTTTTCAGTTGTCCACACCTGTGTTTCATCCAAGTCCAGGGTTATCATACAGAGTTCAATGGCCTAGCATTCTGGCAAGGACCGCCAGAAAAGTGGAAGCGTTGCAATTGTATACAGGTGCAACGGGTGGGGGGATGAGGTTTTTGGGTATTTACTTCTAAGGGGTGTCGTGCACAGTGAGATGGCCAAAAGGATGGTTTGAGGCAGGAGCTACAAAAAACATTGCATTTCTCAAATTGTTCCCAATTATGGCAGCTTTGCACATTTGGGATCCCAAGTTAGTTGACAAATCCATTTTGTTCAGATCAGAGAACTTTGCAGTCATAGAAGCCATAAACAGAGTGTCTTCTAACACCGTCCCCACAATTAATCAGCATATTGCCGGTGCAAATATTACATCGGGGAGCGCTAGGGAGGTAAAATTCCTAAACGTCATAAATGATTGCTTCTTGGAGCAACTGGTCCTGGAACTGACAAGAGGGGGGGGGGGGAGTTATTTTAGATTTGGTCCTTAGTGGAATGCAGTTACAGGAGTTAACTGTGTTGGGTCTGCTGGGAAACAGTGATCATAATGTGATCAAATTTGAGCTGATACCCCCAAAAAAATCTTCTGAGGAGGCATTTAATTTTCGAAAGGGCGACTATAAGAAAATGAGAAAAATGCTTAAAAAGAAGCTAAAAGGATCAGTTGAAAAGGTTAGGACTGTAAACCAGGAATGGATGTTATTTAAAAATACCATCAAGGAAGCCCAGACTAGATGTATTCCACATATCAGCAAAGGTGGAAAGAAGAGGAAACGCGAGCAGACGTGGTTAAAAGGTGAAGTAAAAGAGGCTATTAGAGCCAAAAAGAATGGAAAAGGGATCCGAATGAAGAAAATAAGAAGAGAGACACAAGCACTGGCAAGTTAGATGCAAAGCATTGATAAAGAAAGCTAAGAAAGAATATGAAGAGAAACTTGCAAAAGAAGCAAAATAAAAAACTCACAACAATTTTTTTTTTTTTTTAGGTACATTAAAAGCAGAACCAGGGGCAGAAGCATGATAAGAACAAGGGTTGGATTAGGAAGTATAGTGACACTTCTGGGCTGTACTCCAGGCTTACCCCCAGACCCTCCTCTTCCTTGCAGGCTGCCTGGAATACCCCTAGCAGCTCTGGAGTCTAGAATTTCCCCAGAAATTAAGCCCCGCGTAATGCACAAAATAAGAAATTTAAACTTTGCCCAATCTGAGAATTAGCTAATACTTCATCTCACCTATCTCCTACTCTCTCTATAGCCTAGAATAAACATTGTTTATTGGAAGCTTCTATAAACATAAGATTGTTGCATTCAAAAATCAGTCATCTGTTCTTATCTCTGCCCTCCTACGAGTAATAAAATTAAACTATTTCATCAGGATTCATCCCTTCCCATCCCCAACATGAATCATTTTTGCCCCCAAGGCTCCTTCGCTGTTTGTGGCCTATCTATGTCCATGGTATTGACTAGCTTATGTCTTCAAGTCCACACAGATGGTATCTTGAAATGACAAATTGTAGCTGACTCCCCATATAATTGATCTAGAGGCCCTGTGCCCTCGGCATGTTTTTAGCATGGCATTGTGAAGATATGTGCATCTCTCTCAAAAAGCTAAAAGCCAATATAAAGCTTGAAGTTCACATCTCTGAGACTCAAAAAGTAAACAAATGCAAACAATGAAAAGTGGCATAATTGGTTGTCCATTTGAAAAATACTGGCAACATGATGGTTGCAACACGTGAAGAGAAATGAGAACTTGAATGCATTAGCTTTATGGAACTACTGCGTAACAATATCAAGATATCCAGCTTATCACTATTTTTAAGATTTTTTAATAGTAGCTGACTCCCCATATTAACCAACATGGAGTTGAACCTAGTGGTCTGAATGTAAAGGAAGAATGAGCGAGTGAAAATCCTGTACAGTACTCCCCTGAAATTCACAGGGGTTCCAGGAACCCCTGCAAATTTCAAAAAAACGCAAATGCGGTTTTTCACCTGTCAAAAGGCAGGGGAGGCAAGCGAGGGCAGCTGGAGCGTCGGCGGGTGAAGAAAAATCGCTCGCGGTCTGCTCTGACTGCCTCTTCCTGTAGTAAAGTCGGGCTACACCAATCAGGAGCTGCTTTGACACGCAGCTTCTGATTGGTGTAGCCCGACTTTACTTCAGGATGAGGCGGTCGGAGCAGACCGCGAATGAGCGAATTTGCGATTCGCAAACAGCAAATTCGCAGGGAAATGACAGTATACCCCTTTCATTTTTATTCACCAGCTAGGGCGGTCGAGTTTTCTAAATCTGAAACGTGCTGTGAATCAAATCCAGAGTTTGTTTTGTTTGTTTTTATTCATTTATAACCTGCTTTTTACAGAGCGGCTCACAATAAGTAAAACACACAGACATTCATGATACAAATCTAAACATGACCATTTCAACGACCAGCGCTCACATCATTACAATATTAAGTGCCCATATTTCATACTGCAAAACAGATGTTTCTTCAGTAGTTTCTTAAAGTCACACAAATTTCCCTGCTGGCGTATATACGTTGGTATTCGATTCCATTCTTGACCTCTACAGGAGAACATACTAGTTCCAGAGCTCACCAGCTTAAGACGTTTAACTGGAGGAATGAACAGTTCAACACGAGTAACTGAATGAAGTTTTGGTAATGGGGCATATGGAAGAATAGATCCCAAACATGCTGGGGCCATACCACGCACACACAAATAGACCATCGCCAATAGTCTGTAGCATACGCGGTCTTCCAATTTTAGCCAATATAACTTAACGTAAAACTCTGAGTGATTAAGTGCTAGTCATTCCAGTCTGGAGAACGGAAACAGCAGCAAAGGGTCAGTATGTTCCAGAAGGATAGAATAACTGTTTAAATTATGCTAATAACTCCCTTGACAAAGAGAAGAAAAGCTTTTAATACGTGCGCCTGTCAATACTTCATCCTTACCGTAAACAAGAGAACCCACAGTGCCCCGAAGTACCTTTGCTTTGTACTTTGCTCAAACTTCAGAAGTAAAAATAAAAGCAATTTGCAAGACTCAGCTGTTAGATAGGTTCTCTTTGATTTTTTAAAACAAGGTAAAGCCCTACCATGCAAACACACAGACTGTTAACAACTGTTTCTTTTGTTTGCGGAATTGGGCTCTTTCCACCCAGAAACAAAGCAGCACCTGACTATTTTCCGTTCCCGATCAACTACAATAAAGGGATTTTTTTTTTTTAAACTCTAGCAGCCAAGAGAAAAATCATTTTTATTTTACATACGGTATCTTCAAAAACTGCTGTTTCTGCACATACCGGGGTGCAATGGAACCCAAATCATTTTCATCCATAATGCCAATCACAAGCACTCAGAAGGCTGTGCTTTTTTCACAAGAGTTTTCTCATGCTGTGTCCTAGGGAAAATGTCTGAAAGTGGAACAGTATGATCTGGCTGCATCCTGCAAGAAAGAAAGGCTCTATGTGCTATTCATTCTTTCCTCTACATTGTAAGCTGTGCGCGGAGGGGTCTTCACACTCTTACCTTTCTGCTTCTTTCTCCATTCTCGCTCTGGACCCCCCTCACTATTCCAGCTTCCTCTCTGCTTCCTTTCATGTTTCCTTTCTATTGCTCTGTGTTTACTGTTCCTGCCGATGCTTTCCTTCCAGAGGAGACCCGAGTCATTATAGTTTAGGAAGTTAACCTAAGCGTGATTTTAAGAGATGTACAGTATAGTCAAGATACCATGCGGATCCTTCTGATGTGGCTAGTAATAAGCAGATTCTGTGACGGTAATAATAAAAAAAAAAACCAGTGCTTCCTTCCTTCTGAGTTAAACATTTCTTCCAGTATGGGGTAATTTATTTAAGTACTCAAGCATTTTTCTCTGTCTGTCCTGGCAGGCTCACAATCTATCTAATGGACCTGGGGCAATGGGGGGATTAAGTGACTTGCCCAGGGTCACAAGGAGCACCGTGGGTTTGAACTCATGACCTCAGGGTTCTGATCTATAGCTTTAACCTCTACGCCACACTCTTAAGAAGTTTTAGCTCCAAGCAGGGTTCTGGGATGGGGTGTGAATTGAAACAGGCTGATCACTAGATCCTCAAGCATTTTCCACAAGGGGGTGGATGGGTTTTATACTAGGCTTTGCAGCTTTTTTTAAAAAGAGGTCCCAACAGCGTCAGGATGAAATATTTCACGCTGACGCTCTGGGGAAAATTTTAACTGAAATAACATGGCTTGCAGAGATGACCACAAGCATTGCACCAGGTTTGCAAACTGAGAAATAGCATGGATCAGAAATTCCAGGCATTCTTAGACAGTTAGGGACACTGTATCACAGCCACGGATTTACTGAACTACCAGTTCCAGTGCTGATACACTTGTAAGAAGAAGAATTCTACGTGACGGGTACCTGACAAGATATTCCAGTACACTTAACATTGTAGGTATCATGTGGTTTTTTTTTTTTTTTTAATAGCTTTCAACATTCTCTGAAATTGAATTGTAGGGAGCCTTGAAGTCTATCTTAGCTCTAAGAAATGAAACAGAATGGAAAAAGAGTCTTTCCCTTTCTTCTCATTTTTTAAATTTAAAAATACCCATCCGCCGCTCCACTTCTCTTTGTGCAGTTGGAAGATGCCGTCACTGAGGAAACATTTCTCTCCTTCAGCTTATAATGTTAGGAAGTCAAAATAACTCTTTGGGATATAGAGCGACAGGTTCATCAAAGAGAATGGAGTTGTTCAAACAAAGCCAAGCACCTGACCGAGGTGGGTCGATTCTGAGGGCCTAAAGTTAGGAGAATTTTCAGTCAAAAACTTTAATGCAATTTTCCAGGAATCCAGGCGAAGTTCTAGCACTGAAAATCACAGCGATATTCCTCCAAACTTGCTTCAACCAGCCTCATCATGATCAGTTTTCTAGATGCCTCAGTGTAAGAGCTTGGTGAATACGAGGGGAAGGGGGTTTCACTGAAGAATATCTAGACCCCTAACTCTTCCAGTTAGGCACCTAGGTCTTTCCATTACTGCCCCCCATCCCAGCAGAGCTTGTATCCATGTCCTATGTAAAAAAGATGCCCTTTCACCCCTGGTGGAGCAAATCAGGATGTCATTAGAAAAGTGCCATTTGTCACTGAATGCACTAGTCTTATATACTCTGTTTAAGTGTTTGCAGCCCATATGTCATGGAGGAGCATTTCATTTTCAGTAGTGCTTACACGTTTGAAAAGTTTCATTCAGATGCCTTCCATTCATATATAAAAGGCTGTCAGTTTCTCCTTGTTAGGATTCACCCCTCCTCCAGTGCTTTCAATTCTGCTAAATAGAGGTTTTGTGTTAATGGGTTTTCTGTATTTGTAAATATACATTTATATCATTGCAGTCGTATGCAATTTATAAAGATATAAAAAGATACATAGTCAAATGAGACTGCATTTGCTAGAAAAATGGAACTGCTTCATTAAACTGCTTGCGTGTTCTCTAGGCCTAGAAATGGCGTGTGTGGGATGTGATGAAGAGGATGTGGCAAAGAACACAGACTATTTTAAAGCAGAAAAAAAAATTAGCTTTGTAATAATCATTTAAAATATTAGCACAGGAGTCTAGCGTGACATCTCTTCTCAGGATCCTTGGCGTTTTTGTTAGTTTCCGGGTGTTCAGTCCACTACAGAGGCTTTTTCCACCTTCACCCATCAAGATGGGCTCTGCTCCTGCCACAATGTGATCAGTCTGCATGAGGCAATTGGAATTGCCTGTAACCCAAAAGAGTGGTGTCTCTTAGCCCTTTCAGGACCATAAGGATCGTAGGCCAATTTTTGTGGTTTTGATGACATTTTTATGGTAAAAAGGGCTTGCAGATGCCAAAAAATTGATTTTTTTTTTGTGAAATATCATTATTTTTATTTAAAAAAATCACACTTCTGGCTTATGGACAGTGTGGCAAGTGAATCTTCTCATCAATCTAGCAACGACGCTAATGAATGAATGTCGGAACCAGTTTGTTTACATAAAGGCAGTATCATATGGAATCCGTACATATCAAATTTAGAACTGTAGACTATCCCAATCAAAATTTATAGGATTTTAAAGTTATGGGACAAATATGTCCCTTGGTCCTGAAAGGGTTAAGAACATAAGAATAGCCTTACTTGGTCAGACCAAAGGTCCATCAAGCCCAGTAGCCCGTTCTCACAGTGGTCAATCCAGATCACTAGAACTTGGCTAAAACCCAAGGGAGTAGCAACATTCCATACAGAATCCCAAGGAAGTAGCAAGATTCTGGAATCCCCAGAGTAGCAACATCCCATGCTACCGATCCAGGGCAAGCAGTAGCTTCCCCCATGTCTTTCGCAATATCAGACTATGGACTTCATTGACAGCTCATCCAGAAACAAAGCCGTGCTGCTCCATAACAGGAATCCATCTGTTCCACTGGCTCACTCAGTGCACCTCAGAGAGGATTACAACAGCATTAAGACCTTACTAGGCACCTTGAAGTATGATGAGTATGGCTGGGAGGTCATCAGAGACTTAAAAAATATAGTAAAATCACCTTAGAGGTCCATTAGGAATGCCAAGTTTCCCTGCTATCTCTGCCTTTGGGATAGCAGGGACACAAAAGTGCACTACCAAAGGCAGGACTGGCCATAGCAAACCGAGTTCTCTGTGGGAACCACTGGAAGGTGCTAATGCCACCACTGCACATCAAATTAGGCTTAATTACATTACATTACATTAGGGATTTCTATTCCGCCATTACCTTGCGGTTCAAGGCGGATTACAAAAGGTTAATTTAAAAATACAGAGTTACAATGATTAGCTAGAGAGGTAAGTTGTAGATTTTATAAACATTAACGGGTTGTTGAGGGTGAGGTGGTTTGTAAGAGAATTAATAGTTGGTCATAGTGGAGGTTCTTTTGTTGTTGTTAGTGCAGTAATGGGTAGATCAGATGTCGGTTTTAGAGTTACTAAGAGGTCGTGATGTTATTGCTGCTTCAGGAATTTCTTGAAAAGTGTGGTTTTTATTTCTTTTCTGAACATCCTATAGTCCAATTTGTCAGAGCTCTAGATAAGGAGTAAAGTACGTTCAAATACCTTTAAGACATCTTCCCTAATCTGTCCGAGGCAAAAGTCAAAGCTGGTATCTTTGTAAGTCCACAGAAAAAGAAAATCCTGGAGTGGAAGGAATTTTCCAAGAAGCTAACTAGGAAGGAGAAAGCGGCTTGGCACAGTTTGTCGCAGTGGTTTGGGGCTTCCTGGGCAATCACAAGGCCAAAAACTACATGGAGTTGGTTGAGAATCTGGTGAAGAATTACAGTACAAAAAGACTGTAAGATGTCTCTCAGAGTCCATGTCCTTGATGCTCATCTTGAGACATTCAAGGAGAACATGGGAGTATACTCGGAGGAACAAGGTGAGCGCTTCCACCAGGATATAATGGACTTTGAATGCTGCTGCCAAGGACAAAATAATGAGAACATGATGGGAGACTACATGTGGGGGCTGATTCGTGAAGGTGACTAACAATATATTTGCAAATCTTAAAAAAAAAAAAAACTTACTTCTAAATCTTCTGTGGTCAAGAAAAGGATCTGGGTGTCATCGTAGACAATATGATGAAATCTTCCACCCAATGTGCAGCAGCGGCGGCCAAAAAAGCAAATAGGATGCTAGGAATTATTAAAAAAGGGATGGTTAACAAGACTAAGAATGTTATTAATGCCCCTGTATCGCTTCATGGTGCAACCTCATCTGGAGTATTGTGTTCAATTCTGGTCTCCTTATCTCAAGAAAGATATAGTGGCACTAGAAAAGGTTCAAAGAAGAGCGACCAAGATGGTAAAGGGGATGGAACTCCTTTCATATGAGGAAAAACTAAAATGGTTAGGGCTCTACAGCTTGGAAAAGAGACGGCTGAGGGGAGATAAGATTGAAGTCTACAAAACCCTGAGTGGAGCAGAACGGGTACAAGTGGATCAATTTTTCAGTCCGTCAAAAATTACAAAGACTATATTTCCTGTTAAGCATAATTATGTACTTAAATGAAAATCAATAAATAATAAAAATAAAAATAAATTACAAAGACTAGGGGACACTCAATTAAATTATAGGGAAATACTTTTAAAACCAATTGAAGGAATTTTTTTTTCACTCAGAGAATATGCGTTGTCAGAGGATGTGGTAAGAGCGAATAGCGTAGCTGGTTTTAAGAAAGGTTTGGACAAATTCCTGGAGGAAAAGTTCATAGTCTGTCATTGAGAAAGACACGGGGGGAAGCCACTGCTTGCCCTGTATCGGTAGCATGGGATATTGCTACACCTTGGGTTTTGGCCAGGTACTGGTGACCTGGATTGGCCACTGTGGGAACGGGCTACTGGGCTTGATGGACCATTGGTCTGACCCAGTGAGGCTATTCTTATGTTCTTAAAATACAAGATAAGTGATTCATATGTTGCTTTTAATGACTTTATAAGAATGAAAAGATGAAAATTCAGAATTTTCACATTTTAAATAGGTAAATTACGAAATCTGACTATCCTGGTCACAAAGGAAAGTTTTATGGAAATAACAGACATTCTCTATACTTTTTAGCCATGAGCAATTAGGAAATTACACTTACTAACCAGGAAGAAAAAACCGTGTTACATAGTGCTGTCATCAAAGCTGTGAAAGATAGGTCAACACCATTAGCTGAAATTATAGATTGCATCCAACTAGTGAAACGAAGCAGCTGAGGCGAAAAGCTCCAAGCACACTGGAGGGGGTTCTGCGCAAGCTGTTTTGCTGCCATTCTGAAGAGGAAGGACGAGACTTTTGTGCAAGCGAGAGCAACATTTGAAAACAGAAACCTTGCATTGCTCAAGACACGATTATAAAGAAGCCGAGTGAGGCGTCTTCCATTCTGATCAAAATGTCAGAATTAGTTAACAAAATCCAGGTTTATTTACAATTTAATATACTGACCATCAACGTGTATCTGGCTGGTTTACAAAGCTAAAAGCATAAAAGTAAATATAAAACGGGGTAAAAAAAAAAAAAAAAAGGTGAAACCAAGAAGCATCATGGTCCCCGTGTGCTGTGAATAAAAAAGTTGATCACTGCTCTGTCGCCCATTTTCTGCAATAGGTTCATACCCCAGAGAGATCGCTAAACTCCGTCGTCTTTGAGAACTTTACAGTATAGGGCACTCGTAACTAAATTGCTGGATGCGGATTTTTTTTTAACATTGTTTTAGATTTGCAGCTCACAGCAAATTCAATAACAGTTAAGTTTCAAGTTTCAAGTTTTATTGATTTTGATAAATCACCTATTTTGTACTAAGCGAGCAACAATTAAAAATAAATACTATACATAGTTTTAAAAGAGGTACATAAAAACTTCAGACAGACAATACGGAAGGGATAAAGTAGGTTGAAGTTACATATTGCGTTTCTCAGAGGAGAAGAAATGGAAAATATGAAAGAGGAAAAAACATTAGGGTTGGGGGTTTAAAAAGTCATATTAAGAAAAGTTGAAAAAAGAAATAGAAATTATTTAAAATTGCTGAAAAAAAAAAAAGGATTAAAAAATAATACTAAGTGAGAAGGTTTTAAATATTAAAAGAAGTTTTAAAAAGGAAAGTTTTTAGATTAGATTTAAATAAGTTCAGGTCTTTGGTTTCTCTAATGTATAAAGGAAGGGCATTCCAAGTAAGGGGAGCCATGACTGAGAATATGTCGTGACGTCTGGTTCCGATGATCTTTAGAGAAGGTACAGTAAGTGTTCCTAAAGCGGTTGATCTTAATGCTCGGGACGAGCTATATGGAATTAATAGTTGATCTATAAATAAAAGTTCATTATTGAGTAGAGCTTTGAAAGTTAGAAGTGATATTTTATAGGTTATTCGTTGATTAATCGGGAGCCAGTGTGAGTCTATTAAAAAGGGTGTTACGTGATCGTATTTTTTGCCATTATGAATGATTTTAACTGCAGTATTTTGTATTATTTGTAGACGTTTTTTTTCTTTTTGTGTAATGTTTAATAAGAGTGAATTACAATAGTCTAATTTGGGCATGACCAACAACCTTGAGCAACAGTCTAGAATATATGAGGGATCGTCATAAAGTTTCTGCACTTTTATTTTTTTTTAACACTATTTATTAAAATATCCCAAAAGCAAGTTACATCACTTTTATACATAATCACCCTGGTTTTGCGATACATTTTTCCTAGATGACATTCCTAGATTGCCACTTCTCCCACCTCAACCCATTTCCCACAAAAATATGAAAGCGCGGAAACTTTTTAAAGAACCCTCGTACGTTGAATAATTTAAAGTGATTCTGTAAGGTGCCAATACTTAGGATGTCTTCGATTCATCTCTCTGCATGCTAAAACATATGTAGACCAGTCTACAAAAGGATATACACATTTATGGTGGCTCTGATTTTGCAAAACGAGTCTAAAGTTAGGCGCAGTTTAGATGTCTAAGTTAGGCATCCTTTAGCGAATCAGGTTTTAGGTGCGATTTAAGCTAAACTAAAACTTAACTTTATATACCGGGTTTTCAACCAAAGGAAGCTAGACGTCCAAACAATGTCCTTAATGTTATTCAGACTCCTGAAGCAGGCCTCTTTGACCGAAACACGACTGTGCAGTGTCCCCCATATACAATAAAGAAACTGAGCACCCCCAGGACACCTTTGCTGTTCACTGGCCTCCCATATTCACTGTCAGAGAAGCGAGGATTGCCATCAAAATGCTTCTTCCATCTCCATCATTTTGATGGGCTTTCCCACTAGTTTTAAATAGAGAGAAACATAGAAACATAGAAATAGACGGCAGATAAGGGCCACGGCCCATCAAGTCTGCCCACTCCAGTGACCCTCCCTATCTATCTTTGCGGATAGATCCCACATGTCTATTCCATCTGGCCTTAAAATCTGGCACACTGCTGGCCTCAATAACCTGAAGTGGAAGACTATTCCAACGATCAACCACCCTTTCAGTGAAGAAGAACTTCCTAGTGTCACTGTGCAGTTTCTCGCCCCTGATTTTCCACGAATGCCCCCTTGTTGCCGCAGGACCCTTGAAGAAGAAGATGTCTTCTTCCACCTCGATGCGGCCCGTGAGATACTTGAATGTCTCGATCATATCTCCCCTCTCTCGACGTTCCTCGAGTGAGTAGAGCTGCAATTTCCCTAACCGCTCCTCGTACGGGAGCTCCTTGAGTCCCGAGACCATTCTGGTGGCCATTCTCTGGACCGATTCCCAAGTAATGCTGGTTTAAGATGTTACATGTTAAAATCTATTCTTTTCTCTTGCCAATTAAATCCATGTGCAGAGAAAATTGTCCATCGACCTGAAGAACTGCAACCTGCATGGAATCAGCTGCCAACCTCTCCCACATACAGCAAATCCCAGATTCCAAAGCCGATGCAGACCGCATTGAACCCAAATTATAGTGAAGAAATAGCTATGGCAGATATAAAGGATCCAAGATGGCGATCTGAGACAGGACGCGCTGAGCTGCGTGTCCCAGGATTGTGCTTTTTCAACTTTTCTAACGGTAATTACTTACCGCGATGCCGAAGAGACGGGGCCGGAGTGCCGCTTCTGCCTCGCGGCGTCCTGGAGCCCCGGGTCTCGGAAATATTCAAGAACTCTTGTCGCGCATGCAGGAGGTCGCAGCGACGTAGGATGGCGGCCCGCGGAGAACACAGGGAGGCGAAACCATCGTGGATGCTCCTGGGCCCGATACCACACTGAGCCCCGACGTTAGGGCACCGCCCCCGCAACCCCAGACGACCAGCTCTCCCAGGGGCGGGGAAACCCCGGATTCACTGGTTTTCTCCTCTCCAGAGGCAAGGAAAGATTCACTGGAGAGTTTGGAGGCTGGGGCCCACTTTTCCAGGGCCCCTATGGAGGTATCTGGGGGAATATCATCTCAACATGAGGGGGAAGGGCTGAAGACATCCCCCGAAGGACTTCAGAACGGTGAGCACTCTACATTTACACAAACCTCAATTGAATTGATTAAACCTGCAGAAGTGACTTTAGACTATCTGGGACTTATTGGCTGGTTTTGTTAAAAAAATTACTCCTACACTTCAACAAATTGAAGGGAAAATTAAGGAACATGATAAGGAATTGAAGGATTTAAGAAAAGAAACGAATACTTCTAACTCATCTGTTCTAAAAATGGAAAAATAAATTGTATCATTGAAACAAATTCAAGAGGCCTTAGTCAAAGACAATATTAACCTAAGGAAGAAGACTGAAATGCTTGAGAACAATTCACGCAGTAATAACTTAAGGTTAATTAACTTTCCAAGAGTTAATAACACCTAGAGATATGCTTAAGAGATATCTAGTAGAGAACTTAGAGATACCCGAAGATTCATTACCACCATTTTCACGGGTTTATTATTTGCCTGATAAAGAACAAAATCAACAACCAAAAGAAAAATCTTCAGATCAAGAACCCTTAAATATATCACAGATTTTAGAAACATCTGAGAAGGATTTAGCATCACCAGCCACTATGATTATTACTTTAGCTTTGCCAATTGATAAAACATGGTTGTTAAAACTTTTCTTTAAAAATAGACAAAAAAGCTTCCTTGGGTATAAAATACAAATGTTCCCAGATTTGGCACGGGAGACGCAAAGGCGCCGCCGTGAATTTATTCTGTTGAAACCTGGGGTTTTATCTTTGGGGGTAACTTTTTATTTGAGACATCCGTGTAAATGTATTGTATATCACCGTACTCTTAAATATGTGTTTTTTGAACCATTACATTTGACAAATTTCGTGGCTATGTCTCGTCTGAATGTTAACAATCCTTGAGCCCTATATTTGGGATATTGTGACCCCCATCTCAGTGCTATAGCTCTCAGTTTCTTAATATTATAACTTTCTTTTTTGATAATTTCGCCAATTTTCTTTAATTCTTGGATCTTAATTGTGGACTTGAGCATAAATAGTATATTTGTTTAATTTAGGAATTATATTACTATTGTATTTGATTTCTATTCTATTCTTGCTTTCTGTACAAGTGTTATACTTGAAATTTAAGTTGAAAACAATAAATAAATAATTAAAAAAAAAAAAAGAAAGAAATATATATAAGAACATAAGAACATAAGCATTGCCTCTGCTGGGTCAGACCAGGGGTCCATCGTGCCCGGCAGTCCGCTCCCGCGGCGGCCCCCCAGGTCCATGACCTGGAAGTGTTCCTTACCTAACCTAAAATACAAAAGAGCCAGGGGAATAAAAATACAAATATGAAGCAGGCAACAAGGGGAAATTGTACAAACCCTGGAGAGCAGCAGATTAAAAGAGAGATTTCTTACTCAGGGAGGGGAAAAAAAAGCATTTACAAAGCGTTCTAATACCCACACAGCCAGGGACTAAAAAATGTGATTATCAAGCCAAGGTTATCACAAACTAAAAGTACCTTGAAACAAGAGATATGATTATAAAGGAAAGGAACCGTATTATAAAGAAATTATAGTAAAACGTGCCCATAGCGGAGGCTGCGGGAATTCTGACATCGCTCCGAAAGCCCAGGCACTCAATGCAAACCTTTTTATTTTTCACTTAAAATGCATATAGGTTTACTTAGAGAGCAAGGCATAAAGAAAGGGTCCCTGATTACTGGTATTATGTTTAATCAGCTGTAACAGAATGATCCATACTTGTAGAGCAGTGGGCTGAGAACCAGGGAAGAGGGTTCAAATCCCACTGTGGTGCCCTGTGATCTTGGATAAGTCCGCTTAACCCTCCACTATCTCGGATACAAACACTGAGGCCCTTTCACAAAAATGTGATAAGCATTATGCCATGCTTACCGCAGCTTAAAATGGCATACCCCAGGGTGCACTGAGGCATCCCATGGTAATTTATGTGGGTACCACCAAGCACTAAAATAATTGTTTGATTTTTCCCAGAAGGAGTGTTCCTGGGGGCAGAGAGAACAAGAACAGGTTGCCATACTGGGACAGACTAAAGGTCCATCAAACCCAGTGGTCAACCCAGGTCCCAAGTACCAGGCAGAAACCCAAAGAATGGCAACATTCCAGAGCTGAGATTGTGATGTCATAATGCCTCATTCCACCAATGCCTAAGAGCCAACCTCATCAGTGATGGCGTCACAATGGCTTAACTATCCTATAATTGGCTCACATAAGAACATCAGAGCTGCCTTACTGGAACAGATCAAAGTTCCATGAAGCCCAGTATCCTGTTTCCAATAATGGCCAATTCACGTCACAAGTACCTGGCAAGATCCCAAAGAGTAAAACACATTTGCTGCTTATCCTAGGAATAACAGATTTTCCCAAGTCCATCTTAATAATGACTTGTGAATGTTCTTTTTAGGAAATTATCTAAACCTGTTTTAAACCCTGCTAAGTTAACTACTTTTATCATATTTTCTGGCAATGAATTCCAAAGTTTAATGTAGCGGTTAATGCAGCTGGTTTTAAAAAAGGTTTAAAGTTCCTGGAGGAAAAGCCTACTTCCTCCTGCCCGAACCCCTTCTGAAGACATGCCCCTACCCCAACACACCCAAGCCCACCTGGACCCCTTCCCATATCTATTTCTCGCAGGCTGGTCAGAGGTATGCTTACTCTCTCCAGCCAGCAGGCCCACCTCCACAGAATGGTGGGCTTCCCCCTTCCTGATGCATTCTGGGATGCACTGGGGAGGGGCCTAAAGCCGTGTTTGGCCCAGGCTGCTATGGGGCCTTAGGCACCTGGGACAACTGGAATCTTATGCCTCCCTCCCAGTGCATTCTAAGACTCCGATTGGCCAGATCCCTTAGGCCACTCTCCATGGGTTTGGGGGTGTCAGGATGGGGGCATATCTTCAGGGGGGTTCCAGCAGGAGGAAGTGGAATGCCTCGAGGGGTGGCAACAGAAAGAACTGGGCACTCCTCCTGCCACGGACTGTGTAGAAAGGGTTTGCCATTGCGGCAGGAGAAATTGAGCACTCATTCTTCCAAGGACACGTGGGGGGGGGGGGGTTCTGGAAGGAGGAAATGGGCATCCCTCCTCCTGGCTGAGTTTCCGGGAGGGGGGTGGGTGGGAATGGGTTCCCTACTGCTTCCCTTAGAGAATCTGGTCCGTAATGCATGGCCTTTCATACAAAAATTGAAAAATCAATTGTTTTACTGCTGTGGTAAAAATAGCCTTAAAGCACGAGAAAAACCCACACATGGACACCCTAAGGACACTTTTTCTAAAGCTTAGTAAAAGAACCCATAGGTCTCAGAGTCAGGCCTCCTTTTATTGAATTAACCTCCATGTGTTCTTTTTTACCTCACATACATTGCTGTCTTATTTCAAGACACATGAATAATAATGACCCGCATATTATTTGTCTGGGCAATTCAAAGCAGGCAACACAATCTGCAATATTTAAACTTCATGGCTTGGTCATACTTGGTAGTTGTTCTGAAAATCTGGCTATAAGGCAGTCCCTGGATGTTCTCTGGGTACCGCTAATTATTCAATTCCACTACCCAGATAACTGTCTAGAAAGGTTTGGACAGCTACTGCGCCATGCCTCTTGACTTTGTCATTTTTGTATAATGAAATGAAACCTAAATCAAGAAAAAATAAAAGGGCAATCACATTTCACCACAGAAATTATTTTATCTGTAAGGAACATTCCAGTCACTTGCAGAGCTCCCGCTGTGTGACGTTTCTGAGTCACTGCTCTGTACAGCTGGCTCTCCTCGCTCACACTGTGCCATATATAACTTTTAGATGTGAAAAACAGAAGCTTTTTAAGGCAGCTGTGAGGTGTAATAAGCACATGATGAGTGCATTTTCAGCTTCCTGGGGAGTCCCAGCCACTGCTCAAGGACAAACACCTATCAACCTGGTTTCAGAAAGGACTGCCATGTGTGACCCTGGTTGAAAACCGTCACTGCAATACCTTCAAGGAGGGGTTAGAGTGGCAAAAGTAGAAACGCACCCCTGGCTTCAGTTCAACACCTGGATCTCAGATTCAAGAGGCAATTTTGCAGCTACCCATTATCTCATACATAGAACCTGATTATTTCATTCATTTTTATCAATGACCATTGCCTGAGCAGTGGTCCCTGACTAGCTCTATAACCTATCTCTACTCCTATTCCTATACTTACCTCTATTCCTATCCCTACAACCCATATCTACACCTATCTACACCCATACCTCTACTCCTATCCCTACAACCCATATCTACACCTATCTATACCCCTCAATCCCTTTGTCCTCTAGGAACCTATCCAAACCTTCTTTGAAGCCCTGTAATGTGCTCCTGTCTACCACAGCCTCTGGAAGTGCATTCCATGTATCCACCACCCTCTGGGTGAAAAAGAACTTCCTAGCATTTGTTCTAAACCTGTCCCCTTTCAATTTCTCCGAGTGCCCCCTTGTACTTGTGGTTCCCCTTAATTTGAAAAATCTGTCCCTGTCTACTTTCTCTATGCCTTTCAGGATCTTGAAGGTTTCTATCATGTCTCCCCTAAGTCTCCGCTTCTCCAGGGAGAACAGTCTAATCTGTCAGTATATGAGAGATTTTCCATACCCTTTATCCAAGGTAGGGAGAATGAGAGGGCACTCTCTGAAATTAAAAGGGGAAGTTCTTCTTCACCCAGAGAGTGGTAGAAACACCCTCCAGGGATTCAAGACAAAGTTGGACAAGTTCCTGCTAAACTGGAACGTACGCAAGTGAGGCTGGACTCATATAGAGCACTGGTCTTTGACCTGGGGGCTGCCGCATGAGCGGACTTCTGGGACCAGCAGCGGCAATTCTTATGTTTACGTTCTTACGTTATGTACCCTTGACAGGGAAGTCCCTGTTTCGCCTCTGTTGCGTCAGAAAAGAGTCTTGCTCATTTCAATGGCTCTGCTCTGAAAAGAATGGCGAAACAGGGACTTCCCTGGTCAGAAGCAGGAACAATACCATAAGGATCAAGCCCCCCCCCCCTCCTTCCCTGCAGAAAAAGTGTTTCCCTGTCTCTCACCTAAGCAAGGCATCCAGTTTCCTGGAAAGAATTGTCCACGAGTCTACCGATTGCACCTAACCCCTCCCTTTACCAATATATAATTCTATTTTCCCCCCAACATAGATAGCTTCACCCCGCCATTCACTCGGATCTGGCATGCCTGACAATGATTTTACTAAAAGAAGAATATAAAGCATTTCGACAGAAAGCATCTTCCCTCGAGTTGTTCACCCAATTTTCTTTTCTAGCATCTTGACACATAGCACTGGGAGTTTACCAAAAAGAAAGCAGCAGAGCTGGAAGGTTTATTTGTTCCCTGCTCAGAGCGGCGAATAGTGTGGGTTATAAATACAGTATTTTTAGATTAAACAATAGTCCTCGCTTTGCTGGTTACAGTATATCCAACCACTGGAAAGATAATAATATTGAAGGAAAATCTTAAGCCTCTCTGGTTTGTAGTGGTTTCCCACGAGTGCTTAGCCTGCTATATATAATAATTACACTGTTGTCCCCAGAGCAACTCCCACATAACCTGGGAACTGGACAAATCAGTGTCTGCCAGGCAGAACTGTAGAGGCTAAACTGTACCAAACCGACACTAATCATTCTCTCTGAATTGGAATACGTGGCTCTGTTCCAAGCGAGTCCCTGTTAGTCTGATTGATATTTTTCCCCATATAAAATACTTCTTCAACCAGGAAGAAAAAGGCACTGAGGGAACTATGAATCCATCATGTAATTCTTTCTACAAAGCTGTAGCAGACAGTGTCGCGGTGGTGAAATCATCGACTGTCTTTCAGGGAACGAAAGGATTTTAAGTTACCCCATGTTAGCATGCCACAGATTAAAGGGTGTGGCTGTCATTTTGTCAGTCACCTTAGCGATTATGGCAAGTGATGAGTACACTTCCAGAGAGGGGATGGAACTCCTCTCGTATGAGGAAAGACTAAAACGGTTAGGGCTCTTCAGCTTGAAAAAGAGAAAGGCTGAGGGGAGCCAACAGGCATAAGAGAAGCTCACATTCGAACTTCGTTTTCCCCCCAGTTAGAGGATATAAACTCAAAAAACACCATCAACACCTTCTCTCACATCAGGCAGCATTATGGGGTAAAGATCTAGAACAATTGCTTTCGCCCACTACTTATGAGGAATTCAGGAAGCGCCTAAAAACATATCTGTTCCTGAACTATCTAGACAGTTGACCCGTACAACTTTCTCTCTTCAATAACGGTTCTCTTGACCTATTAACCACTTTTTTTCACCTCTATTAAGTTCAATCAATTTATATCATCTAAGCGAGGTCTCCACAAAGGAATCCAACGAAAACTGCAGTATCGCCTAAGCGAGGTCTCACCGTCTCCACAAAGGAATCCAACAAAAACTGCAGTATCGCCTAAGCGAGGTCTCACCAGAGTCTTATACAGGGACATCAATACCTCCTTTTTCCTACTTGTCAAGCAGTAAAGGAAGCCCATAGTGAAGGAGCATTTTACATTTAAATTTTGGATTGAATCGGGAGCCAGCGGTGCTCCTTAAGTAATGGTGAGACATGAGCATACCTGTTTACTCGACATAATAGGCGAATTGTGCAATTTTGAGGGGTTTGTAGTTTGCATAAGAGTCCTCGGGGGATTCCAGAGTAGACGATATTGTAATAATCCAGTTTTGCCATAAAGAGTAAGAATAAGGGTGGAAAATGCATTGCTGTGAAAGTAAAAAAAAAAAAAAAAAGCAAGATTTGCTCAGTGCAGAGATCTGAGGGGCAAAAGATAGCCGAGAGTCAAAAAGAATACAAAGATAGTGGAAGGTATTAACTGAGGCGATTTTAGTGCCCAGAAGGGACAGTTGACCTGTGGGATGAGGTAGGTGGCCAGAGAGCCAACAGGCCACTGTTTTATCGGGATTGAGAACTACTGTAGATGGTGATTAGGCAGTCTTTTAGAGGTTGAAGATCGGGGTTGGTGCATGTTATAGGATGTCATCTACGTAAATATGGAAGGGACATCAGACCAAAACGTGTGCATGTGAATTAAGGGGAAATGAGTCTAAGCATTCCCTGTGGCCTTGGCTTGTCTTTCACCTGCCAGGAACAGGCAGATGTACGTTTTCACCCTCCATCATGCAGGAGAAAGGTGTTCGTTTTCACCATCTTCCCCTTCTAACTCCTCTGCCTTTACAGGAATGAGAAGCGATAGTTTTCTTTAATTTCCTGTCATCTGGTGATCTCTGTCTTTAAGAGCTACTTGTCTTCCAGGCTGGTTTTCATTCACCAACGCCATCGGAACCCCTCCATCGGAACCCTTCCACCTTGCTTCGTAAGCTTTGCATGTCGACAGTCTATGATCACACATTCTGGCGCATCGACCAATACAGCTTCTGACCACACTACACCTACTCTTAAATCTGCGGTGTAGGATAGAAGCAGCTGGCACGTCTAAGATTCTTCTGCCAACATTAATAGGCTCTGCAGGGCTGTAGTAAGCAATCACTGCTAATGAAGGCACCTAATTTAATAAACTTTTTTCCCCCATTAGAACAGAATTGGAGGAGGAAGAGGATTAACATCAGACATCATAGGCAAGGCAGTCAGGAGCAGACTTACCAGGAGGGGGACTTTTAGGCCAGTCCTGGTTTTCAGAATAGATGAATATTTGCTTTTGATCTCATGGGATAGTGGGAGTCGATAAGAGGAGTTTCGAAATGTTAATCGGTTGGGAGATGTTTATGGCCCTGTATCAAAGGTATGAAGAATTTGAGTTACGAAGAACGCCTCGAAAAACTGGGATTGTTTACCCTCCAGAAGAGAAGGCTGCGAGGGGATATGATAGAGACTTTTAAAATCCTAAAAGGTTTCGACAAAATGGAGCAAGAATCTTCATGGACTAAAACTTAGGGGAGGCAGACTCAGGACTAATATCCAGAAGTTCTGCTTCACACAGCGAGTGGTGGACGCCTGGAATGCTCTCCCGGAGGAGGTTGTGACAGAGACCACCATTCTGGGATTCAAGGGCAAGTTGGATGCACATCTTCTTGCAAATCACATTGAGGGACACGGGTGAACAAGGTGTCCATTAGAGAACACCTAGCTTGGCCTCCGCGTGTGCGGGTCGCCGGACTAGATGGACCTTGGGTCTGATCCGGTGAAGGCATTTCTTATGTTCTTATGTTCTAACTGTGAATGATTGGATTGGTGGGTTTTTTATTTGCATTCTCATGATATAGGTTCATGGATCATATTGTTTTGTTTTTACATCTTTTTAAATTTTTTTTTACAGTAATTTCCATTTCCTCTTTTATATTTTTTGGGGGGGAAATGCATGGTTCCAAAGTCTTAATATAGTAAAAAAAAGATTTAACTGCAATGATACAATACAATTTGCCACTGCAGACAGACCTGGCAGCCTCTGTCACTGGGAAACACTATCTGTGCTTTAATGAGATCTCAGCAGTTCTGCAGAGGCAGCAAATATCCCACCGTCTCCAAACAGAAATGTAAGACTAGAGGAAAAATCTCTTGTAGGTTTTTCAGCTTCTCCTACACTAGCAACACAAGCAGCAAAAATCAACCATTCCATCTCCAATCTTATGACAATATCAGACAACTTCAAAACATTCAGAAATGAAATCAAAACCCTGCTTTTCAAAAAATTCATCCAAATATCTTAACCCCTCCTCTTTTACCTCCAGAAGATTCACCTACCTTCAGATAACCTTCCCCCAAATTACCCACCTTAACACCTTCCAATTAAACAAATACCATAAATAGATTGTAACCTACCCTCTCTAACTGCATTCCATATGTATTTTTCATATAGTTCTTCACTGTCAGTTTAATTTCCATCCTATAAATTCACATAGAATTTTTCTTTTTTCAACCATCTTTATTTTCTCTTCTTTATTAATTTCCAGGTACTTTAGTTAGATTGTGAGCCTTCGGGACAGTAAGGGAATTTTTTAAGTACCTTCTTACTTCTCATTTATAATCTTAATGTATATTTTCTTCAAACCGCTTAGAACCTAACGGATGTAGCGGTATATAAGAAATAAATTACATTACATTACATTACTATGAGACAAGGCAAATCTGTAGATTTGCAAGGTCCAAATAGCTAAAGCTCAATATTCAGAGCTAGAAGTTTAAAACCCCATATACCTTCAAGACCTTCAAGATCTACTAATCATTCCCTGGTTAAGAGTTATTAATACCCAACGCTCCACCATATTTTCTGTTACAGCGCCCCTGATCTGGAGTTCCTTGGCAGTCTTTTTGAGGGAGGAAAAAAAGTTTAGATAGGTTTAAAGAAAGTCTGAAAAGTTCCTTATTCAAAGATGCTTTCGAACATTAGAAACGTTAATAAGACTTCTCCGACACCTACAATCCTTGAAATAAAAAGGAGAGGGAAGTAGGGTTCCCAAACCATTTGGGCTTGGTTACATCTTCAAGCACAACCCCTTTGGTGAGTTGCTCACAACTTCCCACCACTTTGCTGCTAGGCGAGCGGTTTTGACGCTAGACAGAACCCTTAGAGAGTCTGGCCGCAGGAAGACCGGTCCACCCTTTCAGCAAAGCCATTCTGTTTCATTAATTACTATCTACGAGTCGGAGTCAGTCAACAGAGGAATAATTATTAAAGCCTTAAGTACTTCCAACTGTCTGAATGAAAGACAGTCTATCAAGCCTAATAAACCTTAAATCTCATTATGGCACAAAAGCAACTTGCATTTACAGATTCCACTTAGATCTTTTATTAACAGCGCTCTCTGACCTGGGAAAGGCACTTCTCCTCCCACAAACTCTTCACAAATAAGTTGGCATATAACTTATGGGGAATTTAGGAGACAGCTAAAAACATATCTGTTCCCGAAGTACTTAGGTAGCTTGACTTGTACAATCTTATTCCACAATAACTGATCTCTAGAGCTGTTAATCACTACCTTTTACTCTATTAGTTTTACTTAATTTGTAGCATTTTTAGCAATTGTAAACCGCATAGAACTTCACAGTCCTGCTGTATATAAACTGTTATTATTATTATTATTATTATTATTATTATTATTAAACATGCAATGTTTGGGGGTAAAATGTCAGTCTGTGGCATGATCTTTTGCCCCAAATGGCACAGTGTTGTATAAATATATATATGTGGGGAGAGTGTGGTGCAGTGGTTAAAGTTACAGCCTCAGCACCCTGGGTTGTGCACCTTGTGACCTTGGGCAAGTCACTTAATCCCCCCATTGCCCCCAGGTACATTACATAGTGTATGAGCCCACTGGGACAGATGGAAAAATGTTTGAGTACCTGAATAAATTCATGTAAACCATTCTGAGCTCCCCTGGGAGAACGGTATAGAAAATGGAATAAATAAATAGTGCGAAGACTTTCAATCTCTGGTAACCAGAGCTGAGAATGTGATGTCATAATGCCTCATTCCACCAATAAGAGCCAACCTCATCAGTGACGTCACAATGGCTTCATTCTCCTATACTTGTCTCACTTTTATTACATTTTGATTCCTAGATTGGCGCAGTGGTTAAAGCTACAGCCTCAGCACCCTGAGGTTGTGGGTTCAAACCCACGCTGCTCCTTGTGACCCTGGGCAAGTCACTTAATCCCCCCATTGCCCCAGGTACATTAGATAGATTGTGAGCCCACCAGGACAAGACAGGGAAAAATGCGTGAGTTCATGTAAAGCATTCTGAGCTCCCCTGGGAGAATGGTACAGAAAAATGAATAGATAAATAAAAATACTAATGCAAACATTAGTGTACCAACAGAAAAAATTAATGCCACAGTAAATCTAGGCTCAGAGTGCAGGAAAGTCCTTCATTAGCAGCCTGTAAACCCAGATTTCAGTGCACTTGTAGTCAAGTTTTGAAGCTTTGTTACTTTAGCTTGCATGCTGTGCACTTTTCCATTTATTCCATTTTCTAAAAGATACAAAAATGGTGAGAATGGCAAGAAAGATGATAAATGGGAATGAATGAATCTCCAATGAAGACTGACTGGAAAGGCTTGGAGAAGAGACAAGAGGGGATATGAAAGAAATGTATAAAACCTCGAGTGCTATGGAACAAATCAATAAGGAATGGCTTTCACCCTTTCAACTAATACTAGTTTCATGCACTCTTCCCTGGTCCTGACTGGCAGCAAATTTTAAAAAAATTTTAAAAAAATTAAGCAAGTATTTTTTTCAGTCAACATACAATTAAGCTGTGGAGTTTATTACTGCAGAATGTGATTGTGGCCAGTAGAACAGATGGGTGTAAAATGATTTGAACAGATTTCTGGAGGAGAAATCCAACTCCTGAGAGTGAGTGAAAGGAAACAGGCCTCCCCCTAAACCCTAAAATCGACTCAACAAAACGGCCGGCCGTGAGCCCTCCAGGTCAGAAAAAAGGCCTACTGGACCCAAATGCAAACCGTTTTGATAGTTCGGAGGCTTCCAGATGAAAAATAAGTCATTACGAAAAGACGAGATTGATATTCAAAGCGAGTTAACCAGTTAAGTGAGGCTCTTATCTGGTTAACGCACACCGACTGTGCACCCCCCCTTTCCCTTCCCCCGTACCTCTGGTTGAAGTTGTGGCTTACGACGGTCGTGTTCCTCGCAACCCCGTCGGCTCTCCCTCCGATGTCATTTCCTATGCGCGGCCCCATGAAGCGACGTCAGCAAGAAAGCCGAAGGGATCGCGAAGAGTACATTGTTGACCGCCGTGAACAACAAATTCAACTAGAGGTAAGGAGGGAAAGGAAAGGGGGGGGGCGTATGCATGGAGGGGAGATGGGAAGAGGTGGACGTGGAGAGGAGGAGGGACATCAGCACCCCCCCCCCCCCGCCGCCGCCCGCCCCCACTACACCACTGCAGGCACCTAACACTGAAAGACAGAAGTGCTTAGATATTAATATGATTGTCCGTTTTTTCTTTGAAGTCTTTTTATGCTCATGTTTTTAGGACCTACTCTCTTATCCTTTTGCTACTGCATTTCAAGGTTAGTGCATAGATATAATTTTTTAATGTTCATATACAGTGCTCCCCCGGTCATTCTCGGTTCGCGGTCCCAGTAATTCGTGGTATTTTCTGACCAGGACTTCCAGTGCTAAAGTCGGGCTTCACCAATCAGGAGCTGCGTCTAAATCTGTGGAGGGTCGATCAGGTTTAGTTAGATCATTTGACAAATTTCTTGAATAGAAAGGTTTTAAGTTCTTTCCTAAATCTTTTGTGCTTGGGCGTCTTAGTCGGCAGATTGGAGATGTGGTGGTCTAGTTTCGCTGCTCTGGTGGCTAATAGTCCTTCGTATATTTTTTTTGCTTGTATACCTTTGAATGGGGGAGTGGGTAAAATGTGCACGAGTTCTCCTTGGTCTGGATGTGTTTTTCCTGATTAGGCAGTTGATCAGATAGCTTGGTCCGTTTCCATTTAGGGTTTGGAACAGGATGCAGTAGAATTTGTATTGTTTGCGTGCTTGTACTGGGAGCCAGTGTGAATCTCGGAAAGTGGTGGTAAGGTGGTCATATTTTTCCTGCGAGTAAATCGGTCTAAGAGTTGTATTTTGGACTGTTTGTAATTGTTTTAGCATGTTGGTTGGGCATGACAGGTATAGGATGTTTTAAGGACCCCTGAGGAAAGCTACGTAAAGCCAAAACACGGCCTGGGTAGGGTCTGGTCATTGTCTATGCAGTGCCATTACCATATTGTTGTGATTGATTTTAATTGTCTTAAACACCAATAAATTTGGTGATTTTTAAACTCTTGGAAGTCCGGGAACTGGTTCCACATTTCTTTTCTTCTTTGATCCTTATCTTTCACCTAGAGAATGACACGGTGACAAAATTCATCACCGTTCCCGTCCCCGCGGATAACCGCAGGAAATAATCCCATGTCATTTTCTAGTGTCTATTTCAACCTCAGTCCTTCTACACCAGCATTCTTCAAAGCAAAGCTTGCGGGTCAGTGGTTGTGGCCATTCATACTCTGATTCTTATGTGAGCCAAGGATAATGAAGCCATTGTGACATCACTGATGCGACTGGCTCTTAGGCACTGGTGGAATGAGGCATTATGACATCACAATATCTGCTCTGGATACCAGAGACTGTCATTCTGTAGTGTCTATTTCAACCTCAGTCCTTCTACACCAGCATTCTTCAAAGCAAAGCTTGAGGGTCAGTGGTTGTGGTCATTCATACTCTGATTCTTCCCTCTCTCCTTAAAGAATGACATGAAGATGGTTTCCCGCGCTTATCCGCGGGGACGGGAACGGTGATGAATTTTGTCACCGTGTCATTCTCTACTTTCACCAACATTGGTTTCCAAAACCCATTCAACTAAGAGCCGCCAGGGCTTCCGGTGGGTGCACACTGCAGCATTATGCCATTTCTGGAGTCCTGGGTCTCTCTGCCAAAATGACGAGTCGAAAACCATTTGTTTGTACATCACACATTTGATTTCACAGAAGGAAAAGGCCGATATCTCATTTCTTTTCCCTTTAATCAAATCTGATCTGAACAAGAACAGCACAAGAAAATATCTAGGGAGAGGAATAAGACTAAGTTGAGAATTGATTCCTGGGTGGGGGGGGGGGAGGAAAAAAAAAAGACGTTAAAAGTGTGCCTTAAGTTATGTTAGAGACAGAAAGCCTTTCAATTATGACCTTTCTGTAGCAGCATTAATTCAAAGCCTTGGGAAAGGGAGCTAAGAAGTAAATGCCACCACCTGAGGGTAAGAGGTTAAAGCAAAGGATGACGGAGGGTAGAGCGCCTGGCCTTCAAGATTAATAGACTGTCAACCCTGCACCAAATACAAGTGTTTCTCACTGCAAGAATGAAAGCACTTTGGCCCCGATTCTCTAAACGGCGCTGTTGTCGTCAGACGCCATAAAAACGGCAGCCTATTGTGCATCAGTCACGCGATGGCGCCATTTAAGGAATCACGCCTACAGCAAAGAGAACATTTAGATCAGCAGCCTAGAGAGAATCAGGCCCATTTTTTAGCTGAAGTAATATTACTTAACAAATTTTTCTATTTACTGTATTTATTTCTAAAATTTCTAAACCACCTATTCCTAAGCAGTTAACATTTAAAACTTTCATAGTAATTCAAAAGACAGTACGTTTCCAAAATTCATTCAATTACAGTACTCCCCCCAAATTCACAGGGGGTTCCATTCCAGGAACCCCTGCGCATTTTGAAAAACCACAAATACATTTTTTCGCCTGTCAAAAGGCAGAGGAGGCAGGAGAGGGCAGCTGGAGTGCGGGTGAAGAAAATCACTAGCGGTCTGTTCCGACTGCCTCTTCCTGTAGTAAAGTCGGGCTACACCAGTCAGGAGCTGCTTTGACACGCAGCTTCCGATTGGTAGAGCCCAGGGGTAGGCAATTCCGGTCCTCGAGAGCCGGAGCTAGGTCAGGTTTTCAGGATATCCACAATAAATATGCACGAGATAGATTTGCACCTCAAGGAGGCAGTGCATGCAAATCCATCTCCTATATATATTCATTGTGGATATCCTGAAAACCTGACCTGGCTCCGGCTCTCGAGGACCGGAATTGCCTACCCCTGGTGCAGCCAGACTTTACTACAGGAAGAGGCTGTCTGAGCAGACCGCAAATCAGTGAGTCCGCGATTTGCGAACCACAAATTCACAGGGGAACATTTTACATTACAAATCATTTTACATTACAAATAGTAATTTAACCCACTTAAAAACAGTGTCAGAAAACTGGACAACTCTCCATATTAACTATCCTCACTACCCCCCCCCCCCCATACTAAACTGTAATAGTGGTTTTTAGCTCATAGGAACTCTGCGAGCGTCTGGAGCAGGCTGCAGCATTCGTCGCGGCTCCCTGCGGCTTAGTAAAAGGGGGGAGGGGTGATTGAAGTGCAGCAATCACAATTCAGGAGACATGATAGAGACTTACAAGATCATGAAGGGCATAGAGAAGGTAGAAAGGGACAGATTCTCCAGCCTATTGGGAACTACAAGAACAAGGGGGCACTCGGAGAAATTGAAAGGGAACAGGTTTAGAACCAATGCTAGGAAATTTTTCTTCACTCTGGACACCTGGAATGCGCTACCGGAGGATGCGATAGGACAGAGTGCATTAAGGGGATTCAAAGAGGGATTGAACAAGTTCCTGAAGGATACGGGGATTGAGGGATATAGATAGGTAGAGATAGGATCATGAAAGGGTAGAGAGAGAAGAAAAATGGGGATTAAAGGGTTTCAGACAAAGGATCACTTACATATGCCTCTCGTCAATGCAATGTCAGAGGAGAGCCTCCACAAACAGTACGTCACATCCATTACAAACTGTTAGCACCTCATTTCAATCGTAAGATGCATGGAAAAAAAAAAATCCCTAAAAGGGACTGCCGTCCGAGTTATTCTAGTAATGATCAGCATCAGGAAACCTTTTTGGTTGATGGTTGGCTATTTTTCCTCATTTTCCAACTTCATTTCAGTTCACTGCAGTCCTGAGCATTTTAACATATGCCAGTTGACTTTACGTGCATCATTCACACCTTAAATCCCTTTTGCATGCACTACGTTTTATAAGAGACGCTAGAAAATTATGAAGCCCTTCTACTAAAGGCTGTTAAGTTTTGGACTGAATGCACTATATGTAGAATTTCAAGAAGGGGGGGGGGGTTCCCACAATTTTTGATTGCAGGTCATGTGTAATCGTACAAAGTAATGCACGGTGCCTGCTACGAAATCTCTAGACCATTTTCTAGCACTAAGCTTCACTACACGCTATTTGTTGGCTGTTAGCAACCAACACGTACAAAGTGAACCTCTCAACTGCGAATCACCTCAGCCAGAATAGTGTTAGGAACAGCTGTTTATTTACAGTCTCACATCTGCTTTCATTTACTCTTAATAGTATTTGCCATAAATACATGTGACCCAGGTGTCACAAAAACCTTTACAGTTGAAAGTGAAGTTTCTCTTTCATGTTCTTTCAGGAGTATAGCTGACTCGGAAGCAGCATAAGGGAACAAGGTGGGTTATTTAAGTTCCCAGTTTTGGAGAGAAAGAGTCTTTTTTATTCCCTTTTCCATCCCCAAAAAGTAGGCTGAACTCTGAAGGGTGGGCCCTCACAGCTAGAGCAGTCAAGGGGCAAAGAAAAAAGGGATTATTCTGTGAATGAGGTCAGAGCAAGAATCCCTAGTGATGAGGAAGGTGTTGGTGAGAGCCTAGACCCATAAATCCTGTGGAATAGGAGAACCTTCTTGTCCAGTTTGTCTATCTTGACTAGATTATAAGCTCTTTTGAGCAGGGACTGTCTCTTCTTTGTTTCGATGTACAGTGCTGCATATGTGTAGCAGTGCTATTGAAATAAATGGTCACAGTACTTTTCCTCTAGGAACCATTCGAGTTGTTAAATACAGTCAGAAGCCCAATGGTATGAGAATGAAGCCAAGCTGGAAAGGCGGAATCCATGTGGACTTAACACAGTGGTGGGTCAGGGAAAGAGGTGTCTTCCAAAAGCTATAGAGGAGATGAATTTCATAGAGAGTGAGTAAAAATTGAGAGGAGAATCTGGTAGAAGAATTATGGAAGAAATTGCATTTAAACAGTAGTTAAAGAGCCTTGAGAGAACTTCTCAGAAGACACAGTACAATGATTGTTGATTTTGGTTCATTTCATAACGTTGGCGTTTTGGTTACCTAAAAACTTATTTCTTAACTACCCTCTCATCAAGAAGAAGGGTGCTCGATGTGCTGTGTGGAGGTATGGACACTGAGAAAGGAGACATCCTTGAAGTCTACAGTAAGTCTTGAGACCTAAGAATTAAAACAATTGCTTATCTGACCCTGGAACCCAACTCAATAAACAGGGACCAGGGATCACTTATTCAAATTTGAATTTATTGGACCAAATATTTAGTGCTTCAATATCTAGTTAACACTAATCAAATAAGTTATCCAGTTAACTTTAAGTCACTGAAATACCTGCTTAAAATGAAGGGGTCCTTAAGCAGGGCTTCCCAAACTCGACTTGGGAACCCAACAGGCACTTGAGTTTTCAGGATATCCACAATGAATACACATGAAAGGAATAGAAACATGACTGCAGATAAAGGCGAAATGGCCCATTTGCAGCATTCACTATCTCCTCCTCTCCCTATTGGCTGAGGCTCTTAACACCTGCATTGTGATGTCATAGAGCTTTATGGTTATAAAAACATAGAAAGACGACGACAGATAAAGGCCAAATGGCCCATCTAGTCTGCCCATCCACAGTAACCATTATCTCTTTCTCTCTCCAAGAGATCCCATAAGCCTATCCCAGGCCCTCTTGAATTCAGATACAGTCTATCTCCACCACCTCTCTCCGGAGACTGTTCCATACATCTACCACCCTTTCTGTTAAAAAGTATTTCCTTAGATTACTCCAGAGCCTATTACCTCTTAACTTAATCCTATGCCCTCTCATTCCAGAGCTTCCTTTCAAATGAAAGAGACTCAACTCATGCACATTTATACAGTATTATGTGCATGTACTGGGGCTCTATGCGAATCTCTTACATATTTGTTGTGGATATCCTGAAAAACTTTTAAAAACCCTCCCTTTTACAAAACCTCAGAAGCGTTTTTTAGCGCAGGCCGGCACGCTGAATGCTCTGCGCTGTTTCTGACATTCATAGAAACTCTAGGTGTGTTGGGAGCAGAGCATTCAGTGTGCCAGCCGGCACAAAAAACACACTTTCACGGTTTTGTAAAAAAACGGGTGGGGGTAAGTTAGATGTGATATTTTACAATTATGCTGATGATCTTACTATTGCAATTCCAATATATTCATCATTCAATCTATGCAGTTAATTTCCACCACAATCGCAACTGTAGAATTATGGATGACTGAATTTAAGTTAAAACTCAATACAGAATAAACAAAATTCTTCTATGCTACTCTTTGCAAGAAGAAACAAAAGAAATAGAGACATGTATAAATCTGAATGGAATTTTGTACTCGATTAATCCTACTATAAAAATTCTAGGGGTTATTTTAGATCAAAATCTCACAATGAATTCAAATACAGATGCTGTAGTAAGGAAAAGTTTCTATATGTTGTAGAAATTATGGACTATTAGACCATATTTTGATGCTTCTTCTTTTAGACTGTTGGTACAGTCATTAATTCTAAGTATTTTAGATTACTGTAATATACTCCCTCTTTTACTAAGATGCGCTAACCAATTAGCGTACGCTAATTGAATTAGCACGCGCTAAATGCTAAAGCGTCCATGGACTAACATGCACGCATTAGCGTTTAGCGCGTGCTAAATCGATCAGCGCACGATAATTGGTTAGCGTACCTTAGTAAAAGAGTGACAGTTTATTTAGCGAGTTATCCCAAAAATCTTCATAGACTCCGTAACATACAAAACACGGCAGTCCGGTTCATTTTCAATCTGAAAAAATAAAAATAAGATCATGTCACACCCTATTATCAAAGACTGCATTGGTTACCAGTCGAGGACAGGGTCAGATTTAAGGGGGTCTTTAACTAAGGCTAAATGCTAACATGTCCATAGAATATATTGGGTGCATTAGCATTTACCACACGCTAATATTTAGCGACTAGCGTGCCTTAGTAAAAGACCCCCCTAAGTTTGGTTGTATATGGTATAAAGTCTTACATGGTTTAGTATCCGATTATCTTGTGGATCATTTTTTATTCATTAATTCGCAACGCCTAGGGCATAATTGTAATTGGTTTGCTTTTCCAACGAAGGAAGTCATCATGCCGCTATACCGCGCGATGGTACGACCACATCCAATATTGGTCGCCGTACCTAAAGAAGGACATGGAGATACTTGAGAGGGTTCAGAGAAGAGCGACAAGAATGATAAATGGTATGGAAAACCTTTCATACACAGAGAGGCTAGAAAGGCTGGGGCTCTTTACCCTGGAGAAGCGAAGACTCAGAGGAGATATGATAGAGACTTACAAGATCATGAAGGGCATAGAGAAGGTAGAAAGGGACAGATTCTCCAGCCTATTGGGAACTACAAGAACAAGGGGGCACTCGGAGAAATTGAAAGGGAACAGGTTTAGAACCAATGCTAGGAAATTTTTCTTCACTCTGGACACCTGGAATGCGCTACCGGAGGATGCGATAGGACAGAGTACATTAAGGGGATTCAAAGAGGGATTGAACAAGTTCCTGAAGGATACGGGGATTGAGGGATATAGATAGGTAGAGATAGGATCATGAAATGGTAGAGAGAGAAGAAAAATGGGGATTAAAGGGTTTCAGACAAAGGATCACTTACAGGTCATGGACCTGATGGGCCGCCGTGGGAGCGGACTGCTGGACGCGATGGACCCCTGGTCTGACCCGGCAGAGGCAACTTCTTATGCTATTTTCAACGACGCCTATCTTTTCAGGCAGCTTCTTGTGATAAAGCGTTTGTAAATCTGTTATTCCCTCCATTACAAAGCCACCTTAGCGTTTATAGCACCAGCCAAGACGGTAACAGCTCAGACGCTTATAGGAATTCTACGAGCGTCGGAGCGGTTACCACGGTGGCCACCACTAAAAATGCTAGCGCGGCTTTGCATAGGAGGGATTTAGTTAGCTCCGACTCATACCAGCAGTTCAAGAAATTATCGAAAACCTACTTATTTAAGACATTTTTTGTAATTTCTAGGTCATTTGTTTTTATTGTTTTTATTGTTTCAATTTTCTTTTGTAAACCGCATAGAACTCCTAAGGTATATAAATAAATTTTTATGTTACATTACCTTTTTATGTTTATTTTGCAACAGTTATTAAAGCTGCTCTTTTTAGCTGGGGAACAGAGCAGCCCCCGTACTCTTTCGTTCTCTACCAAGGTTATGCTACAATGAAAACACTTTTAGCAGTGTCAATCAGCTGGGGCTGCCAAAATGAGCTTGAGAAATGGCATTTGCGATTGCCATGGATACCAGATGCACCCTCACGAGCTTGACGGAGCATGAAAGCCTAGAAGAAGTTGGTTCTGTGCTTCTTACTACGTTGTCTGCTCACTGTGGTGAGGACCAGCTATAGCACTCTCTTCCTCTTTCCAAGGTAGACTGGTTAGGAGTTCAAGTGAGATGCACCTGGAATAGCATGTCTGCATGTTACTGGACTGGCTGTCTCCACCACAATCTGACCTTACAGCTTGTACATGGAAAACACATACAAACTGTTCCTCAGAAAGAATTAAATGGATTTGTCTGCCAGTCAAATTTTGTTTTTCTCTCTCCACATCTCCTCCTCCCATCTTCGTAATTTTTAATTCCTCATCCCAGACACCATGCCCAGTGCCACTCGTGTGTTCTTGACAGTTTCATGAACCGGAGGGAGACTCTTCGGCACTAGTCCTCTACGGTGGCCATAAAGCCACCGAAGAAGTCAGCTCCCTCTTTGATATATCCAAATCATATCAGCCCTGTCCGAACAGCTGAATCTATCACTGTGCACAGGAAGGGATAGGCAGTCGTTTGTATCAACGTGGGAACGCTTAAAGACATAGGCCAATGGTTCCCAACCCTGCAAAGCAATGACATGGGCTATATGTCAGTGATTCTCAACCCTGTCCTGGGGTACCCCACAGCCAGTCGGATTTTCAAGATATCCCTAATGAATATGTATGAGAGAGATTTGCATACCTGCCACTTCCATTATATGCAAATCTCTCTCATGCATATTCATTAGGGATATCTTGAAAACCCGACTGGCTGGGGGGTCCCCCAGGACAGGGTTGAGAATCACTGACATAGCCCATGTCATTAACAAACAAACAAGCAGAACAAGGATTACACCCAATGTTACAAGCTACTTAGCTGGCCGTGGATGGCTCCTGGCTGGTTAAATAGCATTTGGCTGGCTACGTGCTAATATTAGACACAGTATTCCAGGTGGGGGCGTATCATGGCCTGTTACAATGATATGATAACCTTCTCAGACCCGTTTGTGATCCTTTTCTTAATCATTCTGTTGGCCCTATTTGCCGCTGCTGCGCATTGCGCAGACGGTTTCATTGACTTGTCTACAAGTACTCCCAAGACTCTTTTCAGGGGGCTCTCTCCGAGTATAGCACCAGACATCTTGTATTCGTGCATATGATTTTTGCTACTGACATGCATCACCCGGTTTCATTTGCGTTAAGGTCCATAATTGAAAAAAAAGGCTGCCTTAATAACCTGAAGCACATGTTCTTGCATAGTAAGATGAGAGTCAAGAAAGACCCCCAACAATCTCGTACGCGTCAATACCAAAAGTTTCACATTTATATAGCGCCTAAAATCAAGGCAGTTTCCAATATCAAGGAAATAAATTTCATAAAATCATCGACAATACAATATTCATTATCTGCATGTCTGTAAAAGGCATAGGCAATATTCATGATTTACAACATGATGTCCAAAAGGACACGAGAATTGTGCAGCTTCACCTCCTGGACTTAATTTGGATTGATATGAGCCTCTGCCCACATGCTATCCTATAACACTGCACACTCAAAGTGCCTCGTACTCAACCCAAAAGAGGAGACAGCTGTGGGAGTAGCACAGACAGGTCAGGGGTGTTATAAATATTTATTTACTTAAAACCTTTATTATCCTCCTAAAACCTAGGTGGATCGCAATTTTAAAAAAAATCCACAATCACCGACAGGACCCTAAAGTGCACATTACCCCTTATTCTAACATCTCAACAGCAAACGTTTCCCAGATCTCAAGAGTACGCTCCGGTTTGTAAATCTGTAAAAATTTCACTAATATAACTGGGGAGTTTACCATAAATACCCCGCTCAACCAATTTCAAAATCTTACAATGAATATGTAACTGCACTGGAAGGTGCATTGCTATAGGACAGGGATGTCAAAGTCCCTCCTCGAGGGCCGGAATCCAGTCGGGTTTTCTGGATTTCCCCAATGAATATGCATTGAAAGCAGTGCATGCAAATAGATCTCATGCAGATTCATTGGGGAAATCCTGAAAACCCGACTGGATTCTGGCCCTCGAGGACCGACTTTGACACCTGTGCTATAGGATATCATAGAAACATAGAAACAGACGGCAGATAAGGGCCACGGCCCATCAAGTCTGCCCACCCCAATAACCCTCCCTACCTTTCTCAGGCACGCTGCTGGCCTCAATTACCTGTAGCGGAGGATTATTCCGGCGATCAACCACCCTTTCGGTGAAGAAGTATTTCCTGGTGTCCACATTGAATTTGCACACATTTGATTTGCATACATTGCCTCCGTGATGTGGAAATTTCTTTCATGCATATTCATTGTGGATATCTTGGAACACCCGACTGGCAAAGGGGTACTCTACGACCGAGTCGAGAAGCACTGTTATAGAATACTGGTGTTGCACGCCCACCTCCCGTGCCAGAATTTAGAGCAGATTTCATCAGGCCTAAATTCCTCATGTGCAAAGTTGAGCAAAGGAATCCTCTCTTAAGCCCGACACACCCTTTGCAGAAGCTGCTTGGCGGAATGCTCCCATTGCCTGTTTTTAAGCACCCCAACTTTTCTGAATGTGCATCCTGATTTTATTACAGCCTTAATTATTTGAGATAAGCACTTGCTTTCCCCCCTCCCCCCCCTACTTTTTTGTAACCTTTCAAGGTACAGAACAACTTCAAAACAGAATAAAAGCACAGAGAAATCTACCAACAGGAGAATGTAACCAGCTCTTTTGAATTTCAAATCCCGTTGCCGGAGTCCTAATCCATTTTAGGTACGAGCTGTGAGAATTAAGGATTTGGTTGCTGCAAGGCTGAATTTCTGTGAAACAGTAATGAATTATGATGTTTTATTTAAGAAAAAGCTCTAGAACATATGGCGAGCTTATTAGAAATGAGAATTTATATTGAGGGGGGAAAAAAAATACTACACTGCGATGTTACAACACAATAACTAATGCAACTCCAGGGGACAGAAAATGAGATGAGTGTAACAGTGCAAGGGCTGAGCTCCAGTGAAATATAACATTTAAACTCATTCACATGCAAATGCGAGAGCGGAATCTGAAAACACAAACACCCCAGCCACATCAAACAAGAACAATCTATTCCCCTGAGAGCTTCTGAAAAGTCACATTTTAGAAGCTTCATGCCAACTTAACATTATTCTGTTTAGGCAGTGTGTTTCTTTCCAGGACTATTCCCCTATTAGCCAATCTGTCCCTTTTATTTCACACTTCTATTAGCCGAGTTCCAAATGTGTCACTCGTTCATTTTAAAACTTGTCTTTCACACACACTCAAAATCCCTACTGTACAAAAGAAAATTTGACATAAAACCACAATCAAAGCATTTGACAAGCTGCTTAAATCTTTGGTGAAATGCTTGAGTTGTGCTAAAAGCAACACTTTTGGGAAGAATAGAATCACAATAAGGCAGAACTGTTTCTCAGGAACTTGTGGAGAATTATTTTGGCTCCTGGTTCAAGAAGCCCGTTTAGGGTCTATTTTATACAGGCACATAGCCAACATGGTCACCTGTCAAATAGGCAGAAATTGCACCTACCTTGAAGTAGGGTTACCAAATGGATCCAGAAAAAGGAGGACAGATTGAGACATCCAGGTTGTACTTCCACTGCTTTCAATGGAAGCAAAACCCCAATGTTTCAACACATCCTCCTTTTTCGGGAGCCATGTGGTAGCCCTAACCCCACAGCGTGGAGAAATGGCTCCAGAAAAAGGAGGACAGGTTGAGACTTCCGGGAGCTGAGGATTGCAATACCTTCTCATGCTGCAAAGATAGGCTAATTGATACGACCTTTCCAAACTGAGCCTACAGAAAGCAGGATCAATTTCAAGTGTATTTAATGTTCCAGGGTCCTGCCAAGACCTGCCCAGGTTCTTCTAATTAGCTCATTAAAAACTGAAAGCATACCAAGTTGCCATAAAAATTATAGAGGTGATTATATAACAGAAGACTCATACGACAAGAACAAAGAGTCACCTATTTTAATTGGGTTGGGTTTTTGTGGGGGGGGGGGGTTTATAAAGGCAATAAGGGCACCTTTGTGATTTTATAAAATAGGTTTGCTGAACCAGTCCAAACAGTGCACAAACTCATACGTTATGAAAAAAGGGTAAACTTGTTTATTCTCAAAGAATATACATATATAGTTTGAGCTTGATGGAAACTTCAGTGGATGGAACCTAAGCATAGGACCGGGCAGAGCTTTTCGTTCTGGCCCAGCAATAGCTAAGAAGATGGAAGATTTAAATTAAGTCAGTAATTTAAAGAGTGGGTAGGGTTGTCCAAACTGGATAGACCATTCGGGTATTTATCTGCCATCATCTATTTATAACTAAGCAGTTTTCAAAATAAAACATTCACAGTGCTTTCAATACACCACATTAGCCCACTAAAAATAGCAAAAAAAAACCTGCAGGAAAATTACATATCATCAATCTTCGTGATTCTAGAGCATAAGTCATAATTCAAATTCCTCATTCGGTATCTCTCGCCAACATAACTTTAAAGGAAGGCCTCCACATTTAGTCATGTTTTCAACATTTTCTCAGAGAGAGTGAGAACCAGAAGGCCTTGAGCATGCGCAGATACTCAAGGCCCAGTCGGAGGAGAGGCACGATCTTTGGGCACCGGCACCTCCTCTGGGTTGGTGCTGCATGCCGGTGCCACATTGGGGGGGGGGTAAGCTTTCAGTTTGGGCGGGCGGGGATGCCAGTTCGCAAGGGGGGAGCGATGCCAGTTCGCAGGGGGGGGGCAGCGTCGATTAGTGGGGGGGTGGACTCGCAAATCAAGTCAATGCTCTGTTTGTGAGTCACGATTTGTGAGAATGTTTTGCTCGTCTTGCAAAACACTCGCAAACTGGTGCACTTGTAAACCGAGGTTTGACTGTAGTTGGTGTTGGGGAGATGTTGTTTGCTGTCGCTTTCCAGGTAGCTAGGAGCAGGATAATCAGCAGGATAGCTTGTGTGCATTTTTGTGGTGTAGGATAGGGTGTCTGGTACTGTAGTTGTAGGAGAATGGTAAACATAAGAATTGCCGCTGTTGGGTCAGACCAGTGGTCAATCGTGCCCAGCAGTCCACTCACGCGGCGGCCCTTGGTCAAAGACCGGCGCCCTAACTGAGATTAGCCCTATCTGCATACTTTCTGGTTCAGCAGGAACTTGTCTAACTTTGTCTTGAATCCCTGGAGGGTGTTTTCCCCTACGACAGACTGGTGGAGGAGTTCTTTCTTCTTCCTCTGCTTATTAAGAGTTGCTGGTCTCCTTAGGGGCTAAGGAGGGATCGGATGTCCTGTGGCGTTGTTGATGAGTAGTGTTGGGTGGCTGTGGGTAGTGGCTTAGAAGGATTGTAGGTAGGTGAGGTGGTTTTGAAAGGTTGGAGGTTTGACATGTGCCTTAGATGGGGCCAAAACTATTGTGAGGCTATAGAAGAACTCCAGGAATCCAAAAGCTCCCTAAGTACAATCAGTCCACACCCAGAACTCCTTTTACAAGCTCGCCTTATGAATAAGATTTTGAAAACAGAATAAAATCAAAAATATCATTTTAGTATGTAATTGACATCACATTTAACTCAAGCACATCCTTCAGTGCTAAAAACTCTCAGTTATAACCCAGGAGATTAGGCTTGGTTAGAGTTACTAAGGAAACTGCCACTTCTGTATTCAATAATGTGTATAACTCAATTCAGAAATCTAATAAGTAGATCTGTTGCTTTGCCTTCAGGAAAATGACAATATATCATGTCAAAATGTTTCCAGCGCTTTAAAATGCCCGTCATTGGCTCCCGATAACTTATAGAATACGCCCTAATATCGCGTAAGATTACACATGAATTCCAGTCTTGACCCCTTCATTCCGCAACTGAACACCAGTTATCATTCCATCCTTTGTTCTCACCTCAAATCAACACAACCTGCTTTTTTTTCTGCATTGTATCCTTTTTCTAGAACTCACTTCCTCTTTTGCTTTGTTACAAGCAAAAATACCTGAGGTTCATGGCCACTTTGAAGGCTTTCCGAGGTCTATCAACATGGTAACCAATGTTGCAGACAGAAGGCCACCCCCCTTCTTTATCATTCCCAATTGCCTTCCCTGTTTGTATCTGCCGCTCTTTATCATTTTGTTCATAGTTTGGTTCTTAACCACTTTGATTATTTTTATTGATATGAAGTGCGCTTTGGAGAATCTACTGTGTGTATGACTCTAGTTTGAGGCTTTTTCCAAACTTCTCCCCCCCCCCCCGCCCCCCGTTCTACACAAGTGAGTTGGTATATTATTGTGATATTATGAATTAAGGGACCTATCAACTTTAAGAGTAGGATTTAACATTATTTAGTTTTATATTATCTGAACCACTTGGTAAGACAATAATTTTTTTTCTATTAGGAGGACAGATTGAGACTTCCAGGTTTTACTTCCATTGCTTTCAGTGAAAGTAAAACCCAGATGTCTCAATCCATCCTTCTTTTTCTGGAGCCATACGGTAACGGAGAAATGGCTCTAGAACAGGGGTATCAAAGTCCCTCCTCAAGGGCTGCAATCCAGTCGGGTTTTCAGGATTTCCCCAATGAATATGCATGAGATCTATTAGCATACAATGAAAGCAGTGCATGCAAATAGATCTCATGCATATTTATTGGGGAAATCCTGAAAACCCGACTGGATTGCAGCCCCCGAGGAGGGACTGTGACATCCCTGCTCTAGAAGAAGGGGCTTTAAACTTTATAGATACCTAATTTAAGGTCAACACTTTAAAAAGTAGATTTTTCTATAACACCTTAAATATTCCTGTCACAGACCTTGGCGGTGCTACTGTGTGTAATATAATTTATAACACACACAGATCATAAACACCTCATAGGGGGAATTCCTTGAAAGCCTGTGACGAAACATGTCGGACTATGTACCCCCAGCCGCATTTGCAAAGATGAGTATTTACTTAAAATGTATTTATTGAATAGAAAGCACTGAAAGCACTAATAAGCACTTTATAAGTATGTCTATATATATAAAAAAATAGACCGATGATGAAGTTGGTGTTTATGATCTGGTTGTGTTAAATATTATATTACACACAGTAGCAGCGCCAAGGTCTGTGACAGGAATATTTACGGTGTTATAGAAAATCTACTTTTCTAGAAGAAGGGGGGGGACAGATTGAGACTGCCGGGTTTTACTTCTAGGTGTTATAGAAAATCTACTTTTCTAGAAGAAGGGGGGGGACAGATTGAGACTGCCGGGTTTTACTTCTAGGTGTTATAGAAAATCTACTTTTCTAGAAGAAGGGGGGGGACAGATTGAGACTGCCGGGTTTTACTTCCATTGCTTTCAATGGAAGTAAAACCCGGACGTCTCAATCCATCCTCCTTTTTTCTGGAGCCATATGGTAACCCTTGCCAGAATTATTCCACATGTGGGAACTTAGACCAGTGGATTCCACAGGTGCAATAATATTTATACCAAAAGCTAAACAGTACATTTAATTTCCTTTTAGCAAATGTACCATAAATCCTTAGCAATAAATAGGCTGAGACCGTAGCACACAGTAAAAGACCTGGTAGCTAAGGATACAGGACACTTAAACTCGAGTCCATCTTCGGTTATTTACCACTTGACTGCTTTCCACCCACACGTTTTACATTTTTAATATCTCCCCAAGGTCATTTCCATTTTACCCAATGTTAATTCCCTCAGTTATCCACCAACCCAGCTGACCACCATTTGTCAATCAAAGTAGCTGTGCTGTCTTCTGTAATGCCACTATAATCTCCCTCACTATCTGCCTGGCTCGACTGACAGAGTGATGCATGCCCCGACGGTGCAGCTGTGAAATTTAAGCCTCCGTGAATCAGTTTCTGAAGTCCACTTGTAAAAGGAAGACTGAAGAAACAAAACCTGCTCAAACCCATGTGAAAGATTTTCAGATGTTTACAATAAGGTCATTTACTTGCTATAACAGACCTGGTCATAAATATACAAAGTAGATATATACAGCTTGGTTATCTGGCAGGGTTTCCTTGTACTGAAAGAACTCAAGGAGAACTTTTAGCGATCTGGATAAGACACACTATTCCCCTCTTTTATGAAGCCGTGTTACAGGTTGTTTTTTTTAATCGCTGGCTGCGGCGGTAAGAGCTCCGAAGTTCATAGGCTTCCTATGATCACTGGAGCTTTTATCGCTATGGCCTATGATAGGGGTAGGCAATTCCGGTCCTCGAGAGCCAGAGCCAGGTCAGGTTTTCAGGATATCCACAATGAATATGTACGAGATGGATTTGCATGCACTGCCTCCTTGAGATGCTAATCTATCTCATGCATATTTATTGTGGAGATCCTGAAAACCTGACCTGGCTCAGGCTCTCGAGGACCGTTATTGCCTACCCCTGGCCTATGATAAAAACCCCTAACACAGCTTCATAAAAGGGGGCAAGGGGTTTGTATTTGTACAAGAAGTTAACATATTTTAATAACGTGACATGTTTGGCACATATGCCCAGAATACAGTAAAACATCAAATTTGTACTATAGAATGTGTAGGTGATCAAAAACATGATAATTATATTGCAGAATGGAATTTATCAGCTTTCCAGTGGAAATGATCACAGAACACCACATTTCTGCAAAGGGAGGCTATTACAATGAAATATGGAACTCTCTCTAGGGATCATCTCTCTAATACCCGTTTCCCCGAAAATAAGACCTACCCCAAAAATAAGCCCTAGCATGACTTTCGGGGTAGGTCTTATATATAAGCCCTGCCCCCGAAAATAAGCCCTAGTTGTAGGCAGTCGCACTTCTCCTGCTCCGCCACCCAACCCCCGTTGACCTTTCAACCGATCCCCGCCGACTGCAGCCATAAATACCTTGCTGCAGAGGAGGTTCGGGCCAGCAACACTCACAGGCTGCTTTGCAGCCTTCTAGCGAGTGCTCAAGGGTTCTGCTGCACAGGGGGGTGGGAGGGAGGGAAGGATGGAAGCTGGGCAAAGGGTTCTGCTGCACAGAGGTGTGGTAGGGAGGGAGGGAAGGATGGAAGCTGGGCAAAGTGTTCTCCTGCATGAGGGATGGGAGGGAGGGAGGGAAGGATGGAAGCTGGGCAAGGGGTCTGGCTGCATAGGGGGATGGAGGGATAGAAAGATGCTGCAGAGGGGATGGGTGAGAGGGGAGAAAGATGTTGCACATGTGGGGGAAAGCAAAGAGGAAGAATTGGGGTGAAGGAGAGGAAGGGAGAGATGATCATATACATGAAAAAAATAAGCCCTTCCCGAAAATAGGACCTAGTGCCTTTTATGGGCCCCAAATGAATATAAGACACTGTCTTATTTTTGGGGAAACACGGTATGCGAGACTAATCCCCTCTTTTACTAAAGCACACTAATTGCTAACGTGTCCGTAGAATATAATGGACGCGTCGGCACCATCTCTGCGCATTCCTGCTCCTTGTAGAATTACTTTCTTGTTGCATGAATGGACAGCCACTGGGCTGAAACCCTGACATTTCATCTTCACCTGTCTAACCCCTCTGTGAAAGGAACCAGGAACATAGTTCAAAAGTACAAGTCACAATTCACAGGTGCTGTTACTGCTCACAAGTTTCAAACTTCTGATAATTCAGCCCCATTTTCTAACCATCATTTGCAAATATTAATATTTTTTCGGTGACTAATGGACCTTGACAACTCTTATTACTACCAGGTAGAAGACATCTACCATAACCCCATTTAGGTGAAATTGAATTATTAATAATATTATTTGTATTGCATTATCTATCTTGACTGAATAAATAGTTCCACTGTAGTGTGGTAAGTATTTAATGAAAATACCAGATTATCCACAGTTGCTTATTTGTCTTGTGAAATGATTTTGATGATACCATTTCTCATCACAAGCTGATTTACAGCAAACTGTGTCAAATGCAAAGCAAATCAAGGCACATGGCTCATAATTTCCTGTTATGCTACTGAGGGTTTGCTTTTTGGAATGATAAAACAAAGAAAGGGCTGAGGGTACAAATGCTTTTTCAAGGTACACTGCTACATTTGAAGGACCTGTGAACAGACTGACTTTTAGGAGATACCAAACTATGGAAATAGAAGCCATTTGTCATTAGAGTTGTGGAAAGACAAAATGGTGTATCTTGTTATACTCTTTTAGGATCTTGCCAGGTACTGGCCACTGTTGGAATCAGGATACTGGGCTTGATGGACTTTTGGTATGTCCCAGTATGACAATTCTTATAGTCTTATGTGAACCAAGTATAGGACAATCAAGCTATTGTGACATCACTGATCTAATCACTGGGCCACACTCTCCTCCAATCAGAAGTGAGCCAAGTATTGAAAAATGAAGCCATTGTGACATCACTGATGAGGTTGGCTCTTAGGCACTGGTGGAATGAGGCTTTATGACATCACAATTTCAGCTCTGGAATGTTGCTATTCTTTGGGTTTCTGCCATGTACTTGGGGCCACTGTTGGATACTAGGCTTGATGGACCTTCTGTATGTCCCAGTATGGCAACTCTTATATGTTCTTAGGATGCATATGGAGAGGGTTGGCAAGAAGCCAGAATGTCACAGAACGAGCAAGGCTTGACATGGAGAAGTAGAAAGATATTTTATATATTTATATCTGAGGTAGAGAGACAATTCCCACTCAAACTGATCAATTCAGAAAAGGGGCAATAGGAACTATCCATGCGAGAGATCATTTATAACAGAAATTCCAAAAGGGAGACTTTTACATCTCTTTTATGAAAACTACAAAGGTGTCCATATACCTCTATGAAAAAAAAAAAAAAAAGACACCCAGAATCAAATCTCAATACAGTGCAAATGCTCAGCTCTGAAAAGGTGGCAAATGTGTGCATGAGGTCTGCACGTGTACCCAGTTATTTTACAAGAAGCGTACATAAAAATCACACACCTCCCCTGCTCCGACCAAACTTGAGCCAGCTGGTCACCTAAACACCTGATCACATAAAATTAGCTGCACTCTTCCTGTGCAAATAGCTGGGTGCACTAGTTCCGCATGCGAAACAGGTCTTACAAGCAGAAAAACACCCAAGAAAATGATCTGGGTGTTACTGTAAACAATACGCTGAAACCTTATGGCCAATGGGTGGCGGCAACCAAAAAAGCAAACAGGATGTTAGGAGTTATATGAAAAGGGATGGTAAAAAATAAAGATTAAGAATGTTATAATGCCTCTGTATCACTCCATGGTGCGGACTCACCTTGAGTATTGCGTTCAATTCTGGTCTCTATCTCAAGAAAGATATAGCGGCACTAGAAAAGGTTCAAAGAAGAGCGACCCAGATGGTAAAGGGGATGGAATTCCTCTCGTATGAGGAAAGACAAAAGAGGTTAGGACTCTTCAGTTTGAAAAAGACGACCGAGGGGAGATACGATTGATGTCTAGAAAATCCTGAGTGGTGTAGAACGGGTACAAGTGGTTTGATTTTGTAGTCCATCAAAAGTCACAAAGATTAGGGGACACTAAATGAAGTTACAGGGAAATACTTTTAAAACCAATAGGAGAAAATATTTTTTTCACTTAGAGAATAGTTAAGCTCTGGAACGCGTTGCCAGAGGATGTGGTAAGAGCAGTTAGTAGAGCTGGTTTTAGAACAGATTTGGGGGAGTCACAATTGATCATAACTTTACATACCACGATCATATCAGTAATATAGTTAAAAGTTGTTTTTATCGCTTGCGCATGATTCGATCTGTGTCGAAATTCTTGGAACCCAAATCGTTAAATATTTTAATTCATTCTTTAGTGATTGCCAAACTCGATTATTGTAATTCACTATTGCTGAATATTACCCAAAAGGAAAAGAAACGACTACAAACAATACAAAACACCGCAGTTAAAATTATTCACAATGGAAAAAAATTTGATCATGTCACTCCTTTCCTTATTGATTCACACTGGTTGCCTATCAACCAACGTATAATTTACAAAATTTCCCTATTAGTATTTAAAACATTAACTACACACGAACCACAATTCATAGATAGGTTACTTATTCCCTACAATGCAATACGATCCCTCCGCTCTTCATCGCAAGGACAATTAATGATTCCATCCTTAAAGATAATCGGCACCAGACGATTAGACATATTTTCTGTAATGGCCCCCCAAATTTGGAATAACTTACCACTATATATAAGAGAAGTTAAAGATCTTAATAAATTCAAAACCATTTTAAAAACTTTTTTATTTAAAGACGCTTTTAACATTTAAAAACGCATTATATTTAAGTTTCTATTTTTAAAATTACTTTTTATCCTATTTTCACATTCCCTTTCCTCATGTTTTTTTCCTACCCCCTCTTCTTCTTCTTTAGATTATGAAAAAGATTAAATATTGTAACTATTCCCTCCCGTCTTCTTTCCTCCCAGATGTATCATGTCAGTCTGTTTTGTCTGTTTGTATTGGAACCCAGCTTACTGTAATACTTCTAAAATTCTATTTATTTTAAATAAATTGTTCATCGCTTAGTTTATAATAAGCGATCAATCAAATATTAATAAACTTGGAAACTTGGAAAACTTGGAAGTCCACAGTATGCGATTGAGACAAACATGAGGGAAGCCACTGTTTGCCCTGGGATCAGAAGCATAGAATATTGCTACTGTTTGGGTGGATTGGCCATCATGAAGATGGGATACTGGGCTAGATGGACCTTTGGATCTGACTCAATAGGGCTATCCTTGTGTTTGTAAAACCACAAATATTTGGAAGCATTAAACTCTACAGAGTGCTATGTAAAGTCTAGATTTTAAAAGCAAATAAACCAGTCGATTCACAGTTTCTTTTTACCGGTGGTAGGGAGTTACAAAATGATTTATTGACTTTTCAAAAACAAAACCTAGGTTCGGTGGACCAGAAAGCAAATCGCATCCAAGGGATTTCCAATTGATCCTTTAATTTAGGTCCCCTGACTCTCTTCCATCAACGTTAAGCAAGAAAAGGGGAAATTCATTCCGTTTGAGGCGAGTCGCAGGTTGACAAGCAGAAGCGATGGAAACGAAAAGGTTGAAAGCACAGATGAGTCTTTCCAATACTTACATTCTGTTTACAGTTTATGGCGTATGACGGGAAAAGAATTAAATCAAAAGTGGAACAGGTTGCCTCGCGCCTAGATTACCACGTTGAATGAAAAGCTCAAATTACCACATGTTCAGCACATATCTAAACGGTGATTAACATCTACGAATCCAAATCCAGCAACATCTCGCTTTCTTCAGCTGCTCCATCTCCCCATCCTTTCCCTTTGCCCTCTCACCAGTCTATTTACTTGCACGTGGATTGGCACGCCTGCATTGCATCTGAAATTGTGTAGGCCTTCCATTTTGACAGAAATTCAGTCTTACTACTGTTTGTGGGTTCCCTCAACTGCTAAAGTTAAGTTAAAGCTTACTATGGACTACCAATGTATCATATGTACCTTAGATCTCCATTGCCCACTCAAATCCAACCTACACTCTACCTATAGAGACAGAATTAAATCCTAATCATGGTTGACTCTGACCTTGGTCCTCTTTAAACCAGTTTGTATAGTACTAAAATTCCTGGAGTTTCTTGTTTGTCTTGTCTGGATAACTTCATTGAAACAGGAACAGTCTGTATATTACTGTGTACAGTGACTGGGTAAGGCCTGGACTGGATTAGCCCAGAGCCATGATCTGGGACACCCAAACCTCAGCCGAGGAATGGAGGGTAGAGGGGTATGCAAACAAAATTAAATGTTACTGCACAAACTGCTTCAGTGTGAATCTTCTCTGTATTTTCCACTTTATTTTCTAGTGCACTTCCAAACACAACCCCCACCCCCCCTACTTAGTGAGACCAAAGAGCCTGTTGCCCCACCGTGCTTACTCTGCTTAAAGTTTTCCATAGCTTGCTTCTGGAGCACTTTTCAGGAGGTAACTAGATTTCTCACCCTGAGCGTGGGATTCTTCCACCCTTATCGGATCTGGGTTTTTCAGATCCCCTGCCCAACTCATCCCAACCAGTTGGTTATACAAAGCTCAAAAAGGTGTCTTCCTCAGCTTCCACACCAGAAAAATAACTTTTCAATTTCAAATTCCAGGATCCTGCAACCTGCCTGCACTGCTTGGATCAGGTTGCTCACAGTTCCACTGCGCTTACTTTAAATCAGAAGCAGTCATTTTTAACTCTTCTGCTCCTCTGATTTGTGAGGCAACACCACCTTTCTAGAAACAGTACTCTAACTCCTACAGGCTTCACTAGGTGTCCATGTCTTCAAACATGCACCATTCATCAGGCTCCATGTCGATGTCATTTACAAACAGTTCTTCTAGCCTTTCAATATCATAGTCATCAGAAGAATTATTAGAAGCCTCACTCCAGAGATTTCCTACCTGGTTTCTTTGGGGAGTACTGGCTTCTGACCTCTGAATCCATGGCTGCACCGATCTGCTTCTCTCAGAGGATTCAGGTATCCTGTGGGTTTGTGGCTGCCTCCCTTGCCTAGAAGATACACCCTTTTCACATGCTCTGGGTTGATTGCTTCTAGGTCCACATGAGCTCCTAGAACTCTCTGCTACTGAGCCCTGGTAGCTTTTCTGTTGATTAGCCCTGCAGGAGCTAATCCAGTTCTAAGCTAGGCCACCACCTGCCTAGTGCCTGCTGGGACTTGTGGTTCTCTGTCCCTAGCTATTCCTAAGGATAAGTGGGTAAATGCAGTGCTGCCCTTCTTGTGGGGTTTGTTGACCAGGGGGCTGTCTTTGCCCTGCTTGCTTCTGGGAGCAGGTTTAGGTTTAGTTTCAGGGCACTGCAGGGTTTCTTCCGTTATCACAGGGCTCTCCCTGTGATAGTACCTGTAGAGATGGTTTTAGTAACGGAAAGTGTCATGTTATGGATGGATGCGATTGGCCAATCTCACTACGTCATAATGAGATGGCGAGTGCAGATTGGTTGGAGTCTCATTTATAATGCCAAGACGCCAAGTAAGAAATACAACAACGGAAGGATTAGAAACCCACGTCACAGTGCATATATGCTGGTTTTTGTGTTTCAGATGGATGTGTTTTTATCGTGATAAACAACCTATCGCTCGTGCTGCTCTGGGAAAGGTCACTGAGCAATGCGTTGCAATAGTCCAAATACGGCAGCAGGAAACACTGCATAAATGCTCGAAAATTATGAGGGGACAAAATATCCCTAAGCCTCAACACCAACTTGATTTTTTAAAAATATATGCGTAGTTTTATCGAGCAGCAGTAGAGCATTCCATGGTATAAGGTTCTACCACTGCGTGATAAAAGGAGCCTACAAGTTTTCACAACAGCAGCCTAAAAAAACAAAGAATCAAGAATCACTCCTAAGCTTTATACTGCACTCAGAATGAAAATCTTCAAAGCACTAAGCCAGGGGTGTCCAATGTCGGTCCTCGAGGGCCGCAATCCAGTTGGGTTTTCAGGATTTCCCCAATGAATATGCATTGAAAGCAGTGCATGCAAATAGATCTCATGCATATTCATTGGGGAAATCCTGAAAACCCGACTGGATTGCGGCCCTCGAGGACCGACATTGGACACCCCTGCACTAAGCCAAAAAAATGGAGGAACATCAACAAATCCAGCCATAGGATTTGAGTCTTCTCTACATTTAAAGACAAGACAGTTGGCATTCATCCAGGTAGAAATAGATCCAATGTATAATTCCATCAATTTGAGTCCTACATCAATGTAGGAACCAGGAAAAATAATATTGCAAATCATCAACATACAATCGGTAAATAAAAAAAAAACATAGAAGAATTAAGGCAGATAAAGATCACATGGCCTATCTAGTCTGCCTAACTATGTTGTCTAATATCCCATCCTCTCCCTTAAAGATCCAATGTATTTGGCCCCAAATTTTCTTGAATTCACATAACAATGTCCACACTGGCAACATAAACAAATTAAACCATAGCGCAGAAAGGGAAGACCCTTGTGAGACTCCCAAATCTGTAGATTAAGAAGACTGTTAAATAGTTCAGAGCTTCAATAGTCTTGACCACATCTTCAACTGAAACGTGTAAATTTAGTCCATCCTTTTTCAAGCTCACTAACTGCCAAATTACTATCATAGTGAAGCAATTGAGTTATTGCCTTAAGCTTTGATTAAAAAAAAACAAAAATAGCAGGCAAATTTATCACACGATGGATAATCTAAATCAGACACTTTCAGAGAAACCAAAGACTCAACAGTAGAAAACAGCTCTTGAGCCTGAATGAGTCTTATACGTCATAGTGAGCCCCCTTAGCTGCTATAAGCATTAGTAATTAATCAGTGCCGAATTGTAACTCTCCTGAGAAATGGCATCAGGGCATTTTCGCTAATAACATTCTTGTTTGTGCAACTGTATTTCTTCTCGTCTCAAAACAGAAGTACAGCAAAGGATGAAGAAACTGGCTTTTGAAACTTTCGACTTGCAAAAGGGGCAATTCTATCCAAAGGTGACTCCAATGACAAATACCGAACGGCTACAGCATCTCTCAAAGAAAAGCACCCATAGAGTCCATGCAAGGAAGCCATTTTGGTTTGAACGATTGACCAAACATCAAAAGTCAAATAGCACCAAGAGGAAACGACGCAGCAAAACAACAAAAAGATTGTGGAACAGAAGATCGTAGTTTAATATGTGTCCAAATAACTTATAAGCAATAATCATAAAAAACATTCCACAAAGAGTATATACAGACACACGTGATCCACAAGATTTAAAAAAAAAAAAAAAAAAAGCAGCAAATAATGTATACAATAAAAATGAGCCAACACGGGCCATGTTTTGGCAAAATATAAATACCTTCCTCAGGGGTTTTATAGGGTCCTTGGCAGTCTTAAATATAAGAACATAAAGTCACAAAAACATACCTCATCTTTTACTAATTTTTGTACAGTACATACAGTAAATTGTTGATCTGAGAAAACACCAAAACGCATGCACGTTGCATCGGGGCGTCACGCAGAGAGCAATTTTTTAATGACTTTTTCAGTGTGCTTTTAAAAAGCCGCACATCGCCGGTAGCCAATATCCATTTAACGGAGAAGCTGAATTATGATTAGGGGGCTCTGGAGCACAGAGGCAGTGGCACAGCGCAGTTATAGCTAAGCTGCTAGTTCCACTCTGAATTCTGTCTTTTTCTGGCTTGACACATTAAACTCAGTGAAGTGTGACATTGATTTGTTTAATTGTATTTCTCTCCCGTTCTCTTTTCCATCAAACTAAAAGAGCACGTGAGGGGAAGAGAGGGATAAATAAACAAAACCATTTGTAGAAAAAAACAACAGTGAAAACTTAGGGGCCAATGTATTTTAGCTGCGGCTCCCACCACCGACAGATACTTTTAGGATTTGTACAATTCCCCAAATGCCATACGCTTGGCACAGACATGCAAGCGCCTTGGGCGTGCTAAGATAGAGTGCTACCATTTTATTCGTCTGAGTTAAACACACGAGTTTAGCGTGCAACCTGCACAGTGCACAGATGCAGGGGGTGTAAACGTGGACGGGATGGGACATAGGTAGGGCATGGGTGGGTCCCACACTCCCACAAAACACATCCCCAGATTCTATATGTGGTGCCCAAATCTGAGCACCAAAAATTTGCACGTGGATTGAAGAGGCACACGCAAATTAATTAGCTAGCAAGCAATTCATTAGCAATAAATTAATGCCAATCAATTATTGTAATTAATGGGCAGTAATTAGATTTTGTGCATGCGTCTTCCTGCGCACTATTTTAATAATCCCATGTGCCTAAATCCCATTGGCCCAGATTCTAGTAACGGTGTCCTGAAGTTAGGGGATGGTAGGCGTCCTACCGCTGTCTAAGTAACCAATTGGGACGCATGGTTCTTTTTAAATCAATGTGGAGAATGGCGCCTACATTGAAGGCAACATTTGCATGCCTACGGAAGCATCTAGGCATGCCTAAAGATGCCTGAGGTTGGTGTGGGTGTGGTTTATGCCAGAAGTGGCCTTAGGTGTCAAGCGGCCCAAGGTGCTTTCGTAGGCGCAAGACAGGCACCTTAAATGTAGGCCTATACTGCGATTCTATAAATGGCGCAGATGCATGATTGGCACGCGATCAGTGCTGCTAACACCAGCGCAGTTTATAGTATCTGGGCCATCTCTGCACAACTCAAAAGGAGGCGTAGCTAGAGGCATCATAAAGCATAGAGGTTAATTCTAACTGAGCTGGAAATGGACAGCATGGAATATTGCTATTCCTTAGGTTTTGGCCTGGTACTAGTGACCTGGATTGGCTACTATGAGAAAGGGCTACTGGACTTGATGGACCATTGGTCTGACCCAGTAAGGCTATTCTTATGTTCTTATGATGATGGTAGCTTATTAGAAACATGACAGCAGATATAGGTCGACTGACCCATCCAGTCTGCAGCATCCACTATCTCCTCTTCTCCCTATTGGCTAAGGCTTTTAACATTTGCAATTCCTCTTCCTATAGGCTAAGGCTCTTTCCACCTGCATTGTGAGGTCATAGAGCTTTATGGTTATAGAAACATAGAAACATGATGGCAGATAAAGGCCAAATGGCCCATCCAGAGCACCCACTATCTCCTCCTCTCCCTATTGGCTAAGGCTTTTAACATTTGCAACTCCTCTTCCTATAGGCTAAGGCTCTTTCCACCTGCATTGTGAGGTCATAGAGCTTTATGGTTATAGAAACATAGAAACATGATGGCAGATAAAGGCCAAATGGCCCATCCAGAGCACCCACTATCTCCTCCTCTCCCTATTGGCTAAGGCTTTTAACATTTGCAACTCCTCTTCCTATAGGCTAAGGCTCTTTCCACCTGCATTGTGAGGTCATAGAGCTTTATGGTTATAGAAACACAGAAACATGATGGAAGATAAAGGCCAAATGGCCCATCCAGAGCACCCACTATCTCCTCCTCTCCCTATTGGCTAAGGCTCTTAACATTTGCAACTCCTCTTCCTATAGGCTAAGGCTCTTTCCACCTGCATTGTGAGGTCATAGAGCTTTATGGTTATAGAAACATGATGGCAGATAAAGGCCAAATGGCCCATCCGCAGCATCCACTTTCTCCTCCTCTCCCTATTGGCTAAGGCTCTTAACATTTGCAACTCCTCTCCCTATTGGCTAAGGCTTTTAACATTTGCAACTCCTCTTCCTATAGGCTAAGGCTCTTTCCACCTGCATTGTGAGGTCATAGAGCTTTATGGTTATAGAAACATAGAAACATGATGGCAGATAAAGGCCAAATGGCCCATCCAGAGCACCCACTATCTCCTCCTCTCCCTATTGGCTAAGGCTTTTAACATTTGCAACTCCTCTTCCTATAGGCTAAGGCTCTTTCCACCTGCATTGTGAGGTCATAGAGCTTTATGGTTATAGAAACATAGAAACATGATGGCAGATAAAGGCCAAATGGCCCATCCAGAGCATCCACTATCTCCTCCTCTCCCTATTGGCTAAGGCTCTTAACATTTGCATCTCCTCTTCCTATAGGCTAAGGCTCTTTACACCTGCATTGTGAGGTCATAGAGCTTTATGGTTCTAGAAACATGATGGCAGATAAAGGCCAAATGGCCCATCCAGAGCATTCACTATCTCCTCCTCTCCCTATTGGCTATGGCTCTTAACATTTGCATCTCCTCTTCCTATAGGCTAAGGCTCTTTACACCTGCATTGTGAAGTCATAGAGCTTTAGTAACATAGAAACATGATGGCAGATAAAGGCCAAATGGCCCATCCAGAGCATCCACTATCTCCTCCTCTCCCTATTGGCTAAGGCTCGTAACATTTGCATCTCCTCTTCCTACAGGCTAAGGCTCTTAACTCCTGCATTGTGAGGTCATAGAGCTTTATGGTTATAGAAACACAGAAGCATTATGGCAGATAAAGGCCAAATGGCCCATCCACAACATCTGCTATCCCTTATTCCCAAACCATGAATCGATGCAGTGGCTCTGCGTGCAATAACTGCTGTTTTCTGCTCTCAAAGCAGCTGTCTTCTATAGCCCCCAAAACTTTGAAATCCCACTTGAACACACACACTTTCAACTTCTTTCACACTCATCCATTTTCCTTCTTTACCTTCACAATTTGCAGCGTCTCCTTGGATAGGGACGTAGCCGTTTCTGCATTCACAGGTCGCTTTGGTATTCCAGTTCCTACACTCTGAATTTTCACCACATCTGTGTCCTTCGGCACAAAAGTCGTGTCCTAGAAAATGAAGGGAAGACACCATCGCTTTAGCACCGTTAAGACTAGCATATGGGAGCTTCAATCCTGAGGGATTCATTCTGATTTAGAAAATGCATTTAAAGTACATAGACAAATTTAGTGCATTAGGGTTCAATATCGGGCCTACTCACCCATCCTAGATGCAGGCCAGCTACTATAAAATGGTGCACTTAGCAAGCACAAATGTCCCAAATGCAGCAACTTAAATCTTTTAAATACTGTATATATAATTTTCAATTGTAAGCAGACTCAGACATATGCAATTTAGAAAGGCTGTGTATATCACTAGTGGCATATATTCATCATCTGTGCTGCTTTTTTTTTTCCATTTAACTTAATATATTTTAAAATTTTTATATATATATATTTTATAATTTAATTTAAGTTCAGTTAATTCTTCTCCAAAATACTACCATCTTGGCTAGTATGAATAATTAAATTCATATATGAAGCCAAAATCACTTAGCTTGACGTCCTATCTTTAGTTAATGCTTCAATGCATAGCTCTTCTCAATGCTGGGAAGGGACTAGCCAACATGTTTCGCCACTAGGCTTTTTCAAGATCAGCCCCCTTTTCAGAATAACCGTGTATCATCCCGACTGCAATGTTTTAGTTCAAAAGTATGCACAGGTTTTAGCCTCGCAGCATTTATGATCAGTTTTATGCAGTTAAAAGGCTCAGTCTTGGGGGCAATACCTTTCCAATTGTGCAGATTTGATACACATTACGAAACAGTGCTGGATCGGTGTAAAGGTTCGTTGAATAAATTTCCGTTTAAGTGGAGCCTAAATATTGTGCAGATGAAACAACCTGTTTAGTCTGGTAGAAATCAAGTAAAAAGAAAATTAAAGAAAGAAAATCCACTTACACTTCTTCCGTATGCTCATTTGACTGAGCTGTAGGGATCTGCGTTGGGTTCATTAGCGTACCTTAAATTTACTGTGTGCGAAATCAATTTCACACATGTGAAGCTTCAAATTAGCATATGCTGTCAATTAGTGAGCTTTACAAAAGTTTCAAGGCAAGTTCCACCCAAGTTGGGATAGATATTGAGATAGCGGCAGTCAGAATTTCACTGACTGCTGCCAGCTTTGCCTCTGGATATTCAGTGCTGAGCCACGTTTGAGCTCCAGAATTGAATACCTAGGCATATGTGGCTGGCAAAAACTTAGCTGGTTAACCCCCTCTTTTACTAAGGTACGCTAGCTGATTTAGTGCGCGCTAAGCACGTCCATTATATTCTATGGACGCGTTCGAATTTAGTGCACGCTAAAATCGGTTAGTGCACCTTACTAAAATGACCCCCCCAAGTGCGATAGTCACTATTAAACTGGCTAAGGAGAACCACTTAAAGATAGAATTGACTTTTACTTGGTCCTATTTAGTGGCTGACTTAAATGCCAACCCTGCCCCCAGAATGCCCACAAAGAACCTAGTTTTGGCTTGGGTGTCGACCGGGCATTTTTTTGGTGGCACTTACGTAATATGCCCAATTAGCCCCCAGACAGGCGATTTTAAATGGTGATTATCTTAGCCTCTCCTGCCCTGTTAACGAAAATGCATGAAACAATCCAGAAACCTATGAAAATAGTGTGAAAAGGCCCAAACTGAAAACATGTGCCCTGTACGAGATAAGAGTCGGGCGATAGTTGCATTATAGCTTTCACTAGTGCTGAGCATCTGGCAAACACATGGATGATGCTCCCAGAGAGTCTCCCCCTTCCCCCCACTCAGATCCCCTAAAAATAACCCTACCCCAGACCCCCCACCTCCAAAGACACATGGAAGTGCATTTTCGATAGGACTTCCGAGTTTCGATGTTTTGGGATAGACGTCCAGAAATCTAGTAGAGAAAACTGTCAATTCTGAAAACAGCAAGATGTCTATCCTTTTTTTAAATGACCTATGTAGACATTTTGGTCCTTAGTACGTGTATCTTTTTTGGCCATTCTCGAATATAAATAGGTCCACATAAAAAACGCACGCAATCAAGTTTTCGTCAAGGCAGCCTGCATTCTTAACAAACTGTTCAAACAGTTAAGCATAGCAGATAGGCTTCTCTAAGAAGTACTGTAGTGAATTTCACATTAAAAGTCCCAGGTACTGATGTTACTATATATTGCTTATATTGCATGATGAGTTCTCCAAAACCCACCCAAAACGTACTGCACCCACCTGTACACCACAACAATAGCCCTTATGCCTTCATGTGTCATCTTAATGTAGGCACAATAGCTCACCATACAATATAAGCAAGATATAGTGCCATCTGTACCTGGGACTTTTGATGTGAAAACCACCGCAGTAACCCTTAGAGTGCCTTTCTGCTCTCTGGGCTCAAAATGTCTGTGTTACCATCCAAAGCTGCTTGGACTGAGAACTTTTCAGCATCCCTTCATAATACAGACTAGAACGTAAAGTTTTTTTCAGGTTGGTGACCACTGGGGAAGTAAATGGGGGGCGGTGGGGGGGGGGGGTCATGCCTTAATCCCTCCAGTGGTCATCTGGTCAGTTTGGGAATATTTTTAGCATTTAGTCGCTTATAAAACAGGTCTTGCTCCAAACGTCAAGAAGAAACCTAGGACCTTTTGTTAAAGGTTTGATTAAGCCTGACAAGTGTCCAAGTCTTAAGTCTGCCAAAAACACACCCCTAACACGCCCCCTTAAGATTTGGACACACTGGAGACAAAACAACCAGGAAGACATCTAGAAAGTCTGTTTTGAGAATGCCCATTTGGACTAGTAAGTTTTGACTAGTAAGACGTCCAAGTGCTGGTTTAAGCTGTATTTTGGATGTCTATCTTTTTTGAAAATAAGCCCCATAAAAGTTTCAAGTGCTTAAACCCCACTCACTTCTCAGTGGCCCCGCAATACCCTCCCAATACCCTCTCTTAGACCCTCATAAGCCACCATAAGTAATCATTGGTGACTCAGGGGTCATAGGACAGGAGCAATCCCCACTTGCATCTGTCTGTACCAGCATCAGGCTCAAAATGTTACCTCTGACCCCTAGTGATAGTCTCGCAGTACAACCGCATAAAATGATTTTGTTCATAAATTAAAGTTGAGTAATGTGGTTTCCTATGCATCAAAAATATTTTCAATATCAGGTTTTTAAAAATTGCCCTTGTGCAACCAAACACACACACACACACACAAGGAGACTAGACAGATACTTTTCCTTCAGTTTGGTCAAAAGTTACAAAATCTTGAGTTAAGAAGAAGCCAAAATGGTTGGAAACCGCCAAACCCAAGCATAGCCTTAGGGGTCTCTTCACAGCAACCTGGCTTGCATTTCTTTAAATATTTATCCTTTCTTTTTTAAACTTGTATTTGCTTCTCTCAGCCCCTGAACTCCACCTAGGAAAGGATTTACTGTATAAATTCTGCACTGTTTGAATTTTAGTTGTACAATATGTTGATACTTTGCCAACTAGATTTTGGGGTTACGCATACTCTACAGATCTCCTCCTGCCACTTTCACCGGTCTGTCCTCCCAAGCTTTCAAAAATCTGCACAAAATGTTTCCGTTTATAACACCATCAACCTAAATCCCATTTAAGAGCCTTATCTGCTGAAAATATTCCATTCTGTCAACCTACAGGACAGAATTATGAATCTCGCATCACGATCATTAAAATGTGACATTTCACAGCATAATGGACTCGGGTGGCCACTTTTCCTTTATCTGTGATGCTTCTCCTCGGATTGTGTTGTCAGGGTGACTTCTTAGCAGTGTGAAAGTCTTTCCCTGCTGGATTTCTCGCATCCATTGTCTGCCTTCTGTTTCTCTTAATCTTTCCTCAGCTGTCTTTCTCCTTTTCACCTCGGAAAATTATATGTGTGTTTACTTTGCACTGTAATTTAGCTAGACATTATACCCACAACTTTGTCCGAAAGCACTGGAGTGGCATTTCAGACAGAAGTCTTATTCTTTGTATTTTCCCTCTAATAATCATACTCAGTACTAATAACTCAGATCTTGACAGTTGAAATCAACTGTTCAAAAAAATGACTTTCCCAACCGTAAATGTTCCACAAATGTGAACATTAGACCATTATAAATTGTTTGATCACTTTATCTGGGTTTTGAAAAGCTTGGAACAAATCACTGTCGGGCGGATGCGCTCCTGACTGACAAGAGCAGGCTGCGAAGGGCGGGGCTGAGGCAGGGATGGGTGGAACGGGGGTTGGTCTACAAGTCCAGATTTTCCAAATAGAAAATCTGGTTACCCTAAAAATATCTGATTTTTTGATGTCGCTATTGTAATTTTCCTTGTATCCGTTTAAACACTTTTTCAAACCTGCTTTGCATTCACTCTGAAACTGGCAAATGTTCCTTGAATTTTTAAATGTGTCTGGCTAGGGTACACTCGAGGTCAAGGCTGATGTTTTGCACATACTGTATAGCTAGGGTTACCAGATTTTCCGTCTGGAAAATCCAGAACCCTAGAACCGCCCCCGCTCACTTTTACTATATTTCGGGCAACGAAACTGGTAAGAGGGCTGGAAAACTGCCCATATGCTGAGAGGCTGGATAAACTGGGGCTCTTCTCTCTGGAAAAGAGGAGGCTCAGGGGGGATATGATAGAGACCTTCAAAATACTTAGGGGCATAGAGAGGGTGGACAGGGACAGGTTCTTCAGACTAAAAGGGACGACAGGTACGAGGGGGCACTCAGAGAAACTGAAGGGAGATAGGTTCAAATCAAATGCAAGGAAGTTTTTCTTCACCCAAAGGGTCGTGGACAAATGGAATGCGCTCCCGGAGGAAGTGATCTGGCAGAGTACAGTACAGGGATTCAAACAGGGATTGGACAGATTCCTGAGGGAAAAGGGGATCGTGGGGTACTGAGGGAGGTGCTGGGGTGTTGCATAAGTATAGACAGCTCACCAGGTCGTGCAGGTGCAAGGCCGGAGGGTTAGGACATTGATGGGAAGATAGGACTTCGATGAGAAACCTAGGGGGCAAGGGGGCCCCTTCTGGTGATTAAGGCAGGTCATGACCTGTTGGGCCGCCGCGGGGGCAGACTGCTGGGCGGGATGGACCTCTGGTCTGACCCGGCAGAGGCACTGCTTATGTTCAGTTTCTAGAGGTTCGCAATGGTTAAAGCTGCAGCCTCAGCACCTCGAGGTTGTGGGTTCAAACCCACGCTGCTCCTTGTGACCTTGGGCAAGTCACTTAATCCCCCCATTGTCCCTGGTACATTAGATAGATTGTGAGCCCACCAGGACAGACAGGGAAAAATGCTTGGATACCTGGATAAATCCATGTAAGCATGCTGAGCTCCCCTGGGAGAACAGGATAGAAAATGAAATAACTTATCACTGGGTGCCACAGAAAGGCTGAACTACTGGCTAAGGGACGGTAGGTAGACCTGGCTGAAACCAAAGGTTGTTAATGCTGACCTAAATTTCTTAAGAGACTTCAGGACATAAATGTCTAAAGACATTCTGACAACACAAGACGGCAGATAATCCAGGGCCCGTCAGCAAAACAGCATTACGGAGAAGTGACTTAAACCTGTTTTACATGGAAATTGAATATTTCTCGTTTTTTCATGTTTTGTGTTTTTCTTGTCAGTGGGGCGCCTGGCTGGCACAGAAGCTAAATTTGCTGCTCCTGCAGTCCAACTGGCAAGTGACCTAGTTAACCATAAAGAGCAATAATCTCAGTTTTCCTTCAGGGACCTCTTTTGAACTCCTGACAGGAACAGGACATAAACAAAGACATGTAGAAACAGTTTGGCATGTGAAATGGCCCCCAAATTGTCCACTAGAGAGCTGAAAATGAAACCTAGGGCACTTCAGACCACCGCAGCCAACTTTTCAGAATGATTTGGGGTCCTGGACGCCATACAAATGATGTCCTTCCCTCTACCATCCCTCCCCCCTCCCCCATGGCAAGAACAAATTGAAAAACTAAGAAAGCAAGGTGGGTCATAGTTAGGGTTACCAGAGGTCCAGATTTTCTCCAGACATGTCCTCCTTTTGAGGACCTATCCGGAGGGTCCGTCCGGGTTTTGAAAAGCTTGGTCAGGCAGGGAGGAAGTCCGCGCATGCACGGCCGTCACATGATGAGCACGCGCGCCTGCATGCGACATCATCATGTGAGAGCGGGGGCGGGGCTAGGGTGGGCTTGGGGGCGGAGCTAGGCGAGGCTAGGGATCCGGATTTTCCGAAAGGAAAATCTGGCAACCCTAATCATAGTTGACTGGCAAATATTTATTTATTTGGTTTTATATCTCGTCCTCCCAGAAGTTTGCACACATAATAAAGCATTTAAAGGACTGGAGCTAAAGAAGAGATAGGAAATCACTTAAGTCTCCCTACTCTCCCTTCTCCCCAATCCCTACCAGTCTCTCTGCCTTCCAACTGCAGCCCATCTCCATCTCACTCTATCCCGACTAGGGCTACCATATTTGAAGAATGTGAAACCTGGACGCAGCCCACCCCATTCCGTATTTAGCCCCGCCCCCAAATGCTGCATTTATTTTTTTTTTTTACCTTCAGCTGTGTCTGGAGGGCCTCCAGCATGCATGGATGTGTATGGCATCACCCGCGCACACTTATTGAAGGCTCTCCAGACACGGTCCAGAGCTCGGGGCTTTCCAAAACCTGGACAAACTGCCAGGTTTTGAAAAGTACATCCGGGAGCCCAGACAGCCCCCTATAAAGAGGGCATGTCTGGGTTTTCCCGGACGTCTGGTAAGCCTACTCCAGACCACCCACATCATTCCACACTCTCCTCTCCCTTAACTCCTTCTTCTCTCCCCTATTCATCCACACTGACAGTTAAGCGTGGCTTTGCAAAGGAGGGGGATAGTCTCATGAAGTACTTCTTATTTTGTAAGGTTTTATAGTTGAATCCTCTTCTCATTCCCCCCCCTCCCTGCCATCTACCCATTACCAGGTACAAGTGGTGTTCAGCATTACATAGTAAGTTTGTCTCTTAAAAATTGATCTACCTGATGCCACTCTATGTAAGAGCAGCTGATGCTAGTCCCTTGAGCCTGTGAAGGAAGAAGGACTAATTCCTGTGTCCTCAAAAAATACCATTCTTATAGGAGGGATAGAGAGAAACCGAATTCCCTTGGAACGTAACAGTCTACTCGTAGGCTGATAAATCTTGTCGAGCCTTGTGACTAACAAGAACAGGCAATCAATGTGATTTAATAAGGCTAGAGGTGACATGTTGAAAAGGGGACTACACAGTGCTCTTTCTTTCTTCCCCATCACCCCACATTTTCTTTTCCCATTTTCTCGTTAAGCCATATTTTAATTTTAAACTTTCACCCCTCACATAAGCAAAGTTTGAATTTCATATTGGAGGAGAGGTTTGTAGATTTAATGCCCTCTGTGTGGCACAGTGGTTAGAGTTAAAGTTTCAGCCCCCTAAGGTTGTGGGTTCAAACCCCGCACTGCTCCCTGTGACCCTGGGTAAGTCACTTAATCCTCCACTGCCCCAGTTGTATTAGATAGGTTGTGAGCCCACCGGGACAGATAGGGAAAATGCTTGAAGTACCTGTATGTAAACTGCTTTGAGTGTGGTCATGCATCGTAACTACATAAAGGCTGTATACAAGACCCAATCCCTTTCCTTGAGGTCATAATGCCTCATTCCACCAATAAGAGCTAACCTCATCAGTGATGTCACAATGGCTTCATTGTTCTATACTTGGCTCACTTCTGCTATTGTATTGGAGGAGAGTGTGGTGCAGTGGTTAGAGCTACAGCCTCGGCACCATGAGGTTGTGGGTTCAAACCCTCTGCTTCCTGTGACCCTGGGCAAGTCACTTAATCCTCCCCTGGGACAGATAGAGAAAATGCCTGAAATTCCTCTATGTAAAACTGCTTTGAGCGTAGTTGTATAATTACAAAAAGGCAGTATACAAGTCCCAATCCACTCCACATCCAGCCTATTCTATTCTCCATCTCCTTGACCTGATCTGCCTGTTCAATACCCCTCCCAATTCCTATCTTCATTCTTCCACTCCTCATGAAGGTGGGTTTTTTTAATTTATTTTTTATTGAGATTTCTTCATATAAACATAAAATTCAGAAATCATAAGGAAATACAGAAAACAAAACAGCTTGCCAAAAACGGCCCAAAATACAGTTATAAGAAAATATTACATGATTCAAGCCCACTTCTTGGAGAAAGGTAAATACTATCTCTGCTGCAGGAATTAAATTTGTACCCTCGGAACACTAGAACTTAAATATTTAAAAAAAAAAGTCATAACGTCACCAATTAAGCCTTCATCTTCTCCGTGAGAAAAACTTCCAAATGCATAGGTTCCAAAAAAGACATATGATTTGGTTTCCCAGGTGACCAGACATTTACAAGGATATTTCAAGAAGAATGTGCCACCACCTGCTAAGATTTTAGGTCTTAGCAAGAGGAAGGCTTTACGACGATATTGAGTTTGTCTTGATACATATGGGAAAACCAACACAGTACGACCATAAAATAACATTGCTTTATCGGGAAAATATGCTTTCATAATTTTCCTCTTTTCATCCATAAATGACATTGTTCCTAATGAAGTGGATCCTTTTGAAATAATTTTGTGTGTTTATTTATTTCTAGCACTTATTATAATAAAATATATATATAAATCACATGCAATAGAACATATTTAAACAATGCAATCCAAGTACAAACCCTACACAGCGGCTAGTGATCTCCATCCTTAACACAGCAACCCCGAACTGCGTTCCGCTTCCCTTAACAGAATGCCTTCACAAAAAAAAAAAAAAATAAGTGCCATATCACTCTCCCTTTTATCTATTATTTAAAAAAATTATACTGACCGCAAAATCAAACCTAGGCGGGCTTTGACACAGCTGCGATGCCAAACCGTCCATGCTAAATGCCCAGCCGTCCACGGCTACAGAACGGGCGACTCGACATTTACGGGGCGTTGCTCAGCAGCACAGCTTTAAAAAGGGACCTGATCATCTAAATGGCAAACTCAAGTGATTGTACAATTCTGAGCAGAAAATAGAAGCTGTAATACTGCCCAAAATCAAATAGACGAATGAATAAACCAGAACGGGCAAGTGTGAAAAACGCTTAAACTCGCATTGGTCCAAACAGGAAAGAGAAAGTGAGAAAAAGGGCCCCAAATGCCCAGCCAGCGGGTCACACCCCAAGTCTTTAATGGGGGTCATGAATTTTATCATCAGCCCTGAAAAACTTCCCTAGTTACCTTTTATTCATATTGCTTTAAGGCTGTTTACCAAAACCGATCAAATATGGGGCTCTGCTATCAGTCTCTACGTTAGACCTGTCCTAGACATAGCCTGCAAATATCAAATACAGATTCACTCCTTTGCGGATGATATCCAACGATACCTACCATTAGAAGAAACCTGCAATGCCCAGATCGTGAAACTCCTAAAATGCCACTTGGAAATCAAAGACTGGATGACCATCAAGAAATTACAACCGAACGCCTCCAAGACAGAACTCCTTTGGATCCGCAAAGAATGCTGCAACCGCGCCTGTTCCTCACTGTGCTGGCACTCGATTACTATAACTGCAAAAGACCAAGTACACAACTCCTCGAATGCAACCTGTCGCTTTCCGACCACATCTCTCAGATGGTATCTTCCTCGTTCTACTACCTATGACAACTCCGAACAATAAGGAACTACTTTTCAAAGTCTGACTTTGCCCAACTACTCTATGCCTTACCACTCTCCTGCATGGATTACTGCAATGCACTATTCAACGGTCTCACGGTGAAAAATATACAACGGCGATCAGGCTTCTGAAAAACCTCCGTCCCCGCAGCCCTGTCTCCCAGGCTCTAGCGTCGGCTCACTGGCTGCCCATACTCAAACGTTGTGTCTCCCCACCCCACTTTCACCTACCTTTGTAGATCTTCACTAACATGAGCAATTTTTCCTACCTGTTGCTCACGCCAGCCTGGTTCCCCTCTGAATCACTTCCGGGTCACGGGGCAGGACAGAGGGAACTCCAACACCGGTGCAAGGAGCATGCTGCAGAGGCCACTCACAATGGCGAAGATTTAGAGGTCCGGGGTGGGGGGGGGGAGGGAGAGCATGAGTGTGGGCTGGGAAGGAGCGGGACCATGGAAGGAGCAGGAGTGTGGAGAGGAAGGAACAGGAGGGGGGCACCTCCTACCCTTACTATGCCACTGGTCTCTCCTCCGACTCTTCCGAACAAGCACCTTGCCCTGCTGTCAAACGGCTCTGTGCTCTGGGATTGCTTCACCCTCTCCACCTTCCACTCAATGGAAATGCTTCCATAGGGGAAAAGAGTTTCCAGAGAGTCAAATAGAATTTCTTCCTCTCTTTACTAAGTCTTTCATTTTATTGTGTTACCATCTAGCAGCGCATGAGGTGCCAAAATGATCTAATCCTTTAAAAAGTTGGTACAAAGTCAAAATCTCTTGAAAGACCAAACGCAAAGACGGCCATTGTTCTGAATCACTGCTTCAAAATCAATTTCTACTTCTAATGAAAATGTAAATTGAAGAGACTCGCACAAATGGAGAGACCCACTCAAAATTTTAACAAGCACTGAGAAAATTGATTTTGCATTGAATTGTGAGTGCAATTAAATCACTTTTCCATCCCCTCTGCCTACAAGGTTGCATGCCCTACTTCTAAACTGTTTTCCAGCTGAAAGCATCTAGAACTTGACCTCCTATGAGTCTGGTTTTCAATATGCTTATCAACCTGGTTCTTAGGCCAAATTTCTGCTGATTTAATTGCAAGCCATGCATTTGTGGAGGGTTTGATAAATGGATATGGCTAAAGATCTTGAAATAGCTCAACAACTATAACCCTAAAAAATAATCTGCCAATAGAATCAAAACTAAGTTCCCAAGAAAAAATTGGACAGAACTCCAGTTTCATGGAAAAAATGTTTGGAAAATAAAGAAAAAGCAAAACTATCTTTAAATAATGGACATCAGTATGAGCCTTGGTGATGCCGCACGGGAGATTATTTGGCTCAGGCAGAAACTCATTAGTGACTAGCACTAGACCTAAGTCTAAATAAGAACTGCCTCATACATCACATTGTCCTGATATATATGTAAATTTCAACAAACATTTTCTCCAGTGGAACTGACCATTAAATATCTCCCAAGACTAAAAAATGAAGTGCTGGAGTGCTAGAAAGTAAAGTGCTAGGAAAACATGCATAAAAAAAGCTTAGAAAAAAGTTTAAAGCGCAGGTGCAAACACTTAAAAAAAACTATCAGGTTAAACCCAGTCCATGAATTATGTATTATTCCCATGAAAACCTATAAGCATGAAAAGTCCATGTGAAAATTGATCATGCAGTAAACATCAAAAATAGAAAAAGTTAATATAATAAATATAGTTCATAACAAAAGCAATAGTTCAATTGATTAAAGATGATGTCTTCTTTGGCAATTCATTAAAATTTATCCAAAGGCTGTATGCACATACAAAGTCCTTAAACTCGAAATACTTAGCTTCATTTGGAAAAGTATAGTCTGCAGAAGTCTCCACTCAACAGAGCTCAGTTTTGACACCTTCCTCAGGAGCGGGATTAATACAGATGAATAATAAAGATGACAAGCCACTATTGAAGCCGTCGGGCGACAGGCCATTGTTGCAGGCCGTCAGCACCGCCCCCCAGGACTGGTTTAAGAACCAATGATCTGCAGTATTACTTTCCAGAAATGAAAAAGGTTTGCCACAAAAACATTGGAAATCATATCTCTGCGTCTTACCTTTGCAGACTCGGCAGCACTGGTTTTCCGGGAGAACGTGGTCATTCTCGGTGCAATTCAAAGGTAGACAAGCTTCGGCTACTTTTACTAAAACGCCATTCTGCAAAGAAGTAATTTAAAAAATAATATACTACTGAAAATGTCAATGCCAGCTAAGGGTGACAGGGCTAGCCATCCCCGAGCTCAGGAACTCTTTAATCATAATGTACAAGACTGACAGCCAGCAAGCTACATTCATCTTTTCTATAATAGTTTCAAGTTACTTCTTACTTGCTCACATTCTTTTCAATTCAGCGCAGTTAAACTAGCTTTCTATTACGGGTTTCTAAACTGTAGAGTTCTCAAAATCTTTAAGAAAGTTAACTTGTCTGTTCCAGGGTTTCCTCAACATTTTTACGAAGCTGCAAGTCTTTGATCTCATGAACAATCACCTCGATAAACAAGCTGTTTATATCCCCGGTATCCCACAGATGAAGTGTGGCGATAAATAATGTTCAAAAGACCCACATGCTCCAATAAGCACAAGCCCTAAGTAACCTCTGCTTTTACCCTTGCATTCCTGCAGTTGAAAAACTCTGGGGCAATATCCAGCCTGCGGTTGTCAGCATTTTTCAAACATTGGCTACCATGGGCTTTTCGATTCTGGATATTCAACACTGGGCCATGTCCAGAAACCAGTGTTGAATATCCAGGCTTTTGTTCGCCATCGTTACATATTCAGCCCCTGACAAAAATTCAGACTATATCTGGATAAAGTTAGGATGGTCCATACTGTCTCTATTGTACCTTGGCCCATAAGATTCTTTCAGACCCCATAGATTGTGAGCCCACCGGGACAGACGGGGAAATATGCTTGAGTACCTGAATGTAGATTATAAGTGGTATATAAATTAAACATTTTTTTTAAAAAGTCCAATGTTTGGATCCTGACATTTTCTCAGTGTGATCTCATTCATGGAGCCAAAACTCTCGAAATAATTGTTGAGAACATAAGAATAGCCTTACTGGTCCATCAAGCCCAGTAGCCCATCCTCATGGTGGCCAATCCAGGTCACCAGTACCTGGCAAACACCCAAAGAGTAGCAACATTCCAGAATCTCAAAGATTATCAAGATTCCGGAACCCCAAAGAGTAGCAACATTCCATGCTACTGATCCAGGGAAAGCAGTGGCTTCCCCCATGTTTTTCTCAATAACAGACTATTCTTTTATAGTCTGAAATCTAAGCTTCTTTCACTTTACAACACTGTGCATTGAGGACACAACCTCTAACTCTTAACTTCTATAAGCATTCCAAAAAAGCCTACTTACTCTGCATTCTCGGCAGTTCTTAGCCAGAATGCGATGGCCTTCTGCCAGGACTTTTCCTCCATAGAAGCACTTAGCTGTAATATAACCAAGAAAACTATTATGTGCATTGGTCTAAGCCCAAGTAACCAACATTTGCAGTAAATTAAAAATATCTGTTTAGCATTTTGAGGGTAACTCTTTCAAAGGGAGCCTAGGACTAGAGGCCAAGTGGGTACCTTTTCAAGCCTATTCTACAAAGAAAAAGTAGGCATCTGATTTCTGTACAGAAAATGAGTGCAAATGGTACATTTAAATCACTGTCACTTGCACCAACCCTATGGATGGTGTACACACGTTCTCCTAGATATTATCCAGAGTGCACATAAGTTAGAGTATTATAATGTATGCACATATTTATGCTTTGACAAAAATCAACCCACGTGCAAGCCCAACAGCAAACTACACGCCATCAAAAACATGGGGTGTACTTTTCTGCTAATTAATTAATATTCTCTAAAAGAACGTTTAAGAAATTCATGTCCTAGCCAGATTTTTCCCTACATGATCAAAGCTACCTCACCTCACCCGAATTCCTTCATTCCTCTCAATAGGAACCCCATATTCTTTGTCTGCTATTATGTCCTCCTCACAATCGTACCCAGCTTCCCGCTGATGCCCGATGTTTTTCAATGTAATATGAAAATTAAGTTAATTCTTTTCAATAACCTATGTACTTCTTTCTCCTAACCATTTGGCACCTTCTAATTCACTGACCGCTGAATGTTCTCATTTCTATCTATACTCTGTAATTCGCCGATTGTACAGCTTATCTTCATTGTGAACCGCCTAGAAGTCGCAAGATTATGGCGGTATAGAAAAATAAAGTTATTATTATTAATTGATCACATACTTGAATAAATGACTAGAATCCCACTGTTTATGTGCATTCCTGCTATGTAAACTTAGCCATTTCTTATAGAATTATCCCCAGATTTGAAGGCAACATTGTATTCTATCACATGAATCTGCAGGCTATGATGTTATGTGCTAAATTCAGTAAAAATACAGACCAAGCTGCAGAAAAAAAAACAAACTTGAGCATGCATACCACAGCTTAAAAGGGGTGTGCTCAGGCACCTTATGGCAAGTTTCAGGTCAACGCATGCATACCACATGGTAAAATTGTATTTTAATTTTTACCACAAAGGGCGTGTGTATGGGGTAGAGAGAGTGGGCGTACCTGGGGTAATCAGTGCAGCTACGTTGCCACGTGCTAACTGATTAGCATGCGATTAGCACATGAGCCCTTGCCACCTTTGCAGTGGCGCTGAAAAGTTCAGCCCAGCCAACTTCCTAAATTCTGAGTGTTATTTTATTTTGCAAAGTGCCAATTTGCAGAATTGTAATGCCACGTTTTGACATCGTTTCAGATCATTGATTGAACCATGTCAGCAAAAAGTGTGGAGTTTTCAAGTGAGGAACTCCGGGACGTCAAGAAGTTCCTATTCCTGCAGATGAAAACTCCAAAGGAAATCCATGAATGTATGTTGCAAACACTGAGTGACAAATGTCCATCAAGTGGTGTGCAAACTTTCAACATGGAGATTGAGACTGAAGATGCAGCAAGGTCTGGGGGGGGGGGGCCTTAAATGGTGTCCTGAAATTGTTAACCACGTCCATGAACTGATTTTGGCAGATTGGTGAATATTGGCTAAAGCAATTGCTGAGACACTACAGATATCCAGGGAACATGTTGGGTGTATAATCCATGAGCAGCTGAGTATGCAGAAGCTGCCAGCCAAGTGGGTGCCCAAATGTTTGAATACTGATGAGAAATTACATCGAGTGTACACTTCCAATTTGATTTTGCAGCTTTTTCAGTGAGATGCTGCCAACTTTTTGGAACAACTAATTACTGTTGATGAAACATGGTTACAGCACTATGATCCGGAGACAAAAACAGTCCATGCAATGGTGGCACTCGGGTTCTCCAATGCCAAGGAAGTCCAAGACCCAAAAGTCAGCATGAAAGGTCATGGCCACAGTGTTTTGGGATCAGGAAGGTGCTGTAATAACCGACCATCTTCCAAGGAGCCAAACAGATAATGCAGAATACTACTGTAACTTGCTGTGCCGATTAAAGGAGGCACTGAAAGAAAAAAGGAGAGGAAGTTCTCTTTTTGCAAGACAATGCAACTGCTCACAAGACTGACAAAACGATGGATATTTTGACGCAGTTGGAGTTTCAGTGCATAGACTATCCACCAGATCTAGCTCCATCTGACTATTTTCTCTTTCCAAATCTTACCAAGATTTTTTTTTTTTTAAAGGCAACAATTTGAGGCGTTTGCAACTTATAAGTTTCATGGCTCCACATCATTCCCTTCTTGGTTGGGCTGAGAACATTTCAGCGGCCCCTCGTAGGAGATGCTAAAAAGTCACACATTAATCTTTATTAATGACCGTGCACTAGTGACAACATTAGTGTGTGGCCATTAGTACAAAAATTCAAAAAAGTCAACCATTTTATTGTTGCATTAAAAATGGCCTTAGCATGCAGGAAAGTCCTGCATAAGGTATATTTTCACTGCACTTCAGTAAAAGGACTTCTTAGTGTGCATAATTTCACTACATTCATAATCTGTTCGAATATCTGCGAGATATTCTTAGGAGCGTGAATGGGCAGGCAGAACACTTAACATGTTACGTCTGGATTTCTAAAAATGACACATACCTTTACATGGGAAATAAACCCTCCTAAAAAGTATTTGCAAATCTGTGTGTGTTCTTCTCCCGAGTCAGTTTTCCAAAGGAAAACAGTTACCTTTGAAAACTGATGTTATGTCTAGCCGCAAATACTACCCGTGGGCTTTCCATATAGATGCTTTTTTGGACTTAGAGCCGAGGTGAGCTGTGCTTTGTCGGTGCAGGCCCAGATCAGGGACAGAAATCTCATTAGCATTTCGAGCTTCTGCTGAAGCACTACAATGCCTTCCTTCAGTCAAGCTCCAAGATATGCTTTAAAAATAAAAATCAAAAACAAAAGTCCTTACATCGTCTGACAGGTTAATGGCATGTCTGGTTCTTTAATGTGTGCATACAGATTGCTTATTAAAGCCTGAAGTACTGTAGGTATGCAGAAATGCCCCTTTTTAAAAAAAAAAAAAAAAAAATTCCCCCAAATCTGCATGTACAAGTAAAAACGTGACAACTGCTTTCTTCCATAATCGTGAATAACAAAGGAACTATAAGCTCGCTATAAATATTACCTGGTTGCATAAGAATCATCATTGTAAATTTACAGCTGCTAATTGTGTGTCAGATGCAGGAGGATAAAAGCCAGTTACTTTCCATTCAAATGTTTGGGGAAATCGGAGCTATCCTCCCGCCCACTGCGAAATGCTGAGGATAGTCTCAGCAGCTGCTAGAGTGCCCAGAAGTGACTGCTTTAAGCCCTAACAAGTCATTCTGGCAGGGATCTGGAATATGTAATCAGCTCCAATCAACTGTAAAGCTCTTTCCCTCGACTGGCATACTGAAGGGCTGTCACAACAAGAAGACAGGTCCGGTGCCCATCATGGGCTAGAACTGTGCAACCTTTCACCGAGGAATCAGAGCTTTGAAAATGCCCCCGACAAATATCCCCTCATTCTAGCAAATACAGTGCTTCTTTGGAACAAAATAAGTTTGTTTTAATAACGGATCAGATTGTGTTGCCATCGGACATAAGTTATTATAGACAAATTGAAGAGATGGGAGCAAAGGCATGACTGAAATATATTTACAGTTCACTCATTTTGCTTATATCGGACTTGGGTTTCAAATTTTTTTTTTTTTATATAATGTGTTAAAGTCTATCAAGTGCCAAGTCTGATTTTGGCAATATTCTAAAATATGATGTCTCACTCTGAAACTGAAGAAACCCTACCTCTCTTCACCCGAGTCCTCAGGACAAGCTAGCATTCAGACAGATACTCCCAAACCACTGGACTCTCGATAGATTTATTTTTAAAAAAATTTATGACTCGCTTAAATCTAAACGATGTACAAAAACATTTACGTCCACAGTTTCAAACAGAAACCTTGTAAAATGCAGTAAACAAACAATCAATCTCCCCCACAAAATTTGCTTAAGACAGAAGAATTCAAATCAAACAACAACCAGAGAGTTAGAGAAAGGCGTCCACAAACAATTGTGGTTTTTAACAATTTCTTGAAAGACATACAAACTTTGCATAATCTCATTATACCTGGAATTGAATTCCAGAGATTCTTACCAGCAATTGAGAAAATAAAGATATTAATCTAGATTTTACATAGCCAATCCCATTTTCTTTTAAACTGATGAGCAACCACCCCCCCCTTCAGATCTCAAACATCTTGCAGGTTGATAAGACTTCCCACAAGTTCTGAAAGCAAGCAGGAGAACAGAAGTATAGAGTTGCAAGGGGACAATTCCATTCCAAAGCCTTCCATCCCTGTGGGAGTCCTGTGGGTTAGGGGGGATTCCCGCGGGACCCGCGGGATTCCCACGATCCCCATTCAGACCTCTAAACAGAAGTGCAATTCAACTGGCTCTCTCCCTGTGCATGCTTCAGGCTCCAAGTGTCTGCTAATCCAGAACAACTGAACTAGATGCATCTCACTGTACCCTATCGCCTTAGTTGTCTGTTCCTTGTTATTAACCATTATGGCCCAAATTCTGTAATCGGTGTCCAATGTTAGGCATTTATTTTGGAGGCACCCAACTAGATAAGCGCCTATCTAAATCGAACAAGCAGCTCAATTCAGCTTTTTAAATCAGCAATAATTGAAACTTAGGTGCTTATCAAGAAAGAGCGATTCTGTAACAAGGCACCTCTAAAAAAATAGGCGCTATGCTTGTTAGACGTGGGCGTGGCTTCGTGTTAGGCGCCTTGTTGCAGAATCGCTGCTCTTAAGCGTGCTTAAGCGCCTGCATGAGTGCTTAAGTTTTAGTTGTGCCTAGAGCTGGCCTATTTATTGGGCGCCTCCAAAATAGGTGCCGCTCAGCAGCCAATTTTACTTGACTCGCGCTGAACGGTGCCTAACTGGGCGCTTCTTATAGAATTTGCCCCTATGTGTCTTGTTTGCTAACTGTTATATATATATGTTACCAAGTAACCCGTTCTGGGCTCCTCGGGGAAGACGGGATATAAATCGAACTAACTAAACGAATCAATATCGGAGTGGAGCGGGATCTCTCACAAAGTTTGCATTTCTGAAACACTGGACCAAAGTTGCATCTCGGTGACCCTCAGGTCGCCGTTTCATCACGCCCTGCTCTGGAAGTCAACTACAAGCTCAGGAAGCAAGAGATACCTCCTCCATCCGAAATAAAGCACTCAGTTTTAGTATACAGGTCATGCGTTGTATGCTGCAAAAACACTCTGCAGTCTTCTTCTTCTTGTGCGACTAAAACAGGCTTTTGGTAAAGACGAGATCTTTTGAGAGGTAAACCTCCGACTCTTTGTTTCATAAAGGTAAGATATCTTTGAACTGAAGAACAGTAACACCAAAGCGATATATTCAGGAAGCCTCCTTTCATTTATTTTTCAAACAGTTGGTTCATGCTCTTTTTGGAGTCTATTGCACTGATAACTGGGGCTGGGACCCAGCAATGTGTATTTTTATTCACAACCACTTGGGAACTTTTCCCATATTTGATATCATGTCACAGCTGCAGTCACAGGTTGGATTGGATTGGATTTTTTGCATCTAATATCACTTGAACATAGGTATTAAGTGGTTTACAATACTAAATATAGGAATTGAGCTACTCTCTCTGTCCCGAACAGGCTCAAAATCTAATTAAGCATACAAGAGAAGACATCACTTAACATTACGGAGATATATAATATGAGGGAGGAAAAGAAAGTACCCCATGGAAAGTAAAGAACTTTGAAGGCAAAGAAAGATCCAAGAAAATTAGTATCATAGTTACATTATAAGGAAAGATAGAATAGTTAAACTAACCATCTAAGTTTATAAATATCAATAACAGGAAAACGAGAAAGATTAAAAATTAAACTAAAGAAAACTCTAGACAGTTTATAGTTCCGAGTTTTATTCCGGCCCAAAAGATAGAACACCTCAATTTATCAACCAAGAAAAGCTAGGGCCAGATATAACATCTAGCTAGAGACATTCATTAATGGACTTTGGATGGCTCCATAGTGAAGATAAGAGAATAATAGGTTTCAATAGTTTCTGGAAGGAGGAGCAAGATATTCCCTTAAGTAGTCATGAAATATGGAATTCCAAAGGCAGGAACCCCCATACGAGAATGCTCTTTTCCTTGTTGCTTGAACTTTTATTATTCTAGGACCAGGGATTTCAAATTGGTCATGGAAAGATGATCTTAGAATTCTACTGGGTTAATATTTGATTTGTTTTTTTATGTAGATAATCGGGAAGTAAAAGATGCCAGGCTTTGAAAACTAGGCAAAGTAGCTTGAACTCAATACGCTTAATTATAAACAGCTATTTCTTGGTCATGGGAAAGGAACTAGAGCTGCTTCTGGAACCCTATAATGGTTGGCATGAAATTGAGCCAGTAGGTGCCACTGTAATGCAATGTACGCAACTTCCTCTCACTCTGAAGTTGTTAACCATGCTTCTGTAGTATCTCCAGTCCCAGCAGACCCAAGGAACTCAGAATTGTAAATTGTGCAGATTGTAAATACTTGGAATATATAACTAAGTACATAAGATCTGAGCCAGAAATTGAACCCATGTTCTTCAGTCTCCAATGGGCTCCTTCAAGCATCTCAAATATGAGTTAACAGCTTCTGTTGAAGCAAAATCCTCTACTTTCCTCTTCTCATATATTGCTTTCTACTTACCCATTTATCATGTTTAATTTTTTGTTTGTTATCCAGAAAAACAACAGTAACAATGATTTTTCTGTAAGAGAATCAATTTAAAAGTAGATTGTACCCCTTATAATTCTAAAACTCAGCCTTACCTACTGAGAACAAAAACTGGGGGGCATGTTCATTTCCAGATGGAGTTGGGTTTTGAGATTCAGGTACTGGTTCTGGCAAGTGTAAAGTGTAGAAACCGCCTAGACGTAATGATAGGCGGGATATCAAATACTTAAACTTGATTATGTGCAGTAGCCACATCCCTGAAGACAATCTTGGTGTTTAGATCAAACATAGGTGATGAGTTGGCTCATTTTACCCTGTGTTAGGCCATACCAGTACTCGGTAAATCCAAGGTAAGGTTGAACATTAGTGAATTATTTTGACAGGCTGATCTCACCATTTAAACTACAGGCAAAACTGCCCCATGAACAGTTCTGAGTATATGAGGAATAAACACTTACGTCTGCACATTTTGCAACACTGGCCTTGTACGTGCACTGCCAGTGTGTCTGCTGGACAATTCAGAGGTGGACAGGCTACTCTTCTGCATTCCACTGCTCCATACTAAGTTGGACGGGAGAAGAGAAAAGCAGGAGGAAATGTCAACACCATACTAACAGGTTGCAGTGAAGTTTCCAAAATGCAAAGACAAACTTAAGCAAAACTGCATAGATCAGAAAGAGACGATGCCAATTAAGACCTACTGAAAGAGACATCTCACTCGTATGAAAAGAGATTGGTGTGAACAGCCCTGTTTAAGACTCATTTACATGGGTGTTACAAGCTGCATTATTTGGGCCAATGGAGGGTTAAGTGATTTACCCAAGGTCACAGTAGGAATCAAACCCAGTTTACCAGCCATTAGGTTACTGTCATCTAGGGTTGGAATTTTACTTGGGCTGGGTGGAGGGACGCCTTTGGGGACAGGTGGGATCAGATATTGGGCAGGTGATCATGGGTACAAACACTGGGGAGGAGGGGTTGTTTGGGGGAGTCCAGACATCAGATTTACAGCAGGCACTTGGATATGCCTCACGAAACTATGACCCAGCATCTATCTTTCTCACTACAGATGTGGACTCCCTAAGTGAAATGGGAAAGCAACATCTGTCTTGTAGCCCCACCCAGACTACTCCCTCTTCCCACACTACCCACAACTGTATATACTTAGCTATCACACTTCTGAAATGGCATTTAAATGTCTGAGCCTCTCCAAATATCTACATGTTGCCATTTACATGGGGGAGGGAGGGGGATGTTTCTGCAATAAGAGCCTTCAACGGGGCAAAACTGCCGACTGTTATACTTCTTGTTTTCGGGATGTCATTTGATGGATCTCAGACAAGAATCAGAAGAACCACCTAATGATCTACAAACCAGAAAAGCTCGGGCTCAAATGTCTCTGCTGCTGCTTGTGTTCTTGGCCAACTCAGTTAACTCTTCATTACCTAAGGTACAAACTTAAGGGGTCTTTTACTAAGGCATGCTAACTGATTTAGCACACGCTAAATGCTAACATCCCCATTATATTCTATGGATGTGTTAGCATTTAAAGTGCACTAAATCGCTAGCGAACCTTAGTAAAAGACCCTCTTAGACTATCAGCCCTCCGGGGACAGCAACATACCACCACCTCAACCAGACACAGGAGAACCCATTCACTATTCACACACCCCGCCAACCAAAAATGTCAAACGAAGAAAACTATGACAACCTAATGGCCACCAGAGCAGCAAAACTAGACAGACAAATCACCAATCTGCTGTCTTCGACCACAGACTACAAAACCTTCAAAAAAGAAACTAAAACTCTACTCTTCAAAAAATACATAAAAGTTATTTAACACGACCAGTTCCTTCCCAAGCTCCACCTACCACACTGTCTATTCCTTATCAAATCTAAAATGTTCAAATTACCCAACATATATTACCTTAATTTCTCAACAATTCTTATGTAATCCGCCTTGAACCGCAAGGTAATGACGGAATAGAAATCACTAATGTAATGTAATCTAATACCTACTGTATCTGGATATACCTCTCCGAGCTACTACTAGAAAAGTTATGAGACAAACCCAAACCAATTGCCTTTCAGCCTTCCCCAGGAATTCCACCTCCCTTCATACTGTATATTCCTCAAATATCCCAGCTGCCCAAACTCGTCTGGTGCATTAGATTGAACAAGAGACTGTTTCATCAAGCATATAAACAACATTTGTAGACTCCACCCATCAGCCGTGAGATTTTAACAACTGGTTTTCTATTTGTCTGCACAAACATAGGTCCAATTCAGATGTTTATCAAATAATGTTAGCCAAATAATAATTTGCTTATAGATTTTCTGTTCTCATTTAGATTTTAAACTGGTTAAAGGAATGCATAGAATCTACATCTTTTTCTTTTTTTTTTTTTTTTTGAACTATAAAAAGGACAACTGCGAAGTCCACCTTTTATTGAATGAATTGTGCCTAACACTTAATCGGAGAATTAATTTCCAAAATAAAATACATACATACAAGTCAGCAGGAATGGAGCTGGTGAACATCTTTTTCTAATACAAAATACACTGGAAAAATATATTTTTTTTTTCATGCAATGAGTTCAAGTTCAATAGACTGAAACAATACAGAGCACACAGACAAGTGTAAGACAGGTAGTAAAATTACTTTCCAAAACCTGTGCTTCCCCAGGGATATAATTAGAACAAAGGCAGGAGCGTCATCAAGGGGGAAAGCTGATTTTATTTACTAAATATTCACATTAAAATCTGGCACCTCTCCAGCTCTCCTTCACAACCGTGTGTGCATTGCTGTGAGATGCATAGTAAAAAGGTAATAATTCTCCAAGTTAACATTCTGCATTCAAGAGCCATCATTGAGCTATAATTAGGCGCTCTATTCCCAAAACCTTTTGCAAGACTCTTACTTTGCATATGCACTTCCTGCAGTGATCATCCTCTACCCAGGAGTCCTGGCCTCGATAGATCACTCCATTCACTTGGCAGGTCTTCTCACAATGACAGCTTTCCAATTGACTAAGCCTCGTCTCTGCATAATTTAGCTACAAATGAAAATCACTTGGTGTAATTTCTGTAATTCATACCACAGGGTTTAAAAAAAAAAAAAAAAAAAAAGTTTTACGAATGAGCAACTCATTTTTTTTTTTTTGCAATGTCAAGTGAAACCACAGTTAATGGAAGACAGATATATTGATGACAGACCCTACAAGTTAATGAAAGAAAGTAAAGCATGGCTGTCTCTCGGGTACGTGAATTTAGAAGTGAGGCTACCCTATTTCAGCCCTGAGTAGAAAAAAAATAAAATAAAAAAACTTGGGAGGTCAGAATAGATTCTTAATTACTGGTGAAAGGCATTGCATCCTCAGTATTTTACAGGACTAGGTGTCACTATTCAGTAGGACTTATCCAGGTAGGAAAGATTTCTAAGACTTAATCGCCAGGCCCATACCTGGAGTTTCAGTGGCATTGAAAAATCCACACAGATCGTCTCAGCACTATCAAGGGAGAAGCAGATCCTGGGCAGAGCTGGCATTTACCTCATTAGCAGTGATAATCAGTCCGCTAAGCAGGTAACAGCCCAGATGAGGTTGGAACAGCAAGAAGGCTGCCTAGTTTTATTTGGGTTCTTGGAAGAATTATCCTGCAGCATCCAATGGTTAAAAAAACACTGAAGACAATGGGCTGAATATCAGAGGATTCGGCTTTTAAACGCATTGGAATATTTTGCTAAGCTTGCTACTGTAATGAAACTTTATATGGGCCTTTCTGCTAATACATTAAAGGGTTGTACAGTTGGTTCAGAATTCTGCAGCTCTTGGGTTGTGGTATTCATTTACACATTTCTCCTAAATTTGTAGTTCTCCATTGGGCAAGTTGTTGGAGGAAAAGTCCATAATCTGCTATTAAGATAGATCTGGAGGAAGCCACTGCGCATCGCTGGGATCGGTTGCAAAGAATCTTGCTACTCTTTGGGATTCTGCCAGTACTTGTGCCCTGGATTTGTCACTATTGAAAGCCAGATATGGGGCTAGAAAAACCATTGCTCTGTCCCAGTATAGCTATTTTTTTGTTCTAGTACCAGTGGTTCCTAAAGAATCAAGATCAAGCTATGCTCTCTACTTTGTCAAGATATAAGTGAAGCATCTCAAAGCTATCTTCTTCAAGACATATCGGTCACATATGAGCCTCGTTTGCAAAAGACGGTTGGTTAACAGGAGTCAGTGCAGTGGCTTGCTATTGCAAACTCCATCTTTTGAATTCAGTTTAAGAACTGAAGGAGCCTTTTAGGGGGGGGGGGGAAAAACACACCAAAAAAAACTAAGACATTCGTTATCAATCAAGTTTTGTTGTTTTATGTTTTTATTATTTTTACATTAGTCTACTTGGTTTTATGCCCGTTATATGTTTGCTTAATTTGGATTTGTTTTTTATTCTGTGTTCTTATATAAATCTGCTCAAGACTGTATTCTAATTAAGTGTAAAATACATTTTTTAAATAAATAAATATACTCAAACTCAGCTGCACTCTTCTGCCACTAAAAATTTACTGGTGTTTCTAGGTTCTTGGAACCTGTGAAGAAAACAGATGAAAAAGCATCTACTATCTCTTCCTCTCCCTATTGGCCAAGGCTCTTAACACCTGCATTATGAGGTCATAGAGCTTTATGGTTATAGAAACTTAGTAACATGATGGCAGATAAAGGCCAAATGGCCCATCCAGTCTGCCCATCCACAGTAACCATTATCTCTTCCTCTCTCCGAGAGATCCCACATGCCTATCCCAGGCTTTCTTGAATTCAGACACAGTCTCTGTCTCCACCACCTCTTCTGGGAAACTGTTCCATGCATCTACCACCCTTTCTGTAAAAAAGCATTTCCTTAGATTACTTCGGAGCCTATCACCTCTTAACGTCATTCTATGCCCTCTTACTTCAGAGTGATTAAAAAGCCAGAATTGGGCTCATTCCATCAAGAATCAGGTTCACCCTAATGAGTGACAGAATCTGCCCAGGCATTCGCTAAGAACCAGACACTGCTACGCTTCTCATCTCAACCACTGCATCAGGACAGAGTAAAGCACTTCAGTACATTACTATGATTTTAGAAGCTAAAGGCGTGCTTCAATCACCGCTACCATCTCTGGCAATGAAGCCTTAACGCTTTAATCCCTCCATTGGTCGGATGCTCAATCAGAGCATCTTTTTTGTGTCCTGGATCCCTCCATTGGTCGGATGCTCAATCAGAGCATCTTTTTTGTGTCCTGGACGCGACTGAAACAGGTCTTTTTAGGCTTGGACTTGAATTCTCGTTCACTAGTCAAATTTGGACAGCCTGATTTTGGACCCTGCCAAGTCCCACCCAGTACACATGCCTCCTTTGATATTTGGAAGTTTGTAGTGTTGGGCATCCTTTTCTGCCTTTGCAAAATTAAAGTCAATATAGCTGCATATAGATGTCTCAAAATGCCCAAACGGACGTCCATGTGCTTGAAACATCCAAATCCTAAAGTAGGCACCTTAGTCCAGCTTTGACATAGTCATCCTTTTATAAAATGATTCCCTACCTCGCTTTGTCCACTCCCACTCCTAGACTCCCAACTATGCATACCTTAGGAACGGTATGTCACATCATTTTGTGAAGATGGCAACAAAACCCACTTTGTACTTTATAACAGCATAAATAGTAGACTGTAAACATAAAATACAACCCATAAAGAAAACTTGGAGATAGGCAAATTAAATACAAGGGGGGTGCTGACAAGTTCTCAGCCCAACCAACCAACTTCCTACATTCTGAGCGTCATTTTGCCTCTGTAGCTGAAAAGAGGGTTATCTTATTTCATTAAGTGCCAATTTGCAAAAACGAAATTCTGTGTTTTGACATCGTTTCAGATCATTGATTGAACCATATCCACGTCATTCTCTTTTGGGTTGGGCTGAGAACTTTTCATAGCAATATTCCAGAGCTGAGATTGTGATGTCATAATGCTTCATTCCACCAATGCCTAAGAGCCAACTTCATCATTGATGTCACAATGGCTTGGCTGTCCTATACTTGGCTCACATAAGAACAGAAGAGTTGTCATACTGGGACATACCAACGGTCCATCCCGTCTCCAACCGTGACCAATCCAGGTTCCAAGTACCTGGCAGAAACCCAAATAGTTCAAGGGGGTGCTTAAAAGTTCACAGCCCAAGCAATTCTGAGCGTCATTTTACCACTGTAGCTGAAAAGAGTGTTCTTTTATTTCTTTAAGTGCCAATTTGCAGAAACAAAATTCTATGTTTTTTGACATTTCAGATCATTGATTGAACCATATCCACATCATTTTCTTCTTGGCTGGGCTGAGAACCTTTGAGCACCCTCTCGTACTAGTAACAAGATATAGTGCCAGAAATGTGCCTATTTATATAAAGGAAATATGATACATCACAATAGGCAACATAGAAGGATATTCACGTAACATAGATATCTTATCTGAGACCTATAATCTCTCTCTAACGCAATGTTTATGAGTTTCTACTCTGTTCTTTGATGTTGAACGTTAAAAGCCCAGAGAGAGAACGCTTTAGCGTTTAGGGACAATGTTGTTGTTGATTGCCTGGTACACAGTCCCATTGACAGCAGGAGAGATGGACAGAGATGATACGAAAGAGTGAAAATGCAAACAATGTTAGTGGCTTATCCGAAAGTTTGGTCAAAGCGCTAAAGAGACATGAAGAACACAAAGACAGTGCCAGTGACATTCCGGGTACCTACTTTTGCAGTCATTTTAGCCAAGAGCTCCTGCAAATCCATGATTCCTTGCACCAGACTTAAGAAATCACTGCAAGTTGGGCATGCTCAATAAAAGAAGTATAACAGAAGAAATAAACAGGATGCCTGACGTAGTTGGGGAAAAAAGAATCAGTGCGATGGGTTCTTACTTGAAATCATACCACAGACCAAGTTCCTCAGATTTAGGGCTCCTTTTACTAAACGGCAGTGGGGGTTTCTACCGCAGGCCGGCGAGTTAAATGCTCCGACACTTATCGGAATTCCCACCAGCCCGCGGTAGAAACCTCTACCGCCATTTGGTAAAACCCAGCATTAAGACGGCATTTTGTGACAGATTAAAATTCAATTATAGTATCACCCCCTTTTGCTTCTCTTCACCTATGAATTTGGGATCAGGCAGTGCCTATTAAACCGCTCTGGATCCCGTTTTCAAATGGACTGAGAGGAAATTCACCGAGGGCTGAACTCTATACAAAAATAAACATTTTATCACGGTGGTTTCTAAACCTGGTCCTGGAGGTGACCCGGCCAGTCAGGTTTTCAGGATATCCACAATGAATATTCATGATAGAGATTTGCATGCATTGCCTCCATTGCATGCAGTTCTGTTTCATGCCCTTGTTTCATGCCTGGGGTGCCTCCAGGACCAGGTTTGGGAACCGATGATTCAGCATATGGTTCAACAATTTATAGCAGCCTTAAATACATAAGCTAGTAAGAAAACATTGACAGTTGTTCAGAACTTTTTCAATAGATTTCACTGCATAGGTTCCCCTCTAAGAATTGCTCTCGGGTGGGATTTCAAGAGAATGTTCCCAGTCGGATGCGACTGGTGTCCACTGCTTGGACGTGGCCCGTGACAAAGGCATTCGGACACTTAAGACCAGTGAAACCAGACTCTTACATCACTGAAGCCTATTATTCATAAAAGGCGTGAGCAGAATAAATAAGAGGGAGAGACAAAATCCAGAAATATCCCAGAACTATTCTATATCAGTGACAATACACATATATGATCAAAAATATTGAAACCTAACAACTTACTAGAGAGGGCAAGTGTCAGTGTTATATTGACATGTTAACGTAGGCTTTGGTTTACCTTGGAAACCATTTTGTAGGCCCTTCTTAGGGGACGAGATGGTAATAAAAATGTATGAAACAGTAGGGTTACCCTATGGCTCCAGAGAAAGAGAGGACGGATTGCGACATCCGGGTTTTACTTCTATTGCGTTCAGTGGAAGTAAAACCCGATTTCTCAATCCGTCCCTCCTTTATTTGGAGCCATATTGTAAACCGCTTAGACTAACTGTGGTTGAATTTGCGGTATATCAAATACATTGAAAATTGAAACTAACCCTATAAAACAGTAATTAAGACTTTGCTAAACAAAACAATTAGCTCATCAATATTCGGGCTCACAGCGGTCAGTGGTTCTTAAGCCACTGACAGATGGAGGCCAATGTTGGGCAGCAAAACCTAGAAGTTTATCCAGTCACAGGCCAATATTCAGACAAATAGCCAGGTAGCTTGGTGGATGCAGTTTAGATAGTCTTTTTGCTGTCCTAATTTACCCCCTTCTTTACAGAGCTCCACTAGAGACTGCCGCGGTAACAGCTCCAACGCTCAAAGAATTCCTTAGAGCGTCTAAGCTGTTATCGCCGTGGCCAGTGCTAAAAACGCTAGCTCGGCTATGTAAATGAGGGGGTTAGTCTGTTTACTTAACCGGTTGGTAGACTGGATTATTTGCTACTAACCAGTTACATGCCAACTCTACCCGAGCTCTGTCCAGGGACTGCCCCGGCACTAACTGGACAGTGCAGTGGAATATCCTCTCCCAGCCCTTTTGAATATCAGGGCCCTAAATTAATACCATAAAGGGTTTATGAACTAAACCATACTTAACTAGGCTCTAACACCCGATTTTATCATGGGTCACTCTCTGCACTATCGTAGTTTTATGTATATCACAATAAGGAGGTTTCCACGGGGGGTAATAAGTAGATATTCCGGACCCAATAGCAATAATTTGCACATCTCAATCTCTTTCCTCTCAATGATATTTAAAGAAGAATGATGCCCCAAGTTCAAATTCTCTCTATCCCACACCAAACCATGGTCCCCATTCCAGAACCCTTCTCCAAAAAACAAGACCATCTTACTCTCCCAGGACAAGATGCCCACCGTGACTTCATGTATGGAAGAAAGCCTGGGACCAACTGGGGCTATTTTGTCTAACAGTTGGCCCCCGTCTGTGTACTCCTGCAAATAGAGGGAGAGGTTTAGCGAGACTTTTTCCTTTGGGGGTTAAGTGGATCTGGGAAGGGCTTACACATTTACACTTTTTTAGAAGGATCCCAGGGAGTAAGACTCGGAAAGGCTTGTTTTCTGAGAGAGAGTTTTGTAAGGGTAGATGCTTTAATGGGGGTAAAGTTTAGAACCTGGGGTGTTCTGCCCCCTTAAATTTTAGCAGGAGGTATCCAAGAACATTGGCAGATGCTAACTTCTGCCAGGAAGATCAGGAGGGCAGCAATATCTCTTGAGATGCAATTAACAGGATTCACATTCATATATTAGAGCAATAGATCTTAAACCTGTCCTGGGGGACCCCCAGCCAGTCGGGTTTTCAAGATATCCCTAAAAAATATGCACGATGCAGATTTGCACATTATTATATGCGTTTTCTTTAGGGATATCTCAAAAGCCCGACAGGCTGGGGGTCCCCCAGGACAGGTTTAAGAACCACTGGATTAGAGTATTAATAAGTTGCTCTGTGTACATTTGGTGTAACGTGGAAATCCGTGATACCAATATTACACGGTAGCACGTTTCTAAGATGATTCTTGCGTCATCATAACCCTACAGAAAATCAATGATAGTCAAGTATATATGTGCAACCACGTAAATAAATTAATTAGCACTTACTGCGATTCAGATTAGGACACTGTGTTATGTATCCATTCGGCATAAAGACGATTTTCACATCTTGCATAATACCCTTTGTGAAAGAAGAGAGATTGGGCAGTATTGGCTACAGACAAAGTTTTAAGACAACACAAACCATTTACTTTGGTAAAACACTGATATGGGTGAACGTGCTCATAAAAATACTGGCCTGGTGGAAACGTATGAGCCATGATATGAAGGGCATGTGCTTTGTAGGTTTGTTTTGTCGGGGGTGGAGGATTATGAAGTTGGGAGAGTATGTGGGGATTTTTTAATTTTTTTTCCTCTTCTATCAAATGATATCAAATAAAAAGGATTCTTACACAAAGAATAACAATGGGGATTTTGCACTTTATCGTGTGTTTTTACGGTGAATTGCATTGGTTCAATGCAGCCTATAAATAGAATAGATATTTACAGGGATCAAGTGGTGCATGAGCAGCACTTGCAAGCCTAGTAAACACGCAGTTTTGCATAATTCAGGCATATACACTTATGCCTGCTCAGGAGCTGGAGTAACATGTTTGGACCTGCAGGGCAAGAGTGATTTCCACACTTAAAGCTGGAATTTTAGAAAGACCTATAAGCATCAATGCATTTTTTTAAAAAAAATATCTTTATTCATTATGAAAGCAAAAATAAGTGCATCAATATTATACAATCATATTACACTATAATAGCACCTACATTCAATCAAAATTATAATCCATGACAAATATATATATCCCCCCATCTTCATATTCAAAAATTGCACTCAAATTAAAATATTTTCCAACCCCCTCACACCCTGGACATGCATGATCAAGGGGCAAAATCAACAATCGCTCTTTGGAAAATTTTGTCAATGGCTCCCAAACATCTAGAAACTTCTTATAATGCCCCCGTTGTATAGCCATAATGTGTTCCATTTTAAAGACGTGATACAGAGACTCCCACCAAAAAGGTATAGTTTAACAGATCCCAGTTTTTCCAATTCCTTAAAATAAGCTGTATGGCAACCCCTGTCATAATAAAGACAAGTTTGTTGTTGTGAGATGATATTTGACTTTTAGCTCTCATTAAAGTGCCAAAAATGCATCTTTTTTAAAATAGTGCTAAGTAGACACCTATCTAACCTCTTAAATCCTAAAATTACTCTGAAAATGTCCATGCATCTTCAAACCCAGGATGCCTTAATTTATAATGTTTGTTATTTGTGTGACTGGAAGCCACTGCTACTATTACTAATGATAGTTTCTATAGCGCTACCAGACGCATGCACGCACGCGGCGCTGTACATTAAACACGCGAGAGACGGTCCCTGCTCAAGAGATCTTAAAATCTAATTATGATGGATAAACGGGGCAAAAAGGGTGAACATGCTGCTAAAAGGAATGATAGGGCAGAGGATCTGAGCTCTGACTTCACACACATTTGGTTTTTCACTATGCTATGCAGCGATGGAACAGTGACGAAAAGAAAAACAAAGGAGAAGGGATTTGGCCGACAGCCTTTATAGTTGTAGCTGAAGATGAGTTAACAGCTGTTTTTCTGTCCCCCAGAGGGCTTCCCATTTAAACTAAGCTAAAACTTAATTTCATAGACCCGGTCTTCAAACAAAAAGGTGCTCGACTCGGTTTATAATAATGTAAATGTGCATAAATATAGAAGAAGAATATAATGACATTACATTACATTACAGATTTCTATTCCGCCATTACCTTTCGGTTCAAAGCGGAGTACAAAAAGAGTTATGGAAGAAGGGTTACAACGTTAGATCAGAGAAGGTTTCCAAGAGATGGAAAAGTAGGATCAGGGGTTAGGGAGGGGATGGTAAGAGGAGGGTTAAGCTTTATCATGGTATTAAGCTTTATTAAGGGATTTCTTGAAGAGTATAGTTTTTATTTCCTTTCTGAACATCTTGTAGTCTGGGGTTGTTGTCAACAGGTTGGAGACTTGGTTGTCTATCTTCGCTGCCTGAGTGGCCAGTAGTCCGTCGTATAGTTTTTTCCATTTTAATTCTTTGATTGGGGGGTAAGTGAATGGGGTGTTTGTTTTTCTATGTCTGGTAGAGGTAGTTTGGATGAAGCGGTTGTTTAGGTAGATTGGGCTGTCTCCGTTTATAGTTTTAAATAGTATACAGTAGAATTTAAATTGTATTCTTTCCTGGATTGGAAGCCAATGAGAATTGATGAATGCCTCAGTAATGTGATCATGTTTTTTCAATGAATGGCTTCGTTTCCAAAGTGTTTAGTAAATAAGAAAGTTTTCAGAGCTTTCTGAAATAAAAACGAAGGGGCCTAGACTTCTAAGTGAAAGCGGTAACTCACTCCAGATGCTGCCACGGTAAACGCATCAAAGCCCATAGGACCTGAACAGGCTTCGGTGCATTTACCGCAGCTTCATAAATTGGGGGCTAAGGGGCCCATCAGCAGAGCACGAGATGGGTGTGGTGAAGGCGTGTTAGGGGTGGGCTTTGGGCGGTCTCAAGGGTGGGTTAGACACGGACGTCTTGCAGCGATAATAATCGAGCATTTTGCAAGACATCCTGGACGGAATTTATACGTTTGGAACTAGACCTGTTTTAGAATAGTCCAAGTGCCACAAAGGTGCCCAAAATATGACCACTGCATACATCAAGGAAAGACTAGGGGACACTCAACGAAATTGCAGGTAAATACTTTTAAAACCAATAGTAGGAAATATTTTTTTCACTCAGAGAATAGGTGAGCGCTGAAACGTGTTGCCAGAGGTTCTGGTAAAAGCGGATAGCGTAGCTGGTTTTAAGAAAGGTTTGGACAAATTCCTGGAGGAAAAGTCCATAGTCTGATATTGAGAAAGACACAGGGGAAGCCACTGCATTACCCTGGATCGGTAGCATGGAATGTTGCTACTATTTGGGTTTTTGCCAGGTACTAGTGACCTGGATTGGCCACCGTGTGGATGGGCTACTGAGCTCGATGGACCATTGGTCTGACCCAGTAAGACTATTCTTATGTTCTTATAGGATTACCCTTTCAGAGGGCTTCAAATGGCCGACTACTTGAGATATCTATAATTGTATCGTGCACGACTGAAACAAAAATAAATTCCTATACCTTCCACAAATATAGGAAAAGCATAATATTTTTTTTTTTCAAAAAATTAAACTAATTCCCCAATACACTAGACTAGGAAATGCTGAGTGAAGTTCATAAGTGTTGTATTGCTCTTCTATTCCTGCCAGCAAAAGACACCAGCAAATTTCTGACCCCAAATGAGTTCTCTCTCGCTCTTTTATTTCTCTGCAGATGTCAGTTTACACTAGAGAAAAGTGCTAGAAGGCTGAAAGAAAACCCTTTGTAATAGAAAAAAAGAGACCCTGCTGTACTTATAACAGGCCCCTGGAGACACGCTGGCACAACCCAATCATGGCAAAAATGTGCAACACCTATAGTTATGTTTTTAAACATTGGAACCAATTTTTATGTCAGTGCCCTACAGATACTTAGCAGAAAGGTCAAGTATATCTGAAGCAAAAAAAAAAGCAAGCCACTTGGGTACTTCCACTCTGATCAATATCAATTTCAAGCTTATTAGCGTATCACAAGTCACCCCACTAGTTAGAAAGGGTTAAATCACGAAGACATTAATTTCTAGAAATATTATTTTCCCGCAATCTGATACTTTGCATGCAACCAAAGAAGGGGTGAATTCCGCACACCTTCTTGGTTTTCATCAGGTCTATTAACATATGTTCACCTTCTGAAAGAATATGCGAAGCAGCTGAGATTAGAAGCCAACAGCTGTACAATGAATCAATGTCGCCCGTTTCACTTCAGAGTGACGGCTCAATTATTGGAGAACAATGCTTGGGCAATTATTGGCTTTGAAGGAAATTAATAGAAATTAAGATGCATCGAGTTTCATGATGTCAGCAACAAGCCGTGACTACTATATGCGAAAAGTCCACAAAGGTGCATCTCGTATGCCTACTTTACTAGGATCCCACCAGTGACACCCACTCCTCCCCCCTAAGCAATGCCCAGACCTCTTGGATGAATCTGCACCTGCTCCATGTGCTTGTGTTGTATACAGCGGCGTAGCAAAAGGTAGGAGGCACCCCCTACTCTTTCCATACCCTACTCATGCCCTCCCTCCCTTTCCCCCCCAGTACATTTTGAAACCTTCACCAGTGCAAGCAACTTTTCTCGCCTGCTGCTCACACCAGCTTTGCCTTTCCCTCTGACGTCACTTCCTGGGCCTGTGACCCGGAAGTAATTTCAGAGGTAAGCGGGCTGGCGCGAGCAACAGGCCAGAGAATTTGCTCATGCTGGCTCAGATTCACACACACATTTAGAAAACCGCAATAGCGGTTTTTCAGGCTGGCCGGCTTGCTGAATGCTCTGCGTTACTCCCAACGCTCAGAGTTCTATGAGCGTTGGGAGCAGCGCAGAGCATTCAGCAATCCGGCCTGTGCTAAAAAACACTCTCGTGGTTTTGTAAAAGGTGGGATTAAATAGGTATGGAGAGGTCAGAAGGGTGTGAGTGTGGCGTGGGGTGCTGTAGAAATTCCGGTGCCCCACCAAGATGGTGCACAGGGTGGTGTGTCCACCCCCTCTCCCCACCCCCCCCCCCACCCGACTTCACCATTGAATTTTTTTGTATGTACTGTTTGTTTCTCACCCCGCCCTTATCCAGGGCGAGTTACACATTAACATACAAAATAAGATTTACATTTATTGTACAAAACACTTCAGAGACACACTATAACAAAATACATACCTACATATCAAATCAAATTCCATATAATATACACGTTGCATCAACGACGAAAACCCATATGTATATCAAAATATAAAATTCCATAAGGCATGAAAGATGCCTCAATAACTGTTGTATTTCATAAAACACATATGTACACTTGAATGTTTACCCACAGATTATATAAAACTAGGAACAATTTGTAACTTTACAACAGCCATTTACCATGCGTAATATCACCCCACAGTGTATAAGTTGGGTTCTAAAGTCAGTATTTTGCAAACAAGTTTTGGGATTTCATTGAGCCAACGAAAAAGCTACATTCGATAATGGAATCTGGGTGCCGTCATAAAATAGACTCCGACCACACATCCTTGGGGGGGGGGGGGTGCCTAAATGAAGCTGCCCAACAGTAGAATTTGAGATTATGAAACAAGGAAGAGTCAGCATTAAAGTGATGGGCTGAAAAATCAAACTGCTTTTAGAACGACAATATAAAACATTGCCAAACAAAGAACGCAAAGATAATCTTCCCCGTGCACGCATTCTTCCGAGGTTCAAGTGGTATTCTAAATAGGTGGTATTTTAAATACTGCCAGAATTTTATTTTGGCAGACTGGAGGGGGGAGGGCATGTTTCCTGTCTCCCCAAAGAGTGGACCACACTGGATAGGTGCATTCCATGGAAGTCTTTCAGGTTCAAAGAGATGAAGCACACGCCAAGGGAATACTGACCAACAATTCTACTAATTGCACTGTTTCGCCAGCAGTCTTAAGGCTGGTCAATTTTATCTTTTCTTACCTTAAACAAGCCATGCTTCCTGTTACGCTGCCCAAGCCATAAACTGCTTCCTGGTGAAAGACTGGTATCTGGAGGGTCTAGGACACGCTCATAAATCCTGTTTTTGATAAACAACACTATTACAAAGGAGAAAAGCTTTTAGCCAACAGGGTTAAATCTTTAAAAATGATAGTGTATGCTTTAAATACATTATTATAAGCAAATTTTACACATACATTTTCCAATTTGAATAAGAAACATTGATGTGGAAATTCAACCTGCACCTACCATGGAGCAATAGGCTCCAAGTCCAAAGCTCCAACCTAAAAGTCGGCATGGTTAGGGGCAGGTCGTGGGCGTATTTTGGAGTTAGGTACCTATTTTTTACTTAGGTGTCATGCACTCAACTTAGGAGCATGCATTTAGACCTGTATAAATAGGTGGAGCTAAGCGCGATTCTATACAGCACACCTAAATTTTATAGAATCGCACTTAGTGTTGCACTAGTTGGTTCCAATAATTTAGGTGACATATAGAATTTGGGCCCCAGAGAACTGTGCACTTATAGCACAGTCCTGAGTATTCCGCTAACATTTACAGTATGTGCAAATGGTGCTTAAATGTAATCCCCCTCATATGGAATGGCTGGACATTATGAAAACAAGATAGAAAGAGGATCGACTCATTTCAACTCTGGAGCTGGAGAATGACCACCAGGAAAACTAACAAGTCAGTTTTTGAAGAGATCAGACCAGACATGCGACTTGAAGCCCACATGACGAAGTTACGACTATCTTACGCTATTTGGTCATAGAGAGAGATCACTGGAGAAGGACATCATGTTCTGATTCTTCCAAGTTTCAAGTTTATTAAGATTTTGATTTAAACGCAATATCAAATATTCAATGCGTATAACAGAAAATAAATTCAGGGAAATAAATAAAACCATTTGAACAATAAACATACAAACATATCCATAGATGTTTAAAAAAATACATAAGGAATACATGAAGAATGACATGAGGATGGTTTCCCGCGGTTATCCGCGGGGATGGGAACGGTGATGAATTTTGTCACCGTGTCATTCTCTAGCTGTAGCTTTAACCACTGTGCCACGCTCTCCCCCCCCCTAAGGAAACAATAGGTACTCTCCCCTTAAGGAAACAGATACATTTTTCAGGACCCTTCTCATTTGGAATCTTTTTTGCTGGATAAACCTGTCCTTCAAGGTACTCATTCTTAATTTTACTTTCAGTTGGTTGAGTTGTACGAGAAATTTTAATTAGATACTGCCCGTTGGTAGTATATGCATTTGAGTTGGCGAATCCTACAATGTGGACTCTGTTGAGATTTTCCTTTCAATTATATCTGGATAAACTGTGTATGAATATTACCTTTATTTTCCTAATTTGCTTTGTTTGCAAGCAATAATAAATGAGATTTAAAAACAAAAAGAGATGAGATGTTAATCCTTGTATAAGTCTTCCGTGAGGCCCCACTTGGAGTATGATGTTCAATTTTGGAGGCCGTTTCTTGCTAGGGAAATAAAGATTTGAAGTGGTTCTGATTTTATAATTCATCTACTGTCTATTTCATTGAAGCGGAATTATTTTGTGCTCCAGAGCATTTAACAATTATTAAGTGGCACAGCAATGGCGGCATCGTGTGCCCTGTCTTTGACCAATCTTTTTATGGCTCCGTTTGAGGCGTTGTATGTGTACGCCCCTATGTAGTTTTCAAAAAAATGTTTTTGGTGCTGGTATATTGATATTTTTGGGACTCTGGGAAAGCTCAATAGATGACTTTACGGGTTTTTGTCAATTCAACTGAATCTAGTAACAGCGCTTACATTGGCTAGTGCCTGCAAAAACAGCATCGGCCATGTGTAGGCGCCATTAGGAGAATCGTAGTTTACATCTAACCTAGGTGCCAGTAATCTAGGCCAGGGTTTTGCAGACCTACAATACAGGCATCTAAATTTGGTGAGAGTCGTGCATAAGAGGTGCCTATGTTTCTATAACCATAAAGCTCTATGACCTCACAATGCAGCTATAAGAGCCTTTGCTAATAGGGAGAGGAAGAGATACTTGATGGGCAGACTAGATGGGCCATATGGCCTGTATCTGCTATCATATTTCACAGTGCAGGTGTAAAGAGCCTTAGCCTATAGAAAGAGGAGATGCAAATGTTAAGAGCCTTAGCCAATAGGGAGAGGAGGAGATAGTGAATGCTGTGGATGGGCCATTTGGCCTTTATCTGCCATCTTGTTTCTATGTTTCTATAACCATAAAGCTCTATGACCTCACAATGCAGGAGTTAAGAGCCTTAGCCAATAGGACGAGGAGGGTAGACTGGATGGGCCATTTGGCCTTTATCTGTCATCATGTTTCTATGTTTCTATGACCTCGCAATGCAGGTGTAGAGAGCCTTAGCCTATAGGAAGAGGAGATGCAAATGTTAAGAGCCTTAGCCAATAGGGAGAGAGGAGAAATAGTGGATGCTGTGGATCGGCAGACTGGATGGGCCATTTGACCTTTATCTGCCATCATGTTTCTATGCCTGGAATGCCCTGCCAGTGGAGGGGGGGTGGGAGGACAAAGAGACAAAATTCAAAAAAATGAATGGAAAAGAAAATGAAATTAAAGCAAAACAAATGGCTTTAACATTTTAAAGAGGGCATGGAACAGCAGGTATGACTCTGGCTGCCTTGTTAAGCAGACTGGATGGGCCATACAAGTCTTTATCTGCTGTCATTTACTATGTTACAAGCAGTATAAAATCTGTAAAAAAAAAAAAAAAACACACACACACACAGCTCTCCATAATCTCCTAAAGCAGGAAAACCTCAACTGTTGAAACGTAGCGATGCAACTCTTTACGAATACTATTTAGAGAGAGACACATTGGATTTTTAGTTTTGAAGTGCAGAGGAACACTTAAGGCTCAAGTTGGAAAAGCACAATATCGGAATGCAATTACAGAAGAGGAATGAATTTTCAATAGAGTACAAGAGAGCTGGCATGAATTATCCAATGGATCTATAGCAGGACCTAAGGAAGATAGATGAGCTGCAAAAATGGAATAATTTATCATAAGTGCCCGTTTCAAAAAGAGTTTAACAGCCTAAGTTTTGGACTTAAGCTCCTACATGTGCCTCTTTGAAAAACTAGCTAGGGCCGAGTCCCTAAATTTAAGATTCTAGTTGCACTAAGATTTGAGGAGAGATGGTCTGCATGTGTCACCTAAAATTAGGCACTTAGGCCTCGATTCTATACACGGTGCCTAAGAAATAAGCGCCAAGTAACACAGCGCATAGTTGCAATATATAGAATTGCTAATAAAAATCTCTGAAGGCACAAAAAAAAAACCAAAAAAAAACCAAAGCAGCAATGCCAACAACAGCCAAAAGGACTCTTCACACTGAACACCAAAAAGCTTCCCGTAATTAACACACTAACCCCCTCTTCTATGAAACCGCGTTAGCAGTTTAGTGCAGAGAGCTGCGCTGCTCCCAGTGCTCATTAAGTCCTATGAGCGTCGGGAGCAGCACAGGCCATTCAGCGCGGCTCTCTGCACTACAAACGCTAGGGCGGTTTCGTAGAAGAGGGGGTAGACTAGACAAGCATGAGGAGCGATGTAAACCACCGTTCCAGTGCTGGTTAGAAAGCTCAAAAAGACGGAGACAGAAGCCTCATCTGAGCCCGCACACCATCATGGGATACGTCCTGCGTGTTACCAATAGAACTGTGCAATCAAGCAATATAAATTTAGAAATGTGCAAAAAAAAAAAAAAAATGATAATTACGGGGGCAGTTTGGAAATTCAATAACGTACTTTCAAATTGTGGAGATCCATACAAGTTCACGCCCTTCTGTGAAAGAGTGGTAACCATTAACAAGCACTTAGCTGAGTCACAAGGCAAATTCCAACAGAGCAGCGTTGCTCGTGGCAATAAACCTCATAGCAGGTTCAAATTTCCAAACTGCTCCCGTAATTATCATTATTTTTTGCACTATTTGCATTATTTTTGGACTAACAGACCTCTGTTCATAAAAAAAAAAAATACAGCACAGCGGCTAACAATTAAAATTGGTTGAAAGGAAAAGAGCTCTAAAAATAAACAAGGAGGAACAATAAGACATAATTCCTATCAAGAAAACAACTTCCCTCTCCAAATATTCAACAAGTCAAAATAACATCACTAGAATACCCCCAAGAAATGAAATGATCAAACCAAAGATTTTAATGATCATAAAATGAAGAAAACCCACAGGGAAACCAGTTCCCACTCCAAAAAAATCAGCCACCATAATTTCCCATGCTGGTACGCCCAAAAAAAAAAGTCAACAAATTTCGGCACATCTGCTCACATCCCAACCCTTGCAGATAACCTTAGCACTTACTTTTAACTCTTCCTGAACAGCCAGTATTCAGCACTTATTTACTTCCTTCCTTAAATCCAGAAGCGTAGCATTCCATCATTCACAACCATGTTCTGACTCGGCCTTGTTCGTAAAGCTTCGAAGAACCCAGGCTCTCTGCCCCTCAACACCCTGCGCAGCAAAGTTTCCATGCTTATGACACCTGATGTTACCTACTGGATATTTCTTTCATTCCTGTATGCGTCCGTTAAGTCTGGGGCTTAGGACCCCTTTTATCAAAACCACGGTAGAACTTTACCGCGGGCCAGCAAGGTAAATGCTCCGATGCTCATTCAGTTCCTATGAGCATTGGAGCATTTACCTCACCAGCCTGAGGTAAAAATCTCTACCGTGGATTGATGAAAGGGGTCCTAAGCCTTTACTGGCCTTGCCCAGACTTAACAGAAGTATAAAAGGGGGTCTTAAATTAGTTGACATGCCTTCAATAGAGTAGTAAGCCCAAATGAATTATTCATCCAGATCGCTGCTCTATCTTTTCTAAAACTTATCTTCTCTAGAGAAATTTAGATTTGTTTTCAGACTGCAGGAAGGTGCCAGCTCTGTCAAAGAACACAATTAAGATAACAGCTTAGGGTCTGAGGGAAGATTTTTGTTATTACATTTGCTATGAGCGATTCTAAGCTGCCCATAGAATGCTAATCCAAACAAAATAATATTCAATTTCAATCTTTACCTTTAACACACAAGAATATGATAAACAGATGGAAAAGTTCCGTTCTCAAGTTTCTAGTTATGTCAACAAGGGTTCAATCATTCAAATGGCCAGTAGGCAAGAACAAGGCAAAGTCTTGGTAGAGCTTATAAAATATGCTAATTTACACAATATTTGAATAGTCCAAGTATGGACATATATATCTATTGACGAGCACCTATAAATCTCTTTGCCTGCAAGGGAAATGCAATCCTGCACTTATGATAAAATTTTAAGGCACCTCCTTACCTTCCTACACTAGGTACCATGTTCTAAAGTTTTCATGGAGGTACAAACCATTTGCATGCAAATACGACTGATCAATCGCTCAGTGAGAAATTGAGACATGTACAGAGCCCTAACAGTGACAGGGGAAGGAGCCTCCCGACACTGCTGTTAGGGCACTGTGACACTCCCCTCCTCCCCCCCCTGCCCCCCCCCCCCGGCACCACAGGAACGAATATGGCAAGACGGATGCCTACTCCCTCTTGTCAATTTGACTCCCCCCCCCCTCCACAGCAGCGATACAGCAGGAGGGATGCCCATTCCCTCCTGCCACTGAAGGTCCCCCACCACCCAAAAAATTGGCAGGTGGGATGCCCTCTCCCTCCTGCCACCGGATATGCCACCATGTAGCCAATTAGTGGAGACAGACTTACAGATCTCAATCTGTATACTTTGGAGGAAAGGCAGGAGAGAGGAGATTATGATAGAGACGTTTAAATACCTACATGAGTCAAGTCTCTTTCATTTGAAAGGAAGCTCTGGAATGAGAGGGTTTAGGATAAAGTTATGAGGCGATAGGCTCCAGAGTAATCTGAGGAAATACTTTTTTACAAAAAGGGTGGTAGATGCGTGGAACATAAAGAATGTCTCCCGGAAGAGGTGGTGGAGACAGAGACTGTCTGAATTCAAGAGGGTCTGGGATAGGCACGTGGGATCTCTGCTGTGGATGGGCAGACTGGATGGGCCATTTGGCGTTATCTGCCATCATGTTTCTATGTTTTAGGCCCTTTAGATTGTGAGCCCTTCAGTGGCAGAAAAAAAAAATACTAATTTACCTGAATGTGTCTCATCTTGAGCCACTACTGAAAACGATGAGAGCAAAATCCAAAAACATAAATAAAAAATATATATTAGTAATTATATTATCCACTTGTTGATCACCCGTCATTGCCCAGATACAAAGTCCCTTGAGGAACATTCACTTGAGGATTAACATCCATCCGAGGGTAATCAAGGAACTGAAAGGGGCTATAGCTGAACTGCTCCAACCAATAGCCAATCTGATGATCAAATCAGGAAGGATTCCGGAAGACTGGAAGGTGGCGAATGTTACGCCGATCTTCAAAGAAATGTTCGAGGGGTGATCTGGGAAACTACAGACTGGCGAGTCTGACCTCGGTACCGGGAAAGATGGTAGAGGCGCTGATAAATGACTGCATCATTGAGCACCTTGATGGACACAGTCTGATGAGGACCAGCCAGCACGGCTTCAGCAAAGGAAGATATTGCTTGATGAATTTGCTACACTTCATTGAGGGAGTAAACAGGCAGATAGACAAAGGCGACCCGGTCGACATTGTATATCTGGATTTTCAGAAGGCATTCGACAAGGTTCTGCATGCAAAGATTTGCAATGTGACAAACACGCTCGAGAAATGGGCCACAACATGACAAGAGGTTCAACATGGATAAGTGTAAAGTGATGCATGTCGGTAACAAAAATCTTATACACGAATACAGGATGTCCGGAGTGGTACTTGGAGAGATCCCCCAGGAAAGAGACTTGGGAGTACTGGTCAACAAGTCATTGAAGTCGTCCGCGCAATGCGTGGCAGCGGTGAAAAGGATGAACAGAATGCTAGGAATGATTAAGAAGGGGGATCATGAACAGAACGGAGAAGGTTATCATACCGCTGTACCGAGCCATGGTAAGCCCTCACCTGGACTACTGCGCCGTACATGAAGAAGGACATAGTACTACTCGAACGGGTCCAGAGAACAGCGACTAAAATGGTTAAGGGGTTGGAGGAGTTGCCGTACAGCGAGAGATTAGAGAAACTGGGCCTCTTCTCCCTTGAAAAGAAGAGTCTGAGAGGGGACATGATCGAAACGTTCAAGACAATGAAGGGAATAGACTTAGTAGATAAAGACAGGTTGTTCATCTTCTCCACGGTAGGGAGAACAAGAGGGCACTCTAAAGTTAAAAGGGGATAGATTCTGTACAAACGTAAGGAAGTTCTTCTTCACCCAGAGAGTGGTGGAAAACTGGGACACTCTTCTGGAGGCTGTTATAAGGGAAAACACCTTCCAGGGATTCAAAACAAAGGTAGACAAGTTCCTACTGAACCGGAACGAACGCAGGTAGGGCACTGGTCTTTGATCTAGGGGCTGCCTTGGGAGCGGACTGCTGGGCAGAATGGACCAAAGGTCTGACCCAACAGTGGAAATTCTTATGTTCTTATCATACAAATTTTCAGTTTTCTCTTTCTGTTTTAGGCTTCACCACACCACAGCTGCACTTCCTTATATATTGTTGACTGTGACATCATTCCCCAAGCTTCACACAATTGATCAAAGCAAAATCTGTCTTTTTCAATGATTCTTTACATGTCACCCCCTTCCTACCCCCATAGTATTTTTTTTCCAGATGGTAATTGATATGTATACCAAGTTTGGTTTAAATCTGTCCATGCGTTTCGGAGTTATGCTGGAACATACATATATACATCTAATTTTATATATATATAGATTTTACAGAGTATACATTAAGTCAATGTGACCAAATCAGAAACTACACAGCATAGTTTGTCAAATAAAGGAGACATGGATTAGAGTCATTTTGACTGCACTTTCAGCTACAAATTACTGTAGTTTACAAATGTTTGTTGTTTTTTTTTGCTTTAAGCTTGCACTATATTTTATAAAACTAAAGTCTATAATGTCTGGCCTTTACATCAGTTGTAACTATTGAGAACCTGCAGATTCCTACTGTTTAGAGCACAGATGTCAAAGTCGGTCCTCGAGGGCCAGAATCCAGTCGGGTTTTCAGGATTTCCCCAATGAATCTGCATGAGATCTATTTGCATGCACTGCTTTCAATGCATATTCATTGGGGAAATCCAGAAAACCCGACTGGATTCCGGCCCTCGAGGAGGGACTTTGACACCCCTGGTTTAGAGGGAGATTTGGAGAACTGTTCCACTTTAAAATGATTCAAAAGCGTCGATTTTGGGGTTCTAATGTTCTTAATAAACGCAATCCAAAGAGGTAAAATTTGATTGAGAAATTTTTTTGAGGGCGGGGTGATTTGCTTGCAACACTATCCATGACTGAATTTTTACCCCTAAATGAAATCAATATAAAAAATAATCAGGCCCCCGAGAGGACTGCTTATAGTATAAACAGTATATTATGTAGCTGGATGCTTTGTCAACATTAATGGGAAGAATGCCAACTGGAATTTTCAAGGTTTCTATTACAAGAGTCAGGTTTCATTCATACGAGCCACTTTAAACATCCACAAGATGCAGCCTCTGGGTAACACAAGGAAACCGCACAGCCTTTTCTGTAGTTGGACCATAGCTAATGAGGTTGATGGAAAACCAGAGGGCTAGAAAGTGAGGTCACAAGTAAGAACATTGAAAAACCTCAAAGTCAGTCTATAAGACCATGCGTAGCATACATTTTAATATTCACTTTCTTCACGTTCCAGACACCTATACTAAGCAAAATGAATTCAACCTATTCAACCGGATCAGGAGCTAAATAAAAATTATAGAAGACTTTATTAACCAGAATAAAACATTTTTGGCTATTTTTATGCTTGGTTGTCTCTCCAGCAGAGAAGGGTCCCTACCAAATTAGGACCAGTTTTGCAGCCATTCTTTATGAACCAAAGAGAGGTTATGACTGCCATGTAAATTATGAGGAAGGCCAAATCAGAATATGTACGTTCAAGTCCATAAGTCAAGATAGAGACTTCCATTTCTCATATATTTTAGAACAGATCTGCCAACATGCAGCCTGTCCTAAAATACATGAGAAATGGATGCCCAAGCATGAACATCTGTTTTACAAACTGAAATATCTAAACTGTGAAGGGGCAAAACAAGAGACAAGGATGTCTTTGTGGCAGCATGAGAATGGCCATAATCTAAAATGGCCACCTAGGTATTTGTTTTGAGGAATAGCCTAATGGTTAGAGTAGCTAGCTGAGAATCTAAGCCAGAGGTTGCAGATTTAAACCCCACTGTGGCTTATCATTATCATATATAGATATCTATAGATATATAATGGTTATGGTTGGAGTAAATAAAATCACAGTACAGTATATATTTTTCTGTCCCTTGAGTGAAGAATAGCTCAGTTGAAGCACCTTTATGTCACCTAGATATGCCAAATATCAGGTCTTAATACAGAGATCCATCTTTTTTGATTTGGACGACTCTTCCCCTTATGCAATTGGAGTTGAACATTTACCCTTTGGCCCCTACCTACTCCCACCCAAAACACATCCAGACCACGCCCCTCTGGCAGTCTTAGATGTCCATATCCTGGCTCTATAAAATCAGGGTTTGGATATCCATTCATACGTATGTCTTAAATGCCAATTTTTAGATAAATCAATTAAACCAGCCAAAATTCTTTGATGAAAGCATCTAAAATAAGACCTTTCCTTTTAAAGACTAGCGACAAGAACCTGGTATCTTTTGAAATAAGAACAAAAAAAAAAAAAAAACAACCGCCAATAGAAGAATATAAAACTCATTTTGCAAAGGGCAGCTTCAATCTTATGCACAAGCTGCCGTCTAAAAGTAACCTGAAAATGTACAATTTATTGGAAAACACTTTGAAAGGAAATCAAATGTGTTTTAAAGTACCGATGCTAGAAAGTGCATAGACCCGAGGGCAAGAAATGAGAACAAAAAAGGCAAATAATGAAAATATATCTGGGAAGAGAAGCAATCTGAAAAACAATGCAAGTGAGACAAAGCTAAAGAGTGTGTCATAAAGACTGATGGAGAAGAATCAGCGCAGTTAAAATTTACAGTAATATAAAAAAAATGGAAAGAGCAAAATTAACCCCCAACCCCCTCCCTCCCTAAAACTATGCCACTCAAAAAAATTCCTCGACAAAACCTACGCCTTCCAAGCCACCAAATTAAACCCCTGGCTAGCCCAAATGGTCCTCAAGGCCTACAACTACCTCGACTTTAGAAAATTACTCAAAACTCACCTATTCCGAGACCAAGACCCTTAATGTCCCTTTTCTATCCTCCTCCTCCCCCCCTTCTGATCTACTCCCCTCCCCCTTCTCTCCCCTCTACCTCTCTCCTTGCTGTTCGCAACTCTACGATAAATTTGATATGTAACCACTTGTAACTACTCTCTCCTGCTGTTTGCAACTCTATGATCAATTTGATATGTAACCTCCTGTAATCTCTGACTAACTAATGTGAACCGTCTAGAACTCTTTGGGGTATGGCGGTATACAAAATTAAAGTTATTATTATTATTATTACTAATGTGCGCCAACGCGTCCATAGACCAACACGCACGCATTAGCGTTTAGAATTCGATTAGTGTGCGCCAATCGGTTAACGCACCTTAGTAAAAGAAGGCTTAAGTCTTCTTCAAGGTGGCAAAGGAGCCAAGATTTCACCTGGTGCCTACCTTGAAATGCATCAATGCCAACCTATGCTAGTATTTAATAATGGCAGGTTGGCATTGGTACTCCTAAAGATAGATACCAGTTATACCAAGTAAGGGGGGAAGGGAATTCATGAAGGGGCACTAACCAATTTAATGCACACTGATTTAGCGCATGCTAACAATTAGCAAGCTTACAGAATTATCCTCTTCCTGTACGGTAAGCGCGAAACTTACCAACCTTTAGTGAAAGGGCTCATTATCTCAAAGATTCCAGGTTCCACTGGACGTTTGTGTGCTGCATCTCATCTGAAATTACCTACCAAGTGAATGAAACTAAAGCCAAAAGAATTCCCTTCTAAGCTACTTCCCCCCAAAATACATTTTGCTTAATAAAGGTTGAACATTTGCAGCTATTCTGCATCCTACAGCTGAGGCTATTCAAAATGCCTTCCTGCTCACTATCACCAGCACCCAAGTTTATATTTGGCACAGTGTAATAACAGCATGCAACTATAATATTCCCCAAATGCAGTCAGAGATCTATTTTCATTTCTTCGGAAATGAGGGAGGAACTCGTATGCAGGTTGCCATTCTTGATTTAAAGCATTTTGTTCCTCTGCCATTATATGCTCTTATATCGTGCATGATCAGCTTACACAACATGATGAAAGGATGTCAGTTATGAAGATGTAGCCAAACCGCAATCTTATCCTACTGCGATCATATTTCTGAATTTGTCTATCAACAACTTCAATCATGTTAAATAGGCAATTTCCTTCCTACATCTGCACATAAACTCCCTTTAAATGTACTTTTTAATTAATTTCTTTGTTGGCTTCAGTGAGACTAGACAGGGGTGTTACTAGTGCCGAGTAAAACCAGAACATGGGCTGTTAAGAATTGTTCTTAGGGTCATAAGATGAAGTTAAGAGGTGATAGGCTCCGGAGTAATCTAAGGAAATACTTTTTTACAGAGAAGGTGGTAGATGCATGGAACAGTCTCCCAGAAGAGGTGGTGGAGACAGAGACTGTGTCTGAATTCAAAAGGGCCAGCGATAGGTACGTGGAATCTCTCAGAGAGAGAAAGAGATAATGGTTACTGCGGCTAGGCAGACTGGATGGGCCATTTGGCCTTTATCTGCCATCATGTTACTACAACCGTAAAGCTCTGACCTCACAATGCAGGAGTAAAGAGCCTTAGCCTATGGGACGAGGACATGTAAATGTTAAGAGCCTTTGCCAATAGGGAGAGGAGGAGATAGTGGATGCTGCGGATGGGCAGACTAGATGGGCCATTTGGCCTTTATCTGCCATTATGTTTCTATGTTACTAAAGTTCTATGACATCATAATGCAGGAGTAGAGAGCTCTAGCCTATGGGAAGAGGATATGCAAATGTTAAGAGCCTTTGCCAATAGGGAGAGGAGGAGATAGTGGATGCTGCGGATGGGCAGACTAGATGGGCCATTTGGCCTTTATGTTTCTATGTTACTAAAGTTCTATGACATCATAATGCAGGAGTAGAGAGCTTTAGCCTATGGGAAGAGGATATGCAAATGTTAAGAGCCTTTGCCAATAGGGAGAGGTGGAGATAGTGGATGCTGCGGATGGGCCATTTGCCTTTATCTGCCCTCATGTTTCTATGAACGGACAGCCAGGAAATTATTTCATGTCGTTTTCCGTGTTCTTTCCAGGAATGCTGGTTTTATTTGTTTTCCTTGGACATTTTTTCATCCTGGGAGGAAAGTCATTGAGGCCTGGATTCTATAAATGGCACTGTTATCAGCGGCCGCCTTAAAATAGCCACCAATCGTGTGTCAATTACGCAATGGCGCTGTTTAAAGAATCACAGCTACGTGGAAGATAGGCGCCAGATATATAGGCCAAGGTTTGAAAGGCCTACAATTCTGGTGCCTATCTCCCACCAGAATCGCGTCCACAGAGGAGCTTTACAATGCCTTATGCTACTTCTGGTGTTAACCACACCTACAATGGCATTAGGCGTCATAAAGCGCCTCTGTGGTTGGGATATCAGCGGCTTTTAAGAGGTGTCTTTCAGTGCCTCCATGTTTTATATGACAGTTTAATTGGTTCAAGCAATTAGTGTACCAATTAAGCCAATTAAAATCAATTAATTTAGACAGGAAAAGTCTATAGTATGCTGTTGACAGACATAGGGGAAGCCACTGCTTACCCTGGATCGGTAGCATGGAATGTTGTTACTCTTTGGTGTTCTGGAACCCTGCTATTCTTTAGGGTTCTAGAATGTTGCTACTCTTTGGGTTTCTGCCAGGTACTTGGGACCTGGGTTGGCCACTGTTGGAAACAGGATACTGGACTTGATGGACCTTCGGTCTGCCCCGTATGGCAGTTTTTATGTTCTTAATCATGATGCCAGCCACGGAAGCCTAAGAAAACATCTCTACAAATAGTTTTAAATGTAAATGAAATGGGCTTGGTTTACTAATGCTTTTTTTCCTGTTAAGTGTCCATAAAGTAAAACGTAGTAAACTAGGCCAAAGATGACAAGAAGCTGAAAATAAAAGCATTTGCACATTTTAATTAGTAGTCTAGTCTTTCATTAGCACGAGAGAATTAGCACAGTGGGTTTATAAACAGGAAATGCCAAAGCAATTACAGGTCATCCTTGAAATGGATTACAATTTTCTCCTCCTGATTTGATCCTCACATGCTAGACTCATACATGCCAACATACGACACATATTTAAGATGACATGTGGTCCTTGAACACAACCGGGCACGTCAAACTAAAGAGCATGTGATGACTTGAGGGTTAAAAGAACGGCTCTAAAAAGAAACAATGACAACGCCAAAAGACGGGACAGATAGCAGAACTGGTGTTTTTATACACATGAAATACTACAAGGAAGGACAGTGCATTTCTCCAAGTCAGAAGTCGACACCAAATAATGGGGTCCGGTTACTAAGGCGTCACAAGGAGTTTGGGGATTGGCACCTACATACCTGCTATCTCATTTTGTGTTATATAACCCTGTGCAGATAACCGGGAACTGCAACCTATTTGCTTACCCGAAGATTTTAGGCTGTAAACTCAGGTCTTATTTTGATAGGATGTTTGCTTTCCAAGAAAGCAAACAGTCCTGGTTGGGTAACTATATTAGCGGAGCCATGTTGTCCTATGGCACTTTTAGAAAAGAAAATCAAGACAATATTATTTGATAAATTCATCTCTTAATCTGTGCTTTTATCTTTATTTTTTAAACATAATTAATCTTATCCTATCAATTTTTAATTTTTAATGTCTTTTTAATACAACAGGTTGTATTCATTTTTTACTATTTTGTATTTCACCAATTGTCCAGTTTTTCTCTTTTGTGGAAACCGCCTAGAATTCTTTTGATTAAGGCGGTAGAGAAAAATAAAGTTATGTTATATTATATACCAAGTGCCGGGTTTTGAAAAGCCAACCGGACCAGCCTTCTAAAAAGAGCACATGTCTAGGTAAATCTGGATGTCTGGCAACCTTAATTGCGACATCACTGATGAGGTTGGCTCTTATTGGTGGAATGAGGTATTATGACATCAGGGGAAGGTATTGGGACTTGTATATGGCCTTTTTGTAGTTTTACCACCACATTCAAAGCAGTTTACATACAACAACATTTTCCCTCTCTGTCCCAGTAGTCACACAATCTATCTAATATATCTGGGGTAGTGGAGGATTAAGTGATTTACCTAGGGTCACAAGGAGAGCATGGGATTTGAACCCACAACCTTAGGGTGTCGAGGCTGTAGCCCTACCCACTCCTTCCTCCATCATATCTTATCTCCATGTTGATATTTTCAAGAAGCAGTCAAAATGGCCAGTGGCCATTCTGGTAATAAATCACCAAGGGCCAATGAATTTGATTACTTATGGCTTCCGAGGGTCTACAGACCTTACAAAAGAACTAAAAATGTGTTCAAATATACTGTGGATATTTCTAGCAAGAGTCCAAACCTTACACTGTCCTCTTAGACAGAAAGAGCAGCAAAATCCTAGGCCAAGTTTATGCCAAAAAGAAAGAAATGATGTAGATGATGTATTTTTCAGCCATAAAACATGAATCTTCTTCAAGCTGTTTCCATTCATCGTAGCCAGAGACTAATGTTGGCACATGTATTTAGCTTAGACAAGTCTGCTGTACTGCAAAGAACAAGCCAGACACACTGAAAATTTCTTCTCCTCTACAGATGGATGCGTCACATGCTCACCGCTTCAATCTGCATGAACTGTTATCCCATAAAATACTGGAAGGGGTTTTTGCTGCGTCCTTGCAGCAGAAAGGGGAATGTAGCACAGATAAATTATGCCTTAAATGTAAACCAGTCACTACCAAACCCATCACCCTTTCTCCTTTCCATTTATTTGGCCATCAAGAAAGGTATTTAAGAGTAGGCAAGGTAACAAGTCTCCTCAACCACCACCACCAGTCTTTTCCCATTGGTAATCATAGAAACATAGAAAATGATGTCAGAAAAGGGCCACGGCCCATCTAGTCTGCCCACACTAATGCCCCAACTCCTAACTACCCCCATCTGGTAGGTGATCTCTTACTAATATATTTATAAACCACTTATAACCTAAGTGGTTAACATTCAGGTAGTCAAGTATTTTTCCCTATCTGTCCTAAACTAAACTAAGCCTTAAGTTTATATACCGCATCATCTCCACGGAAGTGGAGCTTGACACGGTTTACAAAGCTTAAAAATATAGGAAGAGACAGGAGAAGGATTTACAAAAGCATGGGATGTAAACAGGAGAAGAGATGTTATATGCTAGAGAAAAGCCCTGGTGGGCTTGCACATATATCTAGTGTACCTGGGCAATGAATGACTTGCCCAGGGTCACAAGGAACAGCATGGGTTTGAACTCATGCTGCTCCTTGTGTCCCTGGGCAAGTCACTTAATCCTCCCATTGTCCCAGGCACATTAGATAGATCGTGAGCCTGCAGAGGCAGACAGGGGAAAATGCTTGAGTGCCTGAATAAATTCATGTAAAAACTGTTCGGAGCTCCCCTGGGAGAATGGCATAGAAAATGGAATTAATAATTTTATGAAACATGGGATATAACTGTAATAATATGAATTTCTTTAGGTAAAGCATTCCAAATCTGCACGAACAGATAAACTTTTGATCTCAAAACTCCTAGGACTGGGGAATTGCAACGCAAGCAAATTTTGTACCACTGTACCAAAGTAAATCAAATAAAGAGGGCAAAACCATGACGTATGTTAAAAATCAGACAGTTTAAATTGAATCCTGGCCTCCATCAATAGCCAATGTAGAGTTATCAACAGCAATATAACTACATCCTATGAGCAGAGAAAATTAATCTTGTGGCTACATTCTGAATAGTTTGCAGCTTTTATGATAAATACTAGGGGCAGCCAAGGTGCATCACATTACAGTAGTCTAATTGAGTGTGGACAAGGCTCTGAACAACTATTCTAAAAATTGATACTTCTAAATAATCTCCCTAATTTCTTCAGTATTAAGAAAGGATGTTACAACACACAAAACTGAATCTGCAATAACAGATTTAAGTAGGCAGCAGGTCATATTTTATTCAAAAGTAAAGAGCTACGAATGATGCAATGGAAGTAGAACACATTGACCATCTCGCTCATCACTTAATCACAAACAACACCTTGGATGGTAATGCAGGGGTCAGATTATTCTGAAAGATAAAATACTTTAGTGCTTGATCATCTCTGGAGTCAGGTTCACGGCACTGAAGACTTCAATAGAAGCAAAAGGGGCAACTGATGAACATGGTCTTCCTTTCGCCTGCGACTTAATTTGCTCAATTGCAGCAAGTCTATGGCAGCTCGGCCTTTCATAATGGGTTCAGAAATCATCTGAAGTGGCTACATCTGATTTGTGAGATCTGATGTCAAATATTCCATATTGAAAATGTCACTTCATGTACAACATCCTTCTCCACAGTGCAGAGCAGTATTTCCTATTATTTGTAAAGATCACTAAAGCACATGGACTGCCAACCCTTAAGACATTTATCATCTGGCTAGACCTCAGGAATTACAGCACACATGTACACACTTAGACAAGGCTGGATTGATCCTTTGTGGGTCCTACACATTCAAGGGCCCCTCATCATTACACATTTTTAAAATGCCATAAACAGGAAACAGCATGTAAGACACTGTTTGCCACTCTTACCATCCCCTCCCTAACCCCAGATCCTACTTATCCCTCTCTTGGAAACCATCTCTGATCTAACGTTGTAACCATTCATCCAAAACTCTTTTTATAATCCGCTTTGAACCGAAAGGTAATGGCGGAATAGAAATCTGTAATATTAGGGGGGAAATACGAGGGGCTGCTGAAAAGTTCTCAACCCAACCAGGAAGAGAATGATGTGGAGCCATGAGACTTGCAAGTTATTCCGCACTTTTCTTGACACTTTGTTTCAAGGAGGCAAATGCATCTAGTACATGGGCACAAGTATAGAGAAACCAAGCCATTGTGACATCACCGATGAGGTTGGCTCTTAGGCATTGGTGGAATGAGCCATTGTGACATCACCGATGAGGTTGGCTCTTAGGCATTGGTGGAATGAGCCATTGTGACATCACTGATGAGGTTGGCTCTTAGGCATTGGTGGAATGAGCCATTGTGACATCACCGATGAGGTTGGCTCTTAGGCATTGGTGGAATGAGGCATTATGACATCACAATACGACGAAGTGTGTAATAACTCGTAAGTTTCATGGCTCCACATCATTCTCTTCTTGGTTGGGTTGAGAACTTTTCAACAACCCTTCGTAGGACAATTTCTGTAGGTAGCGATGACTCCTGTCCCCCTTACCCAATATTATAAACCCTCTCCTACATTTATTATTGCTAATTAGCATGAAGATGTTGGTGCCACATGGCAAGTGTGTGCATATGTGATATAGCATGAAAGGAAATGTACTAGCTCTGTATGTAGTAAACATATGTGGCCTAACAAGGAAAGAAAAACATTAAAACACAGTATATGCACAGTTGGAATAACCCTGTCTGAATCCTTGAACCACAGGCAGGTGTGGGTGTACAAGGGGGTGTTGAAAAATTATCAGCCCAACCAACCTCCTATATTCTGAGCATTGCTTTTGCCACTGTAGCTGAAAAAAAAAAAGAGTGCTATCTTAGTTCATTAAGTGCCAATTTGCAGAAACTAAATTCTATGCTTCGACGTCGTTTCAAAATCATTGATTGAACCATATCCACGTCATTTTCTTCTTGGTCTGTCTGAGAACTTTTCAGCACTGTTTAGTTATATTCAAAAACCTCGGCAACAAGTTTCTGCTGCCCTGCCACAATAATGAAAAATAAAAAGGTTTTTACTCATTTTTTATTCTATTTTATAAATGGCAAAATTGACCTGCTAATGGCAGCAGTGACCTACAAGTCAATTGTTTCCTGTTCATTAATAGCAAAGTGGGTTAAAGAGCACCCGCAGATTTCTCCAGGCTGTCATTAACTGTAGACTTCCCCCCCCCCCCATGCTTTCTCTTGGACATTACCCCTTAATTTACAACATTTATATTGCAGTAGGAAGGAAGCAAGCTAGAAACCTCTTACAGACAAAGCCAGTTTGGTGAGAAATGGGCTTTTAATCATCCAGCACGGGTTCAGACATCAAAATATGTTTTAATTACAGAGCTGCAGCTTGTGTATCCATGTGCTCTGTTTCTACATCAATAAATGAGCAGGCCGCTGCTGAGTTTTTCGTTGAACTCTAACGGGTAGGAGAAAAGGAACGAGTCCTAAGTGTCTTTAAATCATTTAAGGCCTCCTCCTCTTCCCCTCCCTACTTCCACTTAAAGAAATGACAGTGATTCTGCTTCAGAGACTGTTCTGTGATTGCAAAGTCCTTTTCCAATTTTCCATCCTGCAGCTCTCTCAGTCCCGTCAGGAAAGGCTGACAAGACAGGTGACAGCCACAATAACCCACCGAGAACAAACAGCTCAAGCTTGTAGGCCTTAGAGAACCGCGTTGCTTAGAAGTTTCTGTTTAGCAACCAAGAAGAAAAATGGCCCCTCATTAAACTAAATAGAATTGTAAGTTCCAGAACCACCTACTTTCAGTCCTCCAGTTTCAAAGGACCCCACAGGCATAAACGGCAGCCAAACAATGACATTGACCGACATGAATTCACAGAACAGCCTCCAGTGCCCTCAGGTTTTCAGCAGACAGCAGTGGATTTTCTCAACATCTTCATAATTGCGGCATAAAATGTGTTTTAATGATCAGATCTACCACATGCAACAGACAATCTGTTTCCAAACGGCGTAATCAGAACTACGCCCATCCAAACCATGTCACTAACCTGTTGCAGTCCACGTGAAGCAGTAGGTGAGATGCGCTAACCGACAGGGCAATTTTGTGCCATTGTCCGTCTGCCATCCGGTACGGGAACACCTCCGTTCTCGACTTGCCATTGGATCTGTACCGATATCTAATCTCATCCCTCAAGCTGCTGCTCTCCAGTTCAAAGTAGCTGTGAGTAAAGCATGAATAATCAGTTGAGTTGGACGCTACTGGTTTGCAATATGACTTGGCAGGAAAACAAAAAAAAAAAGTCCGCCCAAAAAAGTTCCACAGCAACCACCGCAAAGCAAAAGACAAACGTGGATCTGATGTCCTTGTGTAATTTATTTGACAATGGTGCAAAGCTGTACAAACAATAGCACACACACAAAAAAAAAACTGTCGATTTATAGACTATGCTCTTTGTGTACACAGTTTTTATTGTGTTTTTTGAACTTTTACGCCTCTGGCTCATAGCAATACCGGACCCCAGCAGATGGTCATTGTCACGACTGAAACACGGCCCATGTTGGATCTAGGCCACATTCATACTGTGTTTTCTGCTATCGATCGTTATTGTACTCCTTTGCACCCTTTTCAAATAAATTGCACAAGATCAGTTCCGCGTTTTCATCTTTTGCTTTGAGGATACGACTTGGCAACAATGCAAGGAGCCAACCATAAGATTAGATGACATGAGGGGGGGATGGGACACTTACGTTTGTGTCATATGTTCAGCGACTGGAGGGCGACCAGGATAATATGTATGTAAGCAATGTGTACACCATAGTTTTATGCCGTATATAAATTGTTAAATAAATAGGGACTTTCAAGCACATGCATAAGCAGCGGAATGCTTTTTTGTTGGGGGGGGGGGGAGGGGGCAAAGGCTCTGCCCTAGCCCCAGCAGGATTCTGTGGCACGACCTCACTCTCTAGCTCCCGACTCCCCCACTCACTGTAAATTTTTATTGCAATATTTTTTACAATGTTACATCACATAGTAAAGGATATGGATCAAATACAGAAAGTAAAAGAATACAGTTAACAAAAAAAATCCAAAAAACCACACAACTTTAGGCAAATCCATCTAGCCCTCAATACAGCGGAAAAAACCCTACATACCATTAGGAAAACTAAGCAATCTATATGGAAGGGAGAACAAAACAAAGTACCCCCCCAAAAAAACACTTTATAGGGTGCCATTTTAGGTTTTCCCCCTTTATCTGAAAAAGAACCCAAACAAGACAGCTTAACTTTTACCTTTAAGAAATGATTCCAATTGCAACGAGTCCCAGAAAACGTCATCTCTCTCTTGAATTTGTAGGAGACATTTGCAGGGAAACTTCAAAAAAAAAGATTGTGCTCCTAAGTTGTGTAGATCTAGCAACGTCGGGGGAAAATCAAAACTTTATCCCCACAGAATTTTGCCACTGCAATGTTAAAATCTTCCAGCAGCCGTCGTGCAGTGTCAATGAGCAGGCCGGCCCTGGAAGTCTTCGTTCTGCAGCGACGCTGTGCGGTGGCTACCCAATGATTTAAAAATTACAGCAGCTGAAAGGAGGTGGGTGGAGGACTAGAGCCATAATGGACTGCCAATTTGGGGTTAGGCTCCAGCCCTTGTGGCCTCCCCTGTTCCAACGCCTATGAACACATGTGCATGAGCACATGAGAGTAAAGTACTGCGTACACATGGCAGAGTTACTCAAATGATTAGACGTGGATTAACCCTTTTGTTTTTAGTCTGGAAAAATGTTATGCATATAAAAAGTGTTCATTAAATCAGTTTTATTTGCATAAAACCTCTGAATGAATGCATGTAAAGCTGATTTATGTACAGTAACCTATTCTTATGCACTGTAGTCACATTTTATATGCAATAACTTTTAAAATGGAGATGAAATATTGTCTGAAAATCAGTCAAACAGACAGCGCTCTGCTATTTGGCAGCTTGACCCTAGCTGTAGTACCACGAGACTACCACTAATGGCCAGACCCATCTTTTTGATAGCTGGTATGGTAACTGCCTGTCATGACTGCAGGTGACACATAACACTTCCTGGGTAATTTATTCCAGGCATAGGGGGTAGCTAGATGAAAAGGAACAAAGTCTGGAATTGGCAGTGGAGGAGAAGGGTAACGCTAAGAGCAGCTGATCCGAGGAGCAGAGTTCTTGGGGAGGTGTATAAGGAGAGCTATGGAGGGGCAGCAGACTCCTGGCGTCATTGCGCTATCTTTCTCTGTCACAAGATGACTGGAACGACTCTCTACAAATCACTGTGCTCAGTCTGCTCCTGTTGTCCTACAGTTTCTCACACTAAAATTAGTAAAATGGTGAATGTGTAAAAGACCCCCCCCACACACACACACACACAACAGTTGCTAGCAAGGAATAATAGCATATGTACAGCTAATTAGAAAGTCATAGGCATGATCTGAGGCTGGCACGAAAAAGGCTTTGTTTCGCAATTTCCCCCATCAAAGCCAAGCTCTTCAGACAGCTAGTGAATTATCTCAGCTACAATTAAGTTTTCTAATGTCGTTTCGAGCCTATAGAGATGAGTACGAGGCAACCAGAGGCAGGGGGGGGGGGAAAAACCTCATAAATTTAAAAATACATGAGGGATTAACATGCATTTGCATAAACTGTTTTAAAGGCAGATGAAGGGGAAAATGTGTGACGGCTTTAAAAGGAGGTGGCTTTGGTTATCTAGGATAAAGAGGAAGCAAGGCAGCAAAATCAGATTTTTCAACAGGGAGCAGGACAGTGACATAATTAGGTTTAAAGACTGATAGACTTTAAATATGTGTGTGGGGGGGGTTATTTTGAGGGAGGAAACAGGAGCTATTACCGCTCCACACTGAGAGAATATGTAGCAATGGCATAGTCCAAAAGCAATTTTGAGTGGGTCAATGGGAAGATTGAGAAAGATGTTTCCTCTAAGTACCCCACCAAACTACAAGCTTAGAAACCACAGGCTGGCAGGGATCCCCAAGTTTGCGCAGAGCAAAGGAAAATATTTTTTTGCTCCTGATGAAGCTTTGATGGAAGTGAAACGGGGAAGCTCTGTTGAGGATTTAGTTAGTTAAAAAAAATTTCTATGCCGTTTTAAACAAACAGTTTACAAAAATATTATACATAAAATTTTACAAATGAACACAAAATCAGTTCAGTTCTTTCAGAAAATCAGCAAACAGGGAAAATCACTACTTAAAAGAAACACATTTACAAAACAATTGTGCTTTAAGTATCTACATTTCCGTATTTGTTCAACAAGGGAATTCCACAGTCTTACCCCTGAGCATTCTGTCATTACCGTATTTCCCCGCATATAGGCTGCCGCTGTTGGGTCAGACCAGTGGTCCATCGTGCCCAGCAGTCCGCTCATGCGGCGGCCCTTGGTCAAAGACCAGCCCCTAACTGAGACTAGCCCTACCTGCTTATGTTCTGGTTCAGCAGGAACTTGTCTAACTTATCTTGAATCCCTGGAGGGTGTTTTCCCCTATGGCAGCCTCCGGAAGAGCGTTCCAGTTTTCTACCACTCTCTGGTAGAAGAATTTCCTTACGTTTGTACAGAATCGATCCCCTTTTAACTTTAGAGAGTGCCCTCTCATTCTCTCTACCTTGGAGAGGGTTAATAACCTGTCTCTATCTACTAAGTCTATTCCCTTCATGACCTTGAATGTTTCAATCATGTCCCCTCTCAATCTCCTCTGTTCGAGGGAGAAGAGGCCCAGTTTCTCTAATCTCTCGCTGTACGGCAGCTCCTCCAGCCCCTCAACCATCTTAGTCACTCTTCTTTGGAGCCTTTCGAGTAGTACCGTGTCCTTCTTCATGTATGGCGACCAGTGCCATTCCTGAACGGGTGCTAAGCCCTCCACAATGTTTGACCCAAGGCGACATGCCAGCTTATAAAATGATCACCTAGGTTTGCAGTTATTAGAATTTACATACTGCCTTTGTGAATAAATTCACCCAAGGTAGTGGAAAGAATTACACGTTCAGTCAAACCAAAAAAAGAACGATTTGCAGCCATGAAACATATTTAGTATTTCATTCATTCTCTATCCCTTTCTCTCCAATGAGCTCAAAACAGATTACAGGTTGAACTTGCATAATATGGATTCAAGACAGTGTACAGGTTACGCATACGTAATATACAGTGACAGTATATCATGTTTACATCCAATGCGAGTGTCAAGTACAGATGATCAGATTACAATCTACATTTCTCCTTTTAAACATACAGGAGTAGATTAGGGATTATGTGAAGAGGCATCAGGAGCCCTTCAAGGGACCTGATATGTAGGGGTAGTTGGTTCGGTAGGAAATGGGAGTTGGATCGGTGTCTGGCAATCTGAAGTTGTAGAGCACGGGGTTTGGAGGCGTGTTTACTTCTGAGACCTGAGTGGACTATTTGTATGTATGGAGTGTTTGGTCGACATGGAGCCTGGCACCATGCTATATAGGGATTTGTAAGCTAGCATCAAGCCCTTGAAGATGCAGCGTTTGGTTATGAGTAGCCAGTGGGCTAATGAAAGAGCCTGGGACACAGAGTCGTGTGCCTGAAGGTTCTTCAGAAGATTCATTTCTGCGTTTGACACATTGGAGACGGTGTAGATTTTTTACTGCGAGACTGTTGAACAACGCATTGCAGTAGTCCAACATGGGAGAGGACAAAGGCACAGAAAGTTGGGTGAAGTTAGGTGTTGTTCCTTGTGACCCTGGGCAAGTCACTTAATCCTCCAGTGCCCACCACTTTGAATGTCAGCTTTAAAATGCTAAAGCAACAAAAAAGAGGTAGTAAACAAGTCCCCGTTCCCTTTCATCAAGCTCAGCATCCCGTTTCCAACAGTGGCCAATCCAAATCACCTGTACTTGGCAGAAACCCAAAGAGTAACAACATTCTAGAGCTGAGATTGTGATGTCATAAAGCTTCATTCCACCAATGCTTAAGAGCCAACCTCAGTGATGTCACAATGGCTTGATTATCCTATACTTGGCTCATATAAGAACATAAGAGAGTCACCATACTGGGACAGACTGAAGGTAGAGCTGGAGGTTGCGAGATCAAATCCCAGTGCTGCTCCTTGTGACCCCAAGCAAGTCACTTAATCCTCCAGTGCCCACCACTTTGAATGCCAGCATTGACATGCCAAAGCAACACAAAGGCGGTTTACAACCCCTTTTCCCTTTTGGAGGTTACTGCAATGGCTGTGTTCAAACCCCGTAAGAGTTACATAGAGTCCTCAGCTGCCTCTGTAGTTTTTACTTGGGTTTTAGAAGTATAAGAGCCCTTTTCTCTTCGCCATCTACATTTTATTTTCAAGAATAAGAAAAATAAGTCACTGGTCACCCTGAAGCACAGAAAGAGTCAGAATTTCCCTTGAGTTTATTGTCTTGAAATGGAAAAGGAGGTTTTCTATCCAGAGGAGAACAGCAGCAGAGAAAAAGCTCATTGATTTCAGAGCCCGAGAGGTCCCATTCCACGTAGAGAAAAAGGAAAAAGAAGGTTATTGATTATCTGCAGGAGAGACGATACAAAGCTAGACTGAAAGAAGTTAGGCCACAGGAACAGGTGGAGATGGTATCGCCAAGATATCAGAAGGCGGAGAAGGAAGCAGTTGATCTATATGCAGAGAAAACATTTGGATAAAAGGATGCTGCCCCCTCACCCCATACGCACATGCACACACACAACACACCAGGGGGGAAATGCTAGAAATGGCACCCTACCGGTGCCTGACTTAAGTAATAAATGTTGTGTAAAACAGCAAAAAAAAAAAAAAGGCGCCTAAATAATCCATACCAGAATTGTGCCTACGTAGGTGCTTTAGGCCAGTGGTTTCCAACCCTGTGCTGGAGGACCAACAGCCAGTCAGGTTTTTGGGATAACCCTAATGAATATGTATGAGAGATTTGCATATAATGAAGGCGACAGGCATGGAAATCTGCCCCATGCATATTCATTGTGGCTATCCTGAAAACCTGAATGGCTGGTGGTACTCCAGGACAGGGTTGGCAACCACTGCTTCAGGCCCAAACACTATTATGGACATGGCTAATGCTTGAAGTGGCATTTAGGTGGCCTAAAACGCCTACGTAGGCCCTCCAGAGAGAGACTGGCTGGGAGATTGGGAGAGTCCTCAGTGTGTGTGTCCAGGAAAAGATGCCGGAGTGACTGGGAGAGCCTGGAAGGAGTAGCTGGAGGGCCCAGTAGAGCCTGGAGTCCAGGGAGTGGCTCAGGTTTTATGACCTTAGGTGGAACCAGCAAAGGTTCCAGGACCAGTGGGGACCCAAGAGGCCAGGGAGTATAGGGACTAGTGGTGGCCCCACAAAAAAAGCCAGAGGAGTGGAGTCAAGGTCCAAGGTTGAGGGGGGTCTGGCAAGTGACCGGCAGAAGGACAGGTGGGGCTAGCAGCCACCAGCAGAGAGACCACTGGCACTGGGAAGCTACCGGAGGAGCCAAGAGAAGCAGTGCGATACTCGGGCGAGCATTGGCTAAAAGTCTGGCGAGCAACCAACGGAGGGACCTGCGAGACTGGAAGCTGCCGGAAGACCCCGAGAGCCAATGAAGTGTTGGGAGAGGACTGAAAGACCATGGAGTTCATGGAGGGCCTGGAGAGATCTGGTCAGGAGTTTTAAGAATGTGTGAATGATGTTTGTTAACTGTTGTGTTTTATCAGTCTCGGTGAACCACGAGAAAGACCAGAGAGTACCTGGGGGACAAATGTTGCGATGGGTCAGACCGTCACATGATCAGAGAGGCACTTGACCAGAAGGTGAGAAAGTATATTTTCCATTCATATCACTTTTACTGTCAAGGTGCTCTGTGACTGTGAATAGCTAGCTAATGATTCCTTTGATGGTGTGTTTCCTCTATGCAGACATTGATTTTACATATCAACAGCAGTGAAGAATGCCTATTTGATTATTCTCTGCATTTACTAGACAGCTGCTGAGTCATGAAGTATCTGGATTTTAAATATAAATTGATTCTACAATGATTCATATGTAATGCATGACTTTTTTTTTTTCTCTTTTAAATTAGGATTAGAGGCAGAGAAGAATCAATAGGCAAAGTTCAAAGTATACAACGCACAGATTTGGCCTTCTTCATAAGTTGCTGGAGAATGGATGTTTCCGAGACAGAATATGCCTGTGTGGTGTGAAGCTGGGGGTAGCACAGTCCAACAGGGCAAGGTCTGCATTCATCTGAAAAAAAAACAGTACTTGGAGCGTGGAGAAGCAAGGCTGGGATGGACAGCCCAGGTCAAAGAGAAAGGTAAGGCGTCAATTGCATGTCTACTATGTTGGAGTGCAGTGCATTGGTTAATAAAAAGTGTATATCATTAAATAAATTGTGTAAGTATTATCTAAATTGAATTACTACTATTTATCATTTCTATAGCGCAGAGAGGCTTAAGCAGCGCTGTACATTTAACATACAAGACAGTCCCTGCTCAGAAGAGCTTAAAATCTAATTTTGACAGACAGGACATCAAGGTTGGGGAGACTATGGTAAAGGAAATGATACAGTGGGTCTAGTTATCTGATAGCAATGAGTGGGAGTGAAGAAAGCAGCTTCAAAAAAGTGGGCTTTTAGCTTGGATTTGAATACTGCCAGGGATGGATCATGACGCATCGATTCAGGCAGTCTGTTAGAGGCATACGGTACTATAAGAAAGAAGGGACAGAGTGGAATAGGCAGTGGAAGAGAAGGATACAGATAAGAGGGGCTTGCCCAATGAACAGAGATCATGGGGAAGAGCATAGGGGGGAGATAAGTGAAGAGAGATATTGGGGGGGGCTTCAGAGTGAATGCACTTGTAAGTCAGCAAGAGGAGTTTGAACTGTATTCGAAAATGGATGGGGAGCCAATGAAATGACTTTAGGAGAGGGGTAATGTAAGACTAGCGGCTCTCATGGAATACGAGTCGTGCAGCAGAATTTTGAACGGATTGAAGAGGTGAGAGATGGGTGCGTGGAAGGCCTGAGAGAAGTAGGTTGCAGTAGTCTAATCGTGAAGCGAGAGCATGGATAAGGGTTTTGGTAGTGTGTTATTTAAAAGAATATATACTTAATCACACACTGCCGAAAGACTTTTTTTTGTATTTTGTTACAGAACGCTGGTGCTCCAAATAAGTCAGATTGCATTATCAATGAAGATGAACGAGGGCCACATCAGTGGAGTTAGATCAAGCTCCGAGGCCTTGATAGAACAAACACAAGGCAAGTGGCAAGTAATACGGTCAATCAGAAAGCGACCTAAAATTAAAGTTAGCAGTCCAAATCCCGATGTTGCTTTCTCTCTCGTGTTAAGATTCGAGACAAGAGCTAACTTACTTATCATGATCACATCAGTAACATTGTGAAAACTACCTTTTATAGGTTACGTAAAATTCGCTCCATCTCTAAATTTCTTTGTCCCAAAGCACTTATTATACTGATTCACTCTTTGGTGATGTCTAAAATCGACTACTGCAATTCTTTATTTAAAGGAATTGCGTTACACGAAATAAAACGATTACAAATTATACAAAATGCATCAATTAAATTAATAACCAAGTCTAAAAAATTTAATCATGTAACACCACTTCTCAAAAATGCTCATTGGCTACCGGTCATTCACAGAATTACTTATAAACTATGTATAATTATTTTTAAAACCCTATATAACAAGACCTCTGCATTTTTATTTAGGTTTCTAATCCCATATACTGCAAAGAGAATTTTACGATCTAGTGAACAAAATTTATTATCTATTCCATCACTAAAAATTATTAATACGAGACGACAATTTATCTTTTCTTGTACTGCACCGCAGACTTGGAACGCCCTCCCTATTTTTTTACGGGAGGAGAAGGAGTTTGGGAAATTTAAAAATGAGTTAAAAACCTTCTTTTTCAAAGATGCCTTCGCAACCTAATTTTACTATTTTATTGTCTTATTTAACTTTGCTATACTTTGGTTAATTATTACCCCTTTGTATTTTCCCTTAATGTCTTTTCTTTACTTTAAGAATTGTATTTCTTCCCTCCTTACCCATTGTTTAGTAATGTTAATTTAATATTTAAGTATTTGTACGTTTTGTTTTGTCCCCTAAACAAATGTGAATTTTAAAGTGTACATCGCTTAGAAATCCTGATTAAGCGATTAATCAAGTCACCTAATAAACTTGAAACTTAAACTTGGTAACTAATGGTTGACACCACCTCATGCAACATGCAAAAGATCAGAGCAAGAAAGCCTTTGCCAGATGCCTCTCTCTCCTGGGCCCCTTAAAATCAATGATGCAATGGAGATGTGCAAATGATCAAATAAACAGCTAGAGGAAGTGGCAGAAGCATCATGTGTCTCACTGCAGAACATACCATTCCCATTATTCTCCTCCCCCCCATCATAAGATGCCAGGGATTTCACCAACTACAATGGTAAATACTGCCGATATAAGCAGATGGGTCCTGGCTGGGACCAAAATTAGCAAATGCAGGCTCCAAACGCAGCGCTGCCAGAGGTTTTGGTAAGAGCGGATAGTGTAGCTGGTTTTTAAGAAAGGTTTGGACAATTTCCTGGAGGAAAAGTCCATAGTCTGCTCTTAAGACATGGGGGAAGCCACCGATTGCCCTGGATCGGTAGCATAGGATGTTGCTACTCTGGGGATTTTGGAATCTTGCGACTCTTTGGGGATTCTGCATGGAATGTTGCTACTCTTTGGGTTTTGGCCAGGTACTAGGGAACTGGATTGGTCACCGTTAGAACGGGCTACTGTGCTTGATGGACCATTGGTCTGACCCAGTAAAGCTAGTTTTATGTCCTTATCCCTGTGGCAAGCTTCAAGAAAAAATGTCCCTTAGCTGCAGAGATCGACATGCAGCACCACTGACGTGAAAGCTGCAAAAGCATGAACTTGCCAAAACTTTGGAAATGTACCATCATTAAGAAAGTCTATCACACGTTGGCATCTTGGGGGGAGGGGTTTCAATAGTTTATATTTCAGTGGCCCCAAAATAATGACTCCGAGTTTATGGATTCGAAACCTGAAGCCAAGAGTGCAACCAGAATGGGATATAAAGATAGATGACTTAGCGGTCTGGACTATCAAATGGCTTTGAGGTACAAAGTAGACGATTCTCAAAAAAAAAAAATACATAATTTTGGACGTATTTTTCGAGAATGAACTTTGGACGTTTCCAACTTTGGGCCCGAAATGGACTTAGACAGTTTTATTATGCCGCTCCACCTGTATCTTAATGTAACTTGCCTTGAGAATCTACAGAACAAAAAAAGGCATGAACTTGACTTAATACAATTTTTAAAAACCCATGAAACTAACTGGTTCTAAAACATCCACAGTGGCCAATGTTTAAAAAAAAAAAAAAAAAGTTGACTTCTGTTGAACATTGACCCAGATATCATTGCTGAGCTGGGACTAAATATCAAGGCATCATGTGGGCACTAGCACTTACTTTGGTACTAATGATATTCAGACCAGCATCTGGGAACTACCTGAATAAAGTTAAGACCATCTTTCTGATGAGGTTAACTTTATCTGGACTGAATGTTTCCACTAACTGGAAAACAGGGGTGATACGATAGAGAGTGGAGTATAAAGGGTTGATGTGAATCGCTTGTTCACTCTCTCCAAAAAATACTAGGACTAGAGGACATACAAAGAAGGCACTAAGTAGCAGATTTAAAACAAATCTGAGAAAATATTTCTTCACATAGTGTGTGATTAAATTCTGGAATTTGTTGCCAGAGAAGGTGGTGAATTGAGCTAAAGTGTGGATAATCTTCCATCTCATCCACTGCTTATTCCTAGGATAAGCAACACAGACTCTGTTCCGCTACTTGGGACTTGGGTTGACCATCCTAGAAAACAGGATACTGGGCTTGATGGACCTTCAGCCTGTCCCAGTATAGCAATTCTTAGGTTCTTATATGAGCCAAGTACAGGACAATCAAGCCATTGTGACATCACTGATGAGGTTGGCTCTTATTGGTGGAATGAGGCATTATGACATCACAATAGGAGCTCTGGAATGTTGCTACTCTTTGGGTTTCTGCCAGGTACTTTGGACCTGGGTTGGCCACAGGATACTGGGCTCGATTGACCTTTGGTCTGTCAAGTATGGGAATCCTTATGTTAAGGAACCGAGGTGGTCCGACTGGATTTTCAGTGGCATTATTGGGCTAATTCTGCTGAGAGAGAGACTTCAATGTAGAAACCACTCCTACCCAGAGTCTCACTGAATACTTCGCGCCAAGAGTTACCACTTTGAAGAGTAAAGTATTTCTTCTTACCTGTGCTCCAACTCTCGGATGGACAGCACCACTCCAGACATCGATGGCCTCTGTTGTATCGTGGCCAGGAACGTGAATTCACTTTTATTCCTGAACAGCTGGACCATCTTCTCATTTAAATGGGGCGCTGCATGAATTGCTCTCTGAACATCTGCGAGTACAAATTAACAAGAAAGGAATGGAATTCACTTAAAAACACCAAAGTTCAATGAATACAGGTTACAGTGTTTGTTCCAGTTAAACATCGGTTTGCTTATTCTCGTCTCTGGGAGTCAGCCCCAGTACACCCTGCATTTCCTCAATCTGAAAACACCATCCCTGGCAGGACGTGGGCTTGTCACTTTGACAAGGCGACGATTGACCACGTACTGATTTTCTGACAACGTTCCGACATGATGCTAAGCCACCAGGGCATGCGGCGGCCAGATAACATTGCTGTAGGTAAAGTAGACAGTTAACAAATGAAGGCTTAATCCTTGGAAATCCCTTAAACTACTGATAAAAAAAAAAAAAAAAAGCTAACACAGACGCTTATTTGTATAACATCACAATTTCCAAAATAACTTTTCTTCACCTGAAGAAGAGCACACTGCATGCAAAAAACTAATCAAAGAAATGTACTTAGTTCAAGAAAAAAAAAAGTATTCTCATATTTGCTGGCATTTAGTTCCACACATTCAACGTAAACTACAATGTTCACAGGACAGGAGTTTTCCCGTCTTGTTACTTCAAAGAAAAGTAATACCATTTGCCCCTTAAACTGTTTTATGAGTTAACAATGCTTTTGAACACGGCCAAATGAAATTCAGCTTCACTGAACCTTCTGAGCGGTGGGTGTAGAGTATTTTTACAGAGCAATGCGCTCGCTAGGTTTCTGCTATATTGTGAAGCTTTTCAAAGTAACTCCTTGTATAAGAGACCCAATGCACCTACTTCATGATTCAGCCTATTCTCTGGGCCCCACTGAGTCACATCATTAAACCTACTACTACTAATTAATTATTTCTATAATGTTACTAGATGTACACAGTCATGAAGAAGACAGTTAACAATCTAAACAGACAAGACAAACAGGATATCACGGATACAGTTAAGGGGAAGGGTTCATCTGCTGCCTGGGTTGGAGGGCAGAGGGGAGTACAGGACAATCAAGCCATTGTGACATCACTGACGAGGTTGGCTCTTATTGGTGGAATGAGGCATTATGACATCACAATCTCAGCTCTGCTTCCCAAAGACTGAAACTCTCCACACTACTACTATGAATTATTTCTATAACACTGTACCCAGCGCTGTACAAAATCACAAAGAAGATAGTCCCTGCTTGAGAGAGCTTACAATCTAAACAAGACAGACAAAACACTGGCCGGGTTGAGTCAGCTGTATGTTTCCAGACTATTATTAATAAAGGATCCAATTGATATATCTGAACCATCTCTACTTTGTCCTATTGAATCTCAGAGATCTTTTTTCCTATTTTGGATGATTTTATGGCTTGACAAACCATAGGAATGGCTTTTGCTGTCACTCTCTAGGTTTTTCCCTCAAATTCTGGGCTAGCAGGCTGGGGTTGATATGATCAAGGAACCCAACCCTTCCTCAGCCCTAGCCCAAACATGAACCCAGAATTCCCTCTCTCTCTTACTCTCCTTCTCTGTCTTCCCCAGTCCCCCATTTCATTTCTTTCTCTTCTCTATCACCAGCAGTCACTCTCCCTCTGGGGTCAGCATGCTCAAAAGACCACCTACTTCAAACAAAGATACAAACTCCTTCCTGCTCAACTGTGGGTAAATGTTTCCTGTGGCACACACAAGGCGGATCTCCTCTTCTCCTGGCTTGCGAGATCAAGGAATGTGGCTCTTTGACATGGTCCACACATTATTATCAAGATTATATTTACATGTATTAATCGCCTTTTCATGAAGAGATTCTCCCAAATGGTTTACAATTCATTGAATAGTAGAAAGGTACATGGTTTATCATACCAATACGTACCTTTGTCCCCTGCAGACAAACACTTCCTTTCCCTGGCTTACCTTCTTGGAGTCTCATAGCACAAGCACATTCTCATCCAACAGCTATATGAGCCAGTATCTGGCCCATAAAATAATTTTTAGCCAGGTTAGGAAGCAGGAAGTGACAGAAGGACCAGCCCAGACAGTGGATTTGAATCACTGCTACCGCTGGTAGTTCTCAGATAAATCAGAGAGGGGAGGTTGTTCAGAGAGAGGGGAAGTTGCCGGGCTGTGAAAGGGGAGGGGGGCATATGCCAGATGTAGGGGCAGAAGTGAGGGAGAGAGATGTAGGGGCAGACGAGAGGGAGAGAGATGCAAAGTGTGGTTGGGGGAGTTTTGGAAGGGGCCTCTCTGGGTTTATCCAAGATAGCAGGATTGGCTACGTCAATGTGTCTTATTACCTCTCCTTACCATATTGGTCAGACAGAGAGAAAAATATTTAAGCCTCTGGTTTCCTGGAAAAAAATCAAATAGGTGGCTAATATACCATGTGCACATTTATCTTCTGAAAATGACTGCAGTCTGGACTGGCTTTCAGTCACCATGACCCCAATCCACCCTAACCATTGTTCCAGGTAAAACGTCAGAATGTAGTTCGGAAAGGGATAAGTGAGGTCACAATGGTATCGCTGAACACTGATGGGTAAAGGATTCATTCCCTACTCAGATTATTTGTAAGAAAAGCACCATTTTTCCCCTTATCCTATTTTTAGTCATTTGAGCTAATGACTTTCAGTCAAAAAACTGCAAAAAGGCTGTGAAAATTTACTATGTCATTAAGAAACTTATGAAGCATTTAGTTTACAATTACCGAGAAATGGTCCTCCAATAACAAATGCAAGATATAATTCCATTAACCATTTTAAACTTCACTCTTCCAATCAATTTCATAAGATCTAGGTATAATATTTAGCACAGCGACTCTCTGTGCCTGGAATGATTTCAGATCCCTTTTACATTTTTACCTTCCGCAGAAATCAGCTGTCTTCTTTCACTTAGTCATTTAAAAAAAAAAAAAAAGGCTAGATTTGAGGCGTGAAAGTGGAGCAGATGGCTGGGCCTAGCATCACTAAAGACCTCCTTGGCAAACACGAACGATATCACTAAACTAGGGTTACCAGACATCCGGATTTACTGGACGTTCTCATGTCCGGACGACTTTTCAAATCCTGGAACGTCGTCTGGGTTTTTAAAAGCTTCCACCATGGGACCGTGTCGGGAGGGCATGTGCGTAGTGTGACCGGGCGTGGTCAAGCTGTGCTCGGCAAGTGACTTAACCAGTGTACACAAACCTCAGCCAAGCAGTTTGTAGGATTGTTTTGGTAGCTTGGTAAGGCTCAAAAATAAGAGTTCAAAACATTGGGTGCAATTTTCTTGGGTACGGTTTATTGTTTCACCAGCAATCTCATCTCGAGTATTGTGTTCAATTCTGGAGACCACACTACCGAAAAGATGTGTTGAGAATTGAGTCGGTTCAGCGAATGGCTACAAGGATGGTTTCGGGGCTCAGGGAACTCACGTATGAAGAAAGGTTAAAAAAACTGCAGATGTACTCACTGGAGGAGCGAAGAGAGAGAGGGGACATGATTGAGACCTTTAAGTATATTACTGGGCGTATAGAGGTGATAGATGATATCTTCAGTCTTACAGGGCCCTCGGTAACCAGAGGACACTCGCTGAAAATCAGGGGAGGGAAATTTCAGGGTGATGCGAGGAAGTACTTCTTCACTGAAAGGGTGGTAGATCATTGGAACGAGCTGCCTCAGAGGGTGATTGAGGCCAGCAGCGTGTTAGATTTCAAGAGAAAATGGGATATTCATGTGGGATCTCTAAGAGAGTAAGAATCAGGGAGTGGGTCATTGGTATGGGCAGACTCGATGGGCTATAGCCCTTTTCTGCCGTCAATTTCTATGTTTCTAAACAAGTGTCAAATAAATTCTCAGGTTTGTATCACCTCGTGCTTAAGTCCAGCATTCACAAACCAAACAATTGCAGTTTAAGCCAAAACATAAAAGCCTTATTTCAACAAAATGAAAGTTCTTCTTCTGCCAGGCAAAACTCCCTTGGGTTTAGGCTTAATGCCCCAAGAGTGGGATCTTCTCCAATAATTTCCCCTCAATGGATCTGCTTGGAAAGATCCCCTCCCCAGATCCCAACAAAATGGCTGCCAGTGGCTTGTATTTAAAGTTCAAAACAAAACTGCAACATTTTCAATAAACTTGGGCAGACTTTACTTTTCCCTCCAGCTCCCTTATTGGCAATGGCTCTCAGCCAATGTCCATCCCTTCAGAGTTGGGCAAATCGGAACATTCTATTTCCATATCATAGGTAATGTCATTATCTGCCATTTCACTATCCTGCACAAACCCAGACTCAACCTTCATCACAAACCTCTACCTCTTCATCACAAACCTCTGCCAAGAGGTGGGCTGTTGCTTTCTGGTTCTCTGCGTGTCTGGAGCAGGTGGGACTCCAAGGCTAGCCCTGGAACTGTCTGTGTGTGAAAGCTAAACCCTTTTCTTTCATTGCAGGGAGCTGCAGGTGTGTTAGGGTAGCCTGCCCTCAGAGAACTTCTCACCTGGCCTAAACCAGTTTGAGCTTGTTTGGGTGTGGCCAGTATTCCATTCCTGCTCTTTCCTTTCCCTGGTCCTATGGCTGCTGGGAGTTGTAGTCTTTCCATCTCTTTTCCCACAACTGGCTTAGGTAAAGCTAAACCAGATCTGCCTGTTTTAGGCAGGGCTTTAAGAGGTTTCATTACTGGAAGGCTTGGCTTGTAAGTATTCCTAGGGGCTGCTTTGGGACTCTCCTTAGTAGATTTAGGAATACTTTCAAGGGTTTTAACTTCATTTCCTTCTTCCGGCAAGGCTTCCTCGCTAGGAACAGGGTCCGCCCTGTGACAGTATGTAATGCGGTGATGTCACGCACATGCGCTCATGCATGTGATGTCATTGCTTCACACCTGCACACACTTAGATGCCCTCCTGAAGCAGCTCCGAGCATGAGAACAGGTTGAGGGGGTAGGGTGAAGGAGGGCAGGGCTGGGTACAACTGGGTGAGCCTGGGGGCGGGGCTATGGGTCTGAATTTTACAATAGTAAAATCTGGTAACCCTAACTGAAGCTGAATTTTGGAATGCCTGGCATCAGTTCCTGTACTGGGCCCCATTGTGGCTACACCAGCCTTGGATAAGAATATGCATTAGCAATCTTGCACAGTTGGTGACCTCTTGTCAAAGAAGCCTCGAGAAAACTCCTGGTTGGATGACACAGCTGGATGAAATTATGAAATCTGAATCCCACTTGGGGCAAAAGTTCAGTGACTAAGAGTTGGTTGGTTTTATGAATATTTATAGATGGATCCTTTCAGGTTTTTGAACACATGGCCGGTAGAGGAGCTGCCACAGTAGAATGCACTGGAGGAAAAGCCCAGTCTGTTATTGAGAGGGACATTGGGGAGGTCGCTGCTTGCCCTGGATTGGTAGCGTGGAATGTTGCTACTCTTTGGGATTCTGTATGGAATGTTGCTACTCCTTGGGTTTTGCTCAGGTACTAGGGACCTGGATTAGCCACCGTGAGAACAGGCTACTGAGCTTGATGGACCATTGGTCTGACCCAGTAAGGCTGATCTTATGTACATTAGACAAGAGTCTTCATTTGCACACTTTAAAACCAATTTAAAAACATACCTCTTCCAACAGATATTTAGTCCCTGAGAACTTCCTTTTCCTCTATTTGGTTTTTTTTTTCGTACAACTGGGCAGATAGAGCGAGGGGACAACCAAGACCTGGCAGAGGTCTGGATACTCTAAATAACACTATTTCTTCTTTAATGACAGTGTAACTTTTTAGAAATTCTTCTCCTGCCCTTTTTTTTAGATTAATTTTATACATAAAGCACAGAGAAAGTTAGCAATCAACAATATATCACATAAGAAAAGAAGTTGGAATTGAGCTTAAATTGCTTATGGACTGACCTCTGGGGTAAACCCAAGCATCAACCAATCAGAGGGGGGGGGTCACAACAGGAGCTAATACTGTTTCTAGAAGTGCCATCTCGGCTCCAAGTGAGATGCAGGTGCCTGGTACATGGCCTGGGGACCTGGGCTGAGGGACAGGCACAGAAATTCGAACCCTGGCTAGTGACCCTTAACACCTGTGTCAAAATCTTGCTTCAGAGTTGTACTAAAGATTTGGCAACTATGCTAGACCTAAAAACACCACGCTTTTATTGCGTCCAAAGTAATGGAGCACCATGGTGTCCTTAATGCAGTGGCTTTAGTGTAGATACTTGAGTTCACATCAAAAATTAAAACTAGTAAACCAGTGCACTAAGGGACAGCATGTTTTCATGGATTTTCCATGTGCAAAGGGTAAGACAGACTTTCTTCTGGTTTATTACATCAGCCCCTTGGAAAGCAAACATCTCAAAGATAATCATCTGAACAAAAGGACATAAGAACATAATATAATCTATGCGGAGTCAGACCAAGGTCCATCAGTAACCAACAGTGACCGGTCCAGGTCGCAAGTACTTGGCACACCTCAAAAAGTAGATCTACTTCCCCTATTTAATTTCCAGGAAAGAGCAGAGTTTCTCTCAAGTCTACCTACTAATCATTTTTGATGGACATGTCCTTCAGGAATTTGTCCAAATCTTTTTACATAAAAATATAAGAATTGTCGAAGGTCCATCAAGCCCAGTATCGTGTTTCCAACAGTGGCCAACCTAGGTCCCAAGTCCCTAGCTAGATCCCAAGTAGTAAAACAGATTTTATGCTGCTTATCCTAGGAATAAGCAGTGGGTTTCCCCCAAGCCATCTTAATAATGGCCTATGGACTTCTCTTTTAGGGAATTATCCAAACCTTTTTTTAACCCTGCTAAGCTAACTGATTTCAGCACATTCTCTGGCAACCAATTTCAGAGTTTAATTACACAACGTGTGAAGAAATATTTTCTCCGTTTTGTTTTAAATCTACTACTTAGTAGCTTCATCGCATGTTCTCTAATCCTAGTATTTTTGGAAAGAGTGAATAAGCGATTCACATCTACCCTTTCCCCTCCACTTGATCACATCCTCTGGTAACGGATTTCACAGCTTAATTGGGTATAAACAATACTCCCCACAGTTTATTTTCAATCTGATGGCTGTTAGTTTCTTGAAGTGTCCTCTTGGTTTTCGTGTTATTTCATAGGTTAAACAATCTTTCCCCATTTAACTCTTTCACTCTTCTGTTGTATGAGGGGCTGATGAAAAGTTCTCAGCCCAACCAGCAAAGTTGGGGCGGTCTCCGTCGAGGGCTATACACTTCGTCCAGTGATTTTCCACGTTTTTCATTCTACATTTTTCCAACCATACACTCTCTAAAAATTAATGTTTTAATTTAAATTGTCCTTTTTCTTTGATATTTCTGGGCCAGAAACCCAGAGCTCTGCCCGGTACTGTGCTTAGGTTCCATCTACTGGAGGCTCTGTCCAAGCTCATTTCATCCCAAATAAACCATCCCAGCCCTTCCTCAACTGAATGGCCATATATGGGACACAGACAGTACTGGCCTTAATTCTTCAATATATACCATTATTTCCTAATTAGAGATCCTCTGTTTTCATCCCATGCTTTTTTGAACTCTGACTCCGTTTTCCTCTCCACCACCTTCCTCGGGAGCGCATTCCAGACATCAACCACCTTTTCCAAGAAGAAGACTTTCCTAACATTACTCTTGAGTCTGCCACAAATATTGGAGATGCAGGAGCTTGTAGCATTTCTTTCTGGGTTTCTGGACACATCAGAATAATTTTCCACGGTTGTGAATACTTTTTAAATGCAAAATTGAAATGGTGTTCTTCTCAGATATTAATAGGCTATGTTTGAAATGATAAAGAATCTCTCTGTGAAGCATATATAAGCTCATACATGGTTTTTTTCATAATAAAGTGACAGCTACACCCGAGTGTTTAAAACTGATTCACTCGCAGAATGTTACAGTACAGACATGGGCCTTCACGTTATCATAACTGGCTTTGTTGAATTGTCAAAGGAGCTTACCTATGAAACATTAGCTATTCACCATGGTAATTGCTCCATCTCTAATTTAATGAAAGCCCATTAAACCAAAACAATAATTAAAATGAGACATCATCTCTGTAGGAGTCTGGAATATTAAAACAACCAAGAACTTTATTGCAGGCTGCTTTTTCTATTTGAAAAAAACTGTGTCTCAAGGAACACGTAAAACGTCAAACACACATAGAGGAATTGTCATAAATTAGAAACCCAGGTGGAAGTGTGTTCGATCCTTCCATTCACACTATCAAAGCCATGATCCATCAAAGATATGAAAAGCTTCTCAACTACACAGAATATTCTTTTCATGGAATCATCTGTGTTTTGTTTGCAACTGGCGCATTAGTTTCATAAAACCTTCAGGGTCCCAACACTGCTCCATCATTACATTAAAATACATTTCTAGACCGCAATACCTTCCAAATTGATGCGGTTTTCATCATCAAGAAGACTGTACACCACAGTGAAATACAAAAGAATTTTACAAAGAGAGTTGTTTTCAATAGTTTTCAGAAATGCATATATGAAATTGAAGAAGCAAACAAAGTATGGATGAGGCTTTTAAGAAAGTCAAGTTCTGTGTTTTTTATGTAAATCAGAGCTGTCAGGATACTGAACCGCAAGGTAATGGCGGAATAGAAATCTCTAATGTAATGTAATACTGAAATGCAAAGAGACAAAGTTAAGATTAATCGAATCTGTTACCCAGTGGAGCAACTGGAATGGCATGTTGATTGATGCAAAGGGATACAACCAAGGCTAGATCAACTGCCCAATCTGAAAATCCGAAATGTGAAGCAATGACAACTCTTATGGGCCTGAAAAACTCCATCTGTTGAGCAATATTCAGCTATAAAGCTATACAAAGAGGTAAGCTGGAACTGTTTCCACAAGTGTTAAGCTAGAGTTCCCTCCAAAACTACAGTTTGTTAACATAAGAACATAAGAATTTCCACTGCTGGGTCAGACAAGTGGTCCATCGTGCCCAGCTGTCTGCTCACGCGGTGGCCCTTTGGTCAGCGCCCTAACTGAGACTAGTCCTACCAGCATACGTTCTTGTTTATCAGGAACTTGTCTAACTTTAGGGTGTTTTCCCCTATTTCAGACTCCGGAAGAGCGTTCCAGTTTTCCACCACTCTATGGGTGAAGAAGAACTTCCTTATGTTCGTACGGAATCTATTCCCTTTCAACTTTAGAAAGTGCCCTCTCGTTCTTCCTACCTTGGAGAGGGTGAACAACCTGTCTTTATCTACTTTGTCTTGAATCCCTGGAGGGTGTTTTCCCCTATGACAGACTCCGGAAGAGCGTTCCAGTTTTCTACCACTTTCTGGGTGAAGAAGAACTTCCTTACGTTTGTACGGAATCGATCCCCTTTCAACTTTAGAGAGTGCCCTCTCGTTCTCCCTACCATGGAGAGGGTGAAACAAGCTGTCTTTATGTACTGAGTCTCTTCCCTTCAGTATCTTGAATGTTTCGATCATGTCTCCTCACAGTCTTCTCTTTTCAAGGGAGAAGAGGCCCAGTTTCTCTAATCTTTTGCTGTACGGCAGCTCCTCCAACCCCTTAACCATCTTAGTCGCTCTTTTCTGGACCCTTTCGAGTAGTACCATGTCCTTCTTCATGTACGGCGACCAGTGCTGGACGCAGTACTCCAGGTGAGGGCACACCATGGTCCGGTATAGCGGCATGGTAACCTTCTCTGATCTGTTTGTGATCCCCTTCTTTATCATTCCTAGCATTCTGTTCGCAAAGAGGGTAGAGTTGGTTTGTATCAAACCTATCTGTTTAAAAGCAACATCTAATGAGTAATGTGGGGAACCAGATTTTCTGTGTTCTAAATGGCAGGTGCCTCAGACCTGGATTCATTTAACCAATTTCCAGAGTGCATTTTCATTTTCTGTATTAGAAGTAATTTAGCTTTGCACAGGCCTCGTAGCTTAGTTCAATTTGCTGATGAGAAAAGCAAAATCTTGTCATTACTGTAAATCCTTGCTTAATATTTTCCTTATTTCCTAGAGCATTTTATTTCAGTTTTGTATTACCGCACAAATGCTTATTACTCTACCTTTCTTTCCAAAGCATAATGGAAGCTTGCTCTAAATTTGAATGTCTTCCCAGGCAACTGTGGCTCTCGCTGCTTTTATATTACTGGAAAATGGGGATGATCATCTTGCTTTTTGGGCCGTTAGTTCCTCAACAAATAGCGAGGTCATCTCCTAATTCTGAAGCTCTTTTACTAAAATGCATTAAGAAACTTGGAGGGAAATTCTATAAAGGGTGCCAAATAGGCACTTAACTCACCCCCTTTTTATGAAGCCATGTTAAAACTTTCTTATCACCAGGTATTAGCTCCGTCACTCAGAATTCCTATGAGCGTCGGAGCTGTTACCGCAGAGGCTGGTGCTACAAAACATTCAACACTTTTGTAAAAGGGGGGGAGGGTTAATTTGCACATCTGAGAGGGCCTTCCTAAACATGTGGGCCCCAGGCAAGTGGCTAATTTGCCTATGCATTAATCCTGCCCAGCCTAATTCCTTCTTGAACTCTCTTTATGTGTTTAGATCTATTTCCCAACAGTTTCATTGACTGTAGACGTAGTTCTTATATTGTGAGACATCCCAATTAATTCTTCACTAGTTTATTATCTTTGTATCTTCCACAATTGAATATACTGCATCTCTGTTATTTATCTCCTCCTTTGTTTGTAAATATGTCAAATCTAACGGAACAATTTTTAATGCACCACACGTATCCAATATCTTTTTGTGTGTGTGTCTTCTAACACCCGATAGAGGTTTATTTGGTTTCTTTCCATTCATTTGCAAATTAAAATTAATTGCCTTTACAATAAATAAACACATTTTATTGGGCTTTACAACCAAAGGATGAGGGCACATTCAACGCATAAATATCAAAATTTATGAATAGAAAATGCATTATTGGGAAATCCAAATGCAGGTGTAGTGTGAAAAGGAGGCAGAAAAAAAGGTAAATCTGAGAAAAGGCAAAGCAACAGAAGAAAAATTAAAGCGATACCTTATATGTGATGAGACCTCAGTTGAAATGTTTTGGAGACCCTCAATATCTAGATAAGAATGTCTAGGTTAATGGCTTGAACCTATCAGAGAGCAGCATTAGTGAAACAAATTATGAAATGAATAAATGGATTTTATACTTGTGAGGATCAATAAGGCATAAATGAAGACAAAATTGATAGCTTAGAAGCAAGGTTAATGTTTTCAGCACAGCCAATGCAAGCATGCCATACTATAATATCTGCTCAGCTTCTCTTTAGCAATGCTGGATATCTTTCCAAGAATATGATTTCTTGAGTACTATGTGCAATTCTGGTGAGCTCATCTCAGAAAGGATATAATGGAACTCCAAAACTTTTGGAGAAGTGCAACAAATATGATGAAAGGGATAAAACACCTCCCTTATGGAGAATAAATGGGTTCACTGCTTAGAGAAAATGCTACTTACAAGGGGTACGAGGGGCCACTGAAAGTTCTCAGCCCAACCAGCAAAGTTGGGGCGGTCTCCGTTGAGGGCTTTACACTTGGTCCAGTGATTTTCCACTTTTTTGTTCCGTTGGAAAAATGCAGAATGAAAAACGTGAAAAATCACTAGACGAAGTGTATAGCCCTCGACGGAGACCGCCCCAACTTTGCTGGTTGGGCTGAGAACTTTTCAGCAGCACCTCATACAATAGAAGAGTGAAAGAGTTAAATGGGGAAAGTTTGTTTTAATCTATGAAATAACACAAAAACCAAGAAGACACTTCAAGAAACTAACAACCATAAGATTGACAATAAACTGTGGGGCGTATTGTTTTCACCCAATTAAGCTGTGAAATCCGTTACCAGAGAATGTGATCAAGTGGAGGGGAAAGGGTAGATGTGAATCGCTTATTCACTCTTTCCAAAAATACTAGGACTAGAGGACATGCGATGAAGCTACTAAGTAGTAGATTTAAAACAAACCGGAGAAAATATTTCTTCACACACCTTGTAATTAAATTCTGGAATTCGTTGCAAGAAAGTGTGCTGAAATCAGTTAGCTTAGCAGGGTTAAAAAAAAGGTTTAGATAATTTCCTTAAAGAGAAGTCCATAGGCCATTATTGAGATGACTTGGGAAAACCCACTGCTTATTCCTAGGATAAGCAGCACAAAATCTCTTTTATTACTTGGGATCTAACTAGGTACTCTGTCCCAGTATGTCAATTCTTATGTTCTTATGTAAAAAGATTTGGACAAATTCCTGAAGGACATGTTCATCAAAAAAGATTAGTAGGTAGACTTAAGAGAAACTTTGCTCTTTCCTGGAAATTAAATAGGGGAAGTAGATCTACTTTTTGAGGGGTGCCAAGTACTTTCGACCTGGACCGGTCACTGTTGGTTACTGATGGACCTTGGTCTGACTCCACCCACCTGCTAACTCCGCCGTCAAGGAACGACTGTGCATGAAGCTGGTGAAGGGAGCATAAGTGCTGGGATAATGTCGCCATCTTGGATGGGTAGACGCTCTTGCATGGTCTGCCGCTTTTTTGTTTTACTTTGCTTAGAGCTCTGTGCTGCCTTTTCTCACTTGCTTTTTTTGGTTCTCTTCTGATTCACATCACTTCCCCTTGCTGTTTCAGGTACAATATCTGTAAGTAGACTGCTTGTACTTGAGAAAGCTTGGTTCCCTCAGCAGGAGTCTTTATCTTCTCTCTCAGCCAGGTGTCACATGACACCCTCCCCCCCCCCCCCCCCCCCCATCATCAGAGTATTTTTTTTAAGATAGGCAAGAAGGGAAAGCTCTCTGCCAAGAGGAAGCGCCACATAGCAGATCAATGCATCTGTACAACCAAAACTCTCCATTCTTTACAAGGAGGCTGGTAGCAGTAGGGAGTCGAATTATTCCTTATCAATAATATAAGAGAGTGATGATGTGTGATATTATTTTTATGCTTGTATATTGATGAATTATTTATGTTCAGCTGTAACCCACTTAAAAATATTTTTTTTAAAATAAATAAATAAAATGTATCATATCACTTTCGTTTTTGTTCCTGCACCACGTAGGAGCTTACACAGCTTGCCAAGTTGTTCAACACATCGTTATTTCCAGTTGTTATCCATAAGGTTTTCTTGTATATGATATACTTTTGGACCCCTGAGGAAGGAGTGTTTCTTCGAAACACGGACCATGTCAGGTCCGGGTTCACCAACCCTTGTGGATACAAATTGTTTTATGATTATGTTCATGATTATATTTATGTTTGTTCATTAAAGACTTGGCGTCTTGTACTCCATTCCTGCAGTTTCTTCGTTTGTTCGATTTGACATATCACTGCAGTTTCGTTGGATTCTTCACTTGTGTTTGCGTATCACAAATGTTAACATTACATGCATCAAACCCCAGAAGGTACAGGAAACATCTCTGTCACACGGTCCACATTGAGCTTATTTTAAGAATACTACACATTTCATCCCTGATTTAGAGACTTGATTCCATTGTATGTATACGGAGGGAAATGTTCAGCTAAATCAGGGCCCTTGATTAAAAAGCACATACTCCTTTGTCATATTTCAGCCAAAGAAATGAAAACATTGTCCGAACGATTGTACTTGTAAGCTACTAATTCTAGATATGCTGCTGAATCTTAAGTAGGAACATTCTGAAAATGTTTTCTTTGAATGAGAAATAGGAGCCCTTTGTTGGAACTCCCGGGACTTTACAGTTCATTGCCAAACAACATGTTTCTGGTCCATTCACTGGCTGGCACCATGTCACTTCCATTATACACTCTGAATGTAGGCAAATGGTGACTGCAGGATATCTTTAGTAACAAACGTGTTTCTGGTTTTATTGTAGGATGGAGTGAAGATGGATCCACTCACCGAACACACAAGAAGGGAGTTGGGAGGATGAGATGTCAATAATTCAGTCAAGGGTGTATAGTTCAAAGGTCACTCTATTGATAGTAGCACTGCGAGGACTCGAAGACTCGACGCTGACAGTGTTTCGGCATCTAGGCCTTTGTCAAAAGTCTCAACGGCTGGTAGTTCTATCACATAAACAGAGCATTCACTTTGGACCCCAAACATTTTCCTGCTCGCTTCTAAATTTGACCTCTATCGAATACTCTATTTATGTGATACAATTACCAGCCGTTGAGACTCTTGACAAAGGCCTAGATGCCGAAACACTGTCAGTGTCGAGTCTTCGAGTCCTCGCAGTGCTACTATCAATAAAGTGACCTTTGAACTGTTCCCCCGTGGCTGAATTATCGACATCTCGTCCTCATGACTCCTTTGTTCGTGCCTTGGTTGTCTCGTCGTTGAGGCCTCCTTTGGTTCCCTTTTGGGTGTCTCCACTCATCTAACACCAGAAGAAATGTATGTTTCTGGTTTTAGTGTGGGTTGGAGTGGTATCCATCCCCTATTCCACCAGCATCCAGCTGAGAAACAAAGAGATTCTTTCCTACAAAGTTTCTGCTATGTTTCCTTCACACAATGCAGGAGCCTAGGCTCGGTTTGTTCAGCTTTTTTTTCCTCCTTGGATATAAGAATGGGAGAAAAAAAAAAAAAAAAACTACATGAATCTTGTCCTCAGTGACTTATTCATGAGAAAAATATATATACTAGGCTGACATTTATATCACAGGCCATCTGCCACACACAAAAATTGTATGAGATGCATTTTGCATGCAGTTCTGTTGGTGTAATTTAAACCCTATAAATACTAATTATTTTTTAAAATGACAGTTTGCTTTTACTAAGGAGTGCTAATGATTAGTGCACTCATATATGGTGCTTATTTGGTTAGTTTAATATCTCACCCTCCTCATCAAGCTCAGGATGGGTAACAAGGTTGACATACATAATGCATAGACAAATTATGAATTTACATGTGTACGGTAACATTAGATATACAGAGAGTCAAGTTTAGCATACAGTTTGGTCATTTAAGTTAACATACGATTATTCCCATCTTCAGAATGGATCTAGCTCAACGTATGTTAGAATACATATGGTTAGAAAGGAGTGACTGGATTTATGGGAAGAGGTAGGCTTTTATTGCCTTCCTGAAGTTCAGTAGCCCTTTGAGGGATCTGATGTGGGGAGGCAGTTGATTCCAATAACTTGGTAGGAAGTGGGAGTAGGAACAGCGTCTGGCGCTCTGGAGTTGGAGGTCATGATAAGGAGGTATTTGCAGACGTATTTCCTCCTGGGAGTGCAGTGGTCTGTTTGGGACGTATGGAGGAAGTATGGTTGATATGTAGCTGGGTGCCAAGTTGTGAAGAGACTTGTATGTTATTGCTAGGTCCTTGAAGATACAACATTTGGTAATGGGTAGTCAGTAGGCTGATGATAGTGCTTCTTAGACAGCAGCAAGGTTTTTTTTTTTTTTAGGAATCTGTTTACTGCGTTGTAGGCGCTGGAGATTTTTTGTTGTTAATCCGTTGAATAGTGCATTACAGTAGTCCATGTGGGACAGGGCGAAGGCATAGAGAAGTTGGGTGAAGTCAGTTTTGGAGAAGTAGCTTCTTATTTTCCAGAGCTGACGGAAATAGTAGAATGAGGAGGAGACCGCCCGAGAGATGTGACAAGGGAGTGAAAGGTTTGCGTTGAGAAGTATTCCCAGGCTGCGCGCTTGGTCTTTTGCAGTTGGGATACTGGTTTCCCAGATAAGAGAGGGATGGGTGTAAGGAGCAGCGTTCCTGTTTTTGAGACGTTTGGTTGTACACTTCATTAAGGGCTCCTTTCAGAAAGCCACGGTAGATGGTTTCTATCATGGGCCAGCGAGATAAATGCTCAGATGCTCACAGGAATTCTGACCTCGCTGACCCGCGGTAGAAACTTCTACCAAACTTTGTAAAAGCCAGCGTCATTGTGCCACATCCATTAGCATGCCTTAGTAAAAGGACTGATGTATTTGTATACAGATCAGCGGTGCAACCGAGAAGAACTCAGAGCTAAATGTTCAAGGATATGAGCTTCTGGACTATTAAGCTTCCAAGCTCAAGCAGGTATAATTAAAATGCCTAAAACTTTATTCAGATCATTTAGCTATATTTATACCTAGTGCACATATTTCTTCCTAGATCACGAACTGAAGCAGTATGGAAGAGAACCTAATTCAAATTACATTCAGCCTTTCACATGAATTATTTGTAAGAGCGGCTGAGGAATTTTTGGAAATGCTGCTTTTTCTTCGCCTGTAATTAGGATCGGAAACAGTTCTTTTCTTATTTCATCCCAGCATTCACCAGAACTCATGAATAAAATATGACAGGTCCAATGACATCCATTATAATGGGTTCATCCATAACAGTCAACATGCTCTGTGTACTAATTGCCCAGGCTCTCCCATTCACTCATTCTTTCTTTTGCAAAAGTGACTTTTATTTAAATTTTTAAAAAGCCACTTGCCTTTTTTTTTTTTTTTTTTGCATTACCTGCCTTAAGAAACAGTATGAATTACAATGTTTATTTTACTCTAAAGGAATTCATATATGTACTATTAATATCAGCATGTGATAGAAAGCCAGCTTTAGTGCAGATTATAGACAGTTACACATTCATCAGCAAAGCCAGCAATCGTAGGAGAAAGCTGACAAATTTCTGTAGCAGGAAAAAGCAGGACTGTGGTGAGATATAGATGGATATCGCATGGGTTAAGTGATTGGCAAAAAATTCACCTGAAGTCATACTGCCGTTATACAGATCCATGGTGAGACCTCAATAATCTAAAAAAAATACATAGAAACATGATGGCAGATAAAGGCCAAATGGCCCATCCAGTCTGCCCATCTGCAGTAACTATTATCTCTTCCTCTCTCTAAGACATCCCAGGCCCTCTTGAATTCAGACACAGTCTCTGTCTCCACCACCTCTTCCGGGAGACTGTTCCACATATCTACCGCCCTTTCTGTAAAAAAAGTATTTCCTTAGATTACTCCTGAGTCTATCACCTCATAACTTCATTTCAAATTAAACACATTTACTAAATAATAATTTGAACACCACATTTAAGAGCTAAAGATTCTGCTGCATTCCTAGGAGACTTAGGAGGTCAAATGTTGTCTGCTGGACAAACCTCTCCCTCTCTCTCTCCTTTGTTGAAGTTTCTTTGAAGTATGCAAAGCACAAGGTTCAATTACTCCCCAGACAGAACAAATCAACTGACTAAGAATCCGTAATACCAAGCGACTCAGCAGTATTTTAAGGAAGCTGGATGAGAATTCCTCATTTCTCATCCTCCTGCTCTTCGGAGTCCAATTAAAACTGATGTATCACCATCCCCCAGAAATACAGCTCCTCACCTGGAATATCATCCAACACCTTGTTTTCCTACAAAATCTAAAACAAAAGAACCTGGAAAGATGCTTCAGTTTATTTTTTTTTTTGTCTTTTTAAAATCCCCTGCTTGTGTATGCACACATTAACAGATTTAGGGTGGGGGGGGGGGAGAAGGAACCTTGGCTGGCCACTGTTAGAAACAGGATATCGGGCTTGATGGACCTTCGGTCTCTCTCAGTATAGCAATTCTTATGTTCCTTTGATATTATCAAGGAGTGGTATAAGGCAGGATTTTAAGACCCCTTGATTTACCAGAGGGTTAGCAACCTACATGTTGCTTTTTACCATGGTATAATAATAATACTGTTGGTAAGCCATATTGTAGACTGCATTATTCCAAGAACCCAAGAACATCGGGCTTCATAGCTGTGGACTGATGCTCTGAGGTCAGAGCCTAAAGGGTCAGAGGTATTTCCCTTCCCCCTTCCTTGATCACATCCCCCACTCTGTTGAACACATCCTCCCACCTTGCCAATCACTCCCTCCACCCCATCTCAAAGCATACCCAATCATCCCTGTGGGCCCTACCTACATTTTCTCTGGTAGTCTAGCAGTCTCTAGGTAGAAGCAATTCCAAGGTGCTCTTACCCTTCCAGCACCATCTCCAAAATAGTGCCCCTAGCAGTAGTAGAAACACAGAAACATGATGGCAGATGCCCATCCAGTCTGCCCATCCGCAGCATCCACTATCTCCCCCTCTCCCTATTGGCTAAGACTCTTAACATTTGCATCTCCTCTTCCTATAGGCTAAGGCTCTTTACACCTGCATTGTGAGGTCATAGAACTTTAGTAACATAGAAACATGATGGCAGATAAAGGCCAAATGGCCCATCCGCAGCATCCACTATCTCCCCCTCTCCCTATTGGCTAAGACTCTTAACATTTGCATCTCCTCTTCCTATAGGCTAAGGCTCTTTACACCTGCATTGTGAGGTCATAGAACTTTAGTAACATAGAAACATGATGGCAGATAAAGGCCAAATGGCCCATCCGCAGCATCCACTATCTCCCCCTCTCCCTATTGGCTAAGACTTAACATTTGCATCTCCTCTTCCTATAGGCTAAGGCTCTTTACACCTGCATTGTGATGTCATAGAGCTTTATGGTTATAGAAACACAGAAACATGGTGGCAGATAAAGGCCAAATGGCCCATCCACAGCATCCACTATCTCCCCCTCTCCCTATTGGCTAAGACTCTTAACATTTGCATCTCCTCTTCCTATAGGCTAAGGCTCTTTACACCTGCATTGCGAGGTCATAGAACTTTAGTAACATAGAAACATGATGGCAGATAAGTCCAAATGGCTCATCCAGTCTGCTCATCCACAGCATCCACTATCTCCTCCTCTTCCTACAGGCTAAGGCTCTTTGCACCTGCATTGTGAGGTCATAGAACATTATTGTTATAAGCTAAAGCTCTTAACACTTGCATTGTGAGGTCATAGAGCTTTATGGTTATAGAAACAGAGACAAATCTTGTCAAATATCACTTCCTCATACGTCCAAAAAGCATTGTGAGTTCATCTTAGTCATGTGCATTTTGTTTATCAAAATTCATTTTATAATTCTTGGGAGAGCCTAATGAAGGAGCTGAGGAGAGCAACTTAGAGCTGAAGGAATCTATTTGCCCTGATACATCATTCGAAACATAGCTATGTTGACAAATGGTTCTCCCATGCTGAAATAAGATAAGTTTTGCTATTTTTGAAAATTTCAGTTTAAAAGTACAAGAATTATAAAACGAATTTTGATATACAAAATGAACAAAATGTGCATGACTAAGATGAACTCATATGCTTTTTGGACGTATGAGGAAGTGATATTTGACCAGGTTTGTCTATCTGAACTTTTGCTGGCAATCGTCACATCTGAGAAGTCCTTAAAAAGAACATTTTAATTGGTGTAGTTGGATATACTTGTGTGTGTGACTATAGTTAAGAGTGATCTTTAAGAAGGTTTCTGACCTTCAATTGGCACATAGAAACATGACGGCAGATAAAAGCCAACTGGCCCATCCAGTCTGCCCATCTGCAGCATCCACTATCTCCTCCAAGAGATCCCACATGCCTATCCCAGGCTTTCTTGAAATCAGACACAGCCTCTCTCTCCACCACCTCTACCAGGAGGCTATTCCACGCATCTACCACCCTTTCTGTAAAAAAGTATTTCTTTAGATTACTCTTGAACTTATCACCTCTTAATTCCATCCCATGCTCTCTCACTCTGGAGCTTCCTTTCAATTTAAAGAGTATTTATGCCACTTAGGTATTTAAATGTCTCTATCATATCTCACCTCTCCCACCTTTCCTTCAAACTATACATATTGAGATCTTTGAGGCTGTTCCTGTACACCTTACGATGCAGACCATCAACCATTTTAGTAGCCTTCCTCTGAATTGACTCTATCCTGTTTATATCTACTACTTGGGATGCCAAAGACTACTAGGACACCAGAGAAAATGCTGTTAAGGCCCACAGGGATGGTGAAGTGAGGGCTGTGAGGATATGATGGGGGTGGGAGATATGATTGTTAGGAGGAAATGACACTAGTCCTTTAGAGTCTGGCCTGGGAGCATCGGGCTATGCTTTGAGGCCTGATGCTCCCAGCATGGCAAAATAGCTCCACCTTTTTGGATGAGGTCATTGCACCAACATTTTTTGCCCATGTTTTGCATCTCAGTACTCTCTGATCCACTGTGTCCTAAATATCACTACGCTAGAGAAAGACAAGTTGCACTGGTGCCCTTAAAGTCATGTTAAAGGGCAAATAACATGATGCAGCCCTAATGGAGCGTAATAACTTTCCCACTTCTTCACCATCTGGATGACTTGGATTCTTCCGTTTGTTTGTTTTATGATCTGTCTAGGACATTGTTTGTACAGGTATAATATAAGAACATAAGAAACGTCTTCACCGGATCAGACCTTAGGTCCATATATTCCGGCGACCTGCACACACGGAGGCCAAGCCAGGTGCTCCCAGTTGGAGACCCTGATTACCCGTATCCCTCAATGTGATTTGCAAGGAGGTGTGCATCCAACTTACTCTTGAAACTCAGAATGGTAGTCTCCGTCACCACCTCCTCCGGGAGAGCATTCCAAGCGTCCACCACTCGCTGTGTGAAACAGAACTTCCTGACATTTGTCCTGAGCCTGCTGCCCCTTAGCTTCAGTCTATGACCTCTTGTCTGTGTTACTTTTGACAATGTGAACAACGATGTTTCTTGCTCAGTTTTGTCGAATCCATTCAGTATTTTAAAAGTCTCAATCATATCCCCTCGCAGTCTCCTCCTCTCGAGGGTGAACAGTCCCAGTCTTGCGAGGCGTTCTTTGACATGAAAATGAAAGACTCAAAGTACCTCTTCACCTAACTCATCCGCCCATGACCGATAGATTACAAAGAAATATATATTGATACATGATCCTCGGTATGTGTGGCGTTAGGATAAAAATTATGTGGATGTTTTAATTTCTAAAGTGGTATTCAAGTAAGGTTTGCTTGTTTATATTTTGAAAATCAATACATTTTTTTTAAAGGAATTCATTAACAAATGAAGTGCAATGTTAATTCTCATCTGAGCACTCATAAGTAACAAAGGAAATGAATGTCCCTTTCTTGGACATTCTCACTCGGGAAAAAGAAAGTGCAGAGGGCACAGGAAGCTATGGCAATGCATAAAGGACAAAGCACAGCTCCCCTGACATAAGGCCTGAATGTGCGCTCTTACAAAATACTTTCAGAACAGCGGAAACGGAATTATCTTCAGCCGTTCTGTAGGAGAAAGAGATTCTACTCCATGCATCAGTGAACACATGGCGAGTCTGTGATCCAGGGGAAGACGAGATTGCTCTGCTGGAAATCATTTTTCTGTTCTCTGCCCCAGTTATCGCTCGGTTTTACTTCACATGCGCTGTACATGATTTTAACTGTCCTATATTGCTCCTTCAGCTAATCAAGATTTTTTTATTCAGCCCTGAGTAGCAGGCTGTGAAAAGCCATAGTGACATCAATTAGTTCAGTAAAACCTCAATCAGAAATGAAGATGGTTTTAAGCTAATGAGAGCTCCCACTCTCAGCCGCTGAATGAGCTCACACGGAATCTCTATCCTTGTCTATTCAAAGCTAAACAATCCCCATTTAGAGACATTGCCCTGAGCTAAACAGTACCTAAGATTTTCAGTATAAAATACTGTAGGAGTACCACATCCTTTCACAGCGAAATAAGACCAATCCACCCCTTGTACACTGAATGTAATGATAACAGTTGTTTTTCTAGAACTGCATATTTTTCAAGGTCTTATCCACGAGATCTATGCTTCCACCAGCCTACTGAACTACAAATGAATTCCAAAACAACATTCTTTTCAAGGTGTGCAGGAGTCCACTACCTGCCTTCCTTCCTTTGGAAGCGATGCAGCAAAATCATGCAAGAGGCATGCAAGTTCTGTGGGACTTCCAAGAGAACTGTTCTCTTAGGCTTCCGCAGGTCCTGTTGTGATCACTACAGCTATCCATTCGTTCTGCGTCCAGGACGAGACACAACCAAGACTCTACAACCCAAGACGACCCAAATGCTATACCTTAAACTTATAATAATCATCCCCATCAAGTGCTTTCCTATCCCAGTCATCATCAACCAAGGCAGATATGCTGACCCAAGAAACTCCCCTCAGAAAAAACCCTCCCAACACAACCCCTAAAGCCTAAGCCAGGGGTGTCCAATGTCGGTCCTCGAGGGCCGCAGTCCAGTCGGGTTTTCAGGATGAATATGCATGAGATCTATGTGCATGCACTGCTTTCAATGCATATTCATTGGGGAAATCCTGAAAACCCGACTGGACTGCGGCCCTCGAGGACCGACATTGGACACCCCTGGCCTAAGCGGAATCCCCATTTTCTCATACACCCCCACAACAAAAAAAACTATCTTCCAGGAAGCTGCCCGCTTCTCATGATTAAAATTGTGATATTGCTGCACCGTTCTCAAGGATGGAAATATGAGTAGCGCACTCCCACACACCTAGGCAGGGAACTTTGCTCTATAGTTATACAAATCTATTAGACAATAATACTGCATTTGTAATAGAAAATGTGCTATCAATCCAGATGTGAAATGTATCCAACCAACTGGATTAAGCAGACATAGATCTGACCATTCTAAGCTTTCTTAAAAATAAAGTTGATTGTGTGGAAAAGTGATCTGTTCAATTGCTCACAGTTACTGCTATTAAAGCCATTAATAATAATAATAATTTTATTTCTTATATACCGCCAAAGCCATAGTAGTTCGAGGCGGTTTACAATGAAGAAGGGCTGGACAATCTGCGAAAATGGTACAATGATACAATCAGAGAAAATAGGTGGCAGAGAAAAAAATGGTACAATCAGCGAACAGTGGTACAATCGGCGAAGGATGGTACAATCATCGAAGATAGGTACAATCATGGCAATAAATGGTACAGGGAAGAAGGTCAATACAATCTGTGTAGAGGACATGGTGAGATAGAAGGGGCCAGGGTAGGGCTTAAATGTATTTTGCCTTTACTTTTTGATTTACCCTCGTATACAACAGAAAACCCATTATCAAAGTCATGCAACCTAAAAAGATAAGAGAGATGCCACTAAGTACATATTTTTTTTTTTTTTAATATAAAAGACTAGATTGACTTTTGATAAGATTCTCCATGTTCTTTGGACTTAGTGGCCTTGATCCACCCCTTCAAATCCTCCGATTGGCTAAGATTCAAGCAGAGTCAGAGCTATGAATGGAAGAGTCTCGTCTTCACCTTCTGGCTGAGACTGAAAATCAGACCCCTGGGGACAAGATGAGAGATTTTATGTTTTGCTGGGGGAAAAAAGGCCCTTCTCGGGACCATCTCAGTTCATCCATGTACTTTCCAAGCTTCATTGTCATTTGATATACCGTATTTCATATATAACCTCAATGCGGTGTACAATAACTCATATTAAACGACTAGAAGAAAACAAGAAGGGAGGAAGAGAAAGAGGAGAGAAAAAGGAACCACAATATCTAATACGAAAAAAGTGACAATGTATCGATAGATGTAGATAAAATACGTGTCTGCATCTTGTTTCAACAGTCTAGTGTGAAATAGTAGTGTAGTGAAGGGAAACGAAATTAAAAGTCATAAGCGTCCTTTAAGAGGAAGGCTTTGAGATTAGCTTTGAATGTAAGTAAAGAACTGTCCGGTCTAAGTTGAGATGGGAGTTTGTTCCGTAACAAGGGGCTGGTGACTGAAAAAATGAAAGATTGTGTAAAATCGCACACCACTTGTCTGGGGCAAGGAATTATAGGTAGATTTTGCTGCAGTGAGCAAAATGTGCTTGAGGGTACATATGGTGTTAAATGTTGATTAAGGTAAGGGGGTAGTTGCATGATCGAATTTTCTGGCACCAGTTATGAGTCTGAAGGAGGCATTTTGAATTATCTGCAAGCGATGTAACTCTTTTGCTTGTGATGCCCTGATAGAAAGAATTACAGCAACCTAATTGACTAATAATGAGTGAATGTACCAGTATATTGAAGGATGAAGGATAAAGGAGGGGGTTCAGTAAGCAAATTTTCCTAAGTTGGAATGATTAGCATTTAATAACCAAAGAAATTTGAGATTTGTAGCTTAAAAGTGCTGTCAAATGATGACACCAAGCATTCGAAGTGTGGTGGTCATTGCTAATGATGTCCTCATCTGGAAGCCCTCCCTCTGACGTTGCGACGTCAGAGAGAAGGCTTCCGATTCAGGCACAGGACGTGTGTAGGAGCCTCTTCCCACGGCTTTGTGCACTGCAGCACTCAGGAAGAGGGAGCTGGCCCAAAGACAACACCGCGATGATCCCACCGTGGACCGGCGGCTGAAGAGCACTGAATGGGGCCCGATGCATGTGCCGGCCCGGTGGACCAGCAGGAAATTTCTGCGGACCGGTGGTTGAAGAACACTGATCTAGATGATATAGAATCTTGGTTAAAAGACCGATAAGTGATGTCTCGGTGGAGTGATAATTCTGAAAACCCATTTGATTTGGTTGTAAAGAATTTGTTCGATCTAGAAAATTTTGAAAGAGAATGAAAAACAATTTTTGCTTGGAAATGTAAGTTAGAAATTGGACTGTGGTTAGAGAATTGATCTAGTGAAATTGTAATATCTTTTAATTTTGGGCGTATCATAGCATGTTTCCAGGTTGCTGGGACTAATCCTTGTGTAAGACTGGTGGTTATCACACTATGAATGAAAGGATATAATTTTTTTAAAAAAAAAGATTCCAGATGGTATGGGATCATGGGGTAATATGGTAATGTGGTCATTTTCATAGTAGATGCAATGGAAGGTATTTCATTAACCCTCTCTTTCATCACCAAAATTATAATTTAATCTATTCCAATTTTTCCAATTATATGTAATTTGTTGAATGGCAACCCCAGTCATTATAAGTAATAATTTGTTATTATTTGTAGATATTTGACTTTTTGCTCTCATTGCCATACCAAACAGCACAGTATCATATGATAATGCCACAGGGTTATCTAATAAACAGTTAACTCCTTATGTCATATTTATAAAATGGAGAGACTTATTGCAATACAACAGAGTTGTTTCAGGAAATTTCAAGATATTTGGGAGCCATTAACAAAGTTTTGTAATGATTAGAAAAATCTTGTTTCCCTTAAATTTACAAGTTCAATTATGGGGTGGGAGGGAGGGTATTTTTATTGTTACATGTTGTATTAGTATTAATTATATGATAGATAAGGGTGAGGAGGGGGGAGATAAGAGAATATTATATGTATCATTGTTGATTATTAAGTGATATATTTATGGTTATTTGTATGGATATGTTATCACACTTATTATAAGTTTAAAAATGAATAAAGATTTTTTTTATTTTTTTTTAAACCCTCTCTTTTATCAAACTACGTTAGAGGTTTTTATCGTAGGCCGGAGAGGTAAGTGCTCCAATGTTCATAGGAATTCTATCAGCATTGGAACATTTACCGCGCCAGTCCACACTAGAAAAAACTCTAGCGCAGCTTGATAAAAGGGACTGTAAGTGAGGGATGTTCTCCAAATGTGAACCCAATATTCTAAAATACATCTCACCAATGTATTGTAGAGAGCCATGACTGCTTGCTTTTTTCTATTGGTTATGGCTTTCTTTATGCATCCTAGACTCCCTCTGCAGCCTTACACTGTTTGCCAATCTTGCCATCACCAGTTTAAAGAGATTATGGATTGATCCTCTTTGGTACATATCGGTATTTCACTCCCACATGAACTCTCGTAATCTAATAAATGGGTAAATTTCAAAGATGTACATCTTACACACCTAAAACAAGATCAACCCACTTAAATCAGTGCTATCTGGCTACGTGGATCTTCAGCCTGCAGTAAATATGCAGGTCTTTTCACATCATGCCTATTAGCCACATAAAAAAAGTAGTCAGGAGAGTCGGGCATCTTTATAGATGCATACTTGACAATACAATCACAAAACCAGGAGGAGTGGAGTAGAGAATGGCACAGGGACAAATTTTTCCCCATCCCTGTGGGAACTCATTTTCCCATCCTGGCAAGTTCTTTTCCCGTCCCTGCCCCATTCCTGCAAGTTCTGTCCTCATCTGCACAAGCCTCAAACACTTTAAAATCCTAAGTAGCAACATTCTAGAGCTCAGATTGTGATGTCATAATGCCTCGTTCCACCAATGCCTAAGCTCCGTCCTCATCTGCACAAGCCTCAAATGCTTTAAAATCCTAAGTAGCAACATTCTAGAGCTCAGATTGTGATGTCATAATGCCTCGTTCCACCAATGCCTAAGCTCCGTCCTCAACTGCACAAGCCTCAAACGCTTTAAAATCCTAAGTAGCAACATTCTAGAGCTCAGATTGTGATGTCATAATGCCTCGTTCCACCAATGCCTAAGCTCCGTCCTCAACTGCACAAGCCTCAAACACTTTCAAATCCTAAGTGGCCACATTCTAGAGCTCAGATTGTGATGTCATAATGCCTCGTTCCACCAATGCCTAAGCTCCGTCCTCAACTGCACAAGCCTCAAACCCTTTCAAATCCTAAGTGGCCACATTCTAGAGCTCAGATTGTGATGTCATAATGCCTCGTTCCACCAATGCCTAAGCTCCGTCCTCACCTGCACAAGCCTCAAACACTTTAAAACCATAAGCATTCGAGGCTTGTGCAGTTAAGGTAGAGCTTACAGAATGGAACAGGGACAGCGACAAAACTCATGGAGATGGTTTACAGAATTTGCATACATAAAATTATAAGAACATAATTAGACAAATAAACAAATAATCCTCAGAGAACATATCTACAAAGTAACACCAAAGGTTTAAACAAAGGATCATGAATGATTCATCAACAATATAAAAAAAATTATTGACTAGAAAAAGGCATCTACAAATAATTGCGTCTTGAGTATATAAGCGAATGTAAAGAACATTTCAAGCAAACTGCCTTAAAAGACCTCAACCTGTCCATTTAGAAGCCATTTTGAAGAGGTCACTTGAAGAACATAGATAACATGGTTAGATATAAAGAGCAATGATTGGCAACCCATTAAAACATGCATTAAATATGAGCACTAGCGAAAGAAGCCAAACCCTTTAATTAGCCAACTGGTTGCTCCTGTTACCTTGTCAATTTGCGTAGGGTCTGCAGCTGTTATTCAACTTGTGCGCGCTTCGTTCAAGAAATAAGTGCGCAGTAAATCAAATGCCGTCCCGGCAGGTCAGCGAGACCAGATTAAATAAATCAGGGAGACTAACCTTGAAATAAAAACGCTTTGCTGGCGTTGTGTAGTCCAGATACGCGAGTAACTCCAGCACTGGTGTTCATCAGGCCCAGCTCTGCGATAATGTCGATTTGTAAGTCCGGGTCCATCCCCAATGCTCTCACTGGAAAATCAATACAAAAAGGGTTTATAGCAGATTGTTCGACCGACCATGCAACACTACAAGCTTACGTAATAGAAAATACACACAGTCTAGCTATGCAGAAGTCATTTAGGGATGGTTATATTCAAGCGCCATTCTGTCCTCAAGTTCAACTTCTTCAAATCAGTCCCTTTATTTTCTAACTCCTGATATCTATACGTTCCATCTTTGCTTCGCATATTGTGTTGATATTGTAATGTAATATACTATCCTATAACTTGCATTGTTATCAAAGTATTTTCTATTGTTTATAGAAACATAGAAACATGATGGTAGATAAAGGCCAAATGGCCCATCCACAGCATCCACTATCTTCTCCTCTCCCTATTGGCTAAGGCTCTTAACATTTGCATCTCCTCGTCCTATAGACTAAGGCTCTTTACACTTGCATTGTGAGGTCATAGAACTGTAGTAACATAGAAAAATTGAAACATGATGGCAGATAAAGGCCAAATGGCCCACCCAGTCTGCCCATCAATAACCATTATATTTCCCTCTATCCCAGGCTTTCTTGAATTCAGACAGTCTCTGTCTCCACCACCTCTACCGGAAGACTATTCCAGTCATCTACCACCCTTTCTGTAAAAAAGTATTTCCTTAGAGTACTCTGCAGCCTATCACCTCTTAACTTTATCCTGTTCTTGCTGTACACTGCCTTGAGTAAATTCCTTCAAAAAGGCAGTAAATAAATCCTAATAAATTACCTCCCCTGATATTCAAAACTATTTAACCACCTAGGAATGGCTCCTGGCCAGTTAACAGTATATCAGTGCTAGTCAGTAGGATATAGCTGACTATCTCCTGCTGAATGTATTTATTTTTTTGTCTTTTAATATTTACTGAATATACCATTATAACCTAAGTGGTTTACATTCAGTTACTCAAGCATTTTCCCTATCTGTCCTGGTGGGCTCACATTCTATCTAATGTTCCTGTGGCAATGGGGGATTAAGTGATTTGCCCAAGGTCACAAGGAGCAGTGTTGGTTTGAACCCACAACCTCAGGGTGCTGAATATTCACAGTTAGAAGCTAGACACTAAGGCCCATATTCCATAAACAGCGCTTTAGCTTGGGTGTCAGTAGACATCCTACTAGCTCCTAAGTTAAGACCGAAATAACATTTAAAGTTGGACTTAAAAGAAAATTCAAGGCGTCTACCAGCACCTACCTCTAGAGACACTTCACAGCACCTAACACACAAATGATCGCTGGCCACTTGTAAGGTGGCCAACGACAACAGTACCATTTAGAGAGCCCAGGCCTAGGCCTATAAATAACACCTTAACTTAGGCACAGTGCCTAAGTTAAGTCCAAAATAACATTTAAAGTTGGACTTAAAAGAAAATTCAAGGCGTCTACCAGCACCTACCTCTAGAGACACTTCACAGCACCTAACACACAAATGATCGCTGGCCACTTGTAAGGTGGCCACCGACAACAGTACCATTTAGAGAGCCCAGGCCTAGGCCTATAAATAACACCTTAACTTAGGCACAGTGCCTAAGTTAAGTCCAAAATAACATTTAAAGTTGGACTTAAAAGAAAATTCAAGGCGTCTACCAGCACCTACCTCTAGAGACACTTCACAGCACCTAACACACAAATGATCGCTGGCCACTTGTAAGGTGGCCACCGACAACAGTACCATTTAGAGAGCCCAGGCCTAGGCCTATAAATAACACCTTAACTTAGGCACAGTGCCTAAGTTAAGTCCAAAATAACATTTAAAGTTGGACTTAAAAGAAAATTCAAGGCGTCTACCAGCACCTACCTCTAGAGACACTTCACAGCACCTAACACACAAATGATCGCTGGCCACTTGTAAGGTGGCCACCGACAACAGTACCATTTAGAGAGCCCAGGCCTAGGCCTATAAATAACACCTTAACTTAGGCACAGTGCCTAAGTTAAGTCCAAAATAACATTTAAAGTTGGACTTAAAAGAAAATTCAAGGCGTCTACCAGCACCTACCTCTAGAGACACTTCACAGCACCTAACACACAAATGATCGCTGGCCACTTGTAAGGTGGCCACCGACAACAGTACCATTTAGAGAGTCCAGGCCTAGGCCTATAAATAGCACCTAAGTTAAGTCCAAAATGCCTTTTAAAAGCAGACTTAAAATTCAAGCCACCTACCAGTGCCTAATAAAACGGTGCTGGAATCACATCTCTGAAGGCACTTTACAGCATCTACCGAAAGCGGCGTTAGGCGCCATAAAACACCTACATAGGCACGATTCGTATCAAAGGTAGGCGCCGTAAAGGCAGGCCCTGGCCCACATTTCCAGCACCTGCTTTTGCCGGAGGCACGATTCTCTAAAAGGCGCCGTCATGTAATTGGCAGCTGCTTTTAAGGCGGCCGCAGACAACAGCACCATGTAGAGAATCCAGGCCTAATTGGCTACAAGTTTCAAATTTATTTAAAAATTTGTTATCCCACTTACTTTTACTAAGGTGCGCTATGCTAATCATGCACTAAACGCTAACACGTGCATGTTATCCTATGAACACGTTAGCGGTTAGCGCACGTGTGGATTTAGCGTGTGCTAATCGCGTGCTAAAACGCTTAAGCTCACCTTTGTAAAAGAGGGCCTAAGCAAATGTCTAAGCGGTGTACAAGGATAAAAATATAAAATTTATGGGGTTTATAGACTGGTATCAATACTAGACATACGATTACATTAATAGACGAACAGTATCCAACAGTAGGTTAGGGGGCAGAAATGCAATCGTGAATGGAAAGACAAATATGGTAAGTACCTCGAGGATAGGAATTGCTACATCTGTGCGGGAGACGATGGTTAGCGGTTAAAGATCGAAAGTGTCTTTAAATAGAAATGTCTTCAGAGCCGGCTAGGCGAGGATATTCAGTGCCTAATCAGCTCTGTTTAATGGCAAAACTAGGCCATATTAATATCGGGCCTATCTTTAGCCGCTAAGCACTTTGGGCAGGATCCCTCTTCCACACATAGAAAATGATGAGGAATGAATGACACGGTGACAAAATTCATCACCGTTCCCGTCCCCGCGGGAAACCATCTTCGTGTCATTCTTTAAGGAAAGAGGGAAGAATCAGAGTATGAATGGCCACAACCACTGACCCTCAAGCTTTGCTTTGAAGAATGCTGAGATTGAGCAGCAACATTCCAGAGCAGAGATTGTGATGTCATAATGCCTCATTCCACCATCACATCAGTGATGTCACAATGGCTTCATTATCCTTGGCTCACATAAGAATCAGCGTATGAATAGCCACAACCACTGACCCTCAAGCTTTGCTTTGAAGAATGCTGGTGTAGAAGGACCGAGGTTGAAATAGACACTAGAAAATGACATGGGATTATTTCCCACGGTTATCCGCGGGGACGGGAACGGTGATGAATTTTGTCACCATGTCATTCTCTAGTGCGTGTCTTATGCAGACACTGTCCTTGCAGACCCTTCCTGTACATTAAGGGTAGGGTTACCAGACGTCCGGATTTCCCAGGACATGCACTTTGTTCGGATTTTCAAAAGCCTCCTCTCAATCGCCGATTGCCTCCTGCCCGACCAAAGCAGGCAGCGGGGGGGCGGAGCTAGGGCAGGACTGCGGTGGAGATGGGCGGGCCTGGAGGTGGGTCTAGGGTGTCTAGATTTTGCAATTGTAAAATGTGGCAACCCTAAATTAAGGGAAAACTATTTCCATACGCATTCAATAAGATTTCTCTATCAGCAGGCAAGATGGGAAAAGGAAAGAACAAGGTAGGAAGTATTCATAAAACTTTCTAGTAGATGGTTTAATCAACAGCGGAAGTGAGGTATTACCTTTTCATGAAGAGATTCACCCGAGGCAGTTTACAATACACTGAATAGTAATCAGATACCTAGGGCAATGGAGGGAATAAGTGAATTTCCCAGGCTGGGATCAAACTCGCAACCTCAGGGTGCCGAGACAACGGCTCTAACCACCAGGCCGCCTCCTCCACTCCAGGTACAGTTACAAGTGGATGATGACAAGTAATCAAGGAGTAAAAAAAGTAAAGTATTTCTAATGCATGTGCGTGATACAGAGAAGGTTAGCGGAAGAGAGTTGAAAGGGAATGTGCAGATAGTGCTTTCCAATCGCTATTACTGTCAGCATTCTGAATGGCACCAGATACTTGTACACAGAGAAACTGGAAGCAGTTTTATTCACCGAAACATTTTGTTGATGGTTGATACAAACAGAATTTCGTTTTAGCATTCGTCTGATTTAATAGGGCGGAAATATTTTGCATTTATGCAGAAATGTGTTTCCTGCGGTGTTCGGAAGAGGTGTATCAAACAGCATCCGCGGTCTTCGCTGAGATTAGAGAGCTGGCAAGTCCCTTCAGCAGACTAAGCCCGTGGCCTACAAAAGCCTCTTATTGTTTCAGCCTAGATCCAGCGATGACTCAGATCCACGCAGAGATACACAGCACAATAGCTGCCAATACTCACACAGCATGATTTATACACGACCTTGGGAGGTCGATCGTGTCACCAAAGCACACACAGAAGGAGGAAGCTTTGCTTCGGACTGCAGTACCTTGACTCCAGCATGTGCTCCCCACAAATTAAAGTTTTAGCCTGCTTCTTATTAACACCCTGTCACTATTACCGGTCACTTACATAGTATCTAATCTTTCAGAGCTGTCACCCCGAAATATGCATTGTTCTCAAAAGGGTTGAGGCTAGATGAGAGCAATCTGTCTATCCTGTTCTCACAATAGATTCTAGGTGGATAGCAACAGTTGCAAAAATATTGTGTCCAAACAAAATTATTCATTTAACGATCATTAAAAATAAAAAAAAGTTTAAAAAAAAATAAATATCAATTTTCTAAAGATATAATAAGAAGAAACTTTTCTTAGTGCAGCTGGAAGATCATTCCGAAGCTTTGTTCCCATAAACGCAAAAGATTTGTTTGTCAAAGATTTCAAACGACCAGAAGAACTTAGAGAAGCGCCAGGAGGTAACTCTGTTTATTGGGAAAGTTATAATAAGTCATTAAACCTTCTGGTCCCATTCCCTGCAACAATTTATATATAAGTATAACCAATTTAAAATGTACTCTCTTCTCAATCTTCAACCAATGTAATTGATTCAGAAGAGAAGTAACCTGCTCATATTTTTTTTTTTGCACTAAAAATCAAATGAACAGCCATATTTTGAAGCAATTGCAGCCTATTTTTTTTTAATTCAGTGTAACACCACAATATAACTATATTTTTGATTGGCAATCGGAAAACAGGGAGGGTAAGAAATTCCCATTTTGCAACAAGAGCATTGTTATATTACAGCTCGGCTAACTTTTATTCAGCAGGGAGGGCATTGCTAAATCACAAGTCATAAGAACTTAAGAACTGCCATACTGGGACAGACCAAAGGTCCATCAAGACCAGTATCCTGTTTCCAACAGTGGCCAACCCAAATTCCAAGTACCTGGCAGAAACCCAAAGAGTAGCAACATTCCAGAGCTGAAATTGTGATGTCATAATGCCTCATTCCACCAATGCCTAAGAGCCAACCTCAGCAGTGATGTCACAATGCCTCATTCCACCAATGCCTAAGAGCCAACCTCATCAGTGATGTCACAATGGCTTGATTGTCCTATACTTGACTCACATAAGAACATGAGAGCTGCTGTACTGGGACAGACCAAAGGTCCATCAAGCCCAGTATTCTGTTTCCATGAGAGGCCAACTGAGGCCACAAGTCATTTAGGGTACCTTTCAATAACAACCTTGGTGCACAGGCTCCATTCTACACTGAAATAGACTCCTATTGCATACTCTCCAAGTACCAAAGTGGGGGTACCCAGTTATATAATTGACTCCCTCCAATCTAGAAAGTGCCAAGGTGGTCTGTAAAGGTATTCAGCAGCACTGTCCACTTAGTGCCATTGAATACCAACAAATAGGCCCAACTAAGCTATTTATCCAATAAGGGAGACCAGTATCTAGATAAATGGCTTTGAAAGGAAGCTCTGGAATGAGAGGACATAGGATGACGTTAAGAGGTGATAGGCTCAGGAGTAATCTGAGGAAATACCTTTTAACAGAAAGGATGATAGATGCATGGAACAGTCTCCCGGAAGAGGTGGTGGAGACAGAGACTGTGCCTGAATTCAAGAAAGCATGGGACAGGCACATGAGATCTCGGGGAGAGGAGGAGATAGTGGATGCTGCAGATGGGCAGACTGAATGGGCCATTTGGCCTTTACCTGCCATCACGTTTCTATAACCATAAAGCTCTATGACCTCACAATGCAGGTGTAAAGATCCTTAGCGTATAGGAAGAGGAGATGCAAATGTTAAGAGCCATGGAGGGGCATAATCGAAAGGAATGTCTAAGTCCGTTTTCAACTAAGTCGCAAGTGGTCCAAAGTAAAAAAAAACATCCTAGGACACATTTTTGAAAAATACATCCAAAATTTTTTTTTGTTTCAAAAATCGTCTAACTATACATCCTGCTGATCTGATCGTCCAAGCTGCTAAATCGTCTATCTTTATACCACATTTTCGCCAAATTTTCATCCGTCAAAAACACCTAGAACAAGCCCTGTTGGACATGGGAGGGGTCTGCAAAGTGATGGACTGAACACCCAGACATGGCACCTAATTAGTGGGGTACCTTACAGGGCACTGCTGTGAACTTCACAAAAAGGGTGCCATGTCTTCATCTCACTACAACTCCCTTATAGGTTAAGGTGAGCCCCCCCAAACCACCTCCAGAATCCCCTAGACCCACTTATCTACCACCCCAATAGCCCTTATGGCTGCAGGAGCCACTTATATGCCAGTACAAAAGGGTTTTGGAGTGTATAGGGGACTGCATATGTTTCAATATCAATGCAGTGATTACAGGGGCTTATGGGCATGGGTCCTCCTCTCCATGGGTCCCTAACCCATCCCCAAGACGGCTTAAGACGCCTCTGTGCTGCACGACTAGGCTTTCCTCTGCCAAGCTGCCAGGTGATGATGTTCTAGAGGCACAATTTTCAAGTTGTGATTAATATTTTTAGGGGGGTCAGTGATCACTGGGGTAGTGTGTGTGGATCTGTATTATGTGTTTGCAGTGCTTATCTGGTCACTTTAGGTGTTTTTTTTGTAACTTAGACCATGTTTCAAATGGTCTAAGTCACAACGTTCAACTTCCATCGATCCTGTGCTGTATAACTTTCGGTTATACGTGCATTACGACTAAATCTAAGCCTGCCCACGTCCCACCCAAATCCCACCCTCGACACTCCTCCTGAAACGCCCCATTTAGCTATGGTGGTTCAGCGGCACTGTGAAGGCCTAGATCAGGGGTGTCAAAGTCCCTCCTTGAGGGCCGCAATCCAGTCGGGTTTTCAGGATTTCCCCAATGAATATGCATGATATCTATTTGCATGCACTGCTTTTATTGTATGCTAATAGATCTCATGCATATTCATTAGGAAAATCCTGAAAACCTGACTGGATTGCGGCCCTCGAGGAGGGACTTTGACACCCGTGGCCTAGATCATTTTTAAATACATCCAAAACCCGGTTTTATTATCGGCACTTGGACGTTTTTGACTGATGATTGTCCAAGTGCCGACTTAGGCCGGTTTATGGACGTTTTTCTCTTTCGTTTATGAGCCCCTTAGTCTACAGGGAGAGAAGGAGCTAGTGGATGCTGCAGATGGGCCATTTGGCCTTTATCTGCCATCATGTTTCTGTGTGTCTGAGAACAGTCCTGACAGCATTTCGTAAAGCACTTGCAAGAAAAATGTACCTCACAGAATTTGCATATTCCCCACTAATGTTTTTCCTGCTCATACAAGCTCATAACTGGCTCAGGGTCATGTTGCCTGTCTTCCATTTATCAGTGAAATAGTGAAGCACTGCCCTGGCCAGATGTACGGAGAGCAGTTCACGCCTCTAGCTCTGAGCAACTGAAACAGATATTCCACCAGTTCAGAGAATGTTGCCACAAAAATGATATCTACCAGGACAATTTACTTATAGAAAGCCATGCTAAGACACAACCATTTTGCAGAGGATTTTTGTTTCCACGCAAGTAGCCAGTGGTTGGAAAGGAGCAGTAAGATTTATTTTTTTTAGATCAAAATCATTGCATGAAAATCAGCTTAAAACCCAGGAATTGCCTTTGCAAGAGATTTACCTCATAAAAACACATGCTAGGGATCATAATCCAGCCCCTAGAAATGGGCCCGCTGGGGTGGCTACCATGGATCCCACCACACAGAGCGTTTCTGATCAGGACAATATACTATACACAAGCATATGAAAATCCATCTGGCTCTTTTAACAGTTTGCTCTACAGGCTTTGTACAGACACTTTATAAGCTACAATTTAATTAATTATTAATAAAGAGCAGTAACCGCGCTGCCTCATCCCTTCTGATCCTCCAAACTCCTTCTCAGAGAGCTGTTTGGGGAATTCTTCAGAGACAGAGAGGAAATCTATTTATAGCCAGGTCATATGCCTTCCACTACTCTTAAGACACAGGCAAAACAAAAAAAAATCTCTTCCTATCCGTCCTCTTTATATCTGGTATAATCAGCTTGTTCTTACAACAGTCGGAAGCCAGATTCACATTAAAATCTTTAACAAATATCGACCTGTGAGCAAGCAGGGCAACGTTTCCTGTCTCTTTGCATTCATCAAGTAGAACTAGGTTGGAAAGAAATAGAACTGTGTCGCCTGGAACCTAATTCTATAAACATAGCTCAAGAATGGGCATGGGAAAAGATCGCCCCCTATGGGTGCCCTTTCTAGGGTCCCGCTTAGCATCGACTCACACTCCCTAGCTTTCGTCGCCACGCTTATGCTTGCTGAAGCCTGGAATGGATGCTGATGCTCAAGTTGGGCGTGAAGACCCAATATTCTTTAACACGCGCGATACCCCTGACATGCTTTTGCCCCTCCCATGGCCAAGCACCCTTTTGATTTGCCGGTGATGGGATTGGGGCACCTTGCGTTATAGAATACTGTGCTGCAAGATGAGGAAGCAAATCCTGTTTGGCGCCAAGAAACATCAATAATTGATCATTAGTTCCTAATTATTGCTCATAATGGCTCATAAGCCAGTTCAGTTGCGTACGCATCTCGGGTTGATGGCCAAATTTGGACACCAAATATAGAATCCAGAGGTTGTTTCTCCCCCTCTTATCCCTTTGTAGGTCTGATCTCTAAAACTGATACAGTACTCAAGGGGGGTGGGTGGGGGGCAGAGATCTGTACAAGTAGGACTTCTCTCAGTGTGCAAGTAACACCTGTGATATACATGAAGAAATGCTCTGCCTCCCCACTAATCTGTCACACTAATTAATTATCCCCATGATCTTTGTGAATCTAATTTTTTTTTTTTTATTTAAAAAATGTATATTCCGCTCTATCAACATTTCTAGGCGGATATAAATAGAGGATCTCTAATCAGAAATCAAAGGATGTAAATTAAAGAATTAAGGTTGCTTATTGGACAGTCCTGCATGGTCTGTATCCCATATATGGTGATTTGATGTAGGTGAGCATCAATGGGAACTCCACTAACTTGGAACATGGGGACGTTAACTATCCAGACTTTACAGTAGATATCCTGCAAAGAATGGGATGGTTGGATAGGCTGGAGTGAGCTCGGACGGCAACTTTAGCATTTGGAACATAGGACAAGACCATTTATATTTACAGTCTACGGCCCAGAAATATCAAAGAAGAAACAAGTTCATCCAATCATGTATTTTTTCATGGGTATAACTTATGGACAGACTACTTTGTTACTATTAACAACAATTACTTAATAAGCTTGACTACTCTTCATTTGTTGACATTGTCTTCTTATCTCTCTCTGTTGGCGTGTCTACTCTGAAGCAGAATTTCCTGTCATCTACCAACAAGATCTTTACCTTCCATGAAGTCGCTTGATAACGGTGAAGATGACTGGACCTAGCACTTACCCTTCTGGCACCCTGCTGGTCGCTTCCATTCACCAGACTGGACCCTGTTGACACCCTCTATCTGAATCCTGTTGCTTATAGTTTATAGTTTGCTTTCTAAACCTTATCTGACTCTACTTATTGAAAGTGTCTTTGTGGAACAGTGTCAAATGGTTTTCCTGAAATCCAGATTTGCCTAATTGTTGGGCTGGCCAGGTAAATGGCTTAACAAGGTGGTATAGCCATACTGGGTTAGACCAATGGTCCATCTAGCCCAGGATCCGGTTTCCAACACTGACCAATCCAGATCACGTGTAGCTGCCAGAAACCCAAAGAGTAGCAACAGTCTGGAATTCCAAAGAGCAGCAACATTCCAGAACCTGAAAAAGTAGCAACATGGACTGATATTATCAGGTTTTATCACCCCTCTGGAGAAAAATATAACACGCAGAAAACTCCAATGCCATCTGGCTACATGGACTAGAGCCTGCCGTGTCCATTTAGGTTCCTACTATATTTTGGAGACAAGGCAGCATAAGACAAAATGCTCCTTGAATAATTTTTGAATTGTTTCTATGGTTTTGGTTTGGAGCACACAGCTTTAAAAATGCCATGTCTAAAGAAGCCTGGGGAGCACATCAACCTCCCCTCACCCACCCCTTTTACAGTTTTTAGCACTGGCTGGGGCGGTAAGAGCTCTGACGAGTGTCGGAGCTGTTACTGCCATGACCGGCGCTAAAAAACACGTTACAGTTTTGTAAAAGCCCCCCCTCCGAGTAACAGTGTTGAGAAGTTTCCTGGTGAAAATTAAAAACCAAAATTGTTCAGTATCCTCCGTAGAACAGCAAATGACAAATGTGAAACCCCCAGAGTCTGACTAAAAAGTCTCTTTCTGAACAAAGAAATATAGCATTGAGCTTTTCAGTAAAAAGGACCAAACAGTAGCAGTGTAAAAAAGATTCATATCACAAGGTCGCATAGCATGCTTTTTGTAAATTAGTATGTACAGTCGTATCTACTTCTCATCTACAAAAGTATTTTCCTCGCTTCGCAGCTACCTACTGAATAAAAGTACTGCTCTCTCTTGCAACTAGGCGCCAAGGATTAAGGCTGGAGGTAACCCATGTGCCAGCCAGTGTTTGGTAAATTCAACCTCCTTGTTATTGTATTATGCACATTGGAAGAGGGAGCTCAGTGCCATGTGCTCTTGGATGACCAGCATATAAGATTGTTTCAGTCTCTGCTAAATTAAAAAAAAAAGAAAGCACTCCCTGACCGCAGCAATTTTCCAACAAGAGTTGGATAAACCCAGAATCTTGCTTAAAATTAAGCCTGTGTCACATGTTTGCAAGGCCGCTACAATCCAACCACCCCATGCCCGTGTTGCATTGCGAAATCTTGTCACCAGATGTTCTCATTATTAGCTATCATCGAGGCTTCACATCTGAGCACCCAAGAGACAATGTGGTTTGATCTTAATGTACAATTATAGAAACATAGCAACACGATGACAGATAAAGGTCAAATGGCCCATCCAGTCTGCTCCTCCTCTCTGTAAGAGATCTCACATGCTTGTCCACACACTTTTTTGGATTCAGACACAGTCTCTGTCTCCACCACCTCTTCCACGAGACTGTTCCAAGCATCTACTACTCATTCTGTAAAAAAGTATTTCCATAGATTACTCCTGAGCCTATCACCTCTTAACCTCATTCTATGCCCTCTCCCTCTGGAGTTTTCTATCAACTGAGACTCACTGATAATTCCTGCATGGGCTGTTTCACTGTACTCTTCCAAAAATAATCAATGAATTTCTTTTGTAAGTGTGGGAGATTACCAAAATGTTAGTCACTGTGTATTACGGATCATTTAGCTCATCATTGCAGAAGATGACTTAATGCTAGATAACTCACTGTGAATCAGTAAACCTTATTACAGATCACAGAATCCAAGAAATGACATTGAATAGTCTGAGCTCACTTCATGATGGTGCTAATGAACCCATGATCAGATCAGTTACGAGCTTACTGGAACACTCTTCTCTTAATATATCATTACGTTCCCTGGTAATATCACAACTCGATTACTGTAATGCCCTTTATCAAGATATCACCCAAAAAGAAAAAAGAAGATTACAAATTATTCAAAACACGGCAGTGAAACTAATACATAATGCAAAAAAATTCAAATACATTACCCCCTTCTTATAAAATCACACTAGCTCCCAATTACTCATCGTATTACATATAAAATTTTACTACTTATTTTTAAAATCAAACTAACACATACACCTGGATTCATTGACAGACTTCTTATCTCACACTGTCCAACTAGAACACTTCGATCAGGCAACCAACATGTTCTGGTGATCCCTTCCCCGCGACATCTATTCTACGATACCACCAGAAAGAAAATCTTCTCCGTTACAGCATCTACAGTGTGGAACTCTTTGCCCTCTCATCTCCGGGAGGAAATTCCAATGGACAGATTTAAAACCAACTTAAAGACCTTCCTTTTTAAGGACGCCTATGACAAGTAGACGCTAGAGTTCAAGTAGAAGGAAGAACCTATCCCCCCCCCCCCCGCTATTGACCTTTTATGTCTCTCTCTCCTATTACAAATTTCACTTCTTCCCTAATCCTCTTGTTTTTTATATGTTGTCTAAGTCTTATTGTCCAATGTCTTCCCCTTTGATTTTAATAGCTATGACTTTGTACACCGCTTAGACAGTTTTTTAAGTGGTATATCAAATTTTAAATAAAACTTGAAAACTATAAGAATGCGGAAATGTTGGGGTCCATTTACTAAGCAATACTTAGCGCACCCTTCCGTGGCCATTAACAAAAACTAGCGTGTGAGCCGTTAACACTACAAGCAAATTCTTTAAAATCCACCTAAAGTTGAGCACCTATATTGGTACACCTAGCTGATATAGGTGCCTAACTTAATTAATACGCTTAATCGGCCCTGATAATTGTGCTTCGCGTCACACTATAGAGCTTTCAAATTTCAGGTGTACTTTATAGCATTAGGCCCTAAGGGCTGATTTTATAAATGGCGCCTACAACAAATGGCACTGGGCCGTGTCTCAATCACACTTAGGCACCGTTTACGGAATCGCGGCTAGCGGCGCCTATGTAAAAACTTAGGCGCCTGAAATGTAGGACAGGGTTTTAAAGGCCTACATTTCGAGTGCCTAAGTCATGCCCCATCCACTTAGGCATTGGGCGCAACTAAGCACCATGCAATAATAGCTTTTATAGAATCAGATAGGCACCTATTAGTTAATTAATTTCTTTCTTCTTTTTTTTTTAGCAATTATTTAGCCTATTGAGGGCATTTTGTCTATTGAGGGCTCACACGCTAATCCCACGCTAATCAGATAGCACCCTGTACTGTGGCTGTGCTGATGCATGATGTGATGCCCATGCTCTACCCTCCAGACACACCCTCTCCCCAAAAATAAATCAGAAATACTTTTTAGCACTGTGGTTTGCATGCACACATTGAGACTTTACTGCAGAATGCCTCGCCACTGCCTGCAGAAGCTTTTAAGCTGTAGTAAGCATGCTAGCGATTAAGAATATACTGACGTCATTTGCGTTACGCATAAACAAAACGTCTAAACGCCTAATGGTGTCCCAAAGAAATGACTTCTTATAAAAAAATTTTAAAACTCAACAGTGCACCCAGGGAACAAACGTGCCATTAGGTTAAACCACTACACCATCTTCATCGGTCTCTACAATATTCTATTTAAATAGTTCATCTACTTTTGTTTACTTTTCACCACTCTACAAATTCGCAGTCGAATGGCTTAAAGACTTGGCTGAATGTCGGCAGGGACTGCTTCCGACATGTTTCACCTACGGGCTTTTTCAAGGATCCGTCCCCTTTGCAAAACCGTCCATTTCTAAGACTGCATACCTTTTAGAGTCAAAAGTGATTAAGAATAGCCCATACCGGGTCAGACCAATCCTCCATCTAGCCCAGGATCCTACTTCCAATAGTGGTCGATCCAGGTCACAAGTACCTGGCAGAATCCTAAGGAGTAGCGACATTCCATGTTACCAATCCCAAGGACTTTTTCTATCAATAGCAGACTATGGCATTTCCTCCAGGAGTCCTTGTGAAAAGACCCTTTAATGCCTTCTCAGCACTAAAAAAGTTAGAAGTTAGGAAAAATAATCTCGGTATAAGGTTTTTTTTTTTCATTATAATGATTGTCACTTAAACTATTCATTTTCATGAAAAGAAGGTTTTGCTAGCTTTAACATAATTAAATATAAATAACAAAGTAGGCAGAGCACATTGACGATGCAAATTTCCACAAAAGATAATCAGGCATCGTTTGCTCCCTATCAAGAGAATTCCCCCCACCGAGCTCTAAATCAGAGCCTATTATCATGATTGCAACCAAAAGAAGCACAAGATCATTTGAGCCCTACATTTGGCATCTGGAATTGTCAGTTTGACGCTTCGTCTGGATTTCACAGTCCTCTAAACATTTCTGAAGCAAAAGGAAACTGTCAAGAGTTATTCCCTTTAAAGGTTCAGCACCCAGAACGCTTTGAAGTCATCCGTATACAATATTCTTTCAAACAGGTGCACTTTCTATCCACAGAAGGAAAGCCTACTTCAAAAAACAAATGCTCTGTAGTTTAAAATGTTCTTTTTTTAAGGGCAGTCACCGTGAACGATAAAAGAAATTCATAAATAAGGCTAAAGCAAACTTTCAGAAAAATGCCACGGAGCCCCCATATACACTGATTCCCCCCTTCCCCTCCCCATTGCCTGATCTAGTTCCAAATTCATCTGTCCCAGGTGGAGAATTTGGGGGAAGGGTCATATTTGCAACCTCTCTTAGCTCTCGGTTTTTATCATCAGTAAAGGGGTAGGGGGAGGGGAGGGAAGAGCTGCTTCTCGCACTTACAGGATGCACAAAAGACTGGACCTGGCCCGGCAGAGACCATTGTGTGCATGCAGCAGGAAAACCCTCCAAGACAGTTGCTCCCCTCCCCCCCTTCCCTAGCCCTGCTGAGGGTTTAGCCAGGATTCAGTGGAGCACCCATAAGGCACAATAGAAACCTGAACCCAGGAGAGGCTTTGAGCTCCGGCCACGCACTACCAGCCAGCTGCACACAAAGGTCGCTCTCCGGAGCCCCGGGGGCACGTCCTGCAGTTTCAAAGGCAAGAATGCATACGGGACCCCCCCCCCCCAGCTCTGCTCACCTGCCCTGGCGCCGGCCACGCAAGCCCACAGCAGCAAGAGAAGGGCGTCCATGAGTCCGGTGGTGCTGAACCCCATGCGGGCTGCCTGACAGCTCTGGAGGAGCTCTAGCCCTCCTCCTCCTCCTCCTCCCGAGGCATAGACCATGGCTCCATATGACGAGGGGTGCGACTGGGGGGTGCACGACGGCCAGATGGTCCCCTGCTCCTCTTCCGGCCACCCCCCTCCCTGCTGAGGCTGGGGAGGCAGTCTGGCCTCAGACACTGGCAGTTGCAGGCAGGAGGCAGACTGGGCAGCTTCTGCACCCCGATGCCATCCCCGTCTCCCCCCTCCCCACGGATCCACTTAGACAGATCCCTATCCGAAAGCTGGAGGCACCGGTAGAGCATCGGTCCTTTGAACGCGGTACTAGACTGGTGCCCTTAGCCCCTCACATGCCTAAGCTTTCTAGAGAGCCTGGGCGCTACCATTCGGTGCCATAGACTGGCATATGTTTACCCCTGCTGGTGAAATATTCTTGCAAGATCTTTTGCATGTTGCCTACTTCTTTTCAGCGCTTAGCCCGTTGGCAGAGAGGGCACCTGCTAGGGATGCCAGTGCTAGGTTCGAGGTGCCCCTTGCCCGTCCTTCTAAGGATCTGATGCAGAACGAGAGTGATTAAAAGCATTCTTTGAGGCTTTCTGGAGTGCTTTGGGGATGGGGGACGTCTCTTTTTTGCTTTGTCTCGTCTAGATTTGTGTAAGCCATTCAGATAATGGGTGATCTGGTATCAACCAACGGCAAAAACTTTCCTTGTTATCTTAACATAACATGCATACATAACATAAAATCAATTTCTAGACCGCCTAACCGTCAAGTTCTCTGCGGTTTACAAAAGATTAAATAATAACCTACAATTGGATGTGAAAGAAAGAAAACCTATAACTAGAATGAAATATCAATTACTCAAACATCTAGAGAGCAAATGAGTGTTTAGCTTTTTTTCTCATATGTAAATAAGAGATAGACGTCAGTAATAATTGTGTAAAGTCCTTGTCCCAAAGAGCTGCCTGGTAAGAAAGAGGGCAAAGTTCATGATAGAAGATTTAAAAATCTAAGTTACATTTCAAGTTCCTCTTGTGCACCAAGGCTATAAAAATGGCCTGTTTTGTGTTAATGGCTATTGTGCCATAAATGGAAAATGGCTATTAGCAAGTGGCCTTTCAAGCCAATGTGCACTGAAGCCCTTACAAGCGTCTGTTTTGAAGGCCAGGTATATAAAAAAAATTTAAATAAATAATCCTGCAATAAAGTAGCTGCAGTAACTGATTATTGCCCCCTCTTTGTCCTCCCAAACACCTCCCCACCACCCACAGAGAGTGTTTTTTTTAATTGTAGAGAACATTTGTGTGTACAGATTTGGAACTTAGGGCAGGACAGCTGGGCATGAAGTAGTGTTCCTTAGGGATTGTGCATTTACCCATCAGTGGCATAGCGAGGGTGAGAGGCACCCCTCCCCCAACTTCATCTCCACCCCTACTCCTTCCCCCATCCCCCCTGCTGCACACGCACCCCCCTCTTCTCCCGCCACGAGCAATAACTCCAATGTGCTCCTTGCGACCCCGGCGGCTCTTCCTATGCATGGTACCCAGGAGTGACGTCAGCGGGAGAGCTGACGCGGTGGTGAGGAATACGTTGAAGTTGTTGCTCGCAGTGGTGAACAACTAGAGATACGAGGAAAGGAAGGGGTGCACATGTGGCGAAGGGAGGCATGGGAAGAGGCGGAGGGGGCGCCGAGAAAGAAACGTGCTCCGGCCTATCACAGCCTCCAGAAGCGCGTTCCATGTATCCACCACCCTTTGGGTGAAAAAGAACTTCCTAGCGTTTGTTCTAAACCTGTGTAGTTGGTGGGCAGGGTTTATTCCCGCACGTCATTGGCGGGCGTCGAATGTGCCGTCCGCAAAGCACATGCAAGCTCAAAAGAAAGGGGGGAGAGGTGGACACAGTTTTTCTTTTGCTGGCCCCATGCGTTGGAGATTTTTAAAAAGGAATGATTTGTGACCGACCACAGTAAAGCCAGATTATCGAACAGAACACCCTTTAATCCCACGGGTTAAAACCACAGGCTCGCAATGCGCTTTTTACAGAATATATTTTAAAAATGAATTCTTACGTATATGTGAAGTTAATTTGCAGTTTTATTTTTAATTTTGATGGTCGTTTTACATGGGGTTATAACCGCGATACTGATATTTCAGGGCAGAAGAGGGCCGGAGAGTCAGCAAGGATAGTAAGCGACTGGTCCTCTGCAGTTGCTTTTTTGCGGATCGGCAACCTCAATCGGTGTTTCTTCTTAGTGAATCGATCGTTTCCTACTTTTGCATGCCATTTGCCCTCATTTGCATGGGCGGAACGGATCGGGTAGGAGATTGATCGGGCAGAAGTTTAGTGAATCGGGTCGGGGGAATGATTGCAAAACCGGTAAAACCGGTTTCGCGATTGTCGGGACACGATCGGAAGGTTTAGTGAATCAAGCCCTACTTCACAAGTGTCATTCATCTTGCCGTAAACCGCGACGATTCCCTGTTGAAAAATGCCAGATGTAAGACGTTGTGTTGTATTTTGTAGGGGGGGGGAGGGTGCATGCCCTATTCCTGCGCGCTCTCTAGTTAGCCCGCGGTAATGTAGCTTCGCTAAGGGCTCCTTGTAGAAAGGTGCGCTAGCATTCTTAGCATACGCACCGGATTAGCGCGCTCTAGCCAACAAACAACTGCCTGCTCAAGAGGATGCGGTAGCGGCTAGCACGCGTGCACCATCCCACGCATTAAGGCCCTAGCGCGGCTTTGTAAAAGGAGCCCTAAATGATTAGAGCAGGAAGGGCCACTTTCAAACAGCTGTATTTTCTTTTAAGGGTAGTCACAGTAAAAGATAAAAGAAATTCATACATAAGAATGCTAAAGCCAGACTCGACTTTCAGAGCAAACTTTCCCAATGATGCCTGGCCTTGCACTACTGCTTCTCATTTCTATAGTGCCATTGGAATCTCCCCAGTGTCCGGTCCGGTTCCGGTGCTCGTCTTAATTTCTGGGAAGGGTCATATCTGCACAGCCTGATTTTAACATCAGTCAGTAAAGGTGTGTGTGTGTGGGGGGTGGGGGGGGGTGGAAAGAGCTGCTTCTCTGTTGTGAAACGCACGCAAGACTGGCCCTGGCCCGGCAGAGACCAGAAACATTACAAGGCCATTGTGTGCCTGCAGCAGGAAAACCCTCCAACCCAGTCGCTCCCTTCCCCCCTCCCCTAGCGCTGGTGGGGGTTTAGCCATTGTAAGCCTGGAGCCAGATCCTGGGCTAAGAATTTCCCCTCTCTTGACAGAAGGGGCTTAGAGGAGTCCCTCCCTGCCCCTCCTTTGCAGAAAATCGGCTTTCAGCGGCCGAATATTAATGTGGCATCTTAGGAGAGAGGCACCATCTGCTCCCCAGAACCCAACACTGTCCACTGCCTGGTACCATCTCCGGATGGCAGAAATGGCAGTTATGCGATCAGTCCGAAGCCGAAACCCAAGAGTTCGGCCATTGAATCTTCGTCCCCAAACTTCCCGGGACCCTCAGCTCCAAGCCTGCCTCCCTCCCCTCCCAACTTTAGCCCAAATCTGGCATCCCCTCTCCAAGAAAGCCTCCCAAGCCAGGAACGAGCAGGAGCCGTACTGCCAGGGGTGGCCCTGCAATACCTCCCTGGCACCGGAATGGCTCACCCACCTCCCTCCCCAACCGCTCCTGAGTGGCTGCAGCCCCCAGCCCCTGGCTCTACCAGCCAGCTGCACACAAAGGTCGCTCTCCGGAGCCCCGGGGGCACGTCCTGCAGTTTCAAAGGGTAGAATGCAAACGGGACCCCCCCCCCCCCCCCCCAGCTCTGCTCACCTGCCCTGGCGGCGGCCACGCAAGCCCACAGCAACAAGAGAAGGGCGTCCATGGTGGTGCTGAACCCCGTGCGGGCTGCCTGACAGCTCTGGAGGAGCTCGAGCCCTCCTCCTCCTCCTCCCGAGGCATAGACCATGGCTCCATACGACGAGGGGTGCGACTGGGGGGTGCACGACGGCCAGATGGTCCCCTGCTCCTCTTCCGGCCACCCCTGTCCCTGCTGAGGCTGGGGTGGCACGGCAGTCCGGGCTCAGATAATGGCAGCTACAGGCAGGAAGCAGACTGGGCAGCTTCTGCACCCCGATGCCATCCCCGTCTCCCCCCTCCCCACGGATCCACTTAGACTGATCCCTATCTGAAAGCTGGAGGCACCGGCAGTCCTTTGGACGCGGTACTAGACTGGTGTCCTTAGCCCCTTTCATGCCTAAGCTTTCTAGAGAGCCTGGGCGCTGCCATTCGGTGCCATAGACTGGCATATGTTTACCCCTGCTGGTGAAATATTCTTGCAAGATCTTTTGCACGTTGCCTACTTCTTTTCAGCGCTTAGCCCGTTGGCAGAGAGGGCACCTGCTAGGGATGCCAGTGCTAGGTTCGAGGTGCCCCTTGCCCGTTCTTCTAAGGATCTGATGCACAAGAAAGCTAGAAAAATGCACCAGCCCGACTGAATACATCTCTTCCAGCTTTCCAGTGTGCTGTGGTGCTATGGTTGTCGGGGGTTGGGGGGAAGGGGGTTGGGATGATCGTTTTGGGTGGGTTTTTTTTGTTTGTTTGGGTTTTTTGTTGTTGCTTCGTCTTGTCTAGATTTATGCAAATAATTCAGATATATGTGATCTGAATCAATCAATAGCCATTATTATTTTGGGGAGAGAAAAATTAAGCTGCTGTAAAAAGTGATGTCGGTGTGCCCTTCCAGAGGGGGTTTCCATAAAAATGGCTTCTTTTCTTCTTAATTAAAGGCTCTGCACGATTGTTCATTAATCATTCAAAGAGGACAGAGGTATAAGAATCCCAAGTCTTTAAAAATATTAACCACAGTAAAAGTTAGCCATTCAGCCCAAACGTTTTCACATACATTGGCTAGGAACCACTCCATGCCTGAGTAATTCTGTTCTAAGTAGCTTAGTAAAAACGCCCCTAAATTATTTTAACTTAAACTTACAGGCTGAAACTTATTTGAGAAATTACTTACAAAGATGACCAGATGCACTGAAAGTTTTGGAGGAATGGGGTTCTATTTTGTATCTATAGGGGAAATGCATAGTAGACAGGCCCCTAAATCAGAAAAGAGAGTCCTTAAATGTAATGAAATGATTAGCACTTACTTAGTGGTCCTTTCAATAAGCTACATTAAGCCTAGTGCAGACTTACTGCAGCTTAGAACATACTGGGTCAGACCAGTATCCTGTTTCCAAGAATGGCCAATCCACCTGGCAAAAACCCACATAGTAGCAAGATTCCAGAATCCCAAAGAGTAACAGGATTCCATATAGAATCCCAAAGAGCAGCAACATTCCAGGCTGCCGATCCCAGGGTAAGCAGTGGCTTCCCCGCGTCTGTCAACAGGAGACTATGGACTTTTCCTCCAGAACTTTTTAAGCCTAGCTATGCTAACTGCTCTTGTAATATCTTCTAGCAACCGAGATGCAGAGCTTGACTGTTCCTTCAGTGAATACATTGTCTATTTGTTTTAGATATATTTCCATGTAACTTCATTGCATGTTGTAGTCTTTGCCATTTTGGAATGAGTGAAAAATTGATCCACTTGTATCCATTCTACACCACATAGGATTTTGTAGACCTCAGTCATCTCTTTTCTGAGCTGAAGAGCTCCCAACCTCTTTAGTCTTGAAACATGAGGATGTTACTGGCCGGACTTTATGGTAGATATCCTGCAAACAGGATGGTTGGATAGGCTGGAGTGAGCTTGGATGGCAACTTCAGCAGTTGGAACCTAGGACAATACCAGGTGGACTTTATAGTCTATGGCCCAGAAATATCAAAGAAGAGACAAGTTAATCTAATCATATATTTTTAATGGGTATAACTTATGGGCAGACTGGATGGATCGTTCAGGTCTTTATCTGCCGTCATGTACTATGAAACTATGTTACCTGGCAGAAACCCAAAGAGTAGCAACATTCCAGAGCTGAGATTGTGATGTCATAATGCCTCATTCCACCAGTGCCTAAGAGCCAACCTCAGCAGTGATGTCACAATGGCTTGATTAGATGGCAACTTCAGCAGTCGGAACCTAGGACAATACCAGGTGGACTTTACAGTCTATGACCCAGAAATATTTAATCATGTATTTTTAATGGGTATAACTAATGGGCAGACTGGATGGACCGTTCAGGTCTTCATCTGCCATCATTTACTATGTTACCTGGCAGAAACCCAAAGAGTAGCAACATTCCAGAGCTGAGATTGTGATGTCACAATGCCTCCTCATTCCACCAATGCCAAAGAGCCAATCTCAGCAGTGATGTCACAATGGGTTGATTAGATGGCAACTTCAGCAGTCGGAACCTAGGACAATACCAGGTGGACTTTACAGTCTATGACCCAGAAATATTTAATCATGTATTTTTAATGGGTATAACTAATGGGCAGACTGGATGGACCGTTCAGGTCTTCATCTGCCGTCATTTACTATGTTACCTGGCAGAAACCCAAAGAGTAGCAACATTCCAGAGCTGAGATTGTGATGTCACAATGCCTCCTCATTCCACCAATGCCAAAGAGCCAATCTCAGCAGTGATGTCACAATGGGTTGATTAGATGGCAACTTCAGCAGTCGGAACCTAGGACAACACCAGGTGGACTTTACAGTCTATGACCCAGAAATATTTAATCATGTATTTTTAATGGGTATAACTAATGGGCAGACTGGATGGACCGTTCAGGTCTTCATCTGCCGTCATTTACTATGTTACCTGGCAGAAACCCAAAGAGTAGCAACATTCCAGAGCTGAGATTGTGATGTCACAATGCCTCCTCATTCCACCAATGCCAAAGAGCCAATCTCAGCAGTGATGTCACAATGGGTTGATTAGATGGCAACTTCAGCAGTTGGAACCTAGGACAACACCAGGTGGACTTTATAGTCTATGACCCAGAAATATTTAATCATGTATTTTTAATGGGTATAACTAATGGGCAGACTGGATGGACCGTTCAGGTCTTCATCTGCCGTCATTTACTATGTTACCTGGCAGAAACCCAAAGAGTAGCAACATTCCAGAGCTGAGATTGTGATGTCACAATGCCTCCTCATTCCACCAATGCCAAAGAGCCAATCTCAGCAGTGATGTCACAATGGGTTGATTAGATGGCAACTTCAGCAGTTGGAACCTAGGACAACACCAGGTGGACTTTACAGTCTATGACCCAGAAATATTTAATCATGTATTTTTAATGGGTATAACTAATGGGCAGACTGGATGGACCGTTCAGGTCTTCATCTGCCGTCATTTACTATGTTACCTGGCAGAAACCCAAAGAGTAGCAACATTCCAGAGCTGAGATTGTGATGTCACAATGCCTCCTCATTCCACCAATGCCAAAGAGCCAATCTCAGCAGTGATGTCACAATGGGTTGATTAGATGGCAACTTCAGCAGTTGGAACCTAGGACAACACCAGGTGGACTTTATAGTCTATGACCCAGAAATATTTAATCATGTATTTTTAATGGGTATAACTAATGGGCAGACTGGATGTACCGTTCAGGTCTTCATCTGCCGTCATTTACTATGTTACCTGGCAGAAACCCAAAGAGTAGCAACATTCCAGAGCTGAGATTGTGATGTCACAATGCCTCCTCATTCCACCAATGCCAAAGAGCCAATCTCAGCAGTGATGTCACAATGGGTTGATTAGATGGCAACTTCAGCAGTTGGAACCTAGGACAACACCAGGTGGACTTTATAGTCTATGACCCAGAAATATTTAATCATGTATTTTTAATGGGTATAACTAATGGGCAGACTGGATGGACCGTTCAGGTCTTCATCTGCCGTCATTTACTATGTTACCTGGCAGAAACCCAAAGAGTAGCAACATTCCAGAGCTGAGATTGTGATGTCACAATGCCTCCTCATTCCACCAATGCCAAAGAGCCAATCTCAGCAGTGATGTCACAATGGGTTGATTAGATGGCAACTTCAGCAGTTGGAACCTAGGACAACACCAGGTGGACTTTACAGTCTATGACCCAGAAATATTTAATCATGTATTTTTAATGGGTATAACTAATGGGCAGACTGGATGGACCGTTCATGTCTTCATCTGCCGTCATTTACTATGTTACCTGGCAGAAACCCAAAGAGTAGCAACATTCCAGAGCTGAGATTGTGATGTCACAATGCCTCCTCATTCCACCAATGCCAAAGAGCCAATCTCAGCAGTGATGTCACAATGGGTTGATTAGATGGCAACTTCAGCAGTTGGAACCTAGGACAACACCAGGTGGACTTTATAGTCTATGACCCAGAAATATTTAATCATGTATTTTTAATGGGTATAACTAATGGGCAGACTGGATGGACCGTTCAGGTCTTCATCTGCCGTCATTTACTATGTTACCTGGCAGAAACCCAAAGAGTAGCAACATTCCAGAGCTGAGATTGTGATGTCACAATGCCTCCTCATTCCACCAATGCCAAAGAGCCAATCTCAGCAGTGATGTCACAATGGGTTGATTAGATGGCAACTTCAGCAGTCGGAACCTAGGACAATACCAGGTGGACTTTACAGTCTATGACCCAGAAATATTTAATCATGTATTTTTAATGGGTATAACTAATGGGCAGACTGGATGGACCGTTCAGGTCTTCATCTGCCGTCATTTACTATGTTACCTGGCAGAAACCCAAAGAGTAGCAACATTCCAGAGCTGAGATTGTGATGTCACAATGCCTCCTCATTCCACCAATGCCAAAGAGCCAATCTCAGCAGTGATGTCACAATGGGTTGATTAGATGGCAACTTCAGCAGTCGGAACCTAGGACAACACCAGGTGGACTTTACAGTCTATGACCCAGAAATATTTAATCATGTATTTTTAATGGGTATAACTAATGGGCAGACTGGATGGACCGTTCAGGTCTTCATCTGCCGTCATTTACTATGTTACCTGGCAGAAACCCAAAGAGTAGCAACATTCCAGAGCTGAGATTGTGATGTCACAATGCCTCCTCATTCCACCAATGCCAAAGAGCCAATCTCAGCAGTGATGTCACAATGGGTTGATTAGATGGCAACTTCAGCAGTTGGAACCTAGGACAACACCAGGTGGACTTTATAGTCTATGACCCAGAAATATTTAATCATGTATTTTTAATGGGTATAACTAATGGGCAGACTGGATGGACCGTTCAGGTCTTCATCTGCCGTCATTTACTATGTTACCTGGCAGAAACCCAAAGAGTAGCAACATTCCAGAGCTGAGATTGTGATGTCACAATGCCTCCTCATTCCACCAATGCCAAAGAGCCAATCTCAGCAGTGATGTCACAATGGGTTGATTAGATGGCAACTTCAGCAGTTGGAACCTAGGACAACACCAGGTGGACTTTATAGTCTATGACCCAGAAATATTTAATCATGTATTTTTAATGGGTATAACTAATGGGCAGACTGGATGGACCGTTCAGGTCTTCATCTGCCGTCATTTACTATGTTACCTGGCAGAAACCCAAAGAGTAGCAACATTCCAGAGCTGAGATTGTGATGTCACAATGCCTCCTCATTCCACCAATGCCAAAGAGCCAATCTCAGCAGTGATGTCACAATGGGTTGATTAGATGGCAACTTCAGCAGTTGGAACCTAGGACAACACCAGGTGGACTTTATAGTCTATGACCCAGAAATATTTAATCATGTACTGGATGGACCGTTCTGGTCTTCATCTGCTGTCATTTACTATGTCACTATGTTACTATCCCCCCTTATCATTTTGGTCACTCTTCTTTGAACCTTATCTACAGTAATTCCACCATATCTTTTTGAGCTATGGTGACCAGAATTGAACGTAGTATTCAAGGTGAAGTCTATTAGGTTAAGTCCTTCCTCTAAGAAATACGCGGCTTCTCTATGACTGCTTGTGACCTGCTTCTCTGACAGCTTCAAATGGCCGGTGCTGCTTTGCTATGACTGCTTTAGGTCACTCTTGAACTGCTTGTCTCTGACTGCTTGCTCCGTTTTAATGGCACCAGTCACTTCTTACATTACCCGTAGAAGCTCCGACAGAAAGCTTCTTCTATACAGTAGGTGATGGCATCAGACTGATCATCTCACTGATGGAATAGCTGCAGAAATTTCAAATTCCATTTTCTCTTTGTACAGAAATTCATTTTAGCTCATAAAATGAGTAGGTACAAATATGGGTTCATGCAGCACAGCGGCATTTGGTTATTGTAATCCAATCACTGGTATCTCATCCTGCAAAGGATTCCAGGGCTCAGTTTTCAAAAGCAAATATCCTTAGAGAATACTAAAAAAAAAATGACCCTATTCTGTTGTTACAACTTTCAGCCTAAGCTGGCATTTTGAGGCAGAAAAGACAGGTGTAAATGTCGGAGCTGAAATGTTGGCACTTAAGCACACAACTTACCCTATGCTTAAAGCTTGATGACTGTGTGATCCACCCGTATCTCACCTATTCCTCACCCCTACCTCCCCTAAAGCACTTAAGCACCAGAGTAACACCTAAGAACATAAGAATAGCTTTACTGGGTCCATCTAGCCCAGTAGCCCATCTTCATGGAGGCCAATCCAGGTCACTAGTACCTGGCAAAAATCCAAATAGTAGCAGCATTCCTTGCTACTGATCTAGAGTAAGCAGCAATTTTCCACATGTTTGTCTCAACAGCAAACTATAGACTTTTCCTCCAGGAATTTGTCCAAGCTTTTTTTTAAAACTAGTTACCACTCTTACTACACCCTCTGGCAACATATTCCAGAGCTTAACTATTCCCTGCGTGAACAAATATTTCCTCCTATTGGTTTAAAAAGTATTACACTGTGACTTCATCGAGTGTCCCCCCTAGTCTTTTGTAAATCTTGATGCAGTAAAAAAAAAAAAAATTGATCCACTTGTACCCGTTCTGCACCACTCAGGATTTTGTAGACTTCAATCATATCTCTTCAGTCTTTCCTCATACAAGAGGAGTTCCATCCCTTTTATCATCTTGGTTGCTCTTTTTTTTTAACCTTTTTCTAGTGCTGCTATATCTTTTTTTGAGATAAGGATACCAGAACTGTACACAATACTCCAGGTGAGGTCACACCATGGAGCGATACAGAGGCATTATAACATTCTGAGTCTTGCTTACCGTCCCTTTTCTAATAATTCCTGGCATCTTGCTTGCTTTCTTGGCTGCTGACCCACCCCCCCCCCCCCCCCCCAAGGTGGACCCTAGCATCCGGTAACTATGATTTGGGTTATTCCTCCCAATGTGCATCACTTTGCATTTGTCCACATTAAATTTCATCTGCACTATATAGAATTAGATGGATGGTGGGTAAGTCTATAAGGAGTGCAGGTGTGCCCTAGTGGTTCGAGCTGCTGCCTCAGCATCCTGGAGTTGTATGTTTGATCCCAGCCTGCCCCCTGTGACTCTAGGCACATCATTTCACTCTCCTTTGCCCCAGATATCATAGTTTGATTGTGAGCCTGCTGGGACAGATAGGGAAAAATACTTAAGAGTATGTGATTACTGTTGAGTGTATTGGAAACCATTTTGGGTGACTCTCTTCATGAAAAGGCAGTTACTAAATCCCAATAAAAAAATAAGTGGGTGCCAAGAATTAGTCATTTAGAGAGCACAGAGAATTTTGTTTTTTTTTTGCAAAATGGCACTTAATGAAATAAGCTCACCCTCTTTTCAGCTCCAGTGGCAAAATAACGCTCAGAATTTAGGAAGCTGGTTGGCCTGAGAACTTTTCAGCATCCCCTTGTATGTAATAGAAGAGAACTAAGTATAGGACAATCAAGCCCTTGTGACATCACTGATGAGGCTGGCTCTTATTGGTGGAATGAGGCATTATGACATCACAATGCCAGCTCTGGTTACCAGACACTAAAACTGTTCACACCACGAGGGGGGGGGTGCTAAAAAGATCTCAGCCCAACCAAGAAGAAAACGACATGGATATGGTTCAATCAATGTCAAAACGGAGAATTTTGTTTCTGCAAATGAAATAAGCTCACACTCTTCAGCTCCAGTGGCAAAATAATGCTCAGAATTTAGGAAGCTGGTTGGTTGGGCTGAGACCCTTTTAGCATCCCCTCATATGCAATAAAAGCGAGCCAAGTATAGGACAATCGAGCCCTTGTGACATCACTGATGAGGTTGGCTCTTATTGGTGGAATGAGGCATTATGACATCACAATCTCAGCTCTGGTTACCAGAGAGAAAAACTCTTCACACTACCAGAAGAGAATGAGGTTGATATGGGTCAATCAATGATCTGAAACAATGTCAAAACAGATAATTTTATTTCTGCAAATGAAATAAGCTCACACTCTTTTCAGCTACAAATAACGCTCAGAATTTAGGAAGCTGATTGTTTGGGCTGAGAACTTTACAGCACCCCCTCATACATACATAATTTTTCAAAATTCCCAGAAACTATCCTCAGTTTTTGAAAGAGGTAGCCCTGGTTTCAGTGTATAAACTCTTGAAATGTGTCTCTTGGCTTACATATGTGGCTAACTTTCTGTCCTCAGACATGTCAGATGTTTTGTTCTTACCATTTGGGTCTCATTTAACTTTAGAGTCATATTGACTATGGCGTTCCTTCCAAAAATATGTTCTCCCTTACTGTTTTTTTTCCTTCAAATATGTCACAACTTTCACATGACATTAAATGGATAGGATTCCAGGGCTTTTTTTTTTTTTTTTTAATTGCCAAGCAACGGCACAGCCAGTGCGAAAGACTCTGTTTCCTGGAAAACCTACTGTATGATGCTGTCACATTAATATCACAGGAAGTCAACCTACACTTCCAGCCATGCAGTATAAATATACAAGTAGTAAGGAGCATTGGCTGGTAGAGGGGGGGGGGGAGCAGGGATTTAGCAGGACACCAGATTCATTAAAGATAAATGTTGCAAAATAAGAAGCAAACATATGAGGGGAGTGCCGAAAAGTTCTCAGCCCAACCCACCAACTTCCTAAATTCTGCCACTGGAGCTGAAAAGAGTATGTCACTTGCAGAAATAATATTCTCTGTTTTTTGACATTGTTTCAGATCATTGGTTGAACCATGTCCACCTCATTCTCTTCTTGGTTGGTCTGAGAACTTCTCATCACCCCCCTTGTTTGCTGTGACTCTGCAAAGTGTGGCTCGGCTTAGATAAGGAGAGTGTGGCATAGTGGTTACAGCAGGGGTGTCCAATGTCGGTCCTCGAGGGCCGCAATCCAGTCGGGTTTTCAGGATTTCCCCAATGAATATGCATGAGATCTATTAGCATACAATGAAAGCAGTGCATGCAAATAGACCTCATGTATATTCATTGGGGAAATCCTGAAAATCCGACTGGACTGCGGCTCTCGAGGACCGACATTGGACACCCCTGGGTTACAGTGATAACCTCAGGTTGTTCAAAGCACCCCACACTGCTTCTTGTGGCCCTGAGCAAGTCACCTAATCCTCCACTACCATGAGCCCAGATAGAGAAATTGCTTCCAGTACCTCTATGTAAACTGCTTTGAGTGTGGTTGTAAAATTATAAAAAGGCCATCTACAAGTCCTAATCCCTTTCCCATATATAAATCTCTCCAGTGTGGTTACACTGTATCATTTATAGCACTGGCTCTATAAGGGTTGGGGGGGGGGGGGTTCTCTTTTTACTCATGCCTCACGTATGCTTTGCAGTGAGGTCCAGACTGAGAATTTTCTCTGAGCCAGAGCAAGGGATTTTTTTTTTTTCCTTCTGACATTATGATGGGTCAAAGGGCAAGAAAAAGATCATGAAATGTGGGGTCCAATAACTTTGTTGGAATTAGCATTGGAAGACTAGGTTGAAAGGAGATTATAAGGTACATTATGTTCCTGATTCCTACTTTTACCATTCCAGCAACTCAAAAAAAAGTCACCATTGGAGCTACTCATTTTCCCTTCCAGCTGAAGACGTGTTCTCATAGCCTCAAAATGACGAAACAAAGCAGCCCATCGTCCTCACTGATCTATCAACCCTCCTCCATGGCTCTTCTGCTTTCAATGCAAAACTCTAAGTCCTTTGCTTGCCTCTTAATTCGCCTTCACTACCAGGGTGACATGCACACAGCAAGACGATTGCCCTCTTGCCAACGTCGTGCATCTCTCCTGGAGCTTCAGTGGCTTCACTCTCTTAAATATTGCTTCCTTACACTGAATGCCTTCTGTACAATTTATTGTCACTGCACTTGGGCACCTGGAGGTTAAAACATTCTCACTCACTGAATGGTACAATAGTTTGAAAGTTATTCTCTGGAGATGAATAAACCAAAGCATGTCTAGTTTCGGAAGGCACCCTTTGTCCTGTTCTTTTCCTCTGGGGACCAGCAGTTATCGAGTAAGATGCTTGATCTTTTCATGTATTTGCACGATTCAGTCATTTACCTTTTTTTTTTTCCTTGTCTGATAAGTCTTTCCTTGCAAGGCATTAACCTTTAATCCACTCTCTGAATCTCTTCCATTTATGGTCAGTTCTTTTAATTTAAAAACCTGCAGTGCCTTGTACATTTTTTTCACATACAATTCGCAATGCACTAAGGGGCCCTTTCACAAAGCCACCAGTCCTGGTGCAGAAAATGCAGTGGTGCATTGGTTAAAGCTATAGCCTCAGCACCCTGCTGCTCCTTGTGACCCTGGACAAGTCATTGCCCCAGGTACGTTAGACAGATTGCGAGCCCACCAGGACAGACAGGGAAAAATGCCTGATTATCTGAATAAATTCATCTAAACAATTCTGAGCTTCCCCTGGGAGAATGGTATAGAAAATTGAATAAATAAATACTGTGAAATGTTTCTGTCTCTTGTAACCAGAGCTCATATCCTCCTCTTGTACTAAGGCGCACTGAAACGAATAGTGCACCTTAGTAAAAGGACCCCATTGTGACGTTATAATATCTCATTCCACCAACGCCTAAGAACCAGCCTCATCAGTGATGTACAAAATGCAGTGGCCAGATTGATAACGGGAACGTGGAAATGCGCTCATATTACACCTTATCTTTGACATTTACACCGGCTGCCAGTGGCACATAGAGTTCAGTATAAGGCAGTGATGATTTGCCATCAATTTCTGTATGGTGCAATCCCAGAATTTTTCAAGAGCAAGATGACTAATTATATCAACCTAAAAGATCATTGCGCTCTGAAAATTCTGCCGTGTTACAGGCGAATGCCAGCCCCAAATATGTAGACACAATGACTTTCTGTTGTGCAGGGGTGAAATTGTGGAACTCGTTTGTAGGGCAGATACGGAAATGTGGTGGTGAAGAAGGAAGGTGCATTTGTTTTTTTGGTTTTTTTTCCTCCTTCTAGAAAGAATTTGGAGATATACAAGACTCACCATGCTGGAAAGAGTGTGAGACAGATATGGTGTGACTGGACTAATTTTGGTTTGGTTTTCCTGCGTGTTTGAGAGGGATAACTAAGCCTTAAGCTTATATACCACATTTTCTCTATAAATATAGAGCTCAACACGGTTTACAAAAATTAAAAGGGAAGAACAGTGAGAGTTGATGGTAGGGGGAAGTGGAAATTTACATTTTTAAAAATAACAAGTTTTCAGGTGTCTTCGGAATATTTGAAAAGAGCCCAGGTTGCGCAGCTGGACAGAGAAATTATTTCAAAGCTCTGTAGTTTTGAAGTGAAGAGGTAGCGCCTTTTAGTGAGGGAAAAGATAATTTGAGCTTTTGGATAGATCTGGTGATATCAGGTCGCACAGCATTCCAAGGTAGAGGAATTAAAGGGGGAAGAATGCCATGCTGGATCTTAAAAGTTAGGCAGGCACATTTAAAGTAGACCCTGGAAATTACTGGGAGCCAGTGGAGTTGTAGCAAGAGCGGCGAAACATGGTCAAATTTGCTCTTTGCAAAGATCAGCCTAGCTGCAGTATTCTGGATCTGCTGAAGTCTTTGAAGACTTTTCTTGGTCAGACTTAAATAGACCGAATTGCAGTAGTCCAGCCTCAAAGAATGATTGATTGAACAAGGACAGCGAAATGTTGTTGGTGGAAACAGGATCTCACTTTCCTCAACATATGGAGGCTAAAAAAGCTTCTTTTTTTTTTTTTTTACTAGAGAGTTAAGATGATCAGTAAATGAAAGTATTGAGTCTATAATGACGCCCAAAACTTTATGATAAATATGTTTCGCTGGACACTTGTCAGAATGTGGCCGGATAATTCATTGTTGCCCTTTTTCTGATTTATGAGGGAGCAATATGCAACACTGTTTTTGCTGTTTCTTTTATACGTACTTTAGAATTTGTTGTGTTAAGTTGCTGAATATTTTAAATAGTCTGCTGTATTAGTTTTATGAGTTTTTCATATAGCCTATTTTATGTTTTTTTTAACCATTTTTAGCAATTTAATTTTGTTTGCATTCTTGTAGGGTCCTTTGATAGATTTTACAAAGTTTATTTGCATGAAGTATTGAAATCATTTGTGGCAGGGCACCAAACAGTCAGAATAGGACCACTGTATCAAGGATATTGACTCCCATAAAAACTGAATCATATATACATTACACATACAAGTAAAGAATGCAATTGAGGAGATATCCAAGAGGAGGAGATTTAATAGCAAAACAAGGTATCCTAGCAACAGTACGGAAATCTGAAAATTAACAGGAATGGAATCATATATTATTCTCCATAAATTGGTTATTCAGCTAGGCGGGTTAGTGTTAATTCATGCTCAGTCTGTGTGAAATAAAATTCTAGCAATTCATAATTTAGTTATAGAAACAAAAACTGATATAGTTTGTGTTACTGAATCCTAGTCAGTGGAATCAGATATCCAGGTAGCAAATCAGTGCTGTCCACTAACTACAGTGGAGAACAATTTTCAGGAAAGTATTTGTTTCTTTAACAAATTTGGGTTAAATTATACAATTTACAGCCCTGAATCAGTATATAAACTTGCAATAGTTCTGGAGCATGTTGTCGGCAGGTGTGGTGGCAGCAATTAGCCTAGCTGGGTTTCAAAAAGGTTTGAACAAGTTCCTGGAGGAAAAGTCCATAGTCTGCTATTGAAATGGGCATGGAGAAAGCCACGGCTTGTCCTGGGATTGCTAACATGGAATGTTGCTACTCTTTGGGATTCTAAATTGAATCTTACTATTTGGGTTTCTGTCAGGTATTTGTGACCTGGATTGGCCTCTGTTGGAAACTGGACACTGGGCTTGATGGACCATTGGTCTGACCCAGTATGGCTGCTATTATGTTCTTATTATATTACTAGTCTTTAAGCCCGTTAAATTAACGGGTGCTAGAATAGATGTCTGTCTTTCTTTCTGTCTGTCTCTCTGGCCCCCTGTCTGTCATTCTTTCTTTCTCTCTCTCTATCCTTGGCTAGTGTTTGTCTGGGGGGGAGGTTTATTTCTCTCTTTCTCTGCTGTCTGTCTGTGTTTATTCTATTTGTCTCCCTGGCTCCCTGTCTTTCTGTATGTCTCTCTGTCTTTCTCCCTGGCCACCCTGCCTACCTGTATTTATCTGTTGTCTCTCTGGCCCCCTGTCTGTTTGTCTTTATTTATGTCTGTCTCCCTGGCCCCCTGTCTTTCTTTCTGTATGTCTCTCTGTCTTTCTCCCTGGCCCCCTGCCTACCTGTATTTATCTGTTGTCTCTCTGGCCCCCTGTCTGTTTGTCTTTCTTTATGTCTGTCTCTCTCCCTGGTCCCCTGTCTTTCTTTCTGTATGTCTCTCTGTCTTTCTCCCTGGCCCCCTGCCTACCTGTATTTATCTGTTGTCTCTCTGGCCCCCTGTCTGTTTGTCTTTATTTATGTCTGTCTCCCTGGCCCCCTGTCTTTCTTTCTGTATGTCTCTCTGTCTTTCTCCCTGGCCCCCTGCCTACCTGTATTTATCTGTTGTCTCTCTGGCCCCCTGTCTGTTTGTCTTTATTTATGTCTGTCTCCCTGGCCCCCTGTCTTTCTTTCTGTATGTCTCTCTGTCTTTCTCCCTGGCCCCCTGCCTACCTGTATTTATCTGTTGTTCCATGCCTGACTGTCTCTCCGTGGCCCCCTTCTGTCTCCCTACCTCCTCCCGAAAGCAAGCCCATTGCATTAACGGGTGCCCTGTGCAGCAGCATTAGTGTTTCCTCTACCCCCCCTTTCCCTTCCCACGGTCCCGACTACAAAGCTGGTGATTCCAGCAGCGTGTGCTGCTGGAAAATCCCATTGGTAGACCCTGATTAGGCAATTCCCTCCCACCCCCTCCCCAATATTATGCACATTTTGTTCCACCCTGTTTTTAGCTGTTATGATTGTTGTATATGTCTCCATTTATATACACATATGATATAGGTATTTTATATGTACCTCTGATTTTATGTATGTATTTGCATATTTACGTTTTATGAGTTAGTATTTTATAATGTTTTTGTATTTGATTTTAGACTTCTGAGAAAAACATCATGGGGTGTTGAAACACTGGCTATGTTGGGCCATTGTTTAAATTTTACTCATAAATTGTTTGCAGACTTGAGACTTTGTCTTCACATTTTTTACCCAACGAGAAGCATCTTTGTTTCCCCATTTTTGCCGTTTGCTTAGAACATAAGAATAGCCTGACTGGGTCAGACCAATGGTCCATCAAGCCCAGTAGCCTATTCTCACTTTGGCCAATCCAGGTCACTAGTGCATGAACAAAACCCAAAGAGTAGCAACATTCCAGAATCTCAAAGATTACCAAGATTCCATTGGTAGGGACCACTTTTCTCTTTTGTTTCGTGCATTTTATGATGGGACATTTTCCTAGAATGCTGCCTAAATAAATGTTTTGAAAGTTCATTATTGAGCAGGTTCAGTTCAGTTAACAGGTAACCATCCTGGTAGCTGAGAACATCTGCAATATATTGTGGCAGCTGTGCAATCCTTCAGTTTTCCAAGAAATTGCTCATGATATATATTACTAAGTTCTAATCTAATCTAATAATTCATTTCTATACCGCATAGACAAAAAGTTCAATGCGGTTTACATAAATTTTTAGAACACAATCGAAAAGGATCAAAATAATTGAATACTAAACAGATGAGTTTTCATTTGCTTTCTGAAATCAAAACAAGACTTGGAACAAAGTAACAGGGGTTTTAGTTCCCTGTCCCAGAGAGCCGCTTGGTAGGCAAACAAACGGTGTTGAAATCCTTTTGTTGAAGGAAAGTTAAACAAGCCATGAATTTAAAAAAGTAAGTGGAAATCATACCAAAGAGAACTTTATAGCAAAAACACCCAAATTTAAATTTAACACGAGCTTCAGTAGGCAACCAATGCAATTCTCTGTAAAAGGGGCTAACTCAATCATACTGCCTTAAACCAAAAATCAAGTGAAACGTAGCATTCTGGATTATTCTCAACCTCTAAAAGTTCTTTCGAATAGCTGCCAAAAGCACTATATTGCAACGGTCCAGTTGACTCAGTCTCTATGATTGAACCAGCAACAGGTCAAGTAGAAGCAGCCTCTACCGTCTACTGTATTGTTTTCACTAGACACAATACCACAATCACTCTGATTTTTAAACACTGACATTTATTTAGTGTTTTTGGAATTTAACACATTATAGGATAAATTCTAGTTTATAACATCAGAATATAATAGGGAAAAATATGATACAATAATTGCATTTGTACACATAAATATAAAATCTGAGGTAGGGCCTCACGAATAATGACTTATTAAATGAAGAATGTACAGTATATATGTTTTATATAAGATATATATGATGAATCCTTTGTAATTTAATATATATTCTCCATGTATAGATAATGAAAAAAATATAACCTGATTTGGGTACATATCTATATCCATAGGCAGCAGTACCCATATAGAATGCCTGTAAGTATATATATATATTTATATGACATTACGCAAGTAATTAGAAATTAACCTATTCAGTAATAGGTCCACAATAAAGTGCCAAAAAAGACACAAAATACACTGCATATTATATGTGACAGACAACAATGTATTCTAGTCAAACATTAACAATGTTTCTAACAATGAAATAGAGCTCTAAGGCAATCTGACAATGCTTTTAAATAAGATGCAGAAATCATATTGTGGCAGACAAGTGTAATTAGAAAATTGTCCCATTTCTGACAATAGCCATCAGAAAAAGCATTTCTTTGTTGGCTGCCCAGTGCCTTGGGGAGAGAGAAGCACGGAAATCAGATGTGTTGGGTAATGTCTGCGCTCCTGTGTATGTGGCTTGAGTACAAAGGAGAGCTAAACTCTAACCATTTCACAAAATTATTCACAGCAGGATTATTGCCATGAGTTAAGCCAGGGTCAGCTGCAGACCCATCACGTCCAATCCCTCTGAGTTCCAGCAACTCTTGGCCAAGCCGGACAGCCTGCAATGAAAGATGTTTGAGCAGTACAGGCCTATTAACCTCAGTGGGAATTGAGCAAAACTGACAAGGATGGTATGGGACAAGTGCTAATTACCCCACCCACACCAAATAAAACCAAACCAAAGTAGGAATCGGCTATGCAATCACCTTGCTATGCAAATCAAAATAGAATAAGCCCGTTATGGGATAACGCATAACTTAAATAAACCAATATTCAAATAAAGGAGAAACAGGGACCTCAGAAGGTATTAATTACATCATTATTAGAAAGGAAATAATTCTAAATAATAGCACTGGGCACATGGTGTAGTGTAGAGAATAGAAACAAAATCCACTGATATGAAACCAGATTACACTTGAATTTGAACCAACAAGAAACGATCGTCTTAGCCCAGGCACATCTGTACAATCAATGGAGCAAAACCTTATTAAGGGGAAAGTTGACCCACTAGTGGGATGGAGTCAGTCCAGAGGAAGGCTACTAAAATGGTGTGTGGTCTTTGTGATAAGGTGTATGGGGGACAGACTTAAAGATCTCAATCTGTATACTTTGGAGGAAAGGCAGGAGAGGGAAGATATGATAGAGACGTTTAAATAGCTAAGTAATGTACAGTAAATGTGCATGAGTTGAGTCTCTTTCATTTGAAAAGAAGCCCTGGAATGAAAAGGCATAGGATGAAGTTAAGAGGTGATAGGCTCCAGAGTAATCTAAGGAAATACTTTTTTACAGAAAGGGTGGTAGATGTGTGGAACAGTCTACCAGAAGAGGTGGTGGAGACAGAGACTAAACTAAACTAAACCTTGGGTTTATATACTGCACCATCTCCACGATGTATGAATTCAAGAAGGCGTGGGATAGGAACATGGGATCTCTTAGAGAGAGGAAGAGATCATGGTTACTGCGGATTGGCAGACTGGATGGGCCATGTGGCCTTTATCTGCCATTATGTTTCTATGTTTCTATAATCATAAAGCTCTATGATCTCACAATGCAAGTGTTAGCCTATAGGAAGAGGAGATGCAAATGTTAAGAGCCTTAGCCAATAGGGAGAGGAGGAGACAGTGGATGCTGAGGATGGGCCATTTGGCCTTTATCTGCCATCATGTTTCTATGTTTCTATAACCACAAAGCTCTATGACATCATAATGCAGGTGTAAAGAGTCATAGCCTATAGGAAGAGGAGATGCAAATGTTAAGAGCCTTAGCCAATAGAGAGAGGAGGAGACAGTGGATGCTGAGGATGGGCCATTTGGCCTTTAGCTGCCATCATGTTTCTATGTTTCTATAACCACAAAGCTCTATGACATCACAATGCAGGTGTAAAGAGTCATAGCCTATAGGAAGAGGAGATGCAAATGTTAAGAGCCTTAGCCAATAGAGAGAGGAGGAGACAGTGGATGCTGAGGATGGACCATTTGGCTTTTATCTGTCATCATGTTTCTATGCTTCTTGTCTATTTGGGAAACCAGCAGAATACAGCTATGAACTGAATGCTATTTTTTTTTTTTTTAAACCCAAAAAACCCAAATCTTTGGGAGATCTCTCGTTGAAAAAAGGTTCTGTATCACTAACAGGCTGACTTTTCAGCTCCAAAATAGAAAATAAAACTATGCACATTGCTGGCAGAAAACATCTCAAGGCAACAATTAATAGACATTGGAGAGGTCTCCAAACTGAAAAAGTCTATGGCCAGCAGGAAAGATCAAGGCTTAGTTCATCATCCAGATGGAAACTAATAGTTTGTGCGAAGTGCCTTAGATTCCCTTTCCTCACCCTTCCAATTGAAAGGTTGCCAGTGATTCTGTTTGCCACAAGGCAATGCTATTTTCCTAGCCATGAATGTTTGTGCAGACTAAATATCAGCTTCTCGGGCTCACCCTGATACTATGCGAAAAGGGAGCTTCTCACACATCTTGCTCTTGGAAAAGAAGACGTGTGACGGAATCAGCAGTGATCTCTAAATCACAAATGCTTCCAGATGCACTCAGCTCTCTATCACAAATTATTAATTGTCTTATAAAGAAAGGCAAATGTAAAGAAAAAAAAAATAGAAACCAGGAATGGGTGCGAGGAAGGAGAGATCATGTTTTAGACCACACAACTTTTCCCAATGGGCAACCAGCAACATATTCTGCTTCAGACAGATAAAGTTCAGATAAAACAAGATCCATTTTCTACAAAATACTGTATATATTCTGACAACGGTAGAGTACAATCTAATTTTGTGTGTTTTTTTTTTTTGTTGGGATTATTTTTTAACCAGTCTAATGAAGGACTCATAGCTACACACACACACACGCATTCAACTTAGGATTTACCTGAGACCCTGTAATGTGAAGACAAATTAAGGAAATGACCAACTGAGTCCCATTTGCAACTTTTAAACGTGATACACACAAGAATGGGAAGAGAGAGTTGAGACTAATCTACTATGGAGTTCTCATCTATATTTAGAGGGTCATAAAACATCATTAGAACACGAATCACTTATACAAAAAAGTCTTGCCTATGTATAGGATACAGTATGATGGTAAAGGTTGAAGTTTTCCCAAATTATCTTGACCCATCCTCTCTCACATAATGTACTTGCAATTAGAATAGTTTTCTTAAGCTGTTGAAGAAAATGAACTTGCTTTGTTCATTTTTAGCAGAGTATGACTTAGGATCAGAACTTGCTGTAAAAATGTCCTCTCAGTTCCAGTGAGTGCATTTGAGTGAACTCCAGCTGAGTAGCTACAATCTGAGCAACTTACAAAACTGAAAGTGAAGAAAGCCATGTTGCTGGACGAGATACATCTGGGGATACTGAAGGAGCTCAAAGAGGTTCGGGCAGGTCCTCTAAAGGATTTGTTTAACAGGTCCTTGGAGACTATGGAGGTTCTCCAGGGTTGGAGAAGTGCTGATATGGTCCTCCTTCGCAAAAGTGGTAACAGGGAAGAAGTGGGAAACTACAGGCTGGTAAACCTTACCTCAATGGTGGGCATAGGAGTCATCATTTTAGAAAGATTGGGAGCACTGAAGCCATCACAAATTACTCCTTCTTGGACAAAGTAGAAGTATTTGACCAAGTCTCTCCGCTCCTGTCCAAACTGCACTGGCTTCCTGTCATCTCCAGGGTCCACTTTAAATGTGCCTGCTTAACCTTCAAGATACTCCATGGCATCCTACCTCCTCTTATTCCTCTATCCTGGAATTCCTCAAATCCACTCTCCACTAGATCCACGCAAAGACTAAAATTATCCTTCCCCTCCCCAAAAGGTATCTCCCTCGTCGGTAAACTCGGGTCCTCCCTCCACTTCAGAATCGCTCAGCTCTGGAATAGTCTCCCCTCCCCTCTCCGCGACACGAGCCCCCTTCTACCATTCCGTAAGACTCTGAAGACTTGGCTCTTCTCCAAAAAGTAACCCGTTCCCCCTAGTACTATCACGCCTACCTCTCTCTTACCTCTTCTATAAATCCACTGGAGTTCCGTTCCTTCCCTAACCATGTAAACCGTGTCGAGCAGATGCCATGGAAGGAAATGATAGCAAACTTACTATAATCCAATAGGTTGCAAGATCTGAGGCAATATGACTTTACCAATGGCAGATCATGCCAATGAATCTGATTGATGTCATTGACTATGCAACAAAAGAACTAGATCAAGATCATATTCTGGATGTAGTCTACTTAGATTTCAGCAAACATTTGATACTATTCCACGAAGGAGGCTCGTGAATAAACTGAGCAGCTTAAGGACAGGTCCCAGTTCCTAGGGCATAGAATCTGTTTTGCTACTTCGGATCTAACTAGGTGCTTGGAACCTGGGTTGGCCACACGATACTGGACTTGATGGACCTCCAGTGTGTCCCAGTATGGAAACTCTTATGTTCTTATAAGGTGATAAACTGGGTCAGCAATTAAATGAGTGAAATTGAGAAGAAAGAAAGGTGAGCAGGAGAGTGTCTTGGGGATTGATCCTGTGGCCAATTCTGTTCCATATCTTTGTCAAAGGGCTAGAAGGAATACTTTGCCTGTTTGCTGATGATGCAGAGATTTGCAACACAGTGGGAAAGAGTGGAAAACATGAGAAATGGTCTACAAAAGTTGGACTAAGGCTTGAGAGTTCAGCCTTAAAGTGAAAAGGTATAGAGTGATGCATTTGTAGTGCAGAAATCGAAAGGCGTTTTTTTTTTGCGATAGTTGGTGAGAGGCTGATCCGAGGATCTCAAACAAAGCTGCAAAGAGGGGAAACCTTTTCGCAGAAGGAATGGTGGATGACTCGAATACTCCGGCAATCACAAGAACAAAGGAGGATGTAATCCACATGGAGTGGCAGGTACAACTCTAGCCACCTTATTGGACAGGCTAGATAAGCCATGCCGGTCTTTATCTGCCGTCGTTACTATGTTCTTGTGTCGCTTTTAGTGCCTTTCATTCCCCGTGCTACCTTTCATCCTCAATGCCATCCTACGGCTTACTTGTTGCAAATCAAATACACATGGTCATCCACCCCAAATCTAGAGTCATGTTTGTTTCTAAGAGGCTAAAAACCTAGCGATGAGTGTCATCATGTTTCCAAATGCAGTTGCTCAGTCTCTCTACGACAGGATATGTTAAGAGATTTGTTTCCCATTGTATCAGATGTGCTAGGTTGTTTTCCCATGGAAACAGAATAGGAAAATCATTTAATACATTAGTACATAGGGCGTATAGTTATAATTTAATCTCTATAATGGCTTAATTTTATTTGCTTAAAATAGTGCAGCTTAGAATGTAGAAATGTATTGTAGTACAATTGTATCGTTTCAGTTAATATTTTACCCTTTCTGTTCTTGTGTCATCTGCATTTTCAGCTTGTACCCTTGGGCTAATCTAGTTTGCCTTTTTCAATTCAATTGTCAATAGTGGAAAACCTGAGACATATTCAGTACCAGGTTGTTGGTTTTTTTTCAATGTAGGAACTTTGAATATTATGAGAGAGAGAACAGGTATGACATTGAACAGTTTGAGTGCTATATATATAATATATAGACAGAATTGGGGGGGTTCTACTGCTTTCCCCCAGTTGAAAAAGTAGGAATACATCTAGAATTTATATAAAGAGTTCAACAGGAGAATAAAAGGATCCGTAAATTGAACACCACAGCTACGCTAGAAACAACAGTTAAAACGACCACAGAACACTCACCCACTACTTTGAGAATCCGAAGTTAGGCACAAAAACGATATAATGGCTTTTTTTTTTTAGGAGGGAATGGGAGAGAAATAAAGGCATGAGCAAAAATGACGAGTCACAAAGGTGGATCCATGACGTGCAATCAACCGAAAAACCTGCACTCATATCTTTAATATAATTGAGACGATCAGGGGATATAAAGAACTCATTTTTACGTTATTCATGGAACACGCATGAAACTCATTTTAAAAACGAGATGTCCACCTGCCCCAGCTAAGTGTTCTTTCCTTAACACTTTCAGAATTGAATTTAATATTAGGGTTTGTCTTTCGTGTAATACTTTTATTTCCTGAAATGAGTCGTTCGCTTTCATTAGCGCTGCTTTGGGTCACCAGTGTCGGTAGCAAACTGCCAGCACCATTATTAATGCGAGTGCAATAATCTCTTGTAAAATTACAGGGCTGTTTGCAGAAACCATCCCATGCCCTGTAACTGCTTCTCGCAGGCATTTAGCTACAGAGCTGTGGGGGGGGGGGGGGCGAGGGGAGCCCCAAATTGCACTGGCCCCTCAGTTGTATCGTACAGTCCTTCTTGGGCAGGTCACGGACACCGGAAAGCAACTAGAACAGCGTGTGTCCTGGTCTGTCTAGCTCTTCACTACGCATGCGACAGAGGAAAATCCTACTACTTTGTTTTTTTTTTTTCTAAGGAACCACTTCTCATGCACTGCTGAAAACTGAACAAGGACCATGTCAAATGAAAAAGGATAAGTCGGCAAAGGCCATATGTACAGTGATGCCACTTCCGCATTAGCACTGAGTCCCCAGTTCAAAATCCTTAGCTGGTAATTTCAGTCCCAAGGAAGACGTGCCAAGAGGATCCATCATGTTCTTATAACGTTCTCCACGGTGCTTGGCCAAAAACGGACCCCAGTCTGGCTGTGGGGAACATACCAGTTTCAGCCTCTGGGGAAAAAAACAGACAAGATATGAACCTACATAGAAGTACCAGTCTCAATGGTTTGTTCTGCTTCACTCAGAGAGTGGTTGACACCTGGAATGCCCTCCCAGAGGAGATTATTGCGGAATCGACCGTCCTAGGCTTCAAGAGCAAACTAGATGCATATCTCCTTAAGAGAGGCATATAAAGATATGGTGGACTATAAATTACAAAAAATTGCACCCTCCAAAATACAGGACAAAAAAAGTCACCTTTCTTTACAAAAAGGGAGAAAAGACCTCAGTGTCTAATAGGGGCTCTTTAAGCTTCCCATATAGACAGGCTAGTTTTAAACAGAATTTAATCCTAGCAGACACATCCTTGGTCAGAAAAACTCCCAATTAGTAAGTGAACCTCTATTCTAATTTTCTAATAGTTTTATATATTTTCTTATAGTTTTATATATTTTTTTTAAACTTTTCTTCAAACAACAATTGTCAAAAATAGAAGTCACTTATCTGAGCACTTCGATATTCAGGTGTAGTCCTGGAGTAAAGCAAGCAGAAAAAACTGCTCTATGGAAAAAAGCTATCAGTCAAAACATTCTTCCAAAATATCCAACAGGGGCCCCTGTTTCGCAACAAAATGCTTCGTCAGGGATTTGAGCGATCACACACCCGCTTCCACTCCTGTTGAGCGGGTGTGTGATCGCTCAAATCCCTGACGAAGCATTTTGTTGCGAAACAGGGGCCCCTGTTGGATATTTTGGAAGAATGTTTTGACTGATAGCTTTTTTCCATAGAGCAGTTTTTTCTGCTTGCTTTACTCCAGGACTACACCTGAATATCGAAGTGCTCAGATAAGTGACTTCTATTTTTGACAATTGTTGTTTGAAGAAAAGTTTAAAAAAAATATATAAAACTATAAGAAAATATATAAAACTATTAGAAAATTAGAATAGAGGTTCACTTACTAATTGGGAGTTTTTCTGACCAAGGATGTGTCTGCTAGGATTAAATTCTGTTTAAAACTAGCCTGTCTATATGGGAAGCTTAAAGAGCCCCTATTAGACACTGAGGTCTTTTCTCCCTTTTTGTAAAGAAAGGTGACTTTTTTTGTCCTGTATTTTGGAGGGTGCAATTTTTTGTGATTTATTTTGGGCATCCTTTTCTTGATTTTTTGGATATTTTTGGACTATAAATTACGCCAGGTGTACACCTGGCAGGGCCTCCGCGTGTGCGGATCGCCGGACTTGATGGACCGAAGGTCTGATCCGGAGATGGCAGTTCTTATGTTCTTATGTTTTTACTCTAATCAACTAATCCAGTGTCTCGCAATCTTTCTCGAGCCGGGGCACATTAAACCTAGTGTCTCCAGCTCGAGACACCCGGAAGTGCATGATGTCGCCGTGATGACATCACACGCACGCGTGACATCATCACGTTGATGTGCGCAAAGGCCCTTCAAATGGGCCCTGCGCCAGCAGTGGGGGGGGGGGGTAACTGCAAGGAAAAGGGCTGGCCAGAGAGAAAGAGAGGCACTGGCACGGGTTGATTGCCTACAGCAGTGGTTCCCAACCCTGTCCTGGAGGACCACCAGGCCAGTCGGGTTTTCAGGCTAGCCCTAATGAATATGCATGAGAGAGATTTGCATATAATGGAAGTGAGAGGCATGCAAATCTGCTCCATGCATATTCATTAGGGCTATCCTGAAAACCCAATTGGCCTGATGGTCCTCCAGGACAGGGTTGGGAACCAATGGCCTACAGGATGTGCCTCTCTTCGCACCTCTCCTCCTCCCCAGTGTGCCAATGCACACCTGAAATCTCAGGAGGCACACAGTTTGTGATACACTGATCTCATCTAATCAGGACTTTTTAATCACGCTTTTCCAGAGCAGGTTCAAGGCGAATTACAGGTTACGAGGCCCAAGTAGCAGCATGGGGAATCATTTACAACTCGGTGAAGAAAAAGGTAATACTGTATCAGAGGGAGAGATTTCAATACATCACAAAGGGAGGTTACATGAGAGAGCAAATACTCTATGTAGCAAAGGGTCCTAATGGGTCCTCGGCATTTTTCACAATTATGATGCCACTGCAGAGTGCAATATACAATGTGAATAATCATGATACCTCAGGAATATGTAATAAAAGCACACCCATCCGCTTCTGAGATGGAGGGCATGGTGGCCTCTTCTGCATGGTAGTCTCCAAAGAAAGGAGTTTGGGAATGATCCACTGCTAACAAAGAAGTAGATTGAGGCAAGGGGACAGACCTTTATACATGAATCTACTCAACTGGGAGTCTGAATACAGTGGCGTACCAAGGGGATGCAGGGCTGGGCGCAGTTTTCCTAAGGGCGTGGTTCTCCTCCCCCCCCCCCGCCCCCGCTCCTCTCCTTCCCTGGCATGAGGTGGCTGCCCGCATTGCCACTCTCTCTGGCGTCACTTCCGGGACCCGCATCTAAGCGATAATGTCAAAGTGTGAGCCAACACCAACTTGGGCAAGCTGCTCATGCCGGAGATGTTACAAGGGAAGGGGGAAGGGCGCCACTGTGGGATACCCATGTGGGATCCCTATGAGGGTCAAGAGTGGGCAGACTTGATGGGCTGTAGCCCTTTTCTGCCGTCATCTTCTATGTTTCTATGTTTCCTATGCCACTGTCCAATGGTCTATTTTGGTTCTGGTCTGCCGTCAACTTTCATTTATTATGTAACTTGTTAAAGGTCACCAAAAGGACCAGATCAAAGGGGGAACTGTGCGGATGAGTGTGTTGAATCCGGGAGAATTTACGGTTTGGAAAGGAAATCACGTTGACTTGAAACGACCAACATCACATTAGCAAGCTAATGTAACGCAGTGGCACTGTGACAAAATCCTTATCGGATACATAATTTTATGTCAAATAGGAGCGTAAACAAGTGCCCAGTTGAATGTTATTGACTCTTAACTAAATCAAGATGAAAGCCGCTCAATTTAATCTCAGTTAATTTGCAGCCTGCAATTATCAAAGATGCCTCGATGAAGAACTTGGGGACAGATTCGGCAAGCAGTGCCGTAATTGGTGGCCGCCTACAAAATCAACATCGATCGCATGTCAATCACTGTTTTTCGGAATCCGCGGCTTATGCCTAACATAGGTTCCTGTCAACGTAGAACAGGGTTTTGCAGGTCTACATTATCGGTGCCTATGTTTGATGAGAATTGCATCTACAGAGGCACCTAAGATCATTTCCTGGGTAAACCATGCCTATATTGACCTTAGGCACCATTAACCACCTCTGTGGATACGATTACAATCCTTTATGTAGGCACCTATGGGCGCCTACATTTTTTTTATAATGACTTTTTAATTGGTTTAAATGGTATGGTCAATTGCCAAACCAATTAGAACAATTAAGTTAGGCAACGGTAGGGCACACACTGCTGCTAACGTACGGCGCCATTACGAGACTCAGGCCTTGGTGCCTTTATCCACCAAAATGGGCTTCTCTACAATTATCCTCCCTATATGCGACTAAACATTTGCACATTTACCCCCCTAATTCTATAAAAAGTGCTGAAAATTGCATGCACAAATTTGGGCACAGACATGATTTGTGCATGCAGTGTAATTAGTGCCAAGCATTGGCGTTAATTAGAATCAGTTACAAGTCATGTGTGCAACTTTAGGGTTAGAGTCTAGCCAAGCAGAAAACTCAGTGACTTTGAGGAAGGCAATACCTCTATAAAGCTGCCAGGAGCCAGGTGCATTTTTATCACAAACATGATTGGGATCCATATAACGGAGCAGGCCAGCATCAGCCACCCTAGGACCATAGACCATGTTGGGTAATGGTAGGTTCCATAGGTCATCGGCTCCCATTGGTACAAACTGAAACAAAGGATGAACTGGGGGAAAAAGAAAGAAGAGCAAAAACAGGCTTCGTGAACTAAAGCACAGCATAATGGTCATGACAGAAATCTAATACAGTACTGTACGCATAAGCTGTATTGCATCCCCTAGTGGTGGTGTTGCTCCAGTGCGATTATTGTAAATTCCTCTGGTTCGGGCACTGTTTAATAGCGACACCAACACACAGGAGAGCAGTTTGGAAGGCACTGTTAAACTTCTGAGCTTCCTGGTGAATAAAGGAGACTGATGGTACAGGAGATGCATAAAAATGATTAGTTTGAAGCCTGGTGATTTTAAATTATTTAACACAAATCTTACACCAGTAGGTTACATAATTAATATTAGTTCTACAGGAGATCAGTTCAGTAAAACCTATCACATTTTCAAATGTTCTTTAGTTGCTCTAAAGATACATCAGGAAACATGAAGCCATAACAAGAAATGATTGATCACTGTAGATTCGACTTTACAAACAATTTCTCTGTTTGTGATTTAGTTTAAGGGAGTAGATCGTAAAGCAACGTGGAGTTAATTAGATTTAAATGTACAGTTTATCATCATGACACAAACTAACAGATACACATTTTAGAGGCAGAGATTTTGGAGAACACAGTGAGGGCCTACATTGGACAGTCCCTCACCAGAATGTCCCACTGGAGAGAGTGGAAGCCATGCGGTCTAATGCAGTGGTCTCAAACTCAAACCCTTTGCAGGGCCACATTTTGGATTTGTAGGTACTTGGAGGGCTGCAGAAAAAATAGTTAATGTATTATTAAAGACATGACAATTTTGCATGAGGTAAAACTCTTTATAGTTTATAAATCTTCCTGCCCCCCCCCCCCCCTTTGAAGGCCTGTATGTTCCACCCCTTCTTTGCAGTATCCTCCAGCTTCCCCCCTGGCCTCCCGGTCTTAGTTTCAGCTAATTACCGCAGCCTGCAGAGAGGATCACCGGTGCTGTAGCGTTCCTTGCAGGCTGCCATCGGCCTCCGTAGCATGTTCCCTCTGCCAAGCTCCTGCCCCTACTCTGACATCGGGGGCAGGATCGCAGCAGAGGGAACATGCTGCTGAGGATGACGGCAGCCTGCAAGAATCGCTATAGTACCGGCTATCCTCTCTGCAGGCTGCAGTAATTATCTGAAGGTAAGAGCGGGAGACCAGGGGGGAAGCCGGAGGATGCTGCAAAGAGTGGGCAGCATAGTACAGGCCGCAGTCCACAAAATAGTACCTGGTGCACCACATGAGGCCCCTGATCCATGAGTTTGAGATCACTGGTATAATGGGAATGAAGAGCTGGATTCTGTAACATTTCCACATGCTCAGGAATCTCAAAAAAGTCTGAATTGTTGCATACATGCTTCAGAAAGACATTGAGTCTGGTCTGGAGGTTAATATTTGACTCTGTCCCACTGAGAAGAACTCCTGCAATTAACTTTTTTTTTTCATATCCGCAAATCTAGAGGCTGAACAAACTGTCATTAGAAAGGGATCCCAAGAATTTGTAGGAAGACAATTGGTGGAATGGCAGTTGGTAGGGCTGACAATTCATACAAAGACAATTCGTAGGGGTGATAATTTCATAGGACCTCCCTACCAATTGTTGTTTTCAATTGTCATCTGCCAATTGCCTCCGGTGCTGTACCCCTGGGAACCCAAACCTCACTCAACTCATCAAGATGCCCCCCACCCCACACTCCGCTCTCCAAACTTTCTCCCCAACACCGGAAACCTGACCTGCTTCCTGAACTCACTTCCCAAACCCAGCCTGACCATCTCGCTCCCCAACCCACCAGGAACCCACCCTGACCAGATGCCCCTCTACTGAGATGCTAACCCCCCCCCAATTCTCCAAATCACTCCCCAACACACTGGGAACCCAACCTGATGCCCCTCCTCTACTGAGATGCTAACCCCCTCCCCCTCCAATTCTCCAAATCACTCCCCAACACACTGGGAACCCAACCTGACCTGATGAGATGCCCCTCCCCCCAACACACTCTAACTACCTGGTGGTTCAGTGGGGGTCTGCGGGAATCTTCTTGGCTGGAGCGCAGCCCTCTCACATGAACTTTTCAATACATCCTTCTTTTACTACTGCGTATTCTCACGGTACTGCAGGAAATACCACAAGCACCCAGAAAGGTCTCAGCAGCCATGGAAGAGGAAGGAAGGCACTGAGAGGTACCGCACTTAGAAGGAAGAAGGATGGGGGAGGGGCATGAACTTGGGACACAGGTGGGAGAGGGGCATGTTGGGACACAGAGGAAGAAATGGATCATGAACTTGGGGCACAGAGGGGAGGGAGTGTGGGATGGAGTTGGCATTGGGACACAGAAGGGAGAGAGGGAGGGATGGAGGTGAACTTGGGACATAGATGGAAGGAAGGAATGAAAGAGATGGTGAGGTGGGGGCAAGAACTTGGGTTACAGAAGGAAGAGAGGGAGTTAGATAGGGGGCACAAACTTGGAATTGTCCGCCCTGGAGGGAGGAAGCGAAAGAGATGCTGAGGTGGGAGCAAGAATGGTGGTTCCACTACCTATGATGATCAAAAACGGTCTTGATGTATAAATTATGCTTTATTAAATTCACTTTACCAATTGTCTTCCTTCCCTACGAATTGTCTTCCTACAAAATGTCCTTGACTCATGCATGTCTATAGTTACATTTGGAATGAAAATCTCAATAAATTACCACTTCCATAAACTTTGCATGTTGCAGGCTGTTGCAACATATGAAAAAAAGGGTGTGTTCACATGGCAGCAGCTTGACTAAAATGCTCCCCTGAAACCCTTGCCCTAATGGGGACCTCCAAAATCTGGTGGCCCAGTGAGTGTTATGCCCCCATCTCCCTAGACCCCTCTCCCATCTCACTGTCTCACTACAGAGTCCAGGGCAGATGGGAGGTAGAGTAATCCCTACTTACTCATCAATGTAGAATTTCTGACCCCTAGTGGTAGTCTCCTGGTACTACCACTAGGGATCAGCTTGCTATATGAGGTATTTTCTTGTGCCCAGTAGAGCTTACAATCTAAATTTGCACCTGAGGCAATGGAAAATTAAGTGAATGCCTAAGATCACAAGAAGCATCAGTCAGTGGGTCTCAGCCCACTAGCCTTCTTCTCTAAGGTCAGGCCTACAAAAGGTTGAAAGCAATTATGTGAATGTGTCACTGGCTCCCCTGTTTAAAAATTCTAACAATTCCTGATTGAGCCCAATCACTAGACTGTGCAGTGCCCTCTTACCTCCAAGCAGGACAGTGTGTTCTGTGGTGCCATATTGAAGCAGTTAGCTTAGCAGGGTCTAAAAAAGGTTTGGATAACTTCCTAAAAGAAAAGTCCATAAGCCATTATTAAAATGGACCTGAGGAAATCCACTGCTTATTCCTAGGATAAGCAGCATAAAGATCTGTTTTATTCTTTGGGATCTTGCTGGGTTCTTGCGTCTTGGGTTGGCCACTGTTGGAAGCAGGAAACAGAGCTTGATGGACCTTCAGTCTGTCCCTGCAAGGGAACTCTTATGTCCTTACGTTTCATTCAAACATTGCACACTTACACGTCTCCTGAGCTTTAGAACTGTTTTATAATTCGTTAATGGCTGATTAAGCAGGCGTCTCATTACTCGCTCTGCACTTCCCAAGGCTCTGGATTCACTTGCTTTACATGGGATCCTTCCACTTCCTTCCCACGTTCTGATCGTACTCTGTTCTCTGCCCATCTTCTCCATTCAAGACGTGTCCCACTTTTCAATTTCCCACCGTGTTTTATCACACCCTATCCTTCCTTTGTCCCTCTTGCTTTCCTCTCTGTCCATCTTCAGTTCATCTTTTTCACACTCTGAAGTTAATTCTATTAAGAGGAGACGACCTGGAGCCTATTCTATGAGGGTGGTTTGATAAGTTTGATTTTTTTAAAAAAGCAAGTTGAACAGCGTAGTCTCCATCGAGGGCTATACACTTAGGGCTAGATTCACTAACGCCATGGATCAGATCCGATCCATGGCCGGGGGGATGATTCACAAATCAGGGCGATCGGTATCATGCCCCCGACTGCTCAGATTGCTGAAAAGCGATCCTGACGCATGCGCAGACCATCTGTAGCAGCGACCTTTTTTTTTTTTTTTTACTTTACTTTTTTAACTTTTTATAGTGAGCCCGTGATTTTAACCCGCTTTAAAACCACAGGTTAAAACCACGGGTTCGCACTGCAGGGGAAGGCTGGGACAGAAGCAGGGCAGCGCTGTGCGGCATTACTCGTAACTCCAGAGTCAGGGAGCAGAAAGCAAGTCGCGGCAGAGAGCAGGAGAGCCGGGGAGGCAGAGAGAGAGAGTCGGGGAGGAGGAGATCGGAGCAGAGAGCAGAGAAGCAAGGCAGTCAGAAAGGACCTGAGCGACTGGACCTCAGCTTATTTTGGGATCGGTCAGTCCAGTCGGTGTCCCTAATTTTTTTTTTTTTTTTAAGTGAATCGCTGCCTGCCTACGGTGAAAGAGTTCAAAAAAGCGTGGGATGAACACAGAGGATCTAGAATAGAGAATGACACGGTGACAAAATTCATCACCGTTCCCGTCCCCGCAGATAACCGCGGGAAACCATCTTCATGTCATTCTTTAAGGAGAGAGGGAAGAATCAGAATATGAATGGCCTCAACCACTGACCCACAAGTTTTGCTTTGAAGAATGCTGGTGTAGAAGGATTGAGATTGAAATAGACACTAGAAAATGACATGGGATTATTTCCCGCGGTTATCCGCGGGGACGGGAACGGTGATGAATTTTGTCACCTTGTCATTCTCTAATCTAGTATCAGAAAATAATAGTAAATAATGAAGAACTAAGGCCAGTACTGGGCAGACTTGCACGATCTGTGTCTGTATATGGCCGTTTGGTTGAGGATGGGCTGCGGAGGGCTTCAATGGCTGGGATGGTGTAGATGGGCTGGAGTAAGCTTTGAAAGAGACTTCAGTGGTTGGAACCTAAGAACAGTACCGGGCAGAGCTTTGTATTCTTGCTCAGAAATAGCTAAGAAGAAATTTAATTTTTTTTTTAGATTGAATTAGGTTGGGCAAACTAGATGGACCATTCGGGTCTGTTACTCAATATGGGCCCTACTTCCATAACATCTGAGTACTGCCTCTGGCCCTGAAATTTAGTACTGGGTCCCAGATAAGGCTCATCATTGAATATCCAGGTAGCAATGAGGTTTCAAAAACCACTGATCCCATTGGCAGAATCTTGGGCAGTTTATTTTTAAGTTGCAGGTATTGTTTTGTTTGAGAAATATTAATTATCATTATAATCATTTGGAGGGGGCTTTGTTGGAATGGGAGTGTGTGGCACAGCGGTTAAAGCTACAGCCTCAGCACCCTGAGGTTGTGGGTTCAAACCCCACACTGCTCCCTGTGGCCCTGGGCAAGTCACTTAATCCCCCCATTCCCCCAGGTACATTAGATAGATTGTGAGCCGACCAGGACAGACAGGGAAAAATGCTTGAGTGCCTGAATGTAGATCACTTAGACTATAAGTGGTATATAAAAACTTCAGTACATAAAAAATACAAATTATTTTCTCATCCTTGGGAATCAGGGGAGGAGAGCAGTTGTATATTCCATGTATAACATCTGTACACATAAACCACATATCATTCCCATGAATTGCACCCTTACAGTTAAAATAGTTGGGGTCACAAATGCCCAGCAGATTTTCCAGAATTTGCTTGGTTGGAATCCAATCATCATCTCAATGTCTTCACAAAATCGCTGCAGTCCTGGAAATAACAGCAAGAGGGAGACAAAGGTTAACACCTATCAAAAGGTGACAGTGGCTCATCTATCAGCCGTGTCAATACACACACACTGGCTGACCAATTCAAGATGTGGGGGGCATCCATTTTGAAGCGTTCCTAATGAAGCACATTTGCAAGATTTGCATTACATTTGCACCACAAAGCTTTTAAACTGTGCACTCTGCTCTTCTGAAACCCCTCAGTCATGTCTTCAGAGAAGTGCTTCTCAACCAGTCCTTGGGATGCATCCAACCAGTTGTATTTTCAGGATATCCATAATGAATACTTATGAGCTCGATTTGCTGCCCAGCCTCCCCGGTAGGCAAATCTATCTCATGCACATTCATTGTGGAATCCTAAAAGCCTTTGGCTGGGTGCACCCTGAGGACTGGCTTGAGAAACACTGAAGAAGATCTTCAAAGCTGATTTGTTACAACCTCTTATACTTGTACAAGTACACAAAGGATCAAATAATGATATTTACTGCTTACGGCTGTACAAAAGTAGACATCATACTTAGTGACGTAGTAAGAGAGTGAGGGGCAGTCCACCCCGGGCATCATATTAGTGGGTGCACCTCCTCCTCTCTGCCCCCCTCTGCCACATGTGCGCCCCTTCCTTTCCCCATACCTCTTTAATTTTCCTGACATGAGCAACATTACAAACTTGCTGCCCGCATCAGTGTCGGCTCTCTCTGACATCACTTCCTAGGTGCGGGACCCGGAAGTGATGTCAGAGAGAGCTGACACTGCCGGGTCCCACACCTAGGAAGTGATGTCAGAGGGAAAGCAGATACGAACAGGGGCAGCAATTTCATGGTGCTTCGCACGTCAGGGAAATTAAAGAGGTACGGGGGAAGGGGGGTGGAGAAGAGGGTGGGGGAAGGGCACCACTCACGCTCGCTACACCACTGATCATACTCTTACTGTCAGAGGTTCCCAAACTATGAGTGGGACCCTGGAGACATGCAGGTGGGTCTCAGAATAAGATAGGAAAGAGGAACCCGAACTATAGCTACGTGATGAGGCTTCCACGTTAGGAGTCACCGCCCAAGAAGTGGATTTAGGTGTTATCATTGACGACGCATTGAAACCCTCAGCTCAATGTGCAGCAGCAGCTAAGACAGCAAATAGAATGTTAGGAATGACCAGAAGAGGAATGGAAAACAAAGATGAAAATATTATAATGCCCTTGTTTCGCTGTATGGTACGGCCATACCTTGAATACTGTGTGCAATTCTGGTCGATCTCAACAATATATATATATATATATATAGCGGAATTAGAAAAGGTACTGAGAAGGGCCATGAAAATAAAAAGGGACTAAAGTGGCTAAGGATCTGCCACCTGGAAAAGGCTCAGGGGAGATATGATAGAGGTCTATAAAATGCAGAGTGGGGTGGAATCGCTCGTTCACTCTTTCCAACAATACTAGGACCAGAGGGCATGCAGTGACGCTACTAAGTGGTAGATTTAACAAACTGAAGAAAGTATTTCTTCACTCAATGTGTAATTAAACACTGAAATTCATTGCCACAGAGTGTTTGTAAAAGCAGTTAGTTTAGCCCAGGGTCACAAGGAGCAACATGGGATTTGAACCTACAACCTCAGGGTGCTGAGGCCGTAGCTTTAACCACTGTGCCACTCTAGAAATTGAAATGTAGTAAAAGTGAGCCAAGTCTGGGACAATGAAGCCATTGTGACATCACTGATGAGGTTGGCTCTTATTGGTGGAATGAGGCATTGTGACATCACAATATCAGCTCTGGTTACCAGAGGCCGAAACTTTTCATATGATTTATTTATTCAGTTTTCTATACCGTTCTCTCAGGGGGGGGGTTCAGAACGGTTTACATGAATTTATTCAGGTACTCAAGCTTTTTCCCCTGTCTGTCCTGGTGGGCTTACAATCTATCTAATGTGGGGGATTAAATGACTTGCCTAGGGTCACAAGGAGCAGCGTGGGATTTGAACCCACAACCTCAGGGTGTTGAGGTTATACCTTTAACCACTGTGTATGGAGTGGGTTCTGTAATTTAATTTGTAGCTGTAGATACACTGTAAATGGTAGGTGTAGTGAACCCCCCGATCTAGAAATAACTCTTCCTTTGTTGCTAGTGTGAGTCTGGCCCTGTGTACAGCTATTTGTTGCTGAGGGCAGATGCTGCAAAATACAGATTAACTTGACAGCAATTCAATCGAGCAAAGGACAGCTGCACAGTTTTGTTTTATTAAGGGGTATTTATGAGTTTCCCCAGTGTTAAGTTCAGCTGTGAGGATGAGAATGGGACTGCAGGAGGCACCTTGAGATGGTTTCTCAACCAGATCAGAGGATCCTAAAAGGTCAGTTTTTCATTTTTAAATAACAGCAGAAGCTGTGGCCGTTTTGGAAGATGCACTAGCGCTGCTGTGGTGTCGGCAATGAAGTGGTACAGAGGACAGGGATAGGATGAGCCCAAGTAAATAATAAAACCGTATTGCTGGATATTCCCATTGTGACACAGCAGAGATAAATGCAAATGCTTTCGAAAAACATTCTAGAAAGGAAAACATCAGCTAAATTCCTATGTTGAATAGCTGGATCCAAAAAATGAAAAGATGGTGATTCTTCATATCTCGAGACCACTTAGTATTACACAGGAGTATTTGGGGGCTATTTTTTGTGGGAGTTTTACCCCTCAGTTTTTGTTTCGATTCTTCATTTCTCAACATTAACATCTGGGAATGGGCCATTTGGCACAAAGAGGCAGATACCCATTGCTGGCTAATATTGAATGTCAAAGGCTTTCCTAAAATCTAAATACACCACATCTAGCGCTCTCCCTCTATCCGATTCTCTGGTCACCCAGTCAACGAAATTGATCAGATTTGTCTAACAAGACCTGACTCAAGTGAATCCATGTTGCTATACTTGGACAAACCAAAGGTCCATCAAGTCCTGTTTCCAATAGTGGCCAATCCAGGTCACATGTACCTGGCAAGATCCCAAAAGAGTAAAACAGATTTTATGCTGCTCATCTTAGAAAAAAGTAGTGGATTTTTCCCAAGTCCATCTGGCTTATGGACTTGTAAATCCTTACTCAGCAGCACCACCCTGTGGATAAAGGCTAAATAAGCCTTTGTTTCAGAGACGCCCAGATAGACTGCAGGGTTATAATATAAAGCAGTGCATATATTTTCTGAAGAACAGTGAATTAAATGACCACAGACGTAGTGGAGTACAGCCAGGCTTTGCTCATCCTGAACCATATGAAACAAAGAATTCATGTCATTTTTAGATATATTTTTTATCCCCACAGTAATCGTAAAGGAATAGAACATGGGCTGAATCTCATTAGCTACACATTGTGCTTCACGCCACAATTACCTAAGAATTGACTTAATTACAGTGCAACCCACAACCTGCCATATCCTGTCATCATTTTCAAAACCTCTTCATATGAAAAAAGTGACACCAAAGAACAGGAGTACAGTGCTCTTAATTAGCCTCACACTGTAAAGTAAGTGTGACATTCCGGGGCAACTCAGATTCTCAGCATGACAAAAACAAGTATTTGAAAGTCAAGGAGCACCACGTGATCAGGCAAATGTTAACCAACAGGCAGGCCTGGTGGACTAGTGGCAGAGGAAGGATGTGGGCTCAGGGCTCATTTGAGATCTTCCACTCTCTGGAGCTATCAAAATTACAGATACTGTGGAAGCAAAGCTCACAGCTCCTGAAGAACAGAGAATGAGGGTCAGGGTCACTGCACAACAGTGACACCTAGTGGCTGCATTTAGCTCCCATTATTACTGTGTATCGCAAACTGTGTGCCGCCCGAGATTTCAGGTATGCCGCGAGACGCTGGGGAGGCGTAGAGGCACCGATGCCGGCTGATTGCGGCGAGAGGCACACCCTAAAGGCAATCAGCCAGCGCCAACACCTCTCCTCCTCTCTGTGTGTCTTCCCCTCCAGCACCCCCCACTGGCGGCTCAGGGCCATGCGCCGACATTGACATGATGCCTCGAGCTGCGGCCAATACATTTAGTGTGCCACGGCTTGACGACGTTTGCGAGACACCGCATTATTGCAATTAGTGACAGATAATTGCGAATGAAAGCTAAAAGCACCCGCTTCCAGTCCTCGATGCAACTTGACTTTGGACCTGCACAACTTGTTATTTTCAAAAGGAAATAATGAAAGTATTTTGCAGGGAATGGGGATATTCACAGTTACCAGGTGCCCATAGCTTTTCCACCTGTTTTAGATATGTTTCCTTAACCCAGTGATTCCCAACCCTGTCCTGGAGGAACACCAGGCCAATCGGGTTTTCAGGCTAGCCCTAATGAATATGCATGAGAGAGATTTGCATATGATGGAAGTGATAGGCATGCAAATTTGCTTCATGCATATTCATTAGGGCTAGCCTGAAAACCCGATTGGCCTGGTGTTCCTCCAGGACAGGGTTGGGAACCACTGCCCTAATGAATATGCATGAGAGAGATTTGCATAGGATGGAAGTGATAGGCATGCAAATTTGCTTCATGCATATTCATTAGGGCTAGCCTGAAAACCCGATTGGCCTGGTGTTCCTCCAGGACAGGGTTGGGAACCACTGCCTTAACCTACCGCCCTGTTAAGATGATACCATTGTACGAGCACATGGAAGCACAGAGGAGCATGCAGGAAAGAGAAAATGGCCGACCCAAACACATTGTTTTAAATGCCAAGTTGTAAATGTTCAACTTGACTTTCTGGGGCTCTTGGCAGTCGATGATGCCCTTTGAATAGTGAGGGGACAGCAGTGCACACCACATTTAAATCCCACGGGTAATGCAGAAATTAATATTCTGCACAGAAGACCTGAAAGCTGAGCGCCAAGGGTCTCTGATGCTGGAGGTTTAACATAAGCCACAAAAAAATCTATCAAGGGAGACTAATACCGCTCTTATATACACAAAGTGGAGAAAAAAAGAAACCTCACATCATCAACTGTTACCAAGCAATGCTGATGATCATTGTAGGTCTCGACTGAGAGACTGGTACCATCCACCCCACAACAGGAACAGGCTAAATTGCAATATCTCACACTCTCAAGCTAGTGCGGATATTCTCATATGTGCAGTTCCACTGATTTTATTTTATTTATTTATTTAAAACATTTCTTACTTGCTACATCCTGCAATTCTGAGTGAGTTACAAAATACACCCATAATTTAAAACATACAAGGACAATAAAAATAATTTAAAACATGCCAGGGCAATAAACAACATGCTAAGAACAAGCCTAGAATCAGGTGTAAATGGCACAACGATCTTTTTCAGCATTACATCAACTCGCCTCTCCTAGTTGCATGGATAATATCACTCAAACAGAACCGTTTTAGTCAATTACCTGAAATTTATTAAAGAGGCAGCCCTTTTAACTTCAAGCGGCAAGGCGTTCCAAGACAAAACCCTCGAACAACAGTGACACACTAATTTCACTTGCTTCAGAGAGGGAACTTCTAAGTAAAGGTGCTCACCTGAACGTAATGTTCGATTTGGCTGGTATTGGGTAAAAATATTACTCAGCGCTACCGGCTGCGTAGTCTGTCTCAACTTAAAATCAATCACAGCACTTTAAACTTGATTCGAGCAGCTACAGGTAACCAATGAAGTTGAACTAAGATTGGTGTGATGTGTTTAAATTTTGAAGCACCCACAATTAATCGGGCTGCCGCATTTTGTACTAATTGCAGTGCCTGAATTACATACTTGGGGAAACCCAAGGAAAGGGCGTTTCGATAATCAATTGTTTGAATCAAAATTGTACTTATCACAGTATGAAAATCCTCAACTGACGATGTAGTTGGCGAAATGGGGTCTCCCGTTGGATTTTTCTGCTGGAAAAGCTGGAATGGAGCTAATTGAGACTGCAAGTCTGGGAAGATAAGTACACTGTAGCTTATGTGTTGGTTCCAGCTCTGTAGAGATAACTTCAGAGTGTGAGATATTTGATCATGTGACACTTTTGTTAAGGAATTTACATCAGCTCCCATTTCATTTTAGAGTCCAATTTAAATGTGCCTGTATAGTTTTTTTTATAAAATTAGACATGGACTCTTCGATTTCTTGATCCCTTTGTCCTTAAATTCTTCAAGATCTTTGGGTTGTAGAACCATTCATACATACAAGTTTTCCTTTCCCTCTGTTAAAGGTTTTAGATCAGTCAGTAAAATTGCTCATTCTTTCTCGTTTTTATTAACCACGTTATGGAATGATCTACCGTTTGATTTCCGTGCCGTTGTACAGGCAATGATCTTGTCACAGTTAGACTACTGCAATGTCCTGTACCTGGGAATAACCAAAGCCAGGTGCAGGGCATTGTAGGTGGTACAGAACGCTGCAGCTAGATTGATAACAGGAACATCACTGATTGCCAGTTGTATTTAGAATCCAATACAAAGCAATTATGATCTGTCACCAGTTTCTATATGGCTTGATTCCAGAATTCTTTACGAGTATGTCTAGTTATCAACCAACAAAGTCACTGCGTTAGGAAAATTCTGCATTGTTGAGAACAAATGTCAACCGAAAATATGCGGAAACCAATGCAATGACCTTTTCATGTGCAGGGGTAAAACTATGGAACATCTTTGTTAGCCAAATTTGGAAATGCAGTGATAGGAGCTCGTTTAGAAAACGGTTAAAAACACAATTATTTGTTAATGCATTTTTCTGAGTACTGATTTGTTGTTAAAATTAATGCTGTCTGTTTTTACTTGTCCAGATTTGTTTTAACATTTTATGTATGTAATCATTTTGTAAACCGTTTTGATATAAAACGGTATAGAAATTTTTTAAAAGATCCTGGATTTCACTTCAGGTTTTCAGAAAAAGTCTGAAAACTACGCTGTTTCAACATTTTTTAGATGATAATTTTTAACGAGCGTGATGTTATTCTTGCAAATAAATTGCTGTAAACCGAGTCATGCCATATTTTCTTAGGGATGGCTCAGTATATAAATCTAAGATTTAGATTAGATTAGATTCCTGTTGTGGGGTAGAGGGTGCCAGTCTCTCAATCGATTATATAAGTGGAGTTTTTTCTCTGAGACCTATGATGATGATGAGCATTGCATGGTAACAGTTGATGTTGGTTGCATTGCTCATCAATTGAATGGGAGATCTCTTTTTTCTCCACTTTGTGTGTATAAGAATGGTATTAGTCTCCCCTGACTGAAGAGAGATTTTTTGTGTACTGTGTGATTTTTTTTCTACTCTGCCTTGTGGTTTGTGTTTTAACATAAGCCCCAAGGAGAAGTAAAGTATTACCTCATTCTTCTGTGGTCAGTGACAGTAAGTATTTTATGTCATGTTCCCTTTACCAAGCAAGTGAACTGTGTTCACGTTCACTTCTCTGCATCACACAGATGATGAGAAAGTGGCATAGAAGACATCCACCACTCCTGATAACATGCATTTCTTATCCTCTAACTCAATGGCAGTGCTCCATTTGCCAGTCTCCTTGTCCTCTCTGGTCATTAACAGAGATCCATGTGTCAGTCTCTTTGTTCTCTCTGGTCATTAACAGAGATCCGTGTGTCAGTCTCCTTGTCCTCTCTGGTCATTAACAGAGATCCATGTGTCAGTCTCCTTGTTCTCTCTGGTCATTAAAAGAGACCCGTGTGACAGTCTCCTTGTCCTCTCTGGTCATTAACAGAGATCCGTGTGCCAGTTTCCTTGTTCTCTCTGGTCATTAAAAGAGACCCGTGTGACAGTCTCCTTTTCCTCTTTGGTCATTAAAAGAGACCTGTGTGACAGTCTCCTTGTCCTCTCTGGTCATTAACAGAGATCCGTTTGCCAGTCTCCTTGTCCTCTCTGGTCATTAACAGAGACCCGTGTGCCAGTCTCCTTGTTCTCTCTGGTCATTAAAAGAGACCCGTTTGCCAGTCTCCTTGTCCTCTCTGGTCATTAACAGAGATCCGTGTGCCAGTTTCCTTGTTCTCTCTGGTCATTAAAAGAGACCCGTGTGACAGTCTCCTTTTCCTCTTTGGTCATTAAAAGAGACCTGTGTGACAGTCTCCTTGTCCTCTCTGGTCATTAACAGAGATCCGTTTGCCAGTCTCCTTGTCCTCTCTGGTCATTAACAGAGACCCGTGTGCCAGTCTCCTTGTTCTCTCTGGTCATTAAAAGAGACCCGTTTGCCAGTCTCCTTGTCCTCTCTGGTCATTAACAGAGATCCGTGTGCCAGTTTCCTTGTTCTCTCTGGTCATTAAAAGAGACCCGTGTGACAGTCTCCTTTTCCTCTTTGGTCATTAAAAGAGGCCTGTGTGACAGTCTCCTTGTCCTCTCTGGTCATTAACAGAGATCCGTTTGCCAGTCTCCTTGTCCTCTCTGGTCATTAGCAGAGACCCGTGTGCCAGTCTCCTTGTTCTCTCTGGTCATTAGCAGAGACCCGTGTGCCAGTCTCCTTGTTCTCTCTGGTCATTAGCAGAGACCCGTGTGCCAGTCTCCTTGTCCTCTCTGGTCATTAGCAGAGACCCATGTGCCAGTCTCCTTTACCTCTCTGGTCATTAGCAGAGACCCGTGTTCCAGTCTCCTTTACCTCTCTGGTCTTTAGCAGAGACCCGTGTGCCAGTCTCCTTGTCCTCTCTGGTCATTAGCAGAGACCCGTGTGCCAGTCTCCTTGTCCTCTCCGGTCATTAACAGAGACCTGTGTCACTGTGCCAGTCTTGATGTCTTGCCTGAGAGCTCCAACTTCCCTGGGTTTGTATTACAATTAGATAATTTTATGTGGTTAGCAGTAATAAAGGTGGCGTTTGCCAAAAAGCATTTACGAGGCATGTGTGTACAGGAAACAGAAAGTGTGCGTCATGCTAGTGTCGTAGCCTGGGAGCTGTTTTACATGGTAATTGAATTTTTATGCCCCATGATTATGTTTGAAGAATAATAGAACACGTAGATGCGTGTTGTTATGTGCAAACAGAAGAAGCTGTTTTCCAAAAGCTGATGGATGAACACATATCATCGAGCCCCTGTGGAGTTAATTAAAGTGGCAATCGAAAATGTATCTGCAGTGAATTGCAGAGCTGCAGGTGGGGTTCTTTGGAGTCCTGGCAACAGCATCGTCTGTCTGACGATGGGGTTCTTTGCAGTCTGACAGCAGCATCGGAGCTGTCCTTGGTGCTATCACATTTCTAGGTGTGGTTTTGGAAAAATGGCTGCCAACCCATAAAGGCCCTCTTTTATTAAACTCAGGTAGAAGTTACTACCGCAGCCCGGGGCCCTAAATGCTCTGACGCTCATAGAAATTTTGTGAACGCTGAAGCAATATTGGAGCACTTAGCACTCTGGGCCGCAATGGGAACCTTTAGCGTGGCTTACGAAAAGGGGGGGAGAAAATGAGCAAATGTGAGCCATGAAATAGCAAAAGTGTCTCATCTTGGCATGTCAAATAGCAAATTAATTCAGTTCACAGACCGTGGATTCAGCAATTTAGATTTACTAATAGTCTTTTCAATCCATTGTGTTTTAGCGCCACCGGATCAGATAATGCCTCCAATATATTTATTAGTAATAAGTTTTCTAATAATTCACTTCCCCTGTGCTAAGATGGAAAAAAGCCTCAGATCTGGAGCATATACAACTCTGCTTTTGCTCCTGATTTTAATCATTGGCTAAAACCACCAGCCTATCTATTTTCTATTTATCTTGTATTATTCCTTATATAGATAGATAGATAGATAGATAAATAACTACAATGATATATATCTATATATAAGCTATTTACCTTATTATCATTGTAGTTATTTATCTATGCAATAACAAAGTCCTGTCCTTTAATTATTTGTATCCATATCCTTCAAAGTCACTTTTCTTCCTTCTTTTCGTTTACTGGATTCTATGGTATTTAACACATGCACTGAGGAAGTACTTGCCAACATGTTCTTTAAGATCTGAAACAGCAATGTGCACAGTGAAGGGTCTCAAGACATGTAGCAATGCTGGTTGAATATGCACGAAATAGACAGAATGAAAATCTGTCACCCATTTTAACCTGTGCCCAGGCTCTTGAAAGATCTTAGTTGAAAGGCAAATGAAACAGAGATGCTTTTCTTTCTCACCATAGATGTATGATATTCCCACAAGTTCAAAGATTGCGATGATGACGAGAGAATATGAAGCTGCATACGTATCCACCAGTTGCAACATGTAAATTCCACCCTAGTAGGGAAAATGAAGCCATGAAAAATAGCAAAGACATGGGTACCTGTCCTGTAAAGTAGATACATTACTTTCTGAGAGTTGCAAGTCTTTAAATACATTGCTTCAAAACGTATTCCATGTAGCCACAGTCACCTACTTTCCCCCAAGATAGATTTCCTCTACTTAGCATTAAAGGTAGGTTGTAAACCCAAAGCTGGAAGGCTGTTCCTACAAAGCACATACCTGAGTGATCATAGGAAACCCCATGATGTAAAAAGCCACACAGCAAATGAGAGTGAAGAGCGGTTTGTGCGTACGGAGGTACTTTGGATACTCATCCGCAACAGAGGTCACGATGGTCTCAATAGTGGCAAACTGAGGACATAAAAGAAAGAATTACCAAAAATCCCTGCCAGAGCAAAGAATTCGACTTAGTAACAGGACCGGTCTGAAGTGGCCATTGTCTGTTATTACTTATACAGACAACTTTCTATCCACAATGCTTCGTCATCTCTCCCAAACATTTTATAAATTCATCTTCATTCAAAAACCTTCTCTTTCTTCTAAAGACATCGAAAAATCAAAACTTATCTGATTACTCTTCCAGGAGAGCCCCCGCCAGGAGATTACTCATCTGGAAGAGTAATCAGATAAGTTTTGATTTTTCAATATCTTTATAAGAAGAGAAAGCTTTTTGAATGAAAATGAATTTATAAAATGTTTGGGAGAGATGACGAAGCATTGTGGAAATAAAGTTGTCTGTATAAGTAATAGCAGACACTTCTGACCGGTCCCGTTACAAAGTCGAATATATGGATTGTGGGAGTTTGCAATTATCTCTTAACATACTGAGCTATTGACTGCATAATCCTGCTCAAGTCAGAATAGGGGCATCCAAGTCAGAACATCCCAATATGTATTGTGGAAATTTACAATTTTCAGACTTGAGCTTCCCTTTGAAAATGCCCATCCACAGCACCTTAAGCTCTGATTTAAAGAATGCATTTATGTGTGAAAATGCAAATTAAAGGCTCCTTCACATGGCATGGAGATCTAGGGATGAGCTTATAAAAACTACCCTGTTACGCCCTGGATCATTAAACATTTTCACTCATAACACAGAGGGGTTAGAGAAGCAAAACCTTAGTCAATCAGGGCCTTAGTGAAAGGGATGGGATTTCTCTCATTTAGCTCAGTGTCGGGAAAGAGAAGGAAGTAAACTCTTTCTTTTCCAGGTGAAATTAAAGACCCCCACCCTATAAAGCCCCAGTTTACCATTGTGTCCAGTCCCAGAGTCAGAAGCATTAGAAAGAAGATAATAGCCCAGAAGGGAGAGAGGGGAAGCCTGGTCAGTGCTTCAGGATAAACCACGAAGGCAATACCGGGACCTAAGAAGAGAAGAGAAATGTTCATGTCTTTTCTCTCATATTCTCTGCTTCTCCTTCACTTCATCTCCTTTATTTACATATAATCTACCAACTGGAATAATGTTTGCACTTGGTATCTTACAGAACTAAAAGCATCAAATTGTAATACAAGACACAATTACATGGCGGACTGCTATCATTGCAAAACCAACACGAAAGATGGAGATCTTCTTTTGGTGAGTTAAATATGGGTCAATTTGATGGAGTTGTGTGGACAATGAGTTTCAATTCATTAAGCAGTTTCTATCCATGAACAGACTTCGACACAGGAATTGCCGGCAGAGCATTACGGGAGGATTTAAGTTGTTGAAATGACGCATAATGTTAAAGAACCGTCTTCAAATAATTCGGTGCAGTATCTCCTAGCACACTTATGTACAAAAGCGACAGCCTTAAATTTGTTCTTCAGATCAACTGGAAACCAGTGAAGATTGAACAAAATTGTTGGTACCCTAGGTCAGTCTCAGTGTGTGTGCTGCAACACTGTGTTATACTTGGAACACCCATTTCAGCAATTTGGGAAAACTAAGACTTTATTACAGTAGTCAAGGTGGCTTAAGACCAATGCTTATAAAGCCATAGAACATTATTAGAGAACATTTCGGAGTGTAAGCACATAGCCAGTTTAAAGAAAATTGTCCAAAACACAATCTTGGTGAGATGAGAACTGAAGAACACACCTCAAAGTGTGATCTCTGAAAGCAAGGGGAAACTATCATTGCATAGGAGTTCCTGGAATAGGAGCTTGGGTGGCCCAAGAGAACTCACTCTTGTTTAATTATAAGATGAGCTTGTTGGTGGCCAACCCTTCATCCACAGATCACAGACAATTGTTGATGCCGATGGAGACAAAGGCAAAGCCACTTAAAAAGGAAACAACAGTGTTCTCCAAGAGCTGACAGCACGTTCACTATAGGGCCTAAGTGGATGCAGCTGAGAGCACTAATCCATGTGGTAAAGGAGTCCACGTTGCATTTTTCATTCCTGATCCCAAACTGTTGCTATAGGTCATGACATGTGCAGGATTACCAGAAATTATCTAACAATTTTAGTCTTGGGATCATTTAATAAACGCTGTTACTAGAATGCTGCCTTTTTAAATAAAGAAATTAAGGTCTGTTTGCCCACAGTTAAGAGTACAAAGGCTCTCTTGCCACATCAGACCCAGCAGCCTCTGATCACAATCTCTGTATGATTTTCTCTCTCCCTCTCTGTCCCCTACTGTATGTGACTGACTCTGAAAATGTGCAGGCAGAAGAATGGTAGCACTGTTCCCACCCTCATCGGGCAGAGATTCACCAGCCACCATTCCCCAGAAAATGTCCCCAGACTTATGAACTGAATTTGTGCTCACACATGCACATCCATAAAAATAAGAACATAAGAATTGCCGTAGTGGGACAGACCGAAGGTCCATCAAGTCCAGTATCCTGTTTCCAGCGGTGACCAACCCAGGTCCCAAGTGCCTAGCAAGATCCCAAACAAGTGTCCCAGCCTCTGCCCCCTCTAACTAAGCAACCGTGACTTTAAACCAGATTTAGACTAGGAATTGGAGCATAACCCTGAGTATTACCATCCTCTACACCAAAATTGTGTCCAAAACATTGAGTATACAATATCAATAGACTTCAGCAGACAATAGAGATCGCTTGGCAAGACCCAGTGTTTTCAGCTCATGTATAAGCACTTTACCTTGATCCGCAACCTTTTCGATGTTTACTTTGAGTTCATTTGCCATGAAACCAATAACTGAGAAGATGACAAAGCCAGCAAAGATGCTTGTGGCGCTGTTGGTACACGTCACTATCAAAGTGTCCCTACAGAGAAAAACAAGACATGGGCTAAACACTGGAATGAATTCAAGTATAGAAGACAGAACAGTGAGAAGCCCTGGAAAGAGATTTATTTTAAAGAACATGCAACGCTTAGGGATAGATCTTAAGAGGTTAAATTATAAAGTATTTTCTGCTTGCGGCACATGTTTTATGGAGAAAAAAGCTCTTATATGGTTGAACATGTGCATATGTGTACATGTGTCCAGTGGTGTAAGAAAGGATAAAGAGATTCCAACATTGCAAAATAGGAACACACATGTTATAATCCACATGTGTATGTCATGGCTCCACCTGTGTCCCACCCAAACAGTGTCAGTGACCACATATGCACACCTTCATGTCAACATTAATACTTTCATGAGTGGTGCAATTTTAGGTATACTATTTTGTACACATATAATGAGAAATCCTTTAAAAAATTACCCCCCCCCCCCCATTGGCACCCTATGAAGCAAGCAACCAAACCACCTTAGGGGCATGAAATAAGTCCCTCAACTGTAAAAGCCACTTGCTGAAACACAAACATGAGGCTTTGAAGCTGTGTCATTACAACAGGCTATCTTCTGCTCCAGCTGGAACTTGGTCACATTACAAACCATGGGGTCCTTTTATCAAGGTACGCTAACCAATTTAGCGCATGCTAAATGCTATGACATCCATTATATTCCTATGAGGATCTTGGTATTTAGCACATGCAAATCTTTAGCGGGCACTAAATCAGTTAACGCACTTTAATAAAAGGACCTCTATATGATGTCAGGTTTTGTGGCTGTTAATTTTGTGACATCGTGCAATATGAGGACTCATAGTTTGGTTCCTATGGATGCTTGGTTATCCCATAAAATAATATATTTGAAATTCAGTAGCAGTAGCAATTTGACTATATTACTGGCCTGGAAACTCCTGCACCTTTAATAGGATGGACTACTCTTTGTTTACACTAGTACCCAAAGGGAGATGGCCAAACCCCCTCGAAAGGGCAATATCCCGCTGTTTAGGAAATCGTGACCTATATAATCCCTAAGAACTAGTGAAACAATTATGTTTCTTCTGCAGTGTTTATGAAAATCTAATGTCTTTTGGAAACAGTGATCAGGAAAATTATATAACTGGTACGTACCTGTAAACGTTGTTATGGAATTTATTATAGGAAGAGAGAGTTATCAAACCTCCCCACGCGGCAGACAAGGAGAAGAAAATCTGAGTGGCAGCATCCTTCCACACCTAGAGAAGCATAGGTTAAAAAAAAAGAGGTAATTAGCTTCATCCCAGTTCAGGATCAGGATATTAAAGCAAGATAACAAATCTCGCTGTGATATCTTTTTCATGAAAATAATTTGGGTAAGATGCAGTTTACAATAGAATCACCAGAACTACGGGATTCTTTCAAAATCATCTGCATAGAAGAATTGAATGTTACGTTCATTGCACAGATTGGAATATATCCACCCCAGATTCTGTTCTTAGCACTCAAACTTGGGGACTCATCCAAGATGTGCACCCAACTAAATAGGACAATGAGCCAATTAGTATGAATAATTGGCACTAGTTTTAATCTGGGCACACATATTACTACATACTATTCTATAACAATGAGCGCCCAAAAGGGGTGTGGCCATGGGCAGGTGAGGGGCATTCCTAACCTATGCGTGTATTGTCATAGAATACCCGAGATGAATTAACCTGGTTTCAGCAGATGTAAATCTTGGTTCCCAAATTTTGGAGCCAAAATCATCATGCAATACTAAATTCTATAATGGGCGGCCATCTTTGAGGACCTAGTAGAGAACAGCATTGAGTGCCAGATTTTTTTCTGTGACAATTTTTGAGCACCGTTTACCGAATTGAGCCCTCTATCAGTGAAAACCAGCGAGAGCCATAAGAAGAATCTGTGCTTAGTATAAAGATGAATTGAAAATATCAAAATAGCTGGACTAGTGCACTAGTCCAGCTATTTTGATATTTTCAATTATTTCTATATTTTGGGACTGGTACAAGCTTTTACCACTATAGCCATATTCGAGGAAGCTTATAATATAAAGATGAAGACATTAATGCTCCATAGACTACAACTCACAGAGACAATTACTTAACCCCATAACCATATCCAGTTTCAAAATGATCCGGTCATTTTGTCACTTTATATTATATCACATAGAGTTATGAAGTGGTGAAATACGACAGGTTTCATAAGCCCTGTGATGTGCAGCCCTCCACTTAGAACTACATTTAGTATATGGTGCCCAAATTCGGGTGCCAAAATAAAATCCATGCAGAGTGGTGTTCTATAAATGGTGCTCCGAGGTGTATGACATTGATTTGAACAGCATTTAGGCCCAGATTCTCTAACCGGCACTGATTTTTTTTTTGGTGCCAGTAGGTGCCCAAGCTCAGTAAAAAACATAATTTAAATGACATTTTTAACGGAGTGTCAAGACACCTACCAGTGCTTAAAAAATTGGCACCGGAATCATGCACTTTAGGCCACCTAATGCCACTTTGGGCTTGGCTAACATCAGATGTGGCAGTAGTCGGCCTAAAGCACCTATGGAGGCTCGATTTACATCAAAGATCGGCGACGGAAATGTAGGCCTGGAAAACCCTGGCCTAGATTTCCAGCATCTATCTTTGCCGGAGGCATGATTCCGTACCCATCGCCGTCGCGTGATTGACATGTGATCGGCGGCCACTTTTAAGGCAGTCGCCCACCACGGCGCCTGTTGCAGAATCCAGGCCTTAGAGCCAATTTCCATGCCAAACTTTGGAAAGCAAAGATTTAGACCAACTTAAACCTGGTATAAATCCTGACACGTCAGTTAGGCGCAGATCCCCAGTATTCAGTAACACCGTGAACATCTTTAGTGAACACGCCCATCCCTTGGCCATGACCCCTTTTGAGTTGCATGCTATAAGATGTGAGCACAGATCTATATAGAATAGTGCTAAGGAAGATGTGTGCGGAAATCCAAATTGTTGCCAAGTTTAACACCAATAATTATTATCACCCAATTATTGACACTAATTGGATAACTAGCCAATTTAGTTGCAGACACATCGCGGAATAGCGCATAATTTTGTACGCACAAATTTATAGAATTATCTTTGTAGAGATGCCTAAGGTTAGACACCTACTGTAACTTAATTAGTAAATTGACTTCAATTATGAGCTTCAACAAGTTCATAATTGAAAAAAAATTAATTAGGTGCCTATCTTCTTGGGCATGATTCTAGAAAAGATAGGCACCTATTGCCAAAGTATGCACATTTAGAGGCACAGAAGGACTTAGGCATCATTAGGCGTGCTTCTCTAAAGGAATTAAGTGCCTATAATGTAGGCCTTTAAAGCCTTGGCCTACATTACAGGCATCCAAGTGTTAAGTTAGGCACTGGTAGGCATGATTCTGTAAAAAGCACCTAAGTACGACTGACACAAGATAGGCACCTATCTTTTTAGAGGCCAATTACAGAATTTCCCCCTTAGTGAGTAAGACTGATAACTGGATCTAAGTGTGTGTTATAACTGGAATAATGATCCCACCATAGCATCGTTCAGCTTCTCCCATTTCGGTGTGATGAAGTACCAGATTCCAGCGCCAGCTCCCGGCAAAGTGACTCCTCGGATAAGCAGGATGATAAGAACCACATAAGGGAAAGTAGCAGTAAAATACACCACCTAAAAGATTGCAAAAGAATATGGGTTCCGATAAAATAATGATTGAGAACAAGAAGATATTTTTTTTAAAGGAGCGCTGGACTGACATCACAAAGACCAAAGATGAGAAATGAGCCTTGGATGGGTGGAAGGGGTGCATGGCAGGGAGATGACAGGTTCATCCTCCAAGGATGCCTGCTCGTTTCGGACATCAATGTCCCTGGTTCCCCAGGCTGTGAGTAGACATGGCGTTGGGGTTAGCGGTAACTACTGAGTGAAGAGGTGCTACAGGAGATGGGAGAAGGTAAGGAAATAGATGTTCCAAAAGAGAGAAAGATGTGTTTAGTGAATAAGATGAACTACTTGTTATGAGTTTGCTAGTACGATTGGAACCTATAGTAGTTCTAGAGAAATATATATCTAACTATAGTTATCGATAATTCAATGACAATATCCTCAATGAATCAGATATCACATGCTGTACATGAGCTATAGAGATGTAGCAGGTCGCTTCTTTAAACACCTGAAGAAGGGACCTGTATGGTCTCAGAAGATCACATACAGCTGGGACCAATCCAAAGCTTCTAGAACAACTCTAGGAGGCCAGAAGTATTCTGAGCATTTTATTTATGCCTAATGTCAGTGGTGTGAAGGGTATCTGGAATATTCTTATCTCCAATCATCCAAGGAGAGGAGCACGGGGGAAGCACCTGGAAAAGAAAGTTACACTAAAAAAGAAATACCAAAGCATTTGGAAATGGATACACATCGGCAACAACCACAGAACTTCACAACCACTATGTGCACCACAGCACAACTATGACACCAGTCTCACAGGTAACACTGTACATGACCACATAGCAAGGAAAGAACATCAACTTCAAGGTATGCTTCTCTCGGGGGTCACTTTCCTGCATAATGTGGACTCTATTCAGCTAACAGAAGCCTACTTGGTGCATTGTTACTAGGGAATTCAATGACTGAATGGTCTTGGCTGTAGAAAAGGGGAGTATGTAATTTTCTATTTAGTTATAAAGGAAATTATTCCTGTCATATCCCTTTGTAGCCCACAATTTTCCAACTCCAGCCCTTGGGGATCTCCCAATAAGTCATTTAGAAAAAAAACATTTTTATGAAGATTACGAGATTAGCTACATGATCAGATCCATTGTACGTGTAGGTGTTTAGGTCATCTAAGGTCGTTCTGTGGAAATTAATAGACTTTTTAAGAATTCCCAAGGACAAAAGTTGGGTCTTAGATCAAGAGTGACCCCATCCCTCACCCACTCGCCACTGCTAAAAGAGTTTCCAACATCCAGTATGCCCTTGGTCATGTCTTTAAATATGGGGTTAAACACTTATCTCGTTCCTCCTGGACTTTTTAAACATGGCTTCTGCTGCAAGGGAAGGGGGGAGGATATTATCCTCTAGTCTAATACTTCAGCGACACCACAGGATGACACAATTGCTTCACCTAGTTCCTGTGAGACTAACCATGCTCTGTGAAATAACATCCCAGTAACTACAAGGGCTTCATTCCAAGGCACAGCCAGAGTGAACCTGAAAAAATGTGCAAAGCAAATCTTTTCAAAACAGAAAATACTCAAGACTCTCAAAATTGGCATTGAACGTCATGGCATTAGACACATTTTTGTCCCGGAACCTTGTTCATTAAACACTCACTGCTTGTGGGAATAATTACAGTATGCATCTACATTTACATTAGCAAAATCATCATGAATCAATTTATTATAATGATTATCAAATGAATTAATAATGGATGGTTGCTTATTTTAATGTGTTTCCAGCCAATAAAACTTATAATAATGACTTTGTTATGATAGTTCCAGATAAACAGGCAGCTGGTGGCAGTGGACATGAACTGCTGAGCTTTGAACTCCAGAATAAACACTGCAGAATGCATCAATGTGGCTTCGTATTACTTTAACAGGAAGGGATGCAGCAGGCTTGATGCAGTAAATTAGAATATACATACTTGATTTCCAAGCAATCACATGAGCCTAAAAGTATACAGATAGTTAAGTCTGCCTCTAGCCTCCAACCACACTTCTTGCAAATGTTATTGTGGTTTGTTTTTAATAGAAAAATAGAAGTTATATCAGTGTAGAGTGAGTGTAGCACCATACTAGGTGAATTTTAATTGATTCCTGTTCATAGATTTTCTTTATTCTCCGGGAACTGTAGGCACATATGTAATGTTTACATAAAGATGAAACACAAAGCTATGTCCTTCTTGAATCTTAATGTAATCTGGTTTTGGAAATCCCTTCTGATGTCTTCAACTCCAGCAGCAAGAGCACTGGATATTTTAAACCTGACAGCAATGTCATGAATATATGAGCAAGAGAATGAATGTAACCCATGCAAAAAGACTCTAAAAAAAGGGCAGAGAATTTTAACAGGCAAAAGTTAATTCGTACTTATTGCTTAGATGACTTCAGGCAGCTGATCTTCTGAGTCAGAAGGACATTATTTCCCTTTACATTTCAATGCATTTGTGATTTTAAACTCTTCTCACCCATTTTGAGTAAGATGAAACCTAAGGTGTGAGTGAGGAGCTGAGGACATTTTGTTCTTGGGCTCTTGGAAGAGACTGAGAACCTGAATCCTAGCTGGGCACATGCAACACCCTAACCAAATTGGAAGGGTCGTACCTCCCAATAAAAAAAAAAAAATATTGATGCTTTCAAGAATAGAGGATCAAAAATAGAGCACAATGAACATGAAGTTTCCCATCAAAGCTTCCCAAGAAAGACATCTGATGAAAATAATGATGAATCTCACCATAATACACCTTGAGAACACGGATGTTGCAAAACTAACATCAGATACCATGAAGGTCATTTTGCAGTAGGTTCAATACCTTGCTTTAGGACAGGGCTTCCCAAATATGTCTAAGAGATTCCACAGCCATTTGACTTTTCAGGATATTCCCATTGAATATACATGAGGAATATTTGCATACACCGGAGTCCCAATTAGAGAATGACACGGGGACAAATTTTTCCCATCCCTTCTTCACAAGCTCTTTTCCTGTCCCTGCCTCATCTGCACAAATCTCAAACACTTTAAAATCATACAGTAAGTGTTCGAGGTTTGTCTGGTTATGGCACAGCTTACAGGAATGGGACAGGAACAGCAACAAAACTCACGGGGACAGAGCAGGGAAACTGAGTTCCTGCAGGGACGGGAACAAATTTGTCCCCCATGTCATTATCTGCTTCCCAGTCTATACAAATCTATCTTATTCTCTTTCATTGTAGTATCCTATAAGCACAAGAGGCTGTGGGATCCCCAGGACAGGTTTGGATAATCTTGGTCATGTAGGCACAGAGTTGTGACTAGTTTTGCTAAGATAAGTCAGAAGCAGATGTGACACGTTCTTACTTTTCCAGATGTCTTGATTCCTTTAGCAAGGGATGCGTATACAATGATCCAAGCCAGAAGAAGAGAGAGAACTAGTGGCCACCTGATCTCACCAGGATATTCAATCCCTGCAGATATCTTCAGCATGTTATACCTGAGTGGCAGAATAACAGTGACAAGAGATTTTATTTTCCAAAAATGGTTCAAAAGGATAGATGCACCAAGGATAAACATCTAGAAAATGGCCATTTAAAAAAAAAAAAAAAAAAAAAGATAGATAGATATTTTCTGTTTTGAAAATGGTCATTTTCTCTCTTGGATTTATGTAACTTTTTCTTGAGCCATTGAAAGAAATAATAATAATAACTTTATTTTTCTATACCACCAACACCCAAAAAGTTCTAGGCGGTTCACAGAATAAAGAGGACTGGACATTCCAGTGATGATACAAAGCACACAGAAAAGCAGTACAATATTTCAATAGTGAAAAATACAATAAAAAACTATGACATAGTCATCAATAAAGTAAAAATTTTTTTGAACAAATAACCAATTTTCTAAAGGTGCAGTAAGATGCAGATTGTTGAATCAGGTCATCTAACCATACTTGAACTTTACCTGCTTGATAAGCCAAAGGTCAATCAAAATATTTTTTATAACGGCAATTTTTGGGATTAGGAAAAGTAAACAAACCAGTACGCCAAGTAGGCCTAGTTGAACGGTACCATTCAAAACGAGAGAGGAGATTATAGCGGAGCTAATCCAAATAACATCTTATAGCAAATACAAGCAAATTTTTCAGTGAGGTGTGTGACAATTACACCATGCTCCATGATCCCGAACATAGTGGATGCATTCTTAAGATGTCTGGATTTTGTTATGTGTGACCAACAAGAATACTATCAGAATATGTCTGCAAAAGGAGAAATAAATTATTTATATGTCAGGCATCTGTCTTACTTGAAATACTCCTCACTTCCACTGACGAAGCTTTTGTTGGCGTAGCTGGTGTAATTCACCAGAGTCAGGTTCGGATAAGCATTCATACAGAAACTGCTGTTCTTGATCTGGATTTTGGGGTGATCTCCAAGTATACATGAATCTGGGAAAATAAAGCTTAATATTAAAAAAGAGGACGTTTATTTGGTCAAAAATGGGGTATAAAGTTAGGCATCCTAAGGGCTGGACACCCTTTCGGCCTAGATGTCCAAGTAGACAATTTAAAAAAACAAAAATGTCTTTGGACGCCTAGTGGCTTGACTTTCGAAAAAGGACGTTTCTGTGCTTAGCAGGAAACATCCAAATCGGACTTAGATGTCCTTTTCGAAAATGGCTCTCCACATCTGCAAAAGTAGCAGGTAAATTTATTGACAAACACAGAAGAGTTCTCTAGTGATATGGGACCTTCTTCTATAATCTCAATTTTCAAGGACTGCAGTGCCCAGGTATAGCAAAGAACTTTGCTTTATTTGAATATTTAGTAGTGTCACTGCTCATATGCATAGTTTAGGCCTAGTATTTCACTGGTCTTACTTATGAGGGAAATTATATGCAGAGCAGCTGAATTTTACCACAGTATATAAAACTTTACTCCCAGACCCTAACCCTGCCTCCCAATCTACATACAAGTAGGTAGAACCCACTACATAAAATTATGCATAAAAACAGCCCAAAGTTTTTATAGACTTATGTGGTCAGCATTAGGATCAACTGTGTAAGTCCTTTAAGTCTCTTTCTTAATTATCCATCATCGTATTTTATTGTTAACCTTTAGATATGTACTGTGGAAAGGTAATACGGAGAAGAACAGAGGCTGAGACACTCTGGAAAATGCAGCACCTCCTGTAGCTACCAAGTATTGTATTGTCCCGAGTAACACAAATAGGGAAGAGCAGCATAGTATGAAAGACAATCTGTTAGGCATTTGGGGGCCATTCTATGAAGGCCTAAATATACCAACAGTAGTAACTTGTATCAGGCTCTAAAATCGATCTTAAGCCAATATAGCTTAATGTAGTAGTCAGACACATGTTCCTCTCTTGTCAGCCTATAGAGAGAGGTATGACCAGTAGAAGAAAGAAGACGTTGATGCCCCTGTACAGGTCGATGGTGAGGCCCCACTTGGAGTATTGTGTTCAATTTTGGAAACCGTATCTGGCAAAGGACATAAGGAGACTTGAAGCGATCCAGAGGAAGGTGACAAAAATGGTAGGAGGTTTGCGCCAGAAGATGTATGAAGAGACTGGAAGCCCTGAATATGTATACTCTACAGGAAAAGAGGGACAGGGGAGATATGATTCAGACGTTCAAATACTTGAAAGATATTAACGTAGAACAAAATCTTTTCCAGAGAAAGGAAAATGGTAAAACCAGAGGGCATAATTTGAGGTTGAGGGGTGGTAGACTCAAGAATAATGTTAGGAAATTCTTCTTTATAGAGAGGGTGGTTGATGCCTGATGGAGGGAGGTGGTAGAGAGGAAAACGGTGACAGAGTTGAAAAAAGCATGGTATGAACATAGAGGATCTCTAAGCAGAAAATAATGGTATATATTGAAGAACTAAGGCCAGTACTGGGCAGATTTGCACGGTATGTCTCCTGTATATAGCCATTCAGTTGAGGATGGAATGGTTTAGATGGGCTGAAGTGAGCTTTGATGGAAACTCCAGTAGATGGAACCTAAGGACAGTACAATTTAAATGAAATGATTAATTTATGGAACATGTATGGTTGGACAGACTGGATGGACCATTTGGGTCTTTTTGTGCTGCCTGCAAAACCTGTAACACAGTAGCGGGAAGACCTAACAACACAATGGTCGTGGTGAGTCTATTTACTATTTAGTCACTTAGGGCTCCTTTGACAAAGCCACGGTAGCGAGTACTGACACAGGAAATGCAACGCAGCCCATAGGAATAGAATGGGTTGCATTGCATTTGCCGTGTGGGAATCGCGACCACAGTTTTGTAGAAGGGACCCTTAGATATTGCAATGTATCAGTCTCCTTGTTGTCAAAGAACTTGGCCATCTCTCATTCTGGCATGAGTTGTGTTCTGAAATTATACGTCTCCCTCGTCGCCTGAATTAAAGCTCATATTTTCTGGAGAGGAGTTGAGCCAAATTTTGGCTACAGTGAAATTTCCCCATTACTGGGATTTCGCTGATATTTAGGATATGGATTGGACATTGTCGGAGGCAGGACACTGGGTTTAGTTATGTTCTTATATTCTGGTAGCCAGTGAGGAAGCTACAACTCCCTCCCATGTAGCTCTTATAGCTGAATTACAATTCCAAAAAAGAACCACTTTCTGAAAAAAAGTGTGCATATGATACTGTTCAAATATAGATATTTATATGTTATAGATTTTTATCTGGAACTTGATAGAATCACTCTGAAATTTGGATTGCAGAGAGGGTATTTTACCTAAGCTATAAGTACAGTGGTGATAGTTGACCTGTAAGGAATTCTATAAGTGTAACCTCCATTTAGGTGTCCCAAACCTACAAATTAGGAGCTATTCTATAACCAAATCTAGACACCTAGATTCTGTTATAGAATGTGAACATAATCTAGATTCTGTCACAGAACACTAGCATAACCTATGAGGAGCCGCAGAAATGTTCTCAGCCTAACCAACAAAATTGGGGCAGTCTCCATCGAGGGCTATACACTTAGTCCAGTAAGAATGCGGAACGAAAAAAAGGAAAATCGCTGGACTAAATCTATAGCCCTCGATGGAGACTGCCCCAACTTTGTTGGTTAGGCAGAGACCTTTTCAGTGGCCCCTCATAGATTCTTCTACAGAACAGTAACATAACTTAGATTCTTTTACAGAAACTAGCATAACCTTGATTCTGTTATATAGATATGGCAGATCCATGCTAAAGTTAGACATGAGGATTTAAACCAGGTTTCAGATGGTGTAAAACCTCATGCCCAAAACTGGGTGTGCATAACTACTCGGAGAGCTGTTTATAGACTAGCGCTCAGCCATTTATAGAATCTAGTCCCTAAGTGGTTAAATTTATGACGGAACAAAACAGTCCTCAATTATACTGCTCAGCTAGATCCATAGGGGGTAGATCTAAAAGGTCGCCTAAAGTTCGGTACTGGGATGCTACATGCTAAGCATGAATTCTATATAGGCAAGTATGCACATAATTGCCATTATAGAATACTGGGGAATAGTGTGGCACAGTGGTTGAAGCTACAGCCTCAGCACCCTGAGGTTCTGGGTTCAAACCCACACTGCTCCTTGTGACCCTGGGCAAATCACTTAATCACCCCCCCCTCCCCTGCCCCTCATTGCCCCAGGTACATGAGATAGATTGTGAACCCTTCTGGACAGATAGTAAAAATGCTTGAAGAACCTGAATAAATCCATGTAAACCAAGTAAAGTAGGAAAGTAGAGAGTAAATATCTAACCCCTAAATACATCACTGACCTATTCTCCTTCTCAGCCAACAAACACAAGAGAAACTCCCACTCGCACTTCGTTTCTCCCCCGGTTAGAGGATGCAAACTAAAAAAACACCATGAGCATCTTCTCTCACATCAGGCTGCTCTATGGGGTAAAGACCTAGAACAACTCCTATTGCCCACCACTTATGAGGTATTCAGGAAACGCCTCAAAACCCACCTATTCCTGAAATACCTAGACAGCTGACCCACTTCCCTCCTTCCCCTCTCTTGCCCTTTCTCCCCATTGTTCCCACATCCCTTAAGTTAACTCAACTTGTACGTCAACTCAACTTGTGCTCCACTAATCTTCTGTAAACCGCATAGAACTTTATTATTTTTATTATTAAATATTGCTACCATATACAGTATACAGTTATCAGAGTCTATATGTATATTCAGTATCACTGACCAAACGCAGACCTCAGCATTAAAAAAAAAACACTGATTAACACGGTTTAATATCAGCCTTTATAATTATCCACCCCTCCTCGATACAACTTAAGGAGGAGAACATTACTCGTTTCCATTTTGACTCAAAAATCCAAAATGATCCCGATTCCATTATGAGGGCAGGGCAGTTTCAGCCATGAAGTCAAAAAGTCAGTTCAGCCGTTTCAAGATAGCTTTAAAAAGTTTTCTTTCGAATGAACCTTCAAATATCAATGCTTTCCAAATTTGGGGCTTCTTGAACCTTAAATCACTCCCCTGTCAATATGAATTCCAGTTTATAGCATCCTCCGATTGACCTTGAGGCATCCAGTCGTCCAATGCCACATTCAAATCTGATTATTTTTGTAGTGACCAAGCAACACAAAGCCATTTTCTGTCATCAAGAGCATGATCAAACCCATGTGCAAGCAGAAGACAGCAGTGGTAGGATTAGGCAATTAGGGTGATGAGAAAGTCATGTATTCCATCTTTGTTTCTGGCGCTTTAGGTCTGCTCCTGGCCGGTAACCTTGGGGGGGGGAGCAACACTGAAATGCAAAGTCCATCCTTCCAGGCAGGGTTCATGAAGAAAGTAGGGAAAAAAATGTAACGAAAGTGTTTTCTCCAGAACTCGACATCACAGTGACGGGAGAATGTGTTAGCTCTGTTGTGAGCAATGAGAAGATCGGGAATAAACTGTAAAAATATATTCATTCATTTCAAAGAAACAAAAATTATTAAATTATACTTGGAAAGCTGAAAAAAATTCCTTTTCTAAGATAAAGCCTGATGTACTACAGGGTTGGTTCTCCGTCCTCCTCTTTAACACTTGTGTGATCAGAGAATTCAAGATTGGCTGGTTCTTCTGTTCTGAGAATTCACAATTTCATCCATCTCTAGCCTTCCATAATGTCTTAAGTCCTGCTGAGAAACCATCCTTTATTGTTGCTTCTTTAAACTCTGGGGGTCATTTACTAATGGTTAGTGGATATGAATTTTCGATTTTCAAACAATTGTAAACAACATGCCATCTTCAGTAGTGCTCAGAATAAAAATGTTTTATGAGAGACCAGACATGGAGCAGAAACCCCGACAGTAAACTTCTCTACAGCCAGAAAATGTTTGCTTCCTTTCGTTCCCCATTTTGTTTCCGCATAGGCTTGATTCATTCGTCTTTGTTTGGCCATTCTGTCGTCATGGAAGCAAAGTCACTCCGCGCAGGCTCTTTCAAAAGAATGCACTTTTTTTTTTTTTTTTTGCAAAGAGGGGACACTCTTTTCCTAATAATGCGCAAATGCGTGCACTGTTTGCCTTTGAACACTGGTTCGTGCATGCACTGTGCTTTGTGCATGTGCAACGGTTTGAGTGGGTGCAGAATCCGGAAAAGAGCGTGCCCTCTGTGCACTGTGCACACTTTTGAAAGGGTCAACATTATAATGAGCAAACAAAATGAAAAAACACCAAAGGAGAGTGGGGAGGTTCTGCTCATTTTCCTTCATTAAAAGTTAAAAATATGCAAGGACATAGGATATGTACCTTCAAACTGGGAACCAGGGAAGGCAGGATTCAAATGATGCTTCATGTGACCTTGGGCAAGTCACTTGCATGGGGTACAAACAATTTATGAACCTTCCCGGGACAGGGAAATACCTTTAAAGCTACAACTGAAAATGGGGTGAGCCAAATCCTAAATGTTCTTCTCCTTTTCTTAATTATATGTATGAGCCCTCCGAGACATCGTCATTGGTTGTATCATCTAAGTTGCTGACACTATCCTCTCCCACATTGTGACTCCAGAGGCATCTTAAACACACTGCAACGTCAATCTACGCAGCACAATACCGTATATATATATATATATACTGTCTATCCTGCAGGGTATGCAAATAATATATTTTGCGCAATGCAGCCTTCCACTGGCCCGTTTCGGCTGTCACTGAATGAGTGCACCTCAGGAGGCCGCACTTCAGAGCCTAGAGCTGTGCTTGATTAGGTCTTTAACACGCTACAGTGGAAACGGAAGATAGGAACTCGGTCTTCAGTTATACCGAGCCCCATCTAGGCACTCGCTTCCTCGCAGATTTATGGGTTCACACACAATGTCAACACGTAAGGGCGTTGACACTGCCTCTGCGGCACTGCAGTAGCTGCAGCTCTGCAGTGCCTGGGAGCCTTCCATTGGGTCGTAATCCCTCTTGTTGCAATTTTTAATTCAGGCCAGGAGAGAGCACCATTGTCCTTTCAAGAGCTTCCAGAGGCAAAATCTCCCTGCGTCCAGGCAGTCGCAACCAGATCTGCTGGTTTAATTGCATCCATCCCTCAGCCCCGAAAGCTTCTCTAACCCCGCATACACAGGCCTCCCAGACCCATAGCCGAACTGGTTGCATTGGAAAACAATTTCAGATCACCAAAGATATAAACATGAATTTGACTCTCAGTCTCTGAGCAAGAGCAGAATTCAGATAAGCCCCATAAGGTTGTCTTTGTCTTACCCAGTAAAAGTCGGTTCTTGTCCTTACAGTCCTGCGTGTTCCAGGGGTTGGTGCAGGAGGCCCAGGGCAGAACGGGCACCAAAGATGCAAACAGATAGAAGAGGGTGTAGCACATAATGATGTTATAATAGATGGCAATTAGGACCGAAATGATCAGCATAGCAATTCCGCATCCTGTGGGAAGAAAGCAGGACCAGAAAGCTAAACCACTGAATGAGGGGGGAGAAACAACGCTGAACAAGCAAGAGAAACTCACAGGACTGACAAACTGCAGGATTCTCACTAAAGAGCATGGTCAACACACTGTCATGAACCATACATAGAGACACAGAGCAGCTCCGGTGGGTGCGGAGAGATTTGATAAGAGGAAGGGGATGGATGGGAGGGAGGTGAGGCAGCCGGAGGTCCTATCTGCTCACCTTGAAAGGCAGGGATGGCTTTCCAGACAGATATAGGCCCCTGGCTGGCAAACTGACCCAGGGATACCTCCAAGAAGAAAATCGGAATCCCAGCAAGAGCCAACATCGTCAGGTAAGGAATGAGAAATGCACCTGGTGGATAAGGAAACATGAGAACAGGGTGAAACCTTTCTTGTAATGGTCAGCAAGGACACCACATGTTTATTAGAGCAGATAGGTTTGGACAAGTTCCTGGAGGAAAAGTCCATAGTCTGTTATTGAGAAAGACATGGGGGAAGCCACTGCTTGTCCTGGATCAGTGGCATGGAATGTTGCTACTCCGGGGATTCCGGAATCTTGCTACTCTTTGGGATTCTGGAATGTTGCTACTCCTTGGGTTTTGGCCCGGTACTAGTGACCTGGATTGGCCCAGTAAGGCTATTCTTATGTTCTTATTTTCTTCAACTTGCGCCTTAGAAATCCAAAATATTCTTATCTTTCCATATCATTTCCTCTCTCTCTCTCTAGATTAAAAAAGATAAATGAACGGCAATCTGGTAAATTACTAGTGCAGAAGCTGTCCTTGAAATATGTCACCAGAACTTCAATCTGGGGAAATTGTGCAATAAATTCACGTGTCCATTCTTTTAATATTCTCTTTTTTAGTTCATTGTTACGCTAAAATAAGTTTGCTAAGTCAAAGAAGCAATTGCTAGGATTTATCTTCCACCTTTTTAATGTACGATTGATAATATGACTTAAGTAATTTAAGATGTTCTTTAAGTTCGACATTAAATATTGGTTTTAAATCTATCCTTTAAAAATACTGGTGCATGTCGATGCCGTGCCCACGTTGGAGCAAACCATAAACCAAACTGTGGCAAGTAATCATTTCAACAGTAATCCCGCCGTCCCTTGTATTGTCTATCTTATAACCTGTTTTGCTGGTGTTACTTGATTATGCATTATTTCAGATTTGTTTAAATAAATACTCTTGCACATCCCCGAGTTATTGTACAGCAGAGACGGAGGTATGTGGATGTAAGACTTCTGTCTCTTCTGCAATCATGGACAAACTTAATTATCTCAGTGTTAGATTCTGTATACGCTTTTTATACTTGGGCATTTCTTTATGCTGTTTACTTGAGCATTATTATCCAATTTACTTGTAGATAAAAGCTCGATCTCGTATGTATTTTTGTACGTAATTTTGTATTTTTGTATGTAAGTTTGTATTTTTGTACGTAATTTTGTATTTTTGTACGTAATTTTGTATTTTTGTATGTAAGTTTGTATTTTTGTACGTAAGTTTGTATTTTTGTACGTAATTTTGTATTTTTGTATGTAAGTTTGTATTTTTGTACGTAATTTTGTATTTTTGTACGTAATTTTGTATTTTTGTATGTAAGTTTGTATTTTTGTACGTAATTTTGTATTTTTGTACGTAATTTTGTATTTTTGTATGTAAGTTTGTATTTTTGTACGTAATTTTGTATTTTTGTACGTAATTTTGTATTTTTGTATGTAAGTTTGTATTTTTGTACGTAATTTTGTATTTTTGTACGTAATTTTGTATTTTTGTATGTAAGTTTGTATTTTTGTACGTAATTTTGTATTTTTGTATGTAAGTTTGTAACCTGTCCTGGGTAAGGCTGGGATATAAATAAATAAACCAAGCCAAACCAAACCTGCGCATGTCAAAAATGAGAACATAAGAATTGCCGTTGCTGGGTCAGACCGGTGGTCCATCGTGCCCTGCAGTCTGCTCACGCGACGGTCCTTAGATCAAAGACCAGTGCCCTAGTACATTGTTTATATTTAATTCAGGACTTAGTTGGTGAAATGAAATGCATTTCACTAGAATTCTTGTCTATGTTGGGTTGTGGATTCCGTTTTTTTATCAGATACATAGACGTTTACACATAAGGACTTAAATATTTCAATTATAGAAGTCTATTAAGTCTACAAAATTCTGACTTCCCTGTAAGCAACATTTTATTTGTCCCCCCCCCAACAAAAAAAAAAAACCCAACATAGTGAGAGCAATAAGTTTCCAGACATATATAAAAATAGGGCCATTATACGCTTAACAAGATAAAAAAAGAGAAAGAATAACAAAAACCACTACTTAAAACATTTAGAACGTCGCTGTTTAAATTTATGGTTAATAATTGTTTGCAAAAGAAAAACCCGAACGTATTAAAGATTAGATTATCATTAAGGTTAAGACATGCGTTGTTGGGTTTTTTTTTTTACAAAATGTATGCATTAGGTACTAAATCTGGATTAGTGTGAAAAGACTGTAAGATCGTGGTGCTAAGTAGAAATTAAGGCTGACCTTGACATCAAAAATAGTACAAAATATATTATATCGTAATAAAGTATCCGGTCTATCCATTTTGCTAAGTACAAAAAAAAAAAAAAAAAAGCTTTAACCGTCAATCGTTCAACTGTTTAAGTAAATAATTTTATTTTGTAAATAATTTTATTTAAATGCATATGCACTTCTGGATTTTAAATTCATGTTATGAAGTTAGTCATTAAGTATAAGCTTGAATTCTTCCCGCCCTTCTATAGATTCCAAATAATGCTCTACTGTTACTGAATATTAAAGTGTGAATCGTATTCCTTAATGCTTATACCGCTTACTCCATTTACTAGCGATAGAAAAATGGTATATCTAACAAGTTTTGAGCTTTGCAGTCTGTTTTATTTTAAATAGCTGGACGGCCTCAAGGTTTCTTTCATTCACCAGGTTTCTGGGGTCCTCTTTTCTCCAGCATCTTTCAGATGTTTTGTGCCTGTCTTTTGCATTTTGCTAAATTTCTGACTGACCCAAATGAAAACGCGGCCTAGAGCTACCTATATTGAATGCTTTCATTGTTGAATCTCTTTAAGGAGCGCCTTTGGAATCCATGTTCTTAGGTTCCCTTCTTAGGAGACTAGTGCGGGGTGCAGGGCTGTAGGGCTGGGTATGTAAAGATCGCAAAAGCCTACCTCCCCCATTTTTAAACGCCAGGTATGGAAATCTCCAGACATTGCCCAGACCCACGGCATAACCCACCATGGACAGGATGAAGTCGAGCTTGTTGGACCAGTTTCCTCGGGCTTTGTTCTCGTCTCCTTCATCGTCCTCCTGAGAAGAAAAAAAAAAACACTTTTATCTGGAATAATCGAGCCACCAAGAAAACAACAAACTTGTGTTCCTAAATATGCTTAGAACGGCAATAAAACCTTTTTTTTTTTTTTCTAACACCTGTCCTGAGCAGCTGACAGCCCCAGGGAATCTGGTTACACCTTTGCTTGTCTGAGCTGTAAGCTTATTCTGCAAAAACATTAAGGAATACCTTAAAACTTGAAATTCAGAACCCAAACCACTGGTATAGTTTGTGCTCCAAACCTTGATTCTAGTCTGGAATTAACAATATCTGAGAAAGCAATACACTCATTTTTTCCTGTTACAATGTGTGTACTCCAGGCATGAATCTAGCCATCATATGAATTATTAACAAAAACGAGTCAACGTTTCGGAAATGGAGTTTGGAGTCTTAACAGTAGGAAAATTTACTTCAAAAATTCCAAATCCAAGGGACTTTCAAGTTGTTAATATTAATCTAATTCTTAAACAGAACGAGGCAATATAATTTAGTGCACTGTAGAAGCCTTGACATGCCAATTATATTAAGGACAAAAAAAGTACTTAATAAATACATGTAAATAAATTTTGCATAAGGGCCAAACAAAACGTGAGCAGGCATGCTCGTCATATTCATAAGATTATGCATTATTAGGAATTTCAGCTCAGTAATGCTCCTCTTTTGAAGGAATTCACGATTTTAAAAAAAAAAAACACCATAAAAAACAACCCCACAAATCATACAAGCTCAATCTATAGCCCTTCTTGTTTGGTCCCTCTCGACAAGAGCACTAACACACACCCGTGGTCTCTGTGAACGGTGCTTTGATCCTAGGAACTGGCCTTGTGGATGCCACTGTGTGCTGAGTCTCCCCTGATGTTATGTAAATGCATTCACCGTGCCCAGGTAGGACTAATTTGTAATGTTTGGCCCCTCAAAACATTCTGAAACCTCGGCACTTACAAAAATAGGTTTGTGCTATTTTGGCTGTGGTACATAATTTTCACCCTTTTCGGGTAATGAAAACATCCCATTAATTTCAAGGGGAGACAACTTGGAAACAAAATTAGTGCAGAAGTTTACCAGTTAAGCCCCTAGGCCGATCTTTTTTTTTTTTTTTTAATTTCATTGGTTGTATTGTTAAGCTACCCTAGAGCAAACGGACAAAAGTACTTTTTAGGGATGACATTCATAGTGCCGCAATGTCACCAACCAGTGGCTCTTCTGAGTCTTTTTTTTTTTTTTTTTTGTCCATCAGTTTATCAGATGCATCTTTTTTAAAGTTGTTAACTTTGATAGGCTGTTCTCACACTAGGGATGCATCTCTTCCGCATCAAATATAAATAATGGTAATATTAATAATGGAAATTCATAAGCTAAACTTAAGATTCTAACATGGCATCATTTGGACAAAGCATTAAACATACGGACAATATATCCAGAATTTTTTCTGGTTTAGAGTCCCATAAAACATGTTTAAATTAATTGAAGAATCTGATTTCTTGAAGACACATTTTAATTAATTATTTGATCAGGGGAATCACCGATGAAACCCAAAGTTACAGGATGAAGGCAACTGATATAATGTGCAATACTTTTTAAACCAATAGGAGGAAAACATTTTTCGCTCAGAGAATAGTTAAGCTCTGGAACGGGTCACCAGGGGTTGCAGTAAAAGCAGATAGTGTAACTGGTTTTAAGAAAGGTTTGGACAAATTCCTGGAGTAAAAGTCCATAGACTGTCATTAAAACATGGAGGAAGCCTCTGCTTGCCCTGTATCGGAAGCATGGAATGTTGCTACTCTGGGGATTCTGGAATCTTCCTACTCTTTGAGATTCTGGAATGTTGCTATTCTTTGAGATTCTTCCTGGAATCTTGATACTATTTGGGGTTCTAGAATCTTTTGTTACTCTTTGGGATTCCGGAATCTTGCTACTCTTTCAGATTCTTCCTGGAATCTTGATACTATTTGGGGTTCTAGAATCTTTTGTTACTCTTTGGGATTCCAAAATCTTGCTACTCCTTGGGTTTTGGCCAGGTACTAGTGACCTGGATTGGCCATGATGAGAACTGGGCTTGATGGACCATTGATCTGACCCAGTAAGGCTATTCTTATATATAAAGGAATCACCATGAAGACAGAATATATATATTATAGTGCTACATTTTGAACTAAAGGACACTATTTAGTGCAATTTTCGAGGTGCTTTTTTCACTATTGAAAACTCTCCAGGACAGATAGGAGAAAATGTTTCAGCACCTCTGACGGTGGTATAGAAATGTTACTATTCGCCTACTAGACAATGCTCAGAAGGAACTTACCCCAGTGCCATCGCCAGGCAGAACAGAAGTGTTGCCATCTGTACCCAAGATCACGGTGCTTTGGCTCATGGTGACCCAGCCGCCGGCGGCATTGTTCTGCTCCAGAGTGGTCTTGCCAACACCACTTTCGTGACTTTCTCCGGCCGCGCTTTGCAAAGGCTTGATCTTGCAGTGCAACGTACTGCTTTGCTCTTTGTTCCCCGCAGCGGGGGGGCTCCTCAGGGCAAAGGTTTCCAGAGAATCCTTTCGAAGGACAGAGTTGGTCTGGGCCGGGGTGCTGACTTTGCAGACTCCCCCGCTTTTGGTCCTCTCGCAGTCGTTTTCCACGATCTCCTCTGCGGGGAAAGTCTTCTGGTCGTCGGCCGGAGAAGTGCAAATCTTGGCCAGTTGCGGCGCAGCTTGCAAAGGTGGGTTTGGGTCACTTTCGGGGCTGTTTCTCGTAACTCCCGCGACTCCGATTTGTGCAGAAGCGACTGTTTCGGGACAGGAAACAGCCTGTTTACTCATATCCTTTTCAATTATGCAATCCTAAAACGACAGCACGTGCAGAAAATTCACACACACAAAAATATGTGGTTAGACTTTTGCTTCGAGGTTTATATATAATACAATCTGTGCAAAAAAGAAATGCAGATACATGTAATATTTCATCGCATTTTCCGGTATTTTTAATTTGATGCAATCGTCTTTGTCTTTACTAACAGAAAAGTAGTAGATTTTAAAGACACTGAGCCATGAAATCTTCTGTACTGTTGCATTGCACAAAGGTTTGCAGACCTCGCCACTGGCCGACCTTTGTTGGGTTTCAAATCACGAATGGTGAACGCTTTCTCCCCTTTCAAAGGTTCTTCAATTTTACGCCTCATTTCCCGTCTGTCATTCAACCATGCCCACTGCCTGTTTTCTAGGGAATGGACAAGCCGCTTGCATGCAGCTCCAGAAAGGTAAAAATCAATCGCAAAGTTATTCTCGGATGTTGAATAATTGAAACAGAAATGCGAAATATTTAACCTACTTTTCTATTTCCCAAAATCTGTTTTGCGCGGTCCTAGCTTAAAATAGGAGAAGCTTATTCTGTCCTTAAGTTTTACAAAACATTATCGCGCCAAGTCTAGGAAGGAAAATATAACATAGCTGCGTTCAAAGTTCCTTCAATTGCAACAAGAGAGCTGAACCGAATTTTCTCCCGTGCAGACAATATCTGCAATATTAACACCTTTAAGGCCAACAGATGCAAGTTCAATATCCGCATAAACCTGCACAGCGCTCAAATGTACGAACTCTTTTGGCAAGTACATGCGCACGGCTTCGCTCGTTTCAGCACCTCGGACAGTTCCCAGCGCTTCGCAAGGAACGAGCAGCCCAACCCTCTAACTGCACCATTTTTGAATCTTTAAAGGAAATGTGTAAAAATAAATAGATCAAACTCTCTTTTTTCTCTCTCATGAAGATGCACATTTTAAACATTCTCTCTCTCTCTCTCTCTATGTACTTACCATGGCTTAAGTATCGGATCGTGTTGGCAGGGAAAGTCGCAGCGCTGGCTCTTCGATCGAATGAATTTAGCTCAGCTAAGAGCAAAAGCTTTCTACACCTCCTTGGGAAAGACTGGGTTTGCGTCAGTGCATAGGAAGGTGCCCTTCGTTTGACATTTTCCTGATAATAAGAGTTTGATAAATCATTATCCCTGGATTCAAAATTTAAAGGTACAACAACAAGCAAATGCCGCGTTAGCTGTCAATCGTCGGAGGGGGGAGGGAGGGGGGACATTGCGTGTTAAGCGTGACTCATATGGGGCTGATTTCTAAATGAAGTCTAAGAATAGTAAAGCAGGACTTTATTTTTGCAATTAAAATGGAGGTGTGAGGCATGCGTGGTATGGCATCTGACACTAGGAGCCAGCGGAATCCAGGACATATGATTTTTTATAAATGATTATTATTATTTATGTCCATTTCGTTGCAGTAACAGATCTGGAATTTGCACCGAAACTGGAGTTTTTTTAAAGACACAGCTATATTTAGACACTATTAGATTTAATAAGCAAAGCATGTTTATAATATATACATAAGAACATAAGAAATTCCTTCACCAGATCAGACCGAGGTCCATCAAGTCCGGCGATCCGCTCACGCGGCGGCCCATTTAGGTTCTCTATTATGAAAACCTGAAATTACCGTATCCCTCAATATGATTTGCAAGAAGGGGTATATCCAACTTGTGCTTGAAACCCCGAAGAGTAGTCTCCGCCACAACATCCTCAGGAGAAATGTGTAAGGGGAAAAAAAAGTGGTAATACTTTAAAATAATTTTTAAGGTTGAAGACAGAGATGCAGTTGATAATAGGTGGTAGTATGAGATTTACTGTTAATACATTGGAGCGGGAAATCTATTCTGTAATTCCTAAATTAAAGATCTGTCTTCCCATAAATCTTCGGTGATTCGGCCAATGTTTTTTACCTCTTTTAATATAAATCATGGCACAAGTAGAAATCTTTTTATTTAGCCAACCTTTGTTTTAGGTGAGCTGGACCCACCTCCTTGAAGGTAATTCTGCTGACCGGTGGTCAATGGACTGACACACTTCTCAAGTCAATTGTAGAATTAAGACTCGGATGATGCCATGACAGAGAAATCCATATAGCACCTCTGAAAATTAAAAATGTGGAAATTACAAAGGGTCCATTAAGAGTTGAAAACTTCAATTAAATCTGTTTCATATAGAAAAACCTCCTTCCTTGCCCAATAGGGGTAGTTACAGCCACTGGGTAAGAATTGCTGTTCACTCCTCCTTTTTATAAATGATGTTCATTGTTTGCTATTTTCAACATTTTATTATTTTTTTTATTCAGATTGCAACATATGTTTATAACGGTCAAATAATCTCAAGAACCGTTACACATTCTCCCTCGGGTTAGTGCAAAACCTTTATACAAAGGCAGCGGAATGAAAAGCGACAGGCGGTGACTTACATTCGAGTCCTGTGTGCCAAATTTTGAATGAGCGACCAAAGTGCTTGGCAGAGGCAGCGAGATAGGAGGAGGTTCCCGAGTGCATCAGGAAATCCTGCCAAATCTGATTAACACCATTACCTTTTCTGACATGGAGTCATGTTATTTCCCTGTATGCTTTCAGATTTTTTTTTAAACATAAACTGTATTTAAGGACAGCAGTACTGCACATGCAAATAGTTAAACTTGAAAGCATGCACACCTTGTTCCTGTTATATTTCAACCACTTAGACAGGTGCAAGTTAAAAAAGGGCTCTATCTATGAAGCTCACATTTTTATATTTAGTTTTATCTTAACTCCACAGTGAAAAACTACGATATGAAAAAAAGCTAATAAATTGGTTTATATATATATATTTCATATATATATATTCACACATTAACAATGTATATATACATTTACAATATATATTGTTAATGTATATAGAAACTTGTTAATGTATATATACACTAACAGTGTATATATACATTAACAATATATATATATATATATTAACAAGTTTACTACCCTAAGAGCCCTACTATAAGAACTAAGGCTAGTACTGGGCAGACTTGCACGGTCTGTGTCTGTATGTGGCCATTTGGTTGAGGATGGGCTGGGGAGGGCTTCAATGGCTGGGAGAGTGCAGATGGGCTGGAGTGAGCTTTGCTAGAGCCCAAGCACAGTATCGGGGAGAGTTTTGGATTCTTGCCCAGAAATAGCTAAGAAAAAAAACAAAATTTTAATTGAATCAGGTTGGGCAGGCTGGATGGACCATTCGGGTCTTTATCTGCTGTCATCTACTATGTTACTATATCAACTCATTTCAAGAGACCCTTATATAATTAATTTTTTATGGGGGGGGGATAATTTTTTTTTTTGAGTCTGCATAACATGTAGATGTACTGATTTAGAAAGTGCTGGTTCGTTTGGAGATGTCTTGGGTCGAACTCCTTGAAATCGTATGAGATCCACAGTGTCGACCATTATAGACTTATGCTGTTATGGTTCGTTGTGCCTTTTTTGGTACATTTTCTTGTGCTCTCCTCTTTGATATTCCTAGTTGAAATTATATGACTCCAGAAGGAATAAAGGTTAAAAAAAATTATTTTGTTTTATATACATAACGAAAAGTAACCATTTCTACACAAAATAAATAGCGTATGTGGTGCAGGAAAATATATTTAAGCTCTTAGGGAAGAACTGTGAAGAGCACCCATGAATATTTCCAGAATAAGGTCTCTCGTCGGCAATTCACATGCTGAAAGGAGAAATGTACGCACAATTGCGTCAAATCCGGATCCCCAGCGTCAGAATGTGTTTATTGTTCTTTCGTAAGAGTTAAAAAGAACAAGAAATTCTGCAAATGACGACGTTCCACACCTCTCTCTTCTTCGGTCATCAACCTTAGGTGGCCTCACTGTCGATTTGTTTCCGAGCACTCAAAATGGGATTATCCATGTTCTAGTCTTTCCATAAGGCTGCGTGGGATTGTTTCATTAGAATAAATGTATCGAAGATACATTACCCTGTCTAGTCGTCATGCTTAATACATATCACCCTGTTTCTTCTTGGTCGGAAAGCCGAATGCAAGTTACAAAGCAGATTATATTCAGTTTGACCCGTGAATAAGACGGGCTGTTAAGTGTAGAAGTTGATTAAACCAAAAAAGGGGGAAAGAATGATATTTGCTTCACTGAAAAAAAGAATGCTGATGATGTATTGCTGTGAGGGGAGGGACACATTGTTTCATGGAGAGAAAAAACTGATGCAACAACTTTTTACTCTTTTGTGTGCCAAGTCCTGCAAAATTAAAGAAAATGCACCTACATAGCCTGCTTTTTTTTTTTTTTTAACATATCCCAGAGGTAGCCATGTTTTGCCTTACCCAGGGCTCCAAGCGGGCTATTACCCGTCTTACTGCGGTGAACTTTCTCCTTCAAGCTCAGGTTGAGCCCACAATGCAGGAGCCCTGAGAGGAGGTAAGTGCCGTTTCAATACTAACCGAGAGGCCAGTGCCAGACAGACTCCTCTGGTCCTTGCCCCAAAAATGTCAAGAACAAATCAAATAGGAAGGGTGCTGAGAAGTTCTCAGCCCAACCAAGACGAGAATGGTTCAATCAATGATCTGAAACAAGGTCCACAACAGAGAATTTCATGTCTGCAAATTGGTCCGGCTGGGAACTTTTCAGCACCCCCCTTCTATGCATATGAAGTATCACATCATGCCTTATGAGTTGATCTTGTTGGGCACATTGGATCTGTCATCATGTAATATGTTGATGAACATTAGCACATAACCTGAAAAAGAAATACCTGAAAATACCCTATTTCCTGGGTGCACTGGAATTGGGTTTAGTGCGTGTGAAAGTCTCACATTAGCATAGGCTAAGCCCATAGTTTAGTTCTCTTTAGCAGTGGCGTACCAAGGGGGGGGGGAAGTCCGCCCCGGGTGCGAGCCCTGAGGGGGGTGCTCCGGCGTCCATTCCCCCCCCCCCCCCCCCGACGTCTGGTTCTTACTCTCTGGCCTCCCCGCACCATTAAGAGTACCGAAGCTGTCTTTAGTATCCATACATTTTTGAACACTTTCTGACACAACTTTAGAATAGCTCCCTCCACATATGAGACAGAATCTACCCATGAATAACATTTTCTGAAATTATTCCCTTGCTACAGTAGACTAATCCTGCTCCAGTTCCTCACCTGCCTAGGTCTGAAAACTGCTTTTGTGGAAAATGGACTGAAAAATCTGCAGCTCTATTACGAAAACAAACAAATCATACCCAGTCAAACCATTCCATACCCTGTTCTGCTACAGGCCTCACATAAGAATAGCCTTACTGGGTCAGACCAATGGTCCATCAAGCCCAGTAGCCCATTCTCATGGTGACAATCCAGGTCCCTAATACCTGGCAAAACCCCAAAGAGTAGCAAGATTCTAGAACCCCAAATAGGAGCAACATTCCATGCAGAATCCCCAAAGAGTACTAAGATTCCGGAATCCCAAAGAGTGACAACATTCAATCCTATGGACTTTTCCTCTTGGTGAATTGTCCAAACCTTTCTTAAAACCAGCTAACTATCCGCTCTTACCACAACCTCTGGCAATGCAATCCCTATGTCTTCTATGGCCATCTGTCCTGTTAGCTATTAGGAGAGGTCTCTTCCATTCCCATTCCTAAGTCTTAGTTTCCCAGGATCATGTACATTCATGATCTTGACTCTACTGCTAAGCCAATAGATTCATACTCTATCTGTAAATAGTCACCTCTCACCACCTGTCCTGAGAAGGGTCACACCTTAAAGACCAAACCACTTTGACAGCCCATCAAGCACTTCAACAAAATTCCCTACTACTGCCTACAAGCCCTATCCTCTGACATATGCCTTTCAATTCTAATTCTCACCTCTCTTCCATCTATCCATAATCTACAAATTTAACTATTGCTACCGTGGGAGAGAAAAAACAATCCATTTCATAACCCCGCTGACTTCCCACTAGTTCTACCCCCTTCCCCTCATTCCAGCAAGTTCAGCACCTTTTCTCCCCACCCCTACTGAGGCCAGGATTCTAAAAAAAAAAAAAAAAAGTGTCAAAAAACGATGATCTTGTAGCGAATTCAAAAGCATGAGTCATTCTCAAAAAAATCACACATGTAAATGAGGTCGGCAGACAGTAGCGAAGATTCGCTGAATTTACATGTGTTGAGTTGCCGCTGCAATTTAAGACATTAAGACATTTCATTAAGGGCTAGAATAGATTCACCAAACCTTCCAATCCTGTCCCAATGATTGCAAAACAAGTTTTACTGGTTTTGTGATCTTTCCCCACCCTGACCTGACTCACTAAACTGCTGCCCGACCAATCTCCTACCCAATCTGATGCACTCATGCAAATGAGGGGAAATGGCATGCAAAAGTAGGAAGCCATCAAATCACTAAGCAGAAGAAACACCGATTGGGTTTGCCAATCCAAAAAGAAGCGACTGCTGGGGACCAGTCGGTTCCTATCCTTGCCGACTCTCCTGCCCTGAAATATTGGTATCAAGGTTACAACCCCATATAAAACAACCATCAAAATTAAAAGTGTAAAATATTTTTACATACACTTAGACTAAGTTGTACCAGAGCCATTGGAGGGTGATACAAGGGGTAGGATTTGAACTGTGGCTTTCCTGATTCACAGCCTACTGCTCAAACCATTTCATACCGCCATTGTAAAGTAGAAACAGTTTGACAGCACCATGACTGACTCGATCAGGTCATTCTTTCAAACTAAGTAGCTACTGATTAAGGAAATTGCTGAGGAAGGTTATAATGAAGTCTACAATTACTTAAAACACACGTCAGCCAACTTGAAAGAATCTGAGCTATTCTACCATGAAGAATTAGCAGCTCCATGTTCATGATTTTAACCTTTGCTTGAAATTGTGCTCATACAAAACAAAGCACTGGATTATTCATCCAGGACTATTTGGATCAGAACCACTGTAATGGTATCTTCTATCTTATTACAATTTGCTACGACAGTGGATGCGAAATCTTACACTTTTTGGTTTCTTATTCTTAATTACTTTTTGAATATTTCTATAATTGTTGTTTCTCATTGGAAGTGTAACATGTTAAGTAGATCAGTGAAATAAACCATTTCCTTAATGCATTTTGAAATACCTTTAGTCAGCGGAATGTGCAAAATGAACAAGGGTGTGAAGACTGTGTATATATGGACTGTAAGTGGTATGTGTATGTATTATGTACATTCTCATATATGTGGTGGTGCTCATGGGTGTTCAGACTATAAATTTTATGTGCATTTAGTCAGTCTATATAGGAAATGTGTGTTTGTGTGTATGTAAAAACACTTAACCTATGCATGGGGTGTGTGTGTGTGCATGCAAGCATATAAACCCAAACTTGATGTGGTATGTATGTGTGAACTCATAAGTGGTATATGTTATCAGGGTATAAGGGTGTGAATGATTGTATATTCAGACTAAATTTTTGCGTGCACAGGTATTTACTCTAGGCAAGCAACAAAAGCCCAAGAGTTCCACCATAATAGGTTACCAAAAAGGCGGAGACTGTGGAATGCAATGTTCTTGAAAAATGATGAATATAATCAAGGCAAATGCATCCACTATACACGAGTAGCTGACCCTATTGGTAGTGGTGGACCCTACACGGTCCGTGTTTCAGCTCACACAAGCCTTCCTCAGGGATCCAGGTCAGAATGCACTTTTAAAGAACAAAATAAAAGATCTCCTTACTCAAAGGAGAAACCAATAATAACAGGTTGGCTGCTCCTGTATAGTTAATGTATTTGCCTTGATTTTATTCATCATTTTTCAAGAACATTGCATTCCAGTCTCTGCCTTTTTAGTAATCAGGAATTTACTCTAATTACTAGTAGTGTGTTTGTATACACACAGAGGCTATAAGTAGTATGGCCCATATTCTATTAATGGCACCTTAAGTGCAAATTTAAAAGACCTTTTAAAATGAATTTCAAGGTGCCGGAATGGCGCCTACCACCACTGTAGGCGTGGATAATGACGGAAGTGGCATTAAGCGCCGTAGAGCACCTCCTTAGGTGGCCTACATTTCCCGAAGGCGTGATGCTATAAACTTCGCTGTCACATGATTGACATGTGATCAGCAGCTATCATAAGAACATAAGAAGTTACCTCCGCTGAGGCAGACCAGAGGTCCATCTTGCCCAGCGGTCCGCTCCTGCGGCGGCCCATCAGGCTTAATTGCCTGAACAGTGTTCCTGACTAATTTTGTAACTGCCTCTAATCTTATCCCTATAACCTACCTCTACTTCTATCTGTACCCCTCGATCCCTTTGTCTTCCAGGTACCTATCCAAACCTTCTTTGAAACCCTGTAGTGTGCTCCTGCTTCTTACATCCTCCGGTAGCGCGTTCCATGTATCCACCACCCTCTGTGTGAAAAAGAACTTCCTGGCGTTTGTTCTAAACCTTCCCCCTTTCAATTTCTCTGAGTGCCCCCTTGTACTTGTGGTTCTCCATAATTTGAAAAATCTGTCCCTGTCTACCTTTTCTATGCCCTTCATGATCTTGAAGGTTTCTATCATGTCTCCTCTAAGTCTCCGCTTTTCCAGGGAGAAAAGCCCCAGCTTTTTCAGTCTGTCAGTATATGAGAGGTCCTCCATACCCTTTATTAGCTTAGTTGCTCTTCTCTGGACTCTCTCAAGTACCGCCATGTCCTTCTTGAGGTACGGCGACCAGTACTGAACACAGTACTATTTATAGAATCCAGGCTATGTGTACACCTGTTTGTGCACTTATACTAAGTAGTATGTGTATGTTTATTCAGTCTATAGGTGACATATATATGTGGGTAAATGTGCCGAGTATATGTACTCAGAGTAAGCAATATGTGTGTGCATTCAGACTATCAGTGATATGCATGGATGTGGGACCTCATGTGTGTACTCAGAGTAGAAGTGGGGGGTGTATGTCCTCAGTTAAGTGATGTGTGTCTAGCTGCATTCCCTGTGAACACACTTTTACACCTGGGTGTTAAGGTTGATCCGCTAATGCTGAGCAGACATTTAGTGAAAGAAAGCATGTCCTCAAAGAGTCGCTTGCCCCCTCCCCCAACGCCTGTTCTTTGTGATAATCGTCTCTCAACACTGAACCCGAACTGACTGTTAATCTGCATCCATCACTGCAGCAGCCATAGCCAGTAAATTAACAAGCCACTAAAGTCTTAATTACTTTGTCAACTATGAGAAATAGTAATTGATTTTGTCCTCGATCACTTGGCCTCTCGCTTCTCCAAGATTAAAGATAAATAAAAGTCCACTATCCAACAAGGCTCTAGATTCTCCTGAAACAGAGCCTTAAATGCAGGAATGACTGTCCTGAAAATGCAAACAAGAAACTGCAGTAGCATTTAACGTGGTACTTTCTTATTTTGTTATCCGCATAGAACTGGAAGGTTTTGTGGAATGAAGTTAAAACCCCCAGCCCAATGTACTCCCAGTTCATGTAAATATAAATATCTCCCCCCTCTCTTTTTTAGAGGCATTGTGGAAAAATCACACGCGAACCCGGACTGACAATTTCCACTGGATTACTGTGAAATTCAAGATTAATCAAATCTTGCTTCGAGTGGCCTGAAAACCTGCTTCTCCGATACTGAAATGTAGCAGAAGAGAGATGCCAACTTATCCTCAGAGGCTGGACAAGCGGCATCAGGAGGAGGTGCCTGGGCATTTGTGCTTCTAACACCTAATTAACCCATATCTACATGAGTCTCCCTGTGCCTGTACAGCGCCCGACCATAAAAGATAACATGCACACTGATGAAAGCAAAACAGTAACAGGACCTGATTCATAAAATGCTTTTTTCCTACTCTGTACCTACAGAAAAAAATAGTTATACAATAAGGTATTAAGGACTAGATTCTAGAAATGGCGCCTACATTTTTGGCCCTGCTTGGCACAGTTGTCAATCAACCGCTAGGCACCATTTATAGAATCATGCCTAGCAGCGCCTAAGTAGACATAGAAGCCACTCAATTAGGCCAGCTTTTCCCTTGCTAATTTGGCGGTACCTACGTTGGACACTTAACAATGCCTAACTCAACCAGTGTAACAGTGTGCTCATATTTCAACAATTATTATGAATTTCCGTCATAAACATGTCTAGTTTGAAAATGGGTCATTTTATTTTGATATTCAAGGACCAGGGCAGTGATATTCATGGACCATGGTTAGCAGTGTTGGCATCCTATTTAAACAAAGGTGCCATTTTGTTTTCAGCCATGTGAACACGACTGAATGCACCTCCAGCAAAGCTAAAGTTTGGCTATGAATTTTAAGAGTACAGAAGGCACTGAATTAACAACATAAATATGCTGGTATTAAAAACTCAGTAACACCTCTATAGAAGTCCCTTGTAACTCTTGAGCCCATGCATTGTAATACCTCACAGAAGGGTAAATGAAAATCATTTGGTATTAACTTAACAATGCCTATTCTGAGCCCTTAACCATGCCTTTTTCAGATAGGCATCATTAGACGTGGGAGACTGCTTCCACTTAGGCGTCACTAGGCATCCTAAGAGTTCGGCACCAAACTCTTTAAATTGATTGTTTTTGATTGGCTGAAAATTGGTAGTCAGTAACCACATCGATTAAGCCAATTAAAAAAAAAAAAAAAATTAGGCACAGATCCCGAACTTAAACATCACTAAGTGGCTGCAATTATGGCGCCTAATGTAGACATCCTATATAGAATATGGCCCTAAGGACCAGATTCTGTAAAGGACGTCTAAAATTTAGGCATTGTTTAGACCAGTGGTTCCCAACCCTGTCCTGGAGGACCACCAGGCCAATCGGGTTTTCAGGCTAGCCCTAATGAATATGCATGAAGCAGATTTGCATGCCTGTCACTTCCATTATATGCAAATCTCTCTCATGCATATTCATTAAGGCTAGCCTGAAAACCCGATTGGCCTAGCGGTCCTCCAGGACAGGGTTGGGAACCACTGGTTTAGACATCCAGCAGCAGAATGCTAAGCGCAATTCTATAATGCATAGACACACTATAAATCACGCTCAGCTGTGCTGAGCAAATCTAAACACGTCTATATTTCAGAATCGCCTTTTAGGCGTTACATAGAGATTCTCATAACATCGATAATGTTATCATATTAGCATTATGACATCATTAGAATGGCGATTTTATGCTTCTTTTACATTCAAATTGTATGCAGTAAAAGGCTGGCACCGCTATCCTATTTTATCTTTTAATTATTTATATACCACTTATATCCCATGTAGTATTTACATTTGGCTCCTTTATGATATTTCTCTTCTGTTACAGTTGCCCAGGGTCACACGGAGCAGTGGGGGATTTGAACCAACATCAGGATGCTAAGGCTGTAAGATCTAACGTTGCACCAGATAAGTAAAATGCATGTCAATTCCAAAGCCAAGGTTATATTCTCTTGGTTTACAAGCAGTCATTTCTCTAGGATAAATATTAAACATGTACCTTCAACACTTGTCCAATTCCTCTTTTGGCCACTATGTTCCTCAAAGTACATTTAAAAAAATATATATATATATTGCATTCTAAATCCTCATTTTAAGAGGACAGCTTGCAAAAGCAGGTCTACTTTTGACCGTGATTTGGGTGCTAGCTAGGCATCAATTAGGTGGATGCAGCTTAGGCGTCTTCTAGACGTGATGGAGGTGTCCGCATATAGGTGAACGGGGCTTCTAGTTTTTGGTGTTTAATAATGCATTACTTAAGCAAAGCACATGAAAAAAATTTATATATTGCATACTACACTTCTATATTTGGGCTAAAGAGGATATAAAATGTTTAATACTGCATTACTCAAGCAAAGCACATGAACATATATATATTGCATACTAAACTTCATTTCCAAATGGTTAAGAAAAGAAAAAGAGATACACTACTCACAATGGCTGTGCATCAGAGCAAGTGGACGTGTCTGATGCACACTCTTGACATCATTGTGACATCATCAATGTGCAGATGACAGAATGGCACTAAAAAATAGGAATATGTGCTGGGATATTTGACCATACTTGGGATTTGAACCCATGACCTTTGGAAAATGGAAGCAGTGCCTTTAACCACTGAGTCACAGGTGTTTTCTTCTAGGCAAAGGTTCCTGCCATGTGAGATGACACCTTAGGACATCATAAACATCTCAGGGTAAAAATTAAGTTTTCCTCTGAACCCTGGAAAGGGCAGAGTGCTAATGTAAATGGTGATGTCCACAATCCATACTCTCTTATATCAAAAAGAAGCTGTTAAGGTATTGGCTAAATCACCCTTTGTGGTGCTTAATTTTTCAATCTTTTTATTTTCCTTATTTACTCTCCTGATCCCATTTACATGCATGCCTTAACCTTATTTGTAAATAAATAATAATTTTAAAAGATAGAGCAGCAGCCTTCAAAGTATTTCCCTTATCTGCCTCAAAGTAAAGCAAAACAAAAGGAAGTGTTTGTTAATAAATCAGCTATGTACCAACCTTTCAAGCTCAGGCCCTAGCACAGTTGTTAACTCATCTACTTTGGAGATAACAGCCCTTAATTAGCAAACTACTCATTACCTGCACTTTAATGATCAACTTCCTCAGAGATTACTTTTCAAGAATTAACAGTTCTCATTTAAAACAATATTAATTCTAGCATTCTACAGAGGACTTGTGAAGATCTTGGCGGAGTTCAATTGGGTTTAGAAGTTTTACTACAAATTCTATTGTGACCCAACCATCTGTTCTCCTGGCGAAGAAGAAGAAAGCAAAGTGAAGATTGCATTTGATGTAAGTGGGCTGCTCCTTGAAAGCTGATACTTCAAACGGATTAGGCTATAACAGTGTCTCGCAAACCTTAAACTTAGGGCCGTACCTGCAGGACCTCCGGGCATGCGCAGATGTCAATGCGATGACATCACATGCTTATATGACATCATCACGTCAACATCTGTGTGAAGGCCCTCCAGATGGGGACCTGAGCTTGCTAATCCTGCAATTACTACACTAGTGGGGATGCGGAGAGGTGTCGTCTGACTGCCTACAGGACGCGCCTCTCCCGGCCTACCCATAAATTCACCACAGCACACAGTTTACAATACACTTGTCTTCAAGATGCAACCAAACTTTATTTATTCAATTTTCTATTCTCCAAGGGGAGCTTAGAGCAGTTTGCATTAGTTTATTCAAGTACTCAAGCTTATTTCCCTGTCTGTCCTGGTGGGCTCACAATCTATATAATGTACCTGGAGCAATGGAGGGGATTAAGTGACTTGCCCAGCGAGGATTTGAACTCACAACCCCAGGATGCTGAGGCTATAGATTTAACCACTGTGCTACTCTGAATTGCAGACTAGCATGGTGCTCCCCTCTGGCCATCACATACTTAAAAGTGTTTGTGGGGGGGAGGGAGCAGCAGAGATTTTCAACTCCAGTCTGTAAAGGCTAAAAAGGGAGCTGATGTTCATGTGCAAACTAGGTTTTGTCCTACACTTTATATCCCTATTCACTGTAGAAATCCGGAACACTAGACCTACTTATAGACCTCCCCCACCCCAAGTGACGATTTAAGAATAAATATTTGCAGAGCAACATATGGACAAAAAGCAACCAATGTTTAACCAATACAACAACATTTATAAAGGAGTATTCTGTGCGATGATAATCAGATGCTTTTTATATAAGTAATCATGAAATACAAACACTAATGTTCACTTGAGGGTAATTCTTTGTGATGTTTATGTACCATAGAAAAGCAGAAACAATACCTAGGAGACCCTGTGCTATATCAGCTGAGTAAACTAAAAGGGAGAAGCTGGATCATACCAAGCTACAACTGCATGCCAAACAAGCTGCTCACTGGTGCTGCTGCCTTTCCACCACCGATGAGGAGACAGTGGGCTGGGATTATTTTTGCACTCGCTACAGATGCATTGCTCGCATAGCCCTTGGTATGAAGCCGCAAAGAGGCCATTATTTTTCAGAACACGGATAGGTGCTACCCAGCTATTGCACAATAGCGACACCTAAGGGTGACACATCAAATACGCGTGTAGTAGGTTTTTAAGGAAGCTGCAATCTGTAGCTTCTGCTGAGGGTTGTCCTGCCAAGGCCTAAAGCATACTTCTCCAAGTTCAGTCCCTAGAGGCTGCAAGCAGACCAGATGTTCAGATTATTCCTATTTAATATACCTGAAATCTGCATACAATGGACAGAGTATGCAAATCTTTCTAATGCATATTCATTAGGGATATCCTAAAAATCTGGCCTGTTTGTAGCCCTCGAGGACTGAACTTGGACAAGTCTAGGCTACAATAAAGATGACTGCACTATAACCAGAGGGGGGAATACCCTGAAGTGTCCAAGAATATAGGCCATGGCTTCTCATCTTCAGACTCTCCTCCTCTCTTGCCCTATCATAAAGGTAGTGAATGGGGAGAGGGTGGGAGCAAACTGGGCTGATGCCGCTATGTGAAGGGAAGAACCAGATCATTGCTCATTGACTAGACCAAACAGATTCATCACATATGTGACCAGATTCATTTAAAAAAAAAAAAAAAAGAAAGAATCATTAGACCAAAGGGGGCAAAACATTTTATAAAATCAAACCCAAAAATGCTTCTGGCAGAGACTTTACAGTTCTTCCACTATTTTGGCCACAAAGATTTTAGCAAATAAATGGAACTCTGGTGCCCACAGGACTCCTACTGAAGGCTGTATGTCTGCATTGTGTTGTTTACTGTAAGGGTTATGATAAGGGAACGTGGATCCTTCCTGTTTTTGCGAACTGTTATCTTCCCTTTTAGGATATCACCTGGAAGAACAAAAAGAACTGAATTATATCCACATGAAACATTCTAGGCTTTTTTTTTTTTTTTAAACATGCCAGCATATGCAAAAGTGTGAGAGCAAGGTAGCGATCCTACACCCCAGATTATGTGCGATGCTGATTCTGCAATACTGTACTGAAGCACAAAAGGTGACAGCAATATTTAAAAGCAAAAGAAAAAAATATTGGAAACTTTAAAATATTCAGACAGCAAAGGAGCCTAAACTCACTTTGAGCAAGGACAATACAGGAGAAAAGCAAAAACACCAGGCTCTATTCTTGATTTAAACATTCCAAACCCATTTGATGTGGGACAAAGGTTAGGATAACCTATTATAAACAGCCTGTTTTTGTCCATTTTATGCCTGGTTATTCGCCACCATTTTGTAGAAACTTTACAGTATTGAGTTACTAGACAAACAGTTGACACACAGATGAAATTTATCACACACAGGAAAAGCAGTCTTTAATTTACCACATAAGTTCCAAATGCCCACATCCATCTCCTTCCATAAATCCTTAGAGGCTGATGGATAAGAACATAACAGCAGCCTTACTGGGTCAGACCAATGGTGCATCTATTTATTTAGTCAGTTTTATGGCCCGTCCTCCCCAGGAGCCCAGAACGCTTACAAGGATACACACACAGTAGTTTTCAGGATCAATAACAAGCTACAGCAAATTTGAGATGGTCTTCGTACATGCTATGGAGAAACTAAGAACACACATGCTATAGTGAATCTACATGCTACAGCAGGGGTGTCAAAATCCCTCCTCGAGGGCCGCAGTCCAGTCGGGTTTTCAGGATTTCCCCAATGAATATGCATGAGATCTATTAGCATACAATGCATGCAAATAGATCTCATGCATATTCATTGGAGACATCCTGAATATCCGACTGGATTGCAGGCCTCGAGGAGGGACTTTGACACCCCTGTACTACAGGATCAATAATGAGCTACAGGAACAGTACACACGTTACAGAAAATTGAGACAAATTTATTTTTAGTCTAATATCCTGTCTTCACGGCAGCCAATCCAGGTCACAAGTACCTGGCAAAAAACAAAATAGTAGCAACATTACATGCTTCTGATCCAGAGCAGTAACTTCCCCCATGCCTGTCTCAATAGCAAACTATGGACTTTTCCTCCAGGAACTTGTCCAAACCTTTTTTAAAACCAACTACATTAACTGCTCTTACCAGAAGGGCACTCAAAAATGCTGATCACTTCAACAATCATCCATAGTCCTACAGATTCCCTAACAGGTTTTCGGCTTCTGATGTCCCTAAAAAAATTGTTACGAGTATTTGCCTCTTTGGCAAGTTTCTCTACATATTCTTTCTTAGTTTTCTTTATCAGTGCTTTGCATTTAACTTGCCAATGCTTTTTCCATTCTTTAAAGGATGGATTTTTTTTGGCTAACAGCCTCTTTCACTTCACCTTTTAACCATGCCAGCTCTCATTTCCTCTTCTTTCCACCTTTGTTAATATGTGGAATACACCTGGTCTGGGCTTCCACGATGGTATTTTTTAAACAACATCCATGCCTGGTTTAGTCTTAACCTTTGCAACTGATCATTTTAGCTTCTTTTTAACCATTTTCCTCATTTTATCATAGATGCCCTTTTGAAAATTAAAATGCCTCTACAGTAAATTTATTTTGTGATGACACTCCAGGTATCAGCTCAAATTTGATCACTTTATGATCACTGTGTCCCAGCAGACCCAACACAGTTAACTCCTTGCATTCCACTAAGGACCAAATCTAAAATAGCTCCCCCTCTTGTTGTTTCCTGGCCAGTGACTTCTAACATAGAACCCAGCATTACATAGCTATAGTTCAGGTTCCTTCTTTCCCACATTGATCACTTTGCACTTGCTCACATTAAACGCCATCTGCCATTTTGATACCCAGTTTTCCAGTCTCACAAGGTCCTCTTGCAATTTAACAACTTTGTGTTATCTGCAAATTTATTTATCTCACTAGTTATTCCCATCTCTAGATCATTGACCGTTTTAGTAGCTGTCCTCGGGACTGACCCTACCCTTTTGTATCTTTTAGGTGTGATCTCCAAATAATGTCTGACAAGAAACCCTCAGAGGCACTTCATTTTCCTGCTGGTCTTTTTTTTTAGCAACCTTTCAGATTATCATTAGCGCTAGTGTTGTTTGCTACTGTTTCAGCAGAGATTAAAACTGGAAAAACTGGGAAGGTTTGATCAAGTTACACTAATAGAACACTGAAGGACTCTGCAGGGGGATGCCTCAGGGGGCTGGCGATAGAGAAGGCTGAGTTTTGTCATGAGTCACTAACCATTTCCTTGGAAGCAATGCTTCTCTTATTGGGGAGGGGGAGGGAGATGGTCTTTTCAGGAGTTACAGCTGCCCAGTTTTTCAAACGCAGAATACTGTATATACAAAGTGGAAAAACTTTGATAAACACTTTCCTGATTTAAGAGTAGAATTTATAAACTGTGTCAAAGAATACGGAGAGGTGTAAGATAAAGCAAAGATTATCACTCACCATGTATTCAATGGAATTAAATCAGGACATTTTTTTGGTGCTTAAATGTCTTGCTATGATGTTGAAATTTACCCCCAGCAGTTTGGTGGAATTTAGATTAACAAGGTACGTGATCTCCAATTTTACTCAAGTCTGCGACTATCAGAGAGGAGGAATGCTGGGAATATTCTGTCCCCTCGGTCCTATAATGGGGTGATTTTTAATTGGTACTAGAATTAGACAGTATCTGGAGTGGTAGGAACAGGTAAGGTGTGCTTTTCTGAGAGATTAACCTGACTGTGCTTTCTTGTGAGCTAGTCCAGTACAATCCTGCCGAAACACAAGAATTTGAAGTAATAGAGGGTTATTGGTATGACCTTCCCTACAGGGTATATGCTGAAGTTATTTAGCCTTTTGTTCCAGGCAGCTTTCAGGGCCTGTTAATGGGTTCATATTCTGACCAGATTCAAAGGATATCAATTATGATATCTGTTCTTTTTTTACTGAGTTTTTAGATTTTGTCTGTGTGTATGGCGGTGACCTGTGTATATGTATATTAATGTGTATCTTTTGTATTTATGTTGTTATCTACTGAGACAGATATATTTCCTTGAACAGTGGCCTACCACTGCAGATAAATTAATTAAATTAAATCAACACACTTCACCCAAACCTCAGTAACTCTGTTTAGCTGTTACTCTGAGTAATGTCTTTGCCATAGTCTCAACAGCAGAACTCATCATCTGCTCTCATCTTCCATAAACCAAGTCATTATTCTTCCCATTTCTTCACACCGTTATAAACTTTGTCGTCTGGGGCCCGAAAAGTACATAAACTATGAAATTCAGCATTTAATTACAACTATTATTCCTTTATATCATCACAATCGTTTCAGAGTGGACATGCTTGCTCGCTGCAGCAACTGTAAGAATAGATGAAACGTGGAAGCACCAACAAAAATAAGCCAAGTTTTCTTTGAGTCTATGGCTCCAAGACTTGCTGGAGGGCAGAGTACAGAAACACCAGTACTGCATGCATAGTTCCAAAAATGCTGAAGCATGTAGATGTTCAATCACTACAACATCTGTAATGCATAAGGGCGGATGAAGATGTGGGCAATAGCTGACGGGGCTTTGAGCGTGTGCCACCGTCATTCCTCCCCCTTGGCACACAGGTGACTCAACGAAGTGGATCCTGCAGACGTAGAGAGTGCTTTGATCCTGCTGTTACACTATCTTGCCCGCTGTGGATTAAGTCTCAGGCACAACCTTTCATGAATACAAATGACTGTTGAGTGGAACAAAATTAGTGCAGGCTTGAAAGTTTACAAGCCAGAAAAAACTCATCGGGCATCCCCTCAAATCTTCAACAGGTGACACTCACTATGAACAATCTTATGTATAACAAGTTAAGTGATTAGTGCAAGTGGTGGGCTAAGAACCAGTGAAACCAGGACTCAAATTGTAATTGCCCCATTCATGCTCTTTGTTGCCTTCTCCGAACCAGTGCCTTAACGTGTATGTTCTTGGGAGTAGAGAATGACAAGGGGATACATTTCTCCCCATCCGCGCGGGAACTCATTTTCCTATTTCGTCCCCACCAGTTCTTTTCCTGTCCCTGCCCCATTCCTGCAAGCTCCGTTCTCATCTGCACAAACCTCAAACACTTTAAAATTATAAGTATTTGAGGCTTGTGTGGTTAAGGCAGAGCTTGCAGGAATGGGGTATGGACAGGGACAAAATGTGCCGGGACGGGATGGGAAAACTGAGTTCCTGTGGGGACATTCTCTATTTGGGAGCAAACACCTACAGTATCAGATTTGAAAAGGTAACTCAGCCTGAAAAATCCAACTCTGCATGCTCGTATTAGAAGTGGAGAAAGAGGAAATGTTGGATGTTTGCCGGAAAATAATTGCTTTTAGAACATCACTTTAGTTAGCTCTGTGCCGCACACTGGAAATACAGCTCCAAGCAGTTAAGAGTGAAGCATCCCTTCGAGCGTGACGGACTGAGACAAACTTCTGAAATGATTCAGACAGGCTGGAACTTAAAATCGAACTGCTTGACTGACCCAAGAACTATTTAAATACCCCTAGGAAATTAGACCTTAGACTTTCACCAAAGTAAGGGAAGGAGGAAATCTATGCTTTCTTATACTCTCCTTGTGCCAGACAAGGAAAGAGGAGAGCCATTGTGGCTCATGTGATATGCAACAGAGGGTGATTTTATCAAGTCATTTTCATGTGTATGTGGACACCTAGATGTGCAAAGTATTCACCATGATCTGATGGTGTGTATTTTGCTACTAGATATGTTGGAAAGTTCACAACTTATAGATGACCAATTATCTAGGTACAGACATTTACACCAGCTTGAGTGCGTGTGTAACTATTTAGGCCTGGAAGGTAGGTGCAACTTCTGCCATTTCTGCTTTAGTTTACAGACGCCTATGACGCTTCTTCTCGAAGCATATGGATGTCTCAAAAGGCCAAAATGAATGCCCATGTGCTTGAAACATCTAAATCCTGATTTTGCAAAGGCAGAACAATATTATAGTACGTCGAAATAGGAAAGGGGTGTGTTTTGGGCACAACTCATGACAACAATTTACAATTTATTTAAAATTTGATACAATCACTTATAAGATATTTCTAAGCGGTGTACATATTTAAAAAAGGTTGTTTAAAATACTAAGACAAACGCAGGAATAGACGAACCTGACACAGGCGGGAAGAGGGTAGAACTACAATTTTAAAAAGAAAAGGAACAAATAGGATGGGGGAAAACAAGTGGAGCAAATAAAATTTAAAATAGATAAGACTGCATGAGTGGGCAAAGTAAAGGTTGGCAGGATCTAGCCTCCAGGTTTAGTTTTCAAACACATCCCTATATACAAAGGCTTTTAAGGAACTCTTCAATCTATCTAAAGCAGGTTCTGGGAGTTCCATAACTGGGGTACAATGATTGAGAATATCTCAATGCGTCTGGTGCCAATGATCTTTAATGAGGGCACAGATAAAGAGATTTTGGTCGGCCGAATGTAAGGCTCTAAGAGAGGTAGATGGTATTAGTCCGTCTAAAAATAAAGGAAGAATTAACAGACAGATTTTTAATGATAAAAGAGCTATTTTGTACGAGATACGGTGGGGAATTGGAAGCCAATGGGCAATTTCCAAAAGCGGAGTTACATGATCATATTTCCTGGAATTTGTAATGATTTTTATTGCTGTGTTTCGTCATAAAAAGCCCTGAGCAGCTTGTCCAAGTCTTGTAGAAACATGCCAATAGGGTGGCATACAGGCAGATATACTACCTATTTACCCCGTTCTTATCAAAGCTCTCAAAAATCAAGAAGATGGGTAAGTGTGGGGACTGAGGAAACACAGCTTTGACACATTGCTTTGAAATGTCCTATTCAAATGATTCAAGGAGTGCTACCAGGCCTGCCAAAATGACTGGCAAAGTACCACAGGAACACGAGCAACCGTAGCAAACCAAACAAAATTATACCTGGCTTTCGAAGGCCAGAACCACCTTCTTCAAGTCAGGACAGTATGAGAAAAAGATAACAATAGCAGAATACATATATGTGAATCATAAAAGCATTTGCAAAGACAGACTCAAGGGGAAAGGTGGTAAGAGAAACAGGGGGAGGTGGATGGGCGATCAGAAGGATGATGGTTCTGGCCTTCGAAAGCTAGTCAAAAAACACATTGTGTTAATCCTCTAAAAAGGTTTCATTTTCATATTCAGTTTATTAACCTTTAACATGGACTTGTGCTTATCTGATTTAAGAGAAACCGTATCAGATAAAAGTTCAAACTTTCTCTGAAATCTGGCTGATAATGAAAACACTGCTATTGATTCTACCTAGCCGGTATTTAGATATCTAAGATCATGAGGTCTTGCCATGAAAAATGAGGTTCTGAAAATAAACGCGGCCTTTTCTTATAAAAAAAAAACCAAAAAGAGCAATTAAAAGAAATTCAAGTTATAAACAAAAAATGCTCAAGCTTGTGTCAGCTAAAAGCTTTAGAAATTTCTGAGAACCGAGAGGCATGCTTCTTTGAATTTGAAGACGTCCCTAACACGAAGCCAATGATTTCGCTGTCTGGACTCGGTATTACGCTTCTCGAGCAATCAGTGGAGAATATGGAGCCTGTGAAACAGCCTGCTACATTCCAAATCTGCCTCTCTGTAGTCAGAGGCTCACAGCTGAACCCCGGCTGCACTGTGCAATACAAAGGCAGAACGCAACAATTAATCACTGTCATGTAGATATGAAATGACTGATGTTTTTTAACAGCTTTGCTGCCCAGCAAGTTGCACAAAACGCTCGCACTGGGATCGTGCTGCGTCACCTCGTTCTTATCATACCCTTTCAGCTACAAGTACACCACACCGCAGTCCGATTAGGACAAAATTTAATTCATTATAACCTTATTAAAGAATTTTATTTATCCTTTGGGGACAGCTTCATTTTTTGGGGGGCGAGAAACTGTAACACAGCTTTTCTGCACACAGACCGAAGCCTCTGTCCTGAGCAAAAAGACTAGTAAAGTGTTAGTAACTTCATAGAGAAAGTAACATTGTAGTAGGGAAGGCGGACTTGGCATCCTTGTACTGTTATCAGCTGGAAGATCCAACACAAAGTTATAGTTGTTCCAAGCAGGAGTAATTTTGTGTATGTACGAGCTTGCCAGTAGAAAGAGACACGTGTGTGTATTTTTAACTGGAAACAAAAAAAACAAGACTGTGGCGTTGATGTTTTTGGTAAAAAAAGAAGATTAAAAGCTTATTGATACAAATAATAAAATCCCAATGAGAAGGTTAAAAACCAATCAATGCGGTAAAATCATAAGGCAATGGAGTGTGTAAATCCATGTAGCAACACGGTCCTTGTTTCGACTAAAGAGCCTTCTTTGGGATTTTATCATATGTATCAATAAACTTTTAATCTTTTTTTCCAAGAACATTGACTGCACAGTTTTGGGTTTTTTTGTTCCTGGTTTCTCTTTTGACCTGTGGAATTGTTGGGTGCCTTTTCATTGTTGTATTTTTAAGTAGGTCATGGATTTGATATACCACCTTTCATTGCGGAAAACCAAAGTGGTTTACATATATTACATTCAGGTACATTTTTCTGCCCCTAGTGGGCTCACAAGCTAAGTTATGTACCTGGGGCAGTGGAGGGTTAAGTGGCTAGCCCAAGGTCATAGGAAGCTGCAATGGGAATCAAACCCAGCTCCTCAGGTTCTCAGTGCCAATCTTGCACCTGTGATGAACCTTCTCTGCTTCAAAACACACCCAAGTCTATATCACTTAACAGTATGGACTACTGGGCTGATACCAAAGCAATTTGAGTGGGAAGGAGAACCTCCTGTCCGCTTAAACTGCTTGTGCCTGCTTAGCCACCTATATTCAGAGGCATTTAACCAGACAGTGCAGCTGAATCTCAGCCCTGGCCAGCCATAACAAGGAAGATGAGAGGCACACAGGGGGCAAAGCCAGGAAAGAGCTGGGAGTTATGAGGGTGCTGTCAATATTTGGCATTGGTCCTAAACTTATCCTGGTAACTTCCAGGTCCCGTCTGTAGAGTAGTGTCCCTCATCAGCAATCACACATCCTACCTCCTCAACACAATCACTGACCCCCCAGTCCCTGGAGGGTGATGGGAGCAGGAATTATCTCCCCTCATCCCTAGTAGAAGGCTAGTGCAACCTCTAGCTGAATATAGGGGTCAATTTTGTAGTACAAGCTTTTCTGTAGTTCTACTACAGGATAATATGCTTATGTGAATGTTTAAAATGTTATATAAGCTCCCACTTCAATGTAGGGATTACAGAACAAATAATGAAATGGTGGCAGAAAAGTCTAAGTTAGGAGCTATTAAATTGTTCAAAAAAGCACAAAGGTACCAACCATTCATACAATGACAGAGGTATAAAGAGGCAAGTGTAAGGCAGCAGCTAAGAAGCGATTTTACTAAGAAGGGGGGTGGGAATCTCAGTTTAGCTGAACGGAGTAGCTCAATGTACTGGGTGATTAACTGGCACCAAAGGGAATGGGGGACTTGAATACCGCCTTTTGTGGCTTTGGCATTTCAAAGCTGACACTCAAAGCGTTGGGCACTGGAGGATCACAAGGAGCAACACCAGGATTTGATCTCACAACCTCTGGGTGCAGAGGCAGCAGCTCAACCAGTGAGCCACACCTTCGGTCTGTCCCAGTAAGGCAGCTCTTATGTTCTTATGTGAGCCAAGTACAGGACAATCGAGCCATTGTGACATCACTGATGAGTTTGGCTCTTAGGTATTGGTGGAATGAGGCATTATGACATCACAATATCGGCTCTGGAAAGTTGCTTCTCTTTGGGTTTTCGTCTAGTACTTGGGACTTGGGTTGGCCTCTGTTGGATACTGGCTTGATGAAAGGGAAAGGGGACTTGTATACTGCCTTTTTGTGGCTTTGGCATTTCAAGCTGACATTCAAAGCGTTGAGCACTGGAGGATTAAGTGACTTGCCCAGGGTCACAAGGAGTAGCACCGGGATTTGATCTCACAACCTCTGGGTGCAGAGGCAGCAGCTCAACCAGTGAGCCACACCTTCGGTCTGTCCCAGTAAGGCAGCTCTTATGTTCTTATGTGAGCCAAGTACAGGACAATCGAGCCATTGTGACATCACTGATGAGTTTGGCTCTTAGGTATTGGTGGAATGAGGCATTATGACATCACAATATCGGCTCTGGAAAGTTGCTTCTCTTTGGGTTTTCGTCTAGTACTTGGGACTTGGGTTGGCCTCTGTTGGATACTGGCTTGATGAAAGGGAAAGGGGACTTGTATACTGCCTTTTTGTGGCTTTGGCATTTCAAGCTGACATTCAAAGCGTTGAGCACTGGAGGATTAAGTGACTTGCCCAGGGTCACAAGGAGTAGCACCGGGATTTGATCTCACAACCTCAGGGTGCAGAGACAGCAGCTCAACCAGTGTGGCATTCTTAATAGTCAACCGCCCTCAGCCGGTGACACCAGGAGACACATTTGTGTTTTGAAAGTTTATGAGCTTGTGAACTGCGCACTGTTTATTACACTCAAGACAGAGCATGAAAAAAGAATTCTGAACATTCACCAGCTTTTTTTTTTCTTTTTGCTGCATCGAAACATTTCCGCTTTGTAGAAGATTACACCACCGAGGTTTTATATCCACTGCAAGGCAATTTCTGGGTCGTAAAATAAAACTCATGGGCTGTTTCAGTACTGATGGAGTTTGTTTGCGGACAGACTTTTCTCCTAACCCCTCCCTTCCAGCAGTGCATTGATACTGCAGCAAAATCCCTGCAGAAAGGGAGCAAAACAAGCTGAATTATTCCGCTGCTGCATTTGTTCAGAGGACAACTAATGCCATGATGTTCGATAGGCTGCATTTTCATTGCTCTGGAATTTTTTGCTAATGTAGAAAGCATGAGGTCCTTCTTCTCAGGACCACTCACAAGGTTGAAAGCATAAATTCATCATTACATATTCTGGATATGAATTTTTGTTTAGCATATTACAACATTTTAGTGCTCTGTCTGCGACTCAAAAATGAACCCTGGGCAGAAAGGGGAGGAACGGTGCGACATCACTTGAGACCTTCAATGAAACACTGCCCAAAACAAATGGGTATCTTTTTTTTTTTTTTTTTTCAAGCAATGGCTGTTCGTGTCTCCTTTGTATCTGACAAGTCAGCAATTCTTTTTTTCTTTTTAAACCTGAACAGATCAGCAGCAATTTTACACCCTCTCAGAGAGATTTCACAGCAGTACACCCTGCCTGCCTGTGCATACAACACTGAATTAAACTTTGTCTTGGATAATTCCAGTGCAACTGGGATGGCATCGGAGCTACTGCTACAGAAAACAGTCACCAATAACCCTCCTTTCTATCCTATTAATGCTTTACTTTGCCTGTACACACCCCAGAGTATCCAATAAATATCAGGAATACTAAATATAAATCCTGGGTCGATCCAAACTACAATTCTGTGCAAAACCCAAAAGATCACCCACTGCTGTATAAATGTATCAAGGTTAATATTAATATATAATAGCCAAAGTGCTCAGAACCAGATGGTAGACAGACTGCAAACGGGGACACGCCCCAAAATGGGAACCTCTTATAGTCAATCACCACACTTATTTGGTATTAATATTTAAAGCCTACTCTCATGCTATCTAATTCCTTATCATACGTTCGCTCTATTATTTGATATGAGAAAGTGAAGTATAAATGAAAAAACTGTTCAGCCAAAGTAGTGTTGCAGGGTTCTAACATGTTTCGTCTGGGCGGCTGCTTCAGAGAACTCTCATGGCCGTTGAATTAAGCAAAAGGCTCATTCCCCAATCAATTTCTGGCAGAAATGTAAGTGTAAACTCTGCACGCCACACCTGAGTATACCCATGCTTTGCATACCACATGTCCGGCCAGTGGCGTAGCAAGGGCGAGAGGTGTCTGGGGCAGTGGCACCCCTCAAAAGGTATTAGAAGATGCAAGTAAGGTAAATGAAACCTTGACAAATCCAAAACTCCATCTCACTTCGTTTAGAGAAGGAGATATGTGGCGAATCTCGCAATAAAGAACAGCCACCTCCAATATATTGTACAGTAAATATTTAGGATAAACAGTCCTTTTCCAGTGTTGTTAAAAATAAAACAAACCAGATGTATAGGATAATTCCTTCATTTATTCATCTTCCAAACAGCAGAAGTACTAGCATGCCCCGACAGGACCCGTTTCGCCCAAATATATCTCCTTCTCTAAACGAAGTGAGGTGGAGTTTTGCAGTGGCTCCCCTCCTCTGTGTTCTTCCCCGCCCCCTCCTGCCATGCGCACAACGCTTCCCTTCCCCCTTTCCTCTGTAACATTCCTGGCGTGAGCAGCAATCCCCAAGCTGCTCTCGTGCCAGCTTGGGCTCTTCCTCTGAGGTCCCTTCCTAGGCGCGGGTCCAGGAAGTGACGTCAGAGGAAGAGCCGACGCTGGCGTGACAGCAACTTGGGAGTGGCTGTTTGCGCCAGGAACGTTACAGAGGTATGGGGGAGGGAAGGAAAGCAGCGTGCATGCGTGACAGAGGGGGTGGGTGGGAAGGATGACCGATGCCTGTGCCCTCCCCAAGACAGCGTTCGAGGCGGACCGCCCCCCCTCCCCCTTACTAAGCCACTGTGTCCGTAGTTTGTCTGGAAGAGTTTACGGTTTGGCATAGTATGGCCTATAGTAACAGTTAGGCCTATTTTTCATAGTAACTCTCAAGCAACCACACACTACATTTATTTGGCATCTATCTATCCCTGAGGGTGCCGGTTAACTGAGAGTCTACTGTACTGACTCTTTAAAAAAAGTCTCACCTACTGACAAATCCCTGCCAAGTGTTTCTCCTTTCCTCATCTGCTTTCAACCTTCCCCTCCCTCTCTTACTCCACGCCAGTGGAGTCTTTTCTTTTGTAAGTGTTCCTGCCAATTTCTTCTTAAATTCTCATTTACCTGTTCATTTTATAGCACTCTGCAAAAAGACACTGTAAAAATATGCTAATAATAGCCATAATAATAAATTAAGCTGAGCACGTAACGTTAATAGGCAGGAATCACTCTATTAAAAGGCATGCCATGCTTGTGCCGAATGATAAGCAAAACTGCATTGTTAAATCACCTGGAAAAAAGAACGACCCTGAAAAGTAACAGATTTTCTCCCAGCTGCTTGGGCCTTGGGTACCTTAAATTGTTTGTTTTATTTTTGTCAGCAAAATGTACAATCAGCAAATGAGAATTTAATTATTCCTCCTCGTCTGCATAATTTATACTTGAGTAACCATGGCGCTTTGATGAGCTGCTTGCGCAGTTTTCACTCCAGTAATGTCTCCATTGTAGTTAAATTACTGGAAGTAAAAGGAGCCGAGGCCTGTCAAAGTTGTAACCCCTCCCAGAATGATTTAAGTACAGTGAGGACACTTGCTTTAAGCTCCAAAAATGCAGTTTAAATGCCAGTATGGAACCAGGGACATGAATGCTTTCTCATCTACTTTAAGGCTAAGAAGCAAGGGTGGGGTGTTAATATCCTGTCATTCAAACCCTACTAGAAACAGAATGATCGTGTTATGACCAACGTCAAACCCAAACAATTAAGCCTCTGATCAAAAATATATATATACCCATGCAAATTATATCACAGCCATTAGATAAACCCAAAGTCCGTACTAAATGGTAAAATATTTCTACTGTCTCTTCTGCACCTTTTTCTTATTACCTTGGAAGCAAGTTCTTTCTATCCCAAAAGGTGACATTCAATTTCTTATCACTTAGGTATGAAAGGCTAAGGAGGCACTGATTTTAGAGCAATTTAAAAGAGGCAACCAGAGAATAATGTGGGGGAAAAATTTGTCCCCGTTCCACCAGCTCAATCCCCGCACCGTCCCCAAGAGCTCAGTCTCTGTCTCCGCCCCTCCCCACAAACCATCTGATCCCATCCGCACAAGCCTCAAATAGTTATGATTTTATTAAAGTATTTAAAAACACCCTAATATTCCATACAATCATTTTATAAATCACAAATAATACAGCGCAAGGAACAACAAAACCCGTCTCTCCTCTCCTCCTTCTCACAAATATCCCCTCCACTATCAAGAAAACCAAGTCAAATTACTAAATGCTACATAGAAAAATCAAGCTAATAGTCACACATGGCAGGAATAGTGTTAGGGGAGTGTAACTAGGGCAACTACCCCCTGGTCGGAGAGAGCCCTAAGCCAGCTGGAAGGTAAAGAAGCACAGCCTGGGCTTTGCAGTCCTCAGTTATGTCTAACACCAGCTCTAGCAGGATACATATTTCAACTCTGATATATTCTAATCACAAAACAGAAAATAATGTTGTCTGGTCATTTTATTCTTCACATCACATTGGTCTCAGGCTCTGGTTCCTCTTTCCTTCTGTCTTCTCCTAACTCACTTGCCAGGGTCTCCTGACCATTTGATGTGTCTTCTTTCTCCATGCTCACCATTCACGCATGACTTTTAGACACACAGAGCTGGTGTAAGTGCCGCAGGTAGACATTTATGTGGATAAATAGGAGCCCTGCCAGGTCCCACCCATGCTCGGCCTCCTTGTAAGTTAAGCAGGTATTTGCAGAATGGAACACAAGGCCCCATTCTAGTAGAAATACACGTACACAGGATTTTTGTAAACATTTTCACGTGTAAGGGGTACATACACTATAGCAGTGGTTCCCAACCCTGTCCTGGAAGACCACCAGCCAGTCAGGTTTTTAGGATAGCCCTAATAAATAGGCATGGAAGAGATTTGCATGTAATGAAGATGATAGGAATGCAGATCTGCCCCATGCATATTCATTAGGGCTATCCCAAAAACCCGACTGGCTCGTGGTCCTCCAGGAGAGGGTTGTGGACTACTGCATTATAGAACTGGGTCAAAAGCAATGTCTTTCAAACTCTGCGAAGCCATGCCACACTAAATGTGGAGGCCGTGGCTCAAGGGCATCCAGAAGTGCACAGGCATCAATACGATGATGTCCACGCATGCACAAAGGCCCTCCAGATGGGGCCCTGAGCTGCCAGTGGGGGTGCTGGAAGGGAAGAGGTGTGGAGAGAAGGAAAGGCAAAGGCGCCAGCTGACTGCCTAGAGGATGTGCGTCTCGCCACGAGCGGCACGTCCTGCAGGCAATCAGCCAGTGCTTCTCCTCCTCCCTGGCATCTCGTGGCACACCATTGAATCTCGGGCGGCACACTAGTGTGCCACAGCACACACAGTTTACAATACACTGGTCTAAAGACTAATTTCCGTAATAGAATTGGCACTAAGTGCACAGCATTGGGGTGCCTGAGGTGCCAACTGAAGAGAATTTCTGCCCCCCAAATTTGCCATATTGGATCAGATCAAAGGTTTCCAAGTCTGTCCGTCTGCGAGACAGATTTGGCCAAATTAAGGAAACGTGTTTCGTTCCATAGGAATGGAATCGTTTGTCTTTAGAACCGAGAGGCTCTTCTGAACTGGCCATCCACCAATATTCAATAGCAACCGCGCAGGTGGTACTGCCGATTACCACCTCTGGCTGCCACAGTACTGTCTGGTTAGTGCTGGGCTCGTACAAGGCAGAACCAACACTTAACCGGTTACTAGTAATATTCAGTTCACCAACCGGTTAAGCAACTTTCTCTGCTGAGCTAATCAGGCCCTGCTCTGGACATTGATTGGTGCCAAGTCAACTTCCAGGTGACCAAACTTAACGGAATATTCAATGCCAGAGTCCTGACATGGCTCAGAGCTATTTGGACTTAATTCAGCCAATGGCTTAAAAGCTGCCGACTACCAGTGAATAATGACTAGTGTTAGCACATGCTCCTCTGAAACGTAAGCTACTAAGAGAGGCTGAGATGGTACCAGGCTTCAGACATGCCATTAGCTTCCAGCACGTGATACTCAATAGACCCAATTCATCTCGTAGATGAAGTGACATCCAAGGGTGGAAGTAATATCGCCACTGTGCCTCAAAGGACCTCCACTCTTCTGTAATTGGGGAAATAAGAGCAGCACAACCTTTCCCAGAGAGTGGTAGAAATCTGGAACGCTCTTCCGGAGGCTCTTATAGGGGAAAACAACCTCCAGGGATTCAAGACAAAGTTAGATGAGTTCCTGCTGAACCGGAACGTACGCAGATAGAGTTGATCTCAGTTAGGGCACTGGTCTTTGACCTAAAGACCACCGCTTGAGCGGACTGCTGGGCACGATGACCACTGGTCTGACCCAGCGGCGGCAATTCTTATGTTCATATGACCATTGGTCTGACCCAGTAAGGCAATTCTTATGTTCTTATGCTCAGGCTTTAGCTTCAAGATCCAAATTACAGCCTATAACTTGTATTACTTGGACCCTGGCACCCCAAATTGAGATCAACAGGCTCTCAAATATGCCCCTCAAGCCCATACCTACAGTGCAGGGCTCTCTCTCATCCATTATGTAGCTCAGTTTGAAAGCTGAACAGTACCATAAACAAGTCACCTTTTCCTTCATATGGTTTTGTTATCCAATCAGATAAAATGAATCTTGAAAAAAAAATAGAAAGCAACATACCGACTGTAACAGCAATTGGTTTCTCCAGCAGAAAGACTGTTTGTTTCCAGTGTGTTTTAATACACTGGGGACCCGTAGAAAAGACAACCTGCAATGACAAGAGTTCAAAAATCTGTGATGAAATGCAAGATTTTTAATATCACGCTACATTAACCTGTCACCCGAAACACACACACTTTAACTGCTTACCCTCACAAAATCTACTTAATCTAAAAACACCTAGGGGCAACAAACTGAAATAAATACAATATATCCTATACAATTAATGTGATTATGTACAGCACCAAGAACTCACCCTGCTGGAGCAGTTCTTCTCAAAAATCACATCAAAGTATCCAGCGATCGCCTAAGAGAATATATAAAGATACAAATTTAATTCAATTAACTAAAAACCTTCCAGGATTTACCTACTCTTTACATTCTGCGTAAAATGTTGACGTTAGAGTGATTTGCAGACAGTCTTGATAGTTAACCATATCATTGAGTTCAACAGATTCTTCTGAATCTCTACCCCTCCCTCAACTCTTCTGGGCAAAATGTCCATCCCTCCAAGTGACTCTCTGGGCACAGCAGCCTAATGAGTAAAATACATGTCTATATTTTAGGTGGGAGCACTTATGACAGACACTGAGCTTGCACCTATCTCATAAATGCACGAGATAAGATGAATAACTTAATTTTCTATAAATCATACCTTTAATTTTATGCCCCACCCAGACACCATCCGTGTGCACACCTTCCTGTAAAATATGCACTTAGGCAGATTTTTACATTTACATGACCATGTATGCCTAGAAGCCCATATTCTAATCATTTACACATTTAACTGGTGCATAAATGTTGACATCACTTTATAGACTACTTCTCCTCATGGTCTTTCACCCTTCCTCTTCCCCGTCTTGGATCCTCCCCTCTATTTTGATGCCTTTTCTCCGATGAGAACTTCCCAATTGCACAATGTACTGTATACATTTGACTAACTGGAAAAGGCACCAAAAAGCACAGATTATTCCTACCCTCAAATGAACCCATAATTAGCTGGAAAATAAGAAAGATTCCTGTAAACCAGTGGTCTCAAACTCGTGGCCCGCCAGGTACTATTTTGAGGCACTCGGTATGATTATCTTAATCACAAAACCTTACAATTTCTTGAGCATGTGACTCTTTAGCTATAAATTACAATATTATTATTAAGACTTAGCCAAAAGGAAAGATTTATAAACTATAAAGGGCGATGAAGCAGAGGTCAATATGTGTGGCATTAAGTCTCAATGAGCAAGAGAGACAGTTGGTTGCAGTGGCTACGTTCTATCAACCGAATGTGCCCATCCGAATGAGTGCACAGGTGTCCTTCCAAATCAGAAAACGATGCACTCCTAGAAAGACATCAGACCCATCAGAAGTGAGGCCTTTTTTCTGGAGGATGAACAATAAGAAGTTATTGGTTCTAATTTTACCTTAGCATTCCAAACCAATCATTTCTATCACATCTAAATTTGACTTTTTCCAAAAACATGGGGCCCTTTTATATCTGGGATTATTCCATGTTGTGCTAAAGACAAAAGCTGCAAAATGTACCATATTTTCTATGGATGTTTGAGACTTAAGAGGAATTTCACAATTTGCTTTTTTCTACCCTGAATACAATATATTCATTTCAGAACGGTGCATCTTCCTCCTACTGCCACTGGGCTAAAGCTTGTAAAATCACTGACTCGCTCAATTCACTGAGGTGAAACTAATTACTTTTAATCCTGAAAAAAAAAAAAGGTACCCATACACAAGAGTGCTCAGGGATATCATTTTAAAAGAGACTCTTGCCATTTTACCCTCAAATCTAGGTTATGCAATTCTCATTTCTTAGATAGAAAGTTATGTTGTTGAGGATTTTACTGCTACTGTTGTCGTATTTTTGTGTGAATCTAGATGATCAGACATTTAAGGATTATACAACAAAACCTCCTGAGGCCCCAGTTTCAAAGTTTCCAGTTTAACATTTGATATATTTACTCGCTGATAAATTCATCTAAGCTGTTCACAATCTAATATAATAAAACCCTAAACCGCGCATGCGCACTCCCACCTGCGTGCTCCCATTTTCCGTGCGCTGTAGGGCACTGCAGGTAGGAGTGCGCATGTGTGCGAATCTCTCTCTCTTTCTCTCTTCCCCCGAGGTGGATGTCGGCCGCGGCGACTGTAGGCCGTGGTGGCTGTCGGCGGCTGCAGACCATGGCGGCTGTCGGCTGCTGGCTACTGCAGGCCATTGCGGGCGAGCATGGAACCACCAGCAGCGGATGGCAGTCAGCCCGAGAAACCCCTGATCTACAAGCGGGCCGAAGTTTCTTTTTAACTTAAAAGACGCTGCAGCGGCTCCTCTCATGAGCCGCTCCTGCGTCGGAGAAGGCAGCGATCGTGAGAGTTACACTGGTCGGGGCTCGGGCTGTTCGGTCCGTGCAGGCTCCTCTCTCGCAGTCTTGCCGGCGGACAGGAGGGGAGCAGCTGGCTGGATGAGAGAAGGGGACGAGCCTGGAGATGCAGCTGTAAGGAAAAGAGCACCCATGCCGTAGCCTCATTGAGGAGCTGGCAAGCCCAGGCAGGAAGGAAACTGCAGACTGAGGGAGCAGAGGCAATCCTGAAAGCCTGCCTGCCTCAGTGAGCTGACGCTCCCTTACTCAGGAGCCTACCTCTGTGAGTATTCTCCCCTTTGATGCCTGTCTCAGAAATGTTCTTCTGGGACGTTTACTTAAGAGCCTGCCTATGGGGAGTTTTAGTGGATAGCCAGTCAGTAAAAGTAGTGAGTGTAGGAGGGGCAGGAGAAGCTAGACTGAGGGAAAAAATGCTGATGCACAGGGAAATGGAGGGAGAGGTAATGCTGCGGCTGCTGCACAGGGAAGTAGGGAAGGAGATAGGAAGAAAGACACAGGGACAGGGGCAGGGAGAGAGACAGAAAGACATACAGACAAAGGGAGCCAGGGAGGGAGAAAGACAGAAAGAAAGACAGCGGGACAGAGAGAGAGACAGAAATAAAGACAGACAGACATATATTCTTGCACCCGTTAATGTAACGGGCTAAAATACTAGTCACTAAATATTAATAAATAAAGGGAGAGAGATTCGATGGAAAGCAGAGAAGAAGAAGAAAGGAAAAGAAACCATAAGGAAAGTTACATATTTTCACAAATGGAGAAAAAAAATTAGCTATAGGATTAGGAAAGACATTATGGGCTGGATTAGGGTTACCAGATGTCTGGGAAAACCCGGATTTCTAAAACACAGCAAGACAGACACAGAACAAAAGTAAGCCTGAGAAAACAAAGGGGTACCATGATTTTTGCAGTTGTCTGGGTCTCACTACATCTAGGTAGGTAGAACTGATGTTTCAGCCATCAAGCTATGGCTTTCTTCAGGGTGTGCTGAGAGGTCTACAGTTTGTCTTTATATATAGCCCCAGCCAATCAGGTTGGAGGACCCACTATATATAATGTCATCTGCATATACTTCTCTCTTAGAGCAAAACATAGGCAGCAGCTAAATGTTTATAGCAGAGAGCGCAGATCCCTCAGAGCCCCTCTATCAAGGGGAAACTAATCAGATGTTGCATGCTTGAAACACAACTTCTGCTTCCACTCATCTAAATAGGATTAAGTGACTTGCCCAAGGTCACAAGGAGCAACACTAGGATTATATCTCACTACCTCTGGGTGCAGAAGCAGCAGCTCAACTAGTGAGCCACAGTGCGGCTATTATAATCATGCATATTTGTTTTTTTTTCCCCAATGAAAATCACAAGAACTGTATATAAATCAGAAACTCAAAATAACATTTAAACAGTTTGGACTGCTGTGCTAGGTCCACTGCAACATCCAAAAGAGCAGTTCAAAATAAGGGCAAAAACCCCCCAGCCAGTCTGGCTGCTGAACTTAGGTTTTTGGTTTTGTTTGCTGATTTTTTGCCCTTCTTGTGTTGATCTGCTTTTTTGTGCTGGATTAATTTAGTCCTATGTATTCCTGGGTTTAAGAAGATGTGGTTGCGCATATGAACAAACCTGATTTATATGCTGTTTGTGGAGTTTTTTGAGAGACCTATGACTGATTAAGACCCATGCTGCATGACTTGATTATGCTGAATTATGTGGGTGCATTTATTCTGTGTTCTCTTTTTCCCCCCAGTTTTTTGGATGTTGCAGTGGACTTAACACAGGAGTCCAGAATGTTTAAATGTTATTTGTTTTTTCAACATAGCGTGCACCATTGTTTTCTTTAAGGGCAAGGGTAACTCAAGTCTCACTCACAAAGGCATTAATGATCTTATGCCTTAGAATGCTGTTTTAGCACCATGGACAGCAGACATCACATCTCTGTGATATTTACCTAACAAATGATTGACGTTCCTAGCATTGGTTGCGGCACCATTTTGAAAGACATAGGTCATGTTTGCGTGTCAGCTGTTTGCCCCTGATGCAGCCTTGGGGTGAAACATGGCCATGTCGGGTGTTAAAGGATGTGTTTATCCTAATATTTCCCCCTGTGTTTTTGGTGGCATTTTCTGTCTTGTGATGCTACTTTTCCTGGCAAACAGCGCACCCATCAAGAATCCATAAAATGTGAATTGATAAACAGTGATAATGGCACACGAAATTAACTGTAGCATAAAGTACTTGCTTTGCATAGCTCAGATATCTTTCATTCAGTCCAAAAATGATGGCAAGCAGCTGGTTAAATGATCACACTCCTCTCTTCTGCAAATGTGCAGAATCCAAGTTTCTTCCAGCTCTATTAAGGTACGATCAGTTAAATCTGCACGTACAGAACCAAGTGGCCTTATAACGCATTAAAGCAAAATGCATCAAAGGTGTGTTTTTCAAACAAAGGCTGCCCACCGCACACAACACATTACAAAGACACCTCGGCATGTTACTTTGCAATCTAACAGACTTGGTTGACTAGCTTGAATTGCAGCTTGTCAAGATGAACACTAGAAAGAACAAGGCTCCAGAATGAAGTTTTTGCCAAGAGACTGTAATGATTCCTCTAAGAGCTTCACCATCTGATCACTAACTCAGCAGCACATCTAAAACTCCTTTAACTATGAGTTATGGAGATCTTGAGTTTCTCATAGAGGCTCATTCATACACTAGTCTTGGAGCACCAAGAGTTCAAGAGTGAGCGAGCCTGCCCCAGACCAAGAAACAAGTCTAAAGAGTTCTAAGCCTCTATGGCCGTAGAGCTCTGCTTTTTTTTCTAAGTAATTATCTTTTCAGATTAAACAAATACCAAGTAAATTTAACTACATTGACTAAATATGTTAAACACTAGAAGCTGCTGCAGCTGAGTAAATCTATAAAATCAAGATAACAAACCAATTAAATCCTACTGTCACAGCAAACAGCAAAATGGTGTTTGATACATGCATCGAGTAACGCGATTGCTATCTACCGACTAAATCAGCTTCTAGACCTTGATCCATGTCGGGAATTTGCTAAGAAAAGTGCTAATACCTACTCTGCAAAAACACATTTGGAAATATTTTGGTAACTGCCACATCTGTACCACACTCGGTACATTGAAGACAAAACTGCTTCAGGGGCCAATATGGTAACTCACATTTGCTGTGAATATTTTACCATCTGGGAAATTGTGCAATCCAAAATAAAACCCATGGTTTGCAGACATAGATAAGATTTTGGCACCTGACAACTAAAATACGCTCCCAGATTACCAACTCCCAGATTACTAACCCGTCACCGACCTTATGTTATCTCCAATTCCTCGTAGCTAAGATCAACTGAGCTTATCCCTGGTGGTCTCGGATTCTGTCAGTTATTTTCCTCCACGACCTCCTCTGGAAAACAGTTTATTTTCTTTTCAAGCAGTTCCATGAATTAGCACCCTCTCCACCCTGCGCTAAATGAGGTTTGTCAAATATGGCATATCCTATTGTACTATTACAGTGTCCCTCAAACTTTTTTTTTTGCTTCAAACATTAACGGAGCAAATGTTTTTCTCTGGCACACCCACGACCCCGCCCTGCCCCCCACAAACCTTGTTGCATTTCCCCTGAGCTTGGGGCCGTGTCGTGGATGTCGACATGATGTTGCACGTTTATGCACAATGTCATCACATGCTCAGAGGCCTCGAGCTCAGGGAAAACGAGACGAGGTTCATGTGGGGGCAGAGAGGAGAGGCGCCAACACCGGAAGAGACACTCGTATGTCCTACGATCCCTGCAGCACACCCAGAATCTCACCGCAGCACACAATTTGCGATTCACTATTCTATCAGGACAGAGGTAGGCAATTCCAGTCCTCGAGAGCTGGAGCCAGGACAGGTTTTCAGGATCTCCACAATGAATATGCATGAGATGGATTAGCATGCATTGCCTCCTTGAGATGCAAATCTATCTCATTCATATTTATTGTGGATATCCTGAAAACCTGACCTGGCTCTGGCTCTCGAGGACCGGAATTGCCTGCCCCTGTATTAGGAGATCAAAGCCTCAAGGACGAGACGTTTAAAATTTAACTTTTATCCACAGCACAATCACAGTATGCCACAAAATCCAAGATAACATGTCTCTCAATCTGGTATCCTGAAAAGAAGCAACTCCTCAAAAAAAGGACACAAAGAATTTACATCTTTCCCCTCAAAATCTTCTTGAACATAATCTCTTGTAGCGATGCATGTCCTACTTTTAAAATAGAATGCCATATAAAAGCCATAACCACAGGTTCAGCCACGCTTGGAGCCTTAGGAGAAGCAGGCAGACCAACCTCACCAATTCACTCACATAAAGGAAAATTAAAACTTATCATCATCATCACTACCATTTATATAAGAGCAATCCGTCATTTTGTCCTTCGCTGGTATCGTGTTAAAACCCTGTGTGGCTATAACAGATATAATTAGGCAGCTGGCCCCAGAAACTAGGCAAATGATGTGCTTTTGATGGAGTTCATCCAAGCATGAATACGGTGTGATGATGATCTATGCAGCAGGGTTACTACGTTTCTGAAAAAACACAATGGTAACGCTATTTTTGTCACTGTCTTTAAAGGAATTTCAATACATGCTTTGTGCAATCTGCTCAGCCTGGTTATTTTATTAAGACAAGTCGTGTTATTTAACAGTGAAGCAATGCAGAAGTCCATTAGTGGATTATACATACATTACACAATACTACATTCTGGAGAAAATAAAAGGGGAGAAAAAGAAAGATGATTTACTGGTGTTTAGAGCTGCAGAATACAAAGGAAAAGCTGAATTTGCTGTGAACCTAATCGAAAAGGTTATCATGGCGTTACCATTACCTGACGGAATGAATTTTCTAAATTGAAAAATCTAAATGGTTTAGTCACAACTCGTCCTTTACCCACATTTTCTTCCGGGTTTTGGAGATGGTGGTGGGAGCGGTAGTTGTTTCTCCCAGGCTAACACACTTCCCTTCACACCCTGGTGACTCTTCTCAAAAGTAATAAACATGAACTGACATATGTTTCCCAGGGGACTCTCTGTCAAACTGATTTCTACTCGGCTTTAGACAATGCTGCACAGAAACGGAAACACAGTACCTAGCATTAAACTCTCCCCCTACAAGAGAAAAATACCATCTTCGGCAAAAAAAGTGTTTCTTTCCTTCCTGGGCTTATGTTCATCTCTTTATCACATCCATAGCCGTGCTGCCTACATAAGATTTTTCAAATCAAAACTCATCAGTTAAAAATGCTAAGAAGTTCTCTGGACCACAACTCTTCCCCTACTTTCCTCCATGGATGCAAAACTCTGACACTGGTAAAAATACCACGGCGGAAGCAATTTTTCTTTCACTAGCGATGCTCAGCACAATAACATGCCAATTATATGCATGCCTTTCGTGTGGAGAATCATCAGTAAAATGGGGAGGAACTGTGGCTGGCGCTTGCTCAAAAGAGCTAATGCTAGGCACAGCCCCTCCCTCCTGTCAAGCTGTTCTCCCTGCCCCGATCAACTGAGCTAAAGGTCTCCCTGAAGCTGGCGGCGGCTTTGGGGTTTCTCCTGCTGGCTCAGCTGCTTTCAGCTGAACCAGCAGGGAAAGCCCCAAAGCCGACGATTGGCAGCTTTCAGGGGGGTGGCCCTGCCGGCTCAGCTGATTGGCCAGCAGGGACAGCAGGAAAAAAAAAAATGACACCCCCCCCCAATGTTACAAGCCCCTTCACACCCCTGTCCTTCTTTAAAAAGAAAATAGGCAGGAGGGAAGCTCACTCCCTCCCCTCATGCCAGGATCCTCTAAACCCCACAAAACACCAACCCCCCTCCCACAAAGGTCCTCTTTCACCAAAACAAAGCCCTGTGGTGCAGTGGACCCCCAACTCAAGACACCCCCCACAGACCACATCTGAGGGGATATTTGGGTCCTGAGCAAATCAGGGCCTTAGGCCTTTCCCAGTGCATCCCACAATGCACTGGGAAGAAGAAAGCCCACCATTTTGAAGACGTGGGCCTGCTGGCAGGAGGGAGTGGGCATCCCTCCTGCCAGTCTTCTGAATAAGGTAAGGGGCGGTTGGAGGGGGGCCATGGAGGAGGGGGGGTTGTTACTGCCGGTTGAGTTGTCCCCTGAGCTTGCTGATGCTGCTAGTGATGCTGGACGCAGACAGGGCAGACTCCCTCACACAGGAAGGAAGATTGGAGAGTGTCAGAGGACACTCTGGACACTTAGTGCTGCCTGATTCAGGGAAAAAATTTCGATTCCATTTGGCCTATTAAATCGATTTGATTTTCCGGCCCAATTGGGTGCTTTATTTTATTTTTTTCCCAAACATCCTGATGGGTTTATTTTGCAGCCTTTCCACCCACCCCACCCACCTTTCCCTCTCCAACCCCACACTGGCGCTGTGGTGTAAACAAAACAAAAAAAATTAGCACCTAAGAGCCAAGTGGATAGTATTCTGCCGTCTGTTCCGCTCTGGAATCATGCTCATCTGCATATTCCAATACTTAAGCTGAAAGTAACTAGGGCAAGTATGTTTTCCTATATAGGCCCTCGAGAATGGAATGAGAGCCCATTGTATATACGCCAGCAGCAAAACTTGAGCAATTTTAAAAGATTACTAAAATGATATTTATTTTGTAAGCGTCCTGTTGTATATTTGAATGCTGGTCTCTTACATGTTTTACTTACTGTGTGCGACTATTTCATTGTGTGTCTGCTGCTGTGGTTTATTATTATGTATGTGTTTGTTGTGATCCACTTTGTATAAAGTCCTTTTGAGCCAGCAGGTTCCTCCGGCTTTTCTGCATTTCCATTTCAGTCCAAATCTAGCTGGTATCATCTTTCCTCACAACTACCTACAGATTTATTCTCTCTCAAATGCCCTCCCCTTCCCCATAATAAAGTATCTGCTTTGGTTGCCCATGCCTCTCTCCCGTTAACACCCCTATTGCCTTTGTTTTGTTTATTTCTAAAATTTGTAGACCACCTATAATAAGGCTCTCAAAGTCCCTCCTCGTGGGCCGCAATCCAGTCGGGTTTTCAGGATTTCCCCAATGAATATGCATGAGATCTATTTACATGCACTGCTTTCATGGTATGCTAATAGATCTCATGCATATTCATTGGGGAAATTCTGAAAACCCGACTGGATTGCGGCCCCCAAGGAGGGACTTTGAGACCCCTGACCTATAACTAAGGGCTCCTTTTATGAAACCGCGTCAGCGGCTTTATCACACGCACCTTTTTAGCGCGCGCTAACTCCCGCGCTAGCCGAAAAACTACCGCCTGCTCAAGAGGAGGCGGCAGCGGCTAGCGCGGCTGGCAAATTAGCGTGCGCTATTACGCGTGTTAAACCGCTAACGTGGCTTTCGTAAAAGGAGCCCTAAGTGGTTAACAATTAAAACATTCACAATAGTTCAAAGACAGTACAGTTCCAAAATACTTTTAATTACAGTGCAATCTAATATAATAAAATGCTAAGCGCGCATGCGCACTCATACCCCATGCTTCCCTGATCCCTGATCTGTCGCATGCGCATGAACGCTTACTACGTTGTCGGCTGCCAGGAGGAGGGCAGATGCCGGCCCAGGACGGTCTGCAGATAGACGACTTGCTCCAGTTCGCACCACCTAAACGGCCCCACACCGCCTCCCTGCTTGCGCAGACCTCCATCAACGAAAAACGGCACTACCATTTGAAGTTTATTTTAAAAGTTTAAAGTCGCTGCGGCGGCTCCTCTCATGAGCCGCACCTGCGTTGGAGAAGGCTTCGGACGCAGGCAGCGATCGTGAGAGGAGCCGCCGTGGCAACTATAAGACGAGTCACATAATAATTTAGTCCATTTGCATGCAAGGAGTTAAGCACGCTGTTTAAAGAATGGAGGCACAAGTCTGTTACGCATACTTCTTACTGCTAATTATTGGTATTTTCTGCCAATGTGGTGCCAATTAGTTAATTATGCACATAACTGGCCCTGTTCTATAACTGCACACCTAACTGTATACAGAACTTTGGGCACAATACACCCAAACAGGAGATTCCACTTTGGGCACCATTCATAGAATTGGGGGGATTGTGTGGAAATCCATAAAAAGCATAATATCTGTTGGGTCAGCCCTATTATGTCCAGAGATTTTTCCTGAATTTAGAGGTTTTGGTCTTTCTGGTACGCAGCAGAAGCCAGGAGGAGCAAGACTTGGCTGTGTGTCCTCAGAGATACATGCTATAATGCTCAGTCGACGTAATGTTGCTTTATTACCCGCCGGCTGCACCGTTAAGCAGTCTGGGATGATGGATGTACCGTCACTCGCTAGTGGAAGCAGAACCTCAATCTCGGAGGCAGGGGAAATTTTTCTTCAGCAATATCAATAATCCTTAGATGAGAAACTGCAAAATACTAAGAGTTGTATTTGCCGGCATTCATCAGAAATAAAAATAAATAAATAAAACCTTACAGACATTATGCCATACTGTAAGAACTGGTTCTGCAAATGGTTGCCTGGAGTATAGTAAAAAAAAAAAAAAAAAAGAATGAATTTGTGTGAAAGCTTGAGGCTGATAGAATGTTCTCTTTTTATTCACATTTCACAGCTCCTCTCAAGAGGCTCTTCAGTAGCAGCACAGGAAGTGAGGGAGATGGGCAACAGGGCCCACCTAGTCTGGCCAGGTTTCCATGGGCATGTCCTCTTTTTGAGGGCTCCATTGGGCATCCAGTTGGCTTTTTTATTTCACTGCTTTTGCCTGAATTTTGGCGACAGCGAGATAATGATGTTTTCTGTGCAGGACCCCATTTGTTGGAATAAGCTGTTTTTGGACCTTAAGCCAGTTTAGAAAAAAAACTTAAAACGGTTTTGTTTCTGAGCACTTTCCCAACTTGACGCAGTGAGTGGTGTGCCAACAGTCAAGTGAGAGCAGAGGAACTTGGGTGTTCTTTTTTTTTTGTCCGTTATTGTTTTTATTGTAATATGTTTTGTATGAAGTCTGTAAATCGCGCTCCCGCTCGTGTTGCTCAGCGGCCGAAGAAACGATCTCGCGGCAGTCGGTTAGCAGCGGGGCAGGAACTCGGAAAGTTCGCTCCTGCCCGCTGCACCTCCACCGGCGTTCAGCAGATGAGGTATGAGGCTAGGGCAGGGAGGGGGGCAGGATGCAGAGCCTGGCGGTGGCGGCCGGAAATAATTCTGGAAGGGGGCGTTGGCTCAAATATAAACCAGGACCCCCATTTATGGGCCAATTTTTTGGCCAAAAAATCCCGCTTTATATTCATATATATTTTTAAATAAATAAATATTCAGGTCAGCTTATATTTAAAGTATATATGGTTTTGTTTTGTTTTTTTGTAACTCATCCTTCCCACATTATAATCATGGCATTTTGAGATTTTGTGAGGTTGCAGCAATGTGCAAAATAATAATAAAATCAGAAGCAAAGAGCTCTTATCCTCACAAGCCTCTGCTTTAGGATCCAACAATCCTAAGACTATAACATGGTAGGGATTTACTCCATGTCCTCCGGTTCTACAAAATAGAATATTTGCTTTTCAATACTTCCTTACAAAGTTCATATATACCATTTTCTTCTCATTAAAAATCTACATTTTGAACGGTGGTCTATAATGATCTATTGAATCGAAGCAGTTTCACGACCCCCTCAGATGCAAACAATGTGCCGTCTGGTGAAGTCCTCCTCTAAGTTGGATCCAGCGTTATGACAAACGTATAGAAAAGCCAAACTAAGGCCTGCCTAAAATGGAAGAACAACTCACCGTACACACAGAGCTCCTGGTGGTTATTAGGGCGAAATCCGAAGAAAAATCCAGATCTGGAATGGCTACTGTAAGGCAGTCTATATGCTGTCGGAAAAAAGATGCAAAACATTTCAGAAAAAAAGAAACAGACATTGTTATAAAAATGTGATTTTTAAAAATTCTTAAAATATCCTTACATCCAACAGACACTAAGAGGCTAAATTCTAGAAGGCCAATAAAGCATGCAGTCTATGACTCCCCAATACGTGTGGATCTACGAGCCTGTTTTGGAGAGCAAACACCTTACAGTTTCTCTTTCAAAAACAGCCTTATCACAGGTGCCAAAAGGTTTTTCCCCACATATTTTAAAAGGTGCAGAAGTATGGAGGGAAAGCAAGAGGAACTTTAAAATAAAATCCAGCCCATCCCCAACCCCCCTTCTGTCTCCACCCATTTCCCCTAAAGAGAGAAGGGGGCGGGGCTTTTACAAAATAAATCCATTTCAAATCTTTCTCTAAGTATAAGCTATTGAGGAAATTCTCAATAAACCCACTCCTGTAAGTCAGAATGGATAAGAATGCAAGAGAGACTCGTGTGGAAGAGTCAGGAGCTCTTTCATAAAATGTAATGGGGGGATAACAGCTTTTTACTGAATATTACCGATCCACTGCTTATTCCTAGGATAAGCAGCATAAAATCTGTTTTACTACTTGGGATCTAGCTAGGTACTTGGGACCTGGGTTGGCCACCGTTAGAAACAGGATACTGGACTTGATGGACCTTTGGTCTGTCCCAGTATGGCAATTCTTATGTGAGCCAAGTAGAGGACAGTCAAACCACTGTGATATCACTGCTGAGGTTGGCTCTTAGGCATTGGTGGAATGAGGCATTATGACATCACAATCTCAGCTCTGGAACGTTGCCACTCTTTGGGTTTCTGCCATTGTGACATCACTGCTGAGGTTGGCTCTTAGGCATTGGTGGAATGAGGCATTATGACATCACAATCTCAGCTCTGGAACGTTGCTACTCTTTGGGTTTCTGCCAAGTACTTGGGACCTGGGTTGGCCACTGTTGGAAACAGGATACTGGGCTTGATAGACCTTCAGTCCGTCCCAGTATAGCAACTAATGTTCTATAATTAATGTGTGTTTATCTATGGGAAAAGTGTGTTCTGCTTATTATTCCTCGCCAGAGAGGATTAAAGTATTTTTACCCACAAAAAAGGGGGCAATGAGAGGGTGGGGGGTGGAGGGGGCACAAAGTATACATGAGGATTCTCTTGCCAAACCAGAATGCATGAAATTATAGCACCTGCTTTGCAACTGCTCCCACAGGGTTACTTAGATGGGTATATTATACCCGTATTATGCCTACTGAGAAAAGGAGTTTTCAGCCTCATGGGAATATCAATAATCCCAATGGAAAGTTTCAAAAGTGCCATCACTTCTTTTTATTTATTTACAGCTGAAGTTCATAAGCACACCATATTCAGAGGTCTTCAAAAGGAACATAAGAATAGCCTTACTGTGGCTTTGGCATTTGAAAACTGGCATTCAAGGTGGTGGGCACCGAAGGATTAATTGATTTACCGAAGGTCACAAGGAGCAGCACCAGGATTTGATCTCACAACCTCTGGGTGCAGATGCAGCAGCTCTACCAGTGAACCACACCTTCCCCTGGGTCAGACCAATGGTTCATCTAGCCCAATATCCCGTCTTCACGATGGTCAATCCAGGTCATAAGTACCTGGCAAAAACCCAACTGGTAGCAATCCAGGACAAGCAGTGGCTTCCCCCATGTCTGTCTCCATAGCAAACTATGGACTTTACCTCAAGGAACCTGTCCAAACCTTTAAAACCAGCTACGTTACCTCTCTTACCACATCCTCTGCCAATGCGTTACAGAACTCAACTATTTTCTGAGTGAAAAAAATATTTCCTCCTATTGGTTTTAAGAGTATTTCCTTGTAACTTCATCGAGTGTCCCCTAGTCTTTGTAATTTTTGACAGAGTAAAAAATCGATCCACTTATACCTGTTCTACTTCACTCAGGATTTTGTAGACTTCAATCCTATCTCCCTCAGCCGTCCCTTTTCCAAGCTGAAGAGCCCTAACCTCTTTAGTCTTTCCTCATATGAGGAATTAAACTGAGACTTAAACAAAGGTCACAGTGCCCTAAAAGCTGCTTAAGTTTCAGCCCAAGGCAAAAGACCAGAACATCCAAGCCACTGTCCAGATGTTCTTCAGCCTTCCTACCGACAGCAAGGATAAGCTGTTCCTATCCAATTAACACTGACCAATAAAAAACTCTGTGGCAGACAACCTCCACTTGCTTATCTAAGGAAATAAAATAAAACAGAGCAACTGTTAGCCATAACTGAAAAAAATAGCAAAATCAATAAAAACTGTAGCTACTACAGCGAACTTTCCAAACTGAGCGCTGATGAGTATAAGGTTGTTAAGTAAACACATGCACTTAAGAGAAGAACAAATTCAGAATGTCATTCTCAAACAGATGGCTCATATATAGGGAACATTTGGCCTTTTTCTGCCATCATGTTTCTATGTTTCTAAAACCATAAAGCTCTATGACCTCACAATGCAGGTGTAAAGAGCCTTAGCCTATAGGAAGAGGAGATGCATTTGTTAAGAGCCTTAGTCAAGATCTAGGAGAAATCATAATCACCCCAATACTGAAAGATCACAAAGGACCAATAGACACCCCCTCCAACTACCGACCCATCGCCTCAATTCCATTATATGTTAAACTAATAGAAGGTCTGGTTGCCCAATACCTCACCAACTACCTTGAAGACCACAACCTACTCCACCCAACTCAATCAGGGTTCAGATCCAACCACAGCACTGAGACACTGCTAGTTTCCCTTCTAGATATAGCCCGACAGCACCTTAGCAAAGGAAGAAGGATGCTGATAATTCAACTCGACCTCTCCGCCGCATTTGACCTGGTTGACCACACTATACTTCTTCAGATATTAGAAGCAATAGGGATCTCAGGCGGAGTATACAACTGGTTCCAAGGATTCCTCAAAACAAGAACATAAACAAAAACAAAGGATCTTATATCGGAACCCTGGACCAATCCCTGCGGAGTACCTCAAGGTTCACCACTGTCACCCATGCTCTTCAATCTTTTCATTTCCTCCCTTGGTACCCTGTTAGACAAACTCGAAGTAACCTCATTCAGCTATGTAGACGATATAACCATACTCCTCTCCTTTGACTCACAAGACCCCACTACAACAGATAACCTGGTAAAAACTCTAGAAACAGTAGAAAAATGGATGACAGAACACAAACTGAAGCTCAACCCAGACAAAACTAAATTTCTACTGCTTGAAAAGGACAAAACCCCTTCTATAACTGAACTAGAAATAAAAACCACCAAATATCCTATACAGCCCGCTCTCAAACTCCTTGGAGTAACAGTAGACAGATGTTGCACTCTTCAGGTGCATATCAACAAAATCACACAAAAAGCATTCTTTACCATGCGCAACCTTCGCAAAATTAGAAAATTCTTCGACAAAGAACAATACAGACTCATAGTCCAATGACTTTATACCTATTATATAATTTCCTTTTGAATTTTGAATTTGTTATTTAGTTGAAGAGACACATTCACATGGATTGTGCAGTTGAAAGATCAAAACTAACAGTACAAGCCAGATAAACCCAAAACGGGAGGAAAAAGCCTCAGACTAAAGCCCTCCCACCGCCACAGCAGTGGCTTTAGGTTTTCAGGTGGAGAACCCCATAGGCACAAAAAAAAACCTTTGTGCAGTGCAGTGCAAACAATTATCAAAAAAGTGGTCAAAATGGTTTGAGATAAACTCAAACTTATCTTTGAAGCTCGGTCGGAACACCAACGGTGGCAGCGTTTCACATAAAGCTGCCTTAGGGTGTGACCAATCCGAACATGAGCTTTCAAATCGGGACTCAAAAAGACGTGTCTCCCTGCACAAAAGATGGGAGGGCGACATGTCTTTTCGAGTCCCAATTTGAAAGCTCGCTGACTATCCTTTAGTGCGTCTCCCAGCATTATTCCTTATCCCTCACCCTTTTAGCCATTGTGATGAAATTGATCCTCTCTACGTATGCTAACTCTATCATGCAAACCTAAGATTTTCAATTGATACTGTATATATGCAAATTTAACCCATTTGTCTATGCATGATGTATGTTTACCTGTAACCGTTCTGAGCTCGTTGGGCAGGATTGGATATAAAATGAACAAAAAAACAAATCAGCTATTTCTATTTATCAGGGGTGCTAACCATTCTTGTACTGAATGCAACTCTAAACTGTACAGTGGTATTAATTTTCTAACAGATAACATCCATTTAATGCAGCACCATTCAATCCAAAACATCAATGCTCTCTTCTCATTCTATTGCAGTGCCTAAAGAAATTATTTATATACTACTTAAAGTGGTTTACATTCAGGTACTCAAGCATTTTCCCCGTCTGTCCCGGTGGGATCACACTCTATCAATGGGCAATGGGGGATTAAGTGACTTGCCCAGGGTCACAAGGAGCAGTGTGGGATTTGAACCCACAACCCCAGGGTGCTAAAATGGGTTGTGATATCTTCCAACACATTCAGTTCATGAAAATGGCAAGAACGGATCATAACCAAGTATGTGTATTTCATACCACACTCATATCGGAACAGAAAAAAAAATGAAGAGAGATCCTAAAGAAAGAAAAAAACAAAAAACAACTTACAGCACCTTCACAACACAAGGCTGAGAAGCAAGTGTGTCTGGATGCAACACCTCAACCACAGCTTCGGGAAGGACTGCTTTCTTCATACAGGACATGTTGAAACCATACACGTTGTCCCAAAAGTCTAGTTTTTCAGTATGTGTCTTGGTGTCACTTACAGCCACTAAGCTAATGGTGCAAGCGTCCGGGTACACTGAAAAGACAATTAAACATGCAGATGACATACTATAAATATGCAAAGCAAAGCAAAGAATTTTATAAACTACGGTTTCTGAAACTCTTCTACAGAGCTCTCATTCATTTCCATCAATCATTTTTCTCTTGACAGCACTATCAACTTTTAAAATTGATTACTGGTTTTTGACTAACAGCAATCTGCTGCATTTCCATTTGTTGTGTAGAGAAAATTGATTAGCACTTCAATCAAAAAAGATCCTGCAGCAAACTCCTCTACTCGAAAGGCAATTAATGCCGTGATCTCTGGATGACCAGCCTCCAGTAGTTCAGGCATTAGAAGTTTGCATAACCCATATAAACCGTTGATTTTTGCCACTTATCTACCGTATAAATCTACAACCCATACATGAAGGACACGGTACTACTCAAAAGGGTCCAGAGAAGAGCAACTAAAATGGTTAAGGGGCTGGAGGAGTTGCCGTACAGTGAGAGATTAGAGAAACTGGGCCTCTTCTCCCTTGAAAAGAGGAGACTGAGAGGGGACATGATCGAAACATTCAAGATAATGAAGGGAATAGATTTAGTAGATAAAGACAGGTTGTTCACCCTCTCCAAGGTAGAGATAACGAGAGGGCACTCTCTAAAGTTAAAAGGGGATCAATTCCGTACAAACGTAAGGAAGTTCTTCACCCAGACAGTGGTAGAAAACTGGAACGCTCTTCCGGAGGCTGTTACAGGGGAAAACACCCTCCAGGGATTCAAGACCAAGTTAGACAAGTTCCTGCTGAACCAGAACGTACGCAGGTAAGGCTAGTCTGTTAGGGCACTGGTATTTGACCTAAGGACTGCCGTGGGAGTGGACTGCTGGGCACGATGGACCACTGGTCTGACCCAGCAGTGGCAGTTCTTATGTTCTTAACCCCTATACTCCACCCCTAGTCCCTTTTAGTCATCTGCGGTATGCCATGAAATCTCCCCTTTAATTTCCTCATTTCAAAGATCCAGATAAAATGGCGACACATTTTTAAGCAATTGACATGATGAAAAGAATCAAGTTACAAATAATTCTTAATGCACACTCTCAAAGGAAAACCAATGGTCCGACTTTCCAAGCTATTTTTCATAAGACACTAGATAGGAGAAAAGATTCAGTAAATCATGCCCTTATTTATCAATCTCTCAACACTTGATATCCATGCCTCATCCAAAAGCCCAATGTGGGATTCACTTATATAATCTGCTTCCTGCCTCTGATTGGTCATTCTATCCTACATCACCCATTCCTAAAACATGGACAGACATTACAGGGTAACAGAAGTTTATGACCAACACTATTGCATGGAATTGTTACTCAACTATAATCGCATCCAGGCCGCTAGAGCCAATTCTTTTTATAGCCTTGGGAATGAATTTCTCTAATCTGGGTCCATGCCGCTTTCAATTCCACATTGCTTCCTTTATTGGCGAAGGCAGTACAATTTCGACACCATCACAGATCAGAATCATTGTTAATCTTTTCCCTTCTATGAATGACACATTTGTCACTTTATTCTTCTCTTATTGAAGCTGTAATTGAATGATTATCTCTTCTCATAGGTAAAATTAACAAACTGCTGATTGCACAGAAAAACACTCCTTGAAGGCCGTTCACTAATTCATAGCTTTGACATCTGCGTCCTTCTCGATTCAATGCACAGGAGCCATTTGTCACTGGTAACAATTCACACGAAGAACAGGGTTAAGAGGAGGACTCTTTTATCCCATGGTTATACCTCACAGATTTCAGCACATAAGAGGGTAATAGGGTAATGCTGATGGAAGCATGTATGTAATCATGTCAGCTGCTTTGGCACAGAAACAGACTCAGAGGGTAGTGTAGAGACCAGACCTCACAGCTGTGAACACCCAGTCTCTTAGGTTCAAGACCCTTTTAAAATATTTTCAGACAATGCTGCCAGCTGTGCTCAGACTGCACACCGTCTTCTTCCAGGGCCATGACCTTGTCTACCACAGTTGTATTCGACTGTGTAACATAACAATCAATTATTAGCATTGCAGAGACAGAAACAGAGTCTGATCTACACAAGCATGGTTAGATAGTGTGGGCTAGAATTTTTTTCCCGAGTGTAGTTTCTGTTCTTTGGTCAGCCAGGTATACTGCAGAGGCAGCAGACTGAGCCTTCAGGGAGGAGGGCGTGGGATTTTTAGCTGTTGCACAATACTGACACTGAATGATCCCTTTCCTGGCAAAACTTATAGAACAGTCTACATTCAAGTCAAAGACTACTACTACTAATCATTTCTACAGCGCAATACATCAAAATACAGAAGAAATCATCCCTGCTCAAAAGAGCTTACAATCTGGTCAAGACAGATAAATGCTAGTTTGAAACTTGGTGGGGGGGGGGATAATACCAATCGGCTACTATCCATTCCCACATCAAACATTCATAATTTAAGGTAATTTTGTCACCCTAGAACAAGTCAGTCCCCAGATTACGAATGTCTGACTTACACTGGACTTGTAGTTATGAACGGGGGTCCTGCTTCTTCCTTCCGTGTCCCAACGCGCCCCTCTCCCTCCGTCCCTCCATTCTGTGCCTCCCTCCTGCGGTGTTTACCTGTTCTGGCCAGCAACCTCCTCCTCCCTTCCAGCCGCACTTGTTTCTCTCGACAAAGCCCTGGGCAGAGGGGAAGGCTTCTGCATCAGTTGCTGCCCTCAGCTTTGTGAAGAGAAACAAGATCTGAGTTACATGCAAATTCAACTTTAAAACGGTTTTAAAAACGAAACTCATTCTTAACCTGGGAACTGCCTGTATTCACTTACCTTCTAGTGACATTAGAAACCTCGGCTAATGAAAGAGAGCATGAAATGATATATAATCTAAAGAACAGATACAGCAATAGGAAATAGATTATATCCTTGTGGATGAACAATGTACAAATAGGCAGCAGCTAAAGTTACCTTTTTTTCTGTGTTACAACAGCTGTAGGGGTATATTGAAGCAACAGACAATTCTGCAGCACATTACATAGTAAATGAACTGAAAATTTTATTTTTTTTTTTTTTTACATTATAAAATCTTGTTTTTAGACTTTGTCAACCTTGTATTCATTTTTTAAGGTAGGGATCTCAAGTATTCAGGAATCAGAGAGAGAAGGGATCTTAGGAGGAAGAGCATAGACTAAAGACAGCAGAGAAGGAAATTGGACTGGCTATCGCAAACTGTGTGCCTCTTGAGATTTCAGGTGTGCCGCGGTACACTGGAGAAGAAGAGAGGTGCTGGTGCCGGCTGATTGTCTACAGGACGTGCCTCCCGTAAGCAATCTCCCGACGCCGGCAACTCCTCTCTCTGCCGGACCTTCTCTCCAGCGCAAGTCCTTCTCTAGGCGCAAGGCCCATTTGAAGGGCCTTTGCACATGCACTGACATCGGTGCGTGGATGTCACGCATGCGTGCGACCTTATCATGCCAACGCCAGCACCCTTCCGGGTGTCTCAAGGACACTAGGTTTAGTGTTCCCCGACTTGAAAAAGCTTGCGAGAAACTGAACTAGATGAAAACAACTAGCTAGACCCATGTCAGTCTGGCTTCAGTCCTCGGTAAAGAATGGAGACAGTTCCTTCTTCATGATCTCCACAGAATGCTAGGAATGATTAAGAAGAGGATCAAGAACAGATCGGAGAAGGTTATCATGCCGCTGTACCGGGCCATGGTGCGCCTTCACCTGGAGTAGCATCCAGCACTGATCGCTCTACATGAAGGAGGACACGGTACTACTCAAAAGGGTCCAGAGAAGAGTGACTAAAATGGTTAAGGGGCTGGAGGAGTTGCCATACAGTGAGAGATTGGAAAAACTGGGCCTTTAAAAGAGGAGACTGAGAGGGGACATGATTGAAACATTCAAAATACTGAAGGGAATAGACTTGGTAGATAAAGACAGATTGTTCACCCTCTCCAAGGTAGGCAGAACGAGAGGGCACTCTCTAAAGTTGAAAGGGGACAGATTCCGTACAAACATAAGGAAGTTCTTCTTCACCCAGAGAGTGGTAGAAAACTGGAATGCTCTTCTGGAGTCTGTTATAGGGGAAAACACCCCCAAGGTTTCAAGACAAAGTTGGACAAGTTCATGCTAAACTGGTGAGACTGGACTCATTTGGAGCACTGGTCTTAACCTAGGGGCCACCACGTGAGCAGATTGCTGGGCAGGATGGACCATGGTCTGACCCAGCAGCAGCAATTCTTATGTTCTTAGGAGATTTACCTTGATACTAGTGTTGCTGGGTTTCTCAGCAGCCTTCGACACTGTGGATCTATCACGCTTACAAAGCAGGCAGAGACATGCATCAGAGGCACAGTATTTACAAGGTTCAAATCCTATTTGTCACACAGACAACAAATCAGTTCTGTTCAGCGACAGCATATCATCACCTTGAGCATTGAACTGTGGGGTACCACAGGGATACATACCATCACCTATTTAAATATCTACCTCAAGCTCCGACTGAGCTATTTCGGTTGATGGACACAAAACTCTATATCTATGCTGATGATGTGCAACCACTGAACCAGATCTAGCCACAGCTTTGAATGAACTGATTGCTTGTTTAACAGCAACTCAGGAATGGGCAAAACAACATTCTGCTTGAAACCGAGCAAAAGAGGCACACTGTTGGTTCCTATCAGAAATGGATAGGTAGATGACTTTAAAGCACCATTTGGAAAGTATGAACACCCCCCTAAAATCACAGATCAGGAATTCTGGGATACCACTAGACTTGTCACTTTGATCCTGTTAGTTCACTTGCAGCATCTACAAACTCTCTCTCCATATATCAAAAAGACAACTCTGAGTGCACTGGTCCATGCTGTGATATCACGACTGGTCTACTGTAATGAACCCTGAACATGGGTTAAACCAAAATCAGTTTGCACCAACTCCAACTAATTCAGAATGATGTGGCATATTTAAAGAATAAGTCAGCCCTCCACTCACCTTTAACACCTCTAAGGTCCTCCCAGACAGCATCACTACCTGGCCTTGTCAAAAGAAGTGTATGAAGCGATACTCACCAGAGAGCTTTTCTCTTTACAACCATAACATGCTGGAACTCGCTCCAGGTGGTGTTTTGCCTAACTCAAGACCACCTCTATACCAGGAAGCAGGTGAAAAGCCTGGCTCTTCTCCCAAGCAACAGACTATCCACTCATTTCATAGGTTTACTTTACAGGAAGAGTGGGAGAGGAGAGATATGACAAGCGGCCAGTCTCTTTCAGTTGAAGGGAAGCTCCGGAATGAGAGGGCATGGAATGAAGTTAAGAGGTGATAGGCTCGAGGATATACCTTTTTTTTTTTTACAGAAAGGGTGGTAGATACATAGACCAGTCTTCCGGCAGAGGAAGTGGAGACAAAGCCTGTGCCTGAGTTCAAGAAAGTGTGGGACAGGCATCTGGGATCTCTTAGGGAAAGGAGGCCACATATAGGGATTTAAATTCCACAAAGATGTTTTCGATATTCTTTAACAAGCTAAAAACAAAAAAAATCTATTCAGGGAATGAAGTCCTTTGACAGTTTCCAGACATGAAGCATTCAGCTCATTAAAATGCATCAACCACTTCCCAGTAAGAAAACCATCATGGGGTTTCTACTTAATTAAACAGAACAACTGATGTCAATAACACCATATTGCTTTCTCTTTTCAGCAGGACACGGAAAGGCTCCACTTCATCAAATAGAGCAGGCGACAACACAGCCTATAATTACAGGGACCAATTTTCAAAAGAAATCTGAGCTACTAAATTTAGGCCCCATTTTTAGCCAAACTTACCCTTCCCTCCCCCTTTTTACAAAACTGTAGCACGTTTTTTAGCACCGCCCGCGGTGGTTAACAGCACCGATGCTCACATAATTCTTATGTGCATCGGAGCTGTTACCATCATGGCCGGCGCTAAAAACCACGCTACGGTTTTGTGAAATGGGGGAGGTTAATAGCCTAAGTTTTCATCTTAATTTAGGAGTTTAAAAGTTATGCTTATAAATCTAGGCCTGTATTAATTTGCCTACATTTATAAGCCCTAAGTCTCCCCTGCCATCTTTTATGCTACTAAAGTCAGAAGCGCTCAGCCATAGTAATTTTCATAATTTTCCAAAGTTGGGACCATAAATTCTTTGAATATTAGGGGGCCCGTACTTTCCATTTTCCATGTACCAAAAACAAGTCACAAGAAGGTAAACCCCAAGCGAAGAGGACAGACTCCACTCAAAGCATAATCAGGAACAATTCATTTCAAATACATTCAAATCAGATCAAAGATCACCACTGGCGAATGTGTGGAAATAACTAATTGTACTGTAAGGAACTGACCCTCAAGCCTTGCACTGAAGAATGCTGGTGTAGAAAGACTGCAGTTGAGATAGACAATAAATAATGACACGGGATGGTTTCCAGCCACTGACTCTCAAACTTTGCATTGAAGAATGCTGGTGTAGAAGGACTGAGGTTGAGATGGACACTAAAGAATGACACGGGATGGTTTCCAGTCACTGACCCTCAAGCCTTGCTTTGAATAATGCTAGTGTAGAAGGACTGAGGTTGAGATGGACACTAAAGAATGACACAGGATGGTTTCCAGCCACTGACCCTCAAGCCTTGCATTGAAGAATGCTGGTGTAGAAGGACCGAGGTTGAGATAGACACTAAAGAATGACGCGGGATGGTTTCCCACGGTAATCCATAGGGACGTGGACAAATACTTTCCCTATGTCATTCTGTAATTTAAAGTAAGGTACAAAAGCATTTTTCCAAAGCAAGAATCTAAGCAGGATAAAGAATTTAACATCACATAGCAGTGTATTCTAACTAAATATTTTTGGAAAGGGCAACAATAGACTTACATGTTTAGAGCAATTTATTATTTTGATATATAAGTGCATCTGCTTATTCAGTAACACATCATTTATAAACTTCCTAGGTCCATTTCTTATGCAAAGTACCCTTAAAAACATCATTAATTCTCAGGTCTGTCTACCCCGTGTAATGTCCTATTTCGAACACTGTAAATGAATGCCTCAAAGCTTTCTTTAATAGCAACATCTTTTCTCTCTTCTGGGAACTTTCTCAGCCATGCGGAGCATATCCTAAATCACCAGGTTCACACTGCTTTCCAGAATTAGATTTGTTTGCTGCAACACTTGAGTCCATACAGACCTGAGCCTCCCTCCGCCAGGTACTTCTGCTTGGCATAAATCACAGAGTCCAACATCGATTCAAAAAGAAGGAAGTAACCCTGGAAGCACAACAGGAAAACACAGCGTTACAAGGTGTCTTCACATACCACAAATTCACAGGCCCTTTTCTAAACAATGTTAAACACTGACCCTCAGATTCTATGAAGTTGCATGTCCAAATTTCCGACTGGCACCCAAATTATAGAACAATGTCAATCGTACTCCTAACTTAGGCCCCCTTTTATCAAACTGTGTTAGGGTTTTATGTTACTAGCCATGGCAGTTAAAGTTCTGATGCTCATAGGAATTCTATGAGCATTGGAGCTTTCACCGCCATAGCCAGCGATAAAAGCCCCTAATGCAGTTTGATAAAAGGGGGGCTTAATTGTTACATCAGGCACCAACTGGCCTTAAGTACTACCATATATACTTGAATATAAACTCATCTGAATATAAACCAAGATACCATTTTTGCCCCCTTTTTAGGGGAAAATGGTAACGGGTTATATTCCACCAATCCTCCCCTTCCATCCTCTTTGATGTTTGACATTCCTACTACCCTTCCTCCCAGCAGCATCCTTCCTCTGCCGCTGCCACCATCAACCATTACCCCCACCCCACTAGCTGAGTTCTCCTGCTGCCAGTAAACTCCCCCCCCCCAATGAAATGGCAGACCTCTCCCACCATCAACACTCTCACGAAGCAACATCATTTCCTTCCTTCCCTCTCTCCCCCGACTCAGCGGAAGGACCACCAGGCCTACTTTGCTTCCCTGGTGGTCTAGGGGTGAATTGGGGCAGGAATGATGCTGCTCCTGCCCATGCTCTCTCAGTAGAGAAAATGGCTGCCAAGGTTTCAATCTCAGCAGCCATTTTCAACATTAAGAAAGCATAGGCAGGAGCGACTGAGAATTGCTCTCACTCCAATGTGCCACTAGACCAGCAGAGAAGCAAGGTAGGCCTGAAGGTCCTTCTGCTGTGCCTGGGAGGAAGGTTAATCGAGGGGACGAGTCATGCCTGTTTAAGAGAAAGGGGGAGGGGGGAAACACTGACGGTTCGTGTGGGAGGGGATGCTGATGGCAGGGAACACCACTGGGAGGATAATAGGAATAGGACATCGAGGGAGGGAACAATATAAACTGAGACCCCCATTTTTGGGCAATATATATTCTTGGGAAGAAAGGTGAGTGAGAAGAGATATGATAGAGACATCTAAATCTCAAAAAATATAGCAATGTTATTAGCCTAGTGGTGAAGATACCCACTGAAGCACATTTACTAATAGTGGACAGCTGTGGGCCCGATTGCAATGGTCTGTGAGCAAGGATACCAGCTAGTGAAGATAAGTGAATCATTTTTCCTGTTCTTTTTGCTGTTTTTCTGATGTTTTCTTGTGCACAGTGGTGTAGGTTAACCCATTTTTGAAAACAGCATTTTGTACTTGGTGGAGTTTTTTGCCTATGAGACAGAATTTGACTGGCTTATAACCCGCTGGGTGGCCATCTGATATTGAAAGCATTTTTTAATGCAGTTGAGGCTTTTTCTCCACTATTAGTAAATGTGCTTCAGTGGGTATCTTCACCACTAGGGTAATAACATTGATATATTTTTTGAGATTGGATTTTTTGTTATTACATTATTTTTCTTGAGAGACATTTAAATACCTATGTGGCATAAATGCACAAGAGACGAGTCTCTTTCAGTTGAAAAGAAACTCCGGATCTCCGGATCAGACCTTCGGTCCATCAAGTCCGGCGATCCGCACACGCGGAGGCCCAGCCAGGTGTACACCTGGCGTAATTTTAGTCCCCCATATCCCTCTATGCCTCTCGTAAGGAGATGTGTATCTAGTTTGCTTTTAAACCCTAGAACGGTGGATTCCTTAATAACCTCCTCTGGGAGAGCATTCCAGGTGTCCACCACTCGTTGCGTGAAGCAGAACTTCCTGATATTTGTCCTGGACTTGTCCCCCCTTAGCTTCAGTCCATGTCCTCTTGTCCATGTCACATTGAACACGGGGGTTTAGGATGAAGGTGAAAGATTCAGGCGTAACCTGAGGAAATACTTCTTCATGGGAAGGGTGGTGAATTCGTGGAATGGCGTCTCAGTGGAGGTGGTGGTGATGAAGATTACCGGTATATATGAATTCAAGCAAGTTTGGACCAAGTACATTAGATCTCTGTCGGACATTACCTACTAAAATGTACATATTATATTTTCGCTCAGCAAATTGTATTTCTATACTATTGCCTCCTGAGGTCTCTGATCTCTTTATTTCCTCTGAATATCTACTTATTGTATTTCGCTGAATGTCCAGCACTCTTGATTGTAAACCGCCTAGAAGTCGCAAAATTGTGGCAGTATAGAAGAATAAAGTTATTATTATTATCTCTAAGGGAGTAAAAGGGAGAGTAGATGGCATGGAAGGGCAGACTTAATAGACCATATGGCCCTTATCCGTCTTCTTTTTCCTCTGTTTCTATGCAGCTACCGTGTGGGAAAATCACACATTAAGTTGTGATAACTAAGTTTTATCACAGTTCAGTAAAAGGGAGAGACTTCTTGGGATGGATGGCAAGACCAACAGTCAAAGGATATGTCTGGATATTTTGGGAAATTGCCTGGATGAAGCTTGGCTTTTTGAACCTCCCCCCCCCAACCCACACACACACACAAAAAAAAGTACTCGTTAATACACATTGATCAGACAATATGTTGCATCCTATCACATGGGGCCACATGTAATGAACACTTTTCTAAGCCTTCGTACACAGGGGAAGGTGTGGCTCACTGGTACAGCTACTGCCTCTGCACCTAGAGGTTATGAAATCAAGTCCCGGTGCTGCTCCTTGTTGTCTCGCCTACCACTTTGAATATCAGCTTTGATATGCCAGAGCGACAAAAAGGCAGTATACAAGTCCCCATTCCCTTTCGTCAATCCCAGTACCCTGTGGCCAACCCAGGTCCCAAGTACCTGGCAGAAACCCAAAGAGTAGCAATATTCCAGAGCTGGTACTTTGATGTCATAATGCCTCATTCCACCAATGCCTAAGAGCCAACCTCAGCAGTGATGTCACAATAGCTTGATTGTCCTGTACTTGATCACATGAGAACATAAGAATTGCCATACTGGGACAGATCAAAGGTGTGGCTCACTGATTGAGCTGCTGCTTCTGCACTCAGAAGTTGTGAGATCAAATCCTGGTGCCACTCCTTGTGATCCTGGGCAAGTCACTTTATCCTCCAGTGCCCACTGCTTTGAAATGCCAGAGCGACAAAAAGGCGATATACAAGTCCCCCATTCCCTATATTCTGAGGGGGATAAATGCAAGTATTGCATCAATCTACATGATGAATAGATTGCTACGATAAACTGACAGAACACCTCATTTGGTTAAGCATAGCTGGTCCCAGTTATATGGAAATCTTTCACTCGAAGGAACACATATTAAATTGCCTCTGAGGTCTACAGAGTTAGACTGTACAATTTTTTCTTTTTAAAACTTTTTTTTTCCCTTGGCAAATGATCACTGAAGTTCTGAAGGAAACGTGATTAAGATTAGGACGTTCCGAACTCCAGTCTCTGATGGACTGAGTGGGGACCAGCAGAATCCCAAAGTAATTTGCCTTCAGACAAGAGCTGTACTGCTCGTCACTCACTGAGGCAATGTGCAAAATCGAATTGAGTAGAAACCCCCTAAAAGCACATGATGCTCTTATCCCCCCCCCCCCAACCCAAATAAAAACATTTAAACATTTGCAGAAATGCCTCCACTAAGCTAGCTAATTTTTGGCTAGTGAGATAAAGTGCTCAGGGATTTCCGATGAAGCCTTTATCAGCTCAGATGGAAGGAAGATGAAACTCATCCGATCACATGTCCAAGCTGTGTGTTACAAATTCCAGTGTCCTTTCTCTGACAATCCTGTCATTTCTTGTTCATCCCAGCCTGTAGAACCGCTCCATGGAACTGGAGACTGTCCTTGCCTCTGAATCGTGTCGTTTATTACTGCGCGTTATGTGCCGTGCTCATCTGCAGTGTAATTTAGAATGTAATTTCACAGGCTACTGCCTCACCTGTAGGGGTGCCATCTGGAAAGAGAATTATACTACCTGACAGTCGCTCCCATGATGCTCTGGGGGCACGCTCACTTCCACACTGACAATGATCGCTTTTCCGCTCTTGCTTTTATTAACACAATCACAATTAATTACTGTAAAAGGCTCTGCTTTGCACACGTCTGTGAGAGGAATATTAATTCCTTTCCCAGACTTACCAGCAACTGAACTGACACCCATAAAATCTCCCACGTTTGCAGCTAAAATTTAAAATACCCTAAATACCAAACTGTAAAGCAAACCCTTCCCATTGCAAGACATGTGCCACTGACTGAACTACTCAAGGCAATGTTTTTCTCCTATTTTGCTCACCTTGAATTTTATCCTTTAAATTTACACAGTGGCATATGCAAAACCCAAAAATAAAAGGTATTATAATTGCTGAAACTATCTATAAAACAGTCTGACTGCAATGGTGAAAGGTAAAGTTACCTATTCTTTGATATACTTAAATTTGTCATGGCTAACAATTCTTAGGGGTGCATAAGATAGTTAAAGGAAGGATTTGCTTCTCCAATCCTATCCAACAAAAACAATTTCTGAGCAATGTTTTTATCAATGAAATACTGAACAGCCATTTGAAAATACTTTAGTTTCTAAAGAGCATCTTGTGTACGTAGTTACCTAGTTTGATATACTTAAGGGAATCTTAAATGTTTATTTTTCAAGCACCAGGTATTTTGGCAGGGTAATACTGGGGGTTTCATGGTTTATAAAATTAGGGTTAGTGAGAGCTCTACTGAGGATTCCAGATGTAGATTAGTTCCCCTCATATCATTCCCCTGCAGGTCTCCCAGTTTCCCTCGTTCTCATCTCCCCCTTTCCTTCATTCCCCCACAAAGGAATGACCAGCAGGAAAAACGAGGTAATAGTGCTTCTGGATGTCTCTGGTGAGATCTTATTTAGAGTACTGTGTACAATTCTGCCGATGAACCTTCAAAAAGATATAAACAGGATGCTATTGGTCCAAAGGGCAACCATCACCTTTTCTACCGGTTTGGCCACCTTAAGATCTATTTATTTATTTAAAAGTCTATTACCGGCAGCATCCCGCAATCCTGCATGGGGTACAATCACAAAAAGAGAAGAAACAATGAGAAAATAACCTTGAAGAAAAAGCTTGCTTACACAAAATGGTCACCCACTCGAAGATCATCGCATATCATCATACTCAAGTACAGGTAACCTTTTGTGCACAACAGTTCTTCACCCTCTAGATCAGTCTCTCGCAAACTTTACGAGCCATGGCATACTAAACTGGCAGCCGTGGCTCATGGGCACCCGGAAGTGTCCGGATGTTGCCACGATGACATTGCGTGCATGCGTGATGTCATCACACTGATGTCCGTGCATGCGCAGAGGCCCTCAGCCGCCAATGGGGGGTCGTGAAAATGAGGAGGTACGGAGAGACGCCAAGGAGGAGGCACTGGCGTATCTCCTCCTCTCCGGTGTCTCGTGGCACACCTGAAATCTCTAGTGTGCCGTGGGGCACAGTTTGCAATACACTGCTCTAGATTGTACTGGTTTTTGTAGCCCAAATGCATGACCCTGCATCTTTTAGCATTAAATCTTAGCTGCCAAAATCTGGACCATTCTTTAATTTTGCAAGATCCTGCCTCATGTTATCTACACCTTCATCTCATGTTATCTACACCTTCAATCATGTCTATCCTATTGCAAATTTTGGTATCATCCACAAAAAGGCAAACCTTATCACACAGCCCTTGTGCAATATAGCTTTGAAAAAATGTTTAAAAGAACCAGACCAAGAATCGATCCTTGTGACGTGCCACTGGTAACATCCCTTTCCTCAGAGTGAGCGCCATTTACCGCTGCTCTCCTTCACCTTCCATTCAACCAGTTCCTCGCCTAATCAGTCACTTTAGGACTCATACCAAGGCCACTCAGTTTATTTGTAAATTGTCCATGTGAAACCGTGTCAAAAGCTTTGCTAAAATTTAAGTACACCACATCAAACGCTTGCCCTCAATCCAACTCTCTGGTCACACTATCAAATAAATTAATCGGATTTGTCTGACAAGACCTGTCTAATAAAACAACTGTTCTGGAGAGTGTAGTCTTCTGCTAGGGACATATTCTACCAAAAATCTGAAATACTGAACTTCAAACACAAAGGTTTCCTATTAGGAACTGAAAAAGCCTGGAAATGAGCCTGTGTTTTCCCTCGACTGCTGCATCACCATCCAATCTACTAAGTTCATTAAAAAAAAAGCTCGCTATTTCCAAGATACACTGCAGCAGTGCCTATCGGCAGGCAACAATAAATGTCCAAACCTTTTTGCATCAGCACTGAAGCATAACTAACAGTCAAACTCCTAACAAAAATTACATGATGAGCTAGGTTGAACAAATGAAAGCACTCAGAACTGGTTCAATGGCCCAATAGAAATATGCTGCAGGAGGCCCTGGTTCCGCATACACATACCTTCTACTCCTTAAGGAGGGGAGGGTGAAGGGAGTCTGACATACACATGCTCCAGAGCCCCACCTACTGGCCAGTTCAAAAAATGCCAGCTTCCAGAAGACACTGTCAGAACAATGGTTGGGCTCAGTGGCGTAATGAGGGTGAATGGCGCTCCTCTCCTGCCCTCTTCTCTGCCCCCTCCCTTTCCCCTGTATCTTTTAAATTTTTCAGTTGCAAGCAGCATCATGAACTTGCTGCCCGCGTCATGTCAGCTCTCCCTCTGACATCACTTCCTAGATGCAGGACCTGGAAGTGACGTTAGAGAAAGCCGACATCGACGCGGGCAGCAAATTCATGATACTCCTCGTGCCTGGAAATTAAAGAGGTACGAGGAAAGGGGTGTGGGAAGGAGGACGGGTGCCGGCGTCCCCATCGAAACGGTGCCTGGGGCGGACCGCAGCCTCCCCCTCCCCTACAGCACTGGTTGGGTTGGATATCTCTACTAGATGAGACAGAGAAAGGTCTAGAGAATAAATAGAAAAGCCAATCTTGATTAGTATTGGCCCAGCAATTGTTGGTATTGGGACACCTAGATTCCTGCAATATAGGGCTCCTTTTACGAAGGTGCACTAGCGTTTTTAGCGCACGCACCGGATTAGTGCATGCTAGCCGAAAAACTACTGCCTGCTCAGGAGGAGGCGGTAGTGGTTATCGCGCGCTATTCTGCGCGTTAAGGCCTTAACGCGCCTTCGTTAAAGGAGCCCATAGTTTATCTTGCAGGGGTAAAAAAGAATATTTCCAGACAGAGCACAGCAGTGAGACCAATTTATGGTCTGAAAAAATATGATCACGTATCTCTCTTTTATCGCAAATGACATTGGCTACCTATGGAGGCCTGCATCATTTTCAAATTTGGTTGCATTTATTATAGAATTATAACTGGTCAGGCTCCCTCATACCTGTTAGATGTATTCACAGTCTTTAATCCAAAAGAAACTCCCGCCAAGCTTGTGCTCTTCTCGTTTAAAAGATATCACGAACGTACACTGTCTTATCAGGCCGCCTCTGCGACAAAGATTTTAAGCAACTATTTTTCCTATCCATGTCATACTTGGATTTTAGAAGGCATTTGAAGACTTATTTGTTCCCTAGATTTCTGGGTAATTAATTTCTTCCAAGTTTTATTTGTTAATCTTTTGTAAACTGCATAGATCCTCACGGTTATGCGGTCTATAGGCTGATTTTATGTTATGTTATGTTTTTATGTGATGTATGTGTGCAGACATTCTTTTGAAAATAACCATCCCCAAAAGGAGATCCTGGCCGTGGAAGTTTGAGAAACCCATATTCCTATCTCCAGATGTAGACCTGCTACAGAATAATGTTGTTTGTTATTAACACTGTAAGCTTGTCTTCTGTACAAGCTATTAAACATTGGTTTATCAAATCTGCCAGGTTCCAGAGCCTAAAGCAAATTTGAGGCTGACTGCCTGGTTTAAAGTAATGATAATACTTGGAGGAATAGTGAGTCGCTTGACATTATAAAAAAAGGAGCAATTTCCAGTTAATAAACCAAGAACATCTTCACTCTCCCTGCATAAAAAGCAGAGTCTGCACAGATAAATTCCTATTTGCGCAAGCATGAACGCTTGAAAATACTAAAAGGTCATTCTTTCAGTGGGTAAAAAAAATCTTTTCAGGCATCCAGAACTCTTAGAAAAAAGTCCAGATTTGACCTTTATTGATGTCATCATACAGGCAAGGAGCAGCCAAGTCAATTAAGCAGCACAAATGCCAAGGAAATCAACATTATTGCTTTAAATCTGCATTTCTCAGGTGAATGCATGGCTTATATCGGCACAGAGCTCTTGGGAATCTATTATTTTGGGTGTCATAAGGAGATTTGTTTTAATGATCTTGGGATAGAGATTCCGTCATTCTAACAAAGGGTGGAGGACAGTCCTCTGTCTGCTCAGCAACGTATAATATCTACACAGGGACCATGAATACAGGATGCACTGGGTAGCAAAGTATGTTTGCTGGGATTTCAAGTTTTCACATCTTTTTCTCTGTCCCCTCCCCCTTTCTTTTACAAAGCCATGCTAGGAGCTGCCGTGCGCCAAATGCCCCAAAGCCCTTCAAATCCCTATAGGCTTCAGGCAGTTACCGCAGCGGCAGCCACTAACACGGTTTTATAAAAGGGTTGGGGGGGGGGGTTGTTGTTGTTGTTTTTTTTAATTTTAAACATATTCAAGAAGAATAATTTTGCACAAAAACATAGCAGAATAACACGTGCAAAGGAAGTAAAATTCTTAACGAAAAAAATGCCATCAATGCTAGTAGCCCACAGTTGAGGAGGACAAGATACAGAAATCCAAAACTTGAAATGAAAGAAAATGTATAATTAAGGGGTCCTTTAACTGAGACATGCTAACAGATTTTGTACTCACTAAAGAATTGGTGTTACGTGGAATGCAATGGGTTGTGCGATATTTAGCATGCTTTAGGAAAAGAACCGCTAAGTAAGGTAGGAACCTATACACCTATTAACTATTATGAGCCACAGACAATAGATGATTTAGATTTACGGTGCAGAAAACCGATCCGAAGAAAAAGGGGTTACACCTTCAAAAGCTAACCATAAACAACATTAAGTTAGTCCAGTATAAAAGGTATTCTATTTTTTCCTTTATGTTTTTATTTCTACATATTACTCAGAAAACTAAAAATGATAAACCATGTTATTTCATTATTTAGCTTAAACATTTACAAGGAAATTGAAGATGAAAAGCTGAACCAAGAGCTAAAACTTCTTGCTTCATTGCCAATTTTTTTTTTTTTTTTACAATCCTGGGTGTAGCATGAGATATCTGGCAATATCTAGAAACATTCATCCAAAGCCCACATGCATTTTTAAGTGATTCATATTAAAATCCAGTTAGCAGCACTGCTGTGTGTTATGACTGTCAAGAAATGGGACGACAGTGTACGACATTTGGGGAACCCAGTTCAGATTCAGACCCCAGCATCCATTGTGGGGCTCAGGGCGCTCATATGCTGTTTGGGGACAGAGCTTCCAAAATGGGCTTTTTCTGGTACAGCAATATAATTAGCATAACGCCGGACAAGATATGCTAATCTCACCGTGAGAAACCCTGGCTAGGGGGGCCATAATGGACTGAAATAGGAATTTAGGATCTTACAGGTCTTAGATCCATACTAAACACGTTGTTAACAGGGTAAGTACTTACCCCTAGAATGTATAAACTTGCATGCCCAAATTTACGCCTAGTCAACAAATTTGCGAATGAAAATTAACATGCCGGATATTGATTGGGGTCTTCTAGAAGTAGGGTGATCCTGGATTCTCACAAGGAGAACTGTTCCAGCAGTTGGTAATGGAACTCACTCGTGATGGGGGTCATACTGGACGAGGAAAGTGTTTCTCAATTAAATCTTTCTTAAAAATTTTTAATAGGAACAATATATCATGTATCTTCAGCTTTACCTATCTTCTATGTTGCAGGCAGCCAAAGGCCGACGGGACCTGTTTCGCCAAATCAAGGGATCACACAAGCTGCTGCATAATTGTTTTAATTGCAGCACTCCTTTCTCTAAGAAGGGTAAATTAAAATAAAGAATATAAAGTAGAAAATAGGAAGGGGGAGATTTTTCAGGATCAATAAATGAAACGTGGAACCGTGTCAGTCTCAGTTGAGGTTCATTCCATATCACCAAGCAGGTTTCTGAGATCCTTTTCCTCCCAGTGGGATCTTTTTTGTTAGTGTGGAGTAGTACAAGAAACCACATTTTTTTTGGCAGATACCATTTAATAACTTCACACTGATAACTTTGAGAAATAGGTGTATTTTTACTACTTGTATTCTGTAATTTCGCTGACTGTCTAGTGATATTTTCGCTATTTGTACTCTGTAATTCACCGATTGTCCAGCTCTCTAGAAGTCATAAGATTATGGCGGTATAGAAAAAAATAAAGTTATTATTAATATTATTGTCCAGGTCACAAATGCTACTTTTATAAATCTGCTTGCAGAAGGTTATAGCCAGGTCCTTTCCCTCAATGGTAGCTTTGATTAGAGGTCAGAGGTAGCCAGTGTGAACCAGGCAAGCTGTTCAGAGTGGAGGAATAGTCTAACGGTTAGCACAGCAGCCTGAGAACAAGGAGAACCAGGTTTGAACCCCACCGCAGTTCTTTGTGATTCTAGGCAAGTCACTTAACCCTCCAGCGCCCCAGGTACAAAATAATATGTAAACCACTTTGATTGTCTATCAAATCCCATCCCCTTTCAGATGGAGATTGTGACTAAAAAAAGTTAAGCAGTTGGGGAGAGGGAGCAGGGCAGGGAAGGACATGGAGTAAAACTTAGGTACCTCCAAGAGGACCACTTGCTCTGACCTTGCAAGTCAATCTGTGCAACTGAAAGCCAATGCACCTATTCCAAAAAATAGAGCATAAAACTCAGTAGCAGATTACTGCAAAAATGTGTTACAATTTCAATTTCTTTTCTATTACCAGTGTTCAAGTAAGTCACACTGTTCATCTGGTTCCATACTGTTCTTCCCTTTCTGCTCCATTAAAATATTACTCCCTCCTCTCTCTCATTCTTCACTGCACAAACATTTATCTTTCTAGCACAGAACCATTTCTGTTACAGAATTCAACAGTAAGCAGGAAAGGTTTTCAGGAAGATGGGGAATAGTACAATTCTCATTTACTGCTGAACAATGTAAATTCTTGACAGTGTTCTGTTCAGTGTAGAGACCTACATGGGATAAGACAAAGACAAGCCTATGGCAGAATAGAAAAAAAACAACAACAACAGAACAGCCTGGAATGGCTGAAGACATTGAATGAGCTCGGCAAAATGCCCAGGGCTGGCCATGGTAGGGGGGGGCCGTCTGCAGTTCAACACTCCTCCCCCACATAAGTGCAGCATCCTTCCCTTTCTTTGCCCCATGGACTCTTCTACAGCCCCCTACCCCCTGGCCAAGGCAGCAATGAAAACAGACTACTTCCAACTGGCCCCATCAGTGCCTTTCACATGGGACGTTTTGTACCCAGGACAGTGCATCAGGGAGGCAGAACACAGTTCAAAAAAGGCCTTGGTGCGGTCAGTCAAAGGCAGCCTGTTTTCATCTCTGCCTCTACCAGTGACCTGCTGCACATTTGGAAGACCAGCAAAAGAGGGAAGAGATGCCAGATCTGCAGTAGGGAGACAGAGTGGGGAGATAGGTGGATTTAGGTGGGAGAGCAGAGGGAAAGATACTGGACATGGGGGAGGAAAGCAGAAGGCAAAAAAAGAGACCCGAAACAAAGGGAAAAGGAAGAGAATCAGAGATCCAGAGCAAAGGAGAGGGAAGGACGAAGGGAAGAGAGATGGAAGAAGATGGACATGGGGACCATTCAGTCCCAATTACGCCATTGCCCATAATAAACTCCTCAAACCATAAAAGCAAAATAAGACATGCTAGTCCCACAATTCCATCATTCTAAACCTACTCATGCAGAGACTTGTCGTCTTGCTTTTTTAGGGAATGCAAAGGGGAAATCAGGACCACAAGTCCATGCATGCAACAGAGTAAACCTAGGACTGGATCAACCCTGTTGGTCGAATCTGGATCCAGTTGGCAATCTCATCTCATAAAGACCTTTCAGTTTCTTACTCAGTTCCATGAGGCAGAAGGATTTTGCAACAAAGGAACAAGGATTATTACCGTGTGTGCTAATAGCCCGCAAACAGACCAGAAGGTCGCCGTACTAAATCGCAATGCTTCTGACATAATGGCGCAATGCGCAACCATGCAAAATAATCAGAGTTTGGTATTTTACATATAGTATTTGTGATAGTTCATTCAAAATGTATAAATAATGAGCTGCTGCCATGCAAAATATTCAAATGAGTTCATCAATTATGATTTTTTTTCCCGAACCAGCATATGAAAATGATTTTGCATGCAGTTTTTTTGTGTGTGTGTCATTTCTCATCAAAATTTAATATGCAGTTCATTTGCAGCTGTAGAAACCTTTTGCACAAAACCAGGCCACGCAGACAAAACATGAAAGAAAAGAGCAGGGATTCAAATGCCTGAGGACGTGGAGACATTTTCACACTTTATGCATCAGCAGTAATTTTCTGGAACAAGTGAGCCATAGATTGAATTTTCCATATAACTTTTCAACAGTTCAAATGTAAAGATAAAAGACACAAAAGGTTTTTTTGGAAGCCCAATAAAAGCAAAATCCTATCATACTACTCATCTTACCAATTATATTTCACCAGCTTTAAAGAACTCAAAAATTTGTTTGTTTTCCACACAACTACAATAGAAAATACATAAAGAGGACCATTTTTGAAAAGGACGTCTAAGCCCGAATTGGGCATTTCCCGCTAAACGTCCCAAGTCAAAAGCACAGAAACATTCATTTTCGAAAGCTGAACATAAGAATAGCCTTTCTGGGTCAGACCAAAGCCCAGCAGCCCACTCTCACAGAGGCCAATCTAGGTCCCTAATACCTGGCCAAAACCCAAAGAGTAGCAACATTCCATACAGAATCCCCAAAGAGTCGCAAGATTCCAGAATCCCCAGAGTAACAACATTCCATTCTACCGATCCAGGGCAAGCAGTGGCTTCCTCCATGTCTTTCTCAATAACAGACTATGGACTTTTCCTCCAGGAAATTGTCCAAATCAAGTTTCAAGTTTATTAGTTGACTTGATCAATCGCTTAATCAAATATTCTAAGCGATGTACACTTTAAAATTTACAATTATTAAACATATAAAAAATAAAACAAACAATACAGTACATACAATTACTTAAACAATGGTTAAAAACTCATGATTTTAACAATGATAAGCATGGGAAAGGAGGGATGAACTACAATTCATAAAGTAAAGAAGAAACATTGAGGGGAAACACAAAAGGAAATAATTAACACAGATATCATATAAGAAAACATGATACTAAAACTAAAATTATGTTGTAAAAGCATCTTTAAAAAGGAAGGTTTTAAGTTCTTTCTTAAAACCAGCTACGCTATCCGCTCTTACCACAACCTCTGGCAATGTGTTCCAGAGCTTAACCATTCTCCGAGTGAAAAAATATTTCCTCCTATTGGTTTTAAAAGTATTTCCCTGTAACTTCATCGAGTGTCCCCTAGTCTTTGTAACTTTTGACGGAGTGAAAAATCGATCCACTTGGACCCGTTCTACTCCACTCAGGATTTTGTAGACTTCAATCATAATTCCCTTCAGTCGTCTCTTTTCCCAGCTGAAGAGCCCTAACCTTTTTAGTCTTTCCTCATATGAGAGGAGTTCCATCCCCTTTATCATCTTGGTCGCTCTTCTTTTAACCTTTTCCAGTGCTGCTATATCTTTCTTGAGTTAAGGAGACCAGAATTGAATGCAATATTCCAGATAAGGTCGCACCATGGGGCAATACAGGAGCATTATAGCATTCTTAGTCTTATTAGCCATCCCTTTTTTAATAATGCCTAGCATCCTGTTTGCTTTTTTGATCGCCACTGCACATTGGGCAGGTTTTATTGTATTGTCTACGATGACACCCAGATCCTTTCCTTAGGCGCCAACCCCCAAGGTGGACCCTAGAATCTGGTAACTGTGATTTGGGTCTCGTGAAAGGTAGACACTGGAAATGCAGACGTCCAAAATATTTTTTTCAAAAGTCATCTACTTCGATGACTAGGCCGTTGGGACATCTAGAACGTCCATTTTTGACCACAGAAACATCCAACTTAGAAACACCCAAATGCAGACCATTTGGACATGGAAGAGGCCAGCATTCTAATAGACTGGCCACAGACATACTAACGGAGCAGTGGGGCACCTTAAAGGCCACTGGTATGAACTTGGCCTAAAGGGTGCCAGATGTACATCTCACCAGAAACCCTTTATAATTTATGGCGAGTCCTCCAAAACCTACTATACCCACCACCCTTATGGCTGCAGGTAGCACTTGTATGGCAGTATGGTAGGATTTTGGTGGGGGCAAGGTACTAGTATGAAACCTAAAATCATACAACCCAGCGGTATATGTAACAATCACAAAAATAATGGAAAATACCACTTATATAGAACAATACACATCAGTATTGTTGATCCCTTACACTGTAGGGCTTACTATGCGGCCTCAGAGATGGAGCCTACGCACAGCAACACAATCACAAGCTGAGATGATCCGCGTAGATATAATACTCCTGCTCCAATCATTGGCCAATAAATACTTTTTTTACTTTTTTATGCTATTTTTTTAAAGCTACTATAAACCCTTCACCAAACGTTATTGAAGATATAATGCGTTTCCAGAAAATCTTCAGTAAATACTGTGCATATTGTCTAAATTTGAAAAACTAGACCACACAACTTATCTTTTAGTTGAATAGTCTTCACTGTGGGAGTCTTTTTTAAAACCTCAGTTTTAAACCTTCATGTCCGTCTGCAGATTTTCTGGAAACGCATTATATCTTCAATAACGTTTGGTGAAGGGTTTATAGTAGCTTTAAAAAAATAGCATAAAAAAGTAAAAAAAGTATTTATTGGCCAATGATTGGAGCAGGAGTATTATATCTACGCGGATCATCTCAGCTTGTGATTGTGTTGCTGTGCGTAGGCTCCATCTCTGAGGCCGCATAGTAAGCCCTACAGTGTAAGGGATCAACAATACTGATGTGTATTGTTCTACATAAGTGCTATTTTCCATTATTTTTAGGATTTTGGTGGGCTCATACTATCTACCATAAATGTGGCTAGAGAGGCTTATGGGCCTGGGTCCTCCTTGCTATGCTTCTCTAGCCCACTCACTAGGCTACTTAAGACACCTGTGTGGAGTTCCACTAGGCTTTTGCAGAGCAGATACAGTTGTTCGTTCAAATCTTTTGGGGGGGGGGGGAGTCACTGAGCACTGTATGTTATTTTGTAAACCGCATAGAATTGTCGGATATGCGGAATATACATTTTTAAATAAATAAAAAAGTGCCTCCTTAGATTGGAGAATGGCACAGGTTTTGGAGGCACCCTTAGGAGGAGCCTCCATTTTTTTAAAATAGCGTTTTAATTGGTTTTTAATTGACGCACTCAATTACTTTGCTGATTGAACCAATGAAAACAAGTTAGATGGCATTAAGATGTCTAACCTACCTAACTTACAGCGCTATTATTAGAATCTGGCATATGCCTTTTACAGAACAGAGCTTAGTACAGCTTCCTGCGCCCAACTCTGAGCAGACTTACAACTGCTGAAACCTGGTGGAAATCCTAGCGCCCAAGTTGAGCATGGAGACCCGTTATTCTATTACGCTGCACATAACTTAACAATGCCTCTGACCCTACACAACAGTGCATAGCCAGATGTGTATGCAAACTGTAATTTGTGCCAATAAAACATCAAGAATTACTGATGGTCAACAGCTCATTAGACAATTAAGTCATGCATGCATCTCGGAACTGCACCCAAATCTGGGCTCCATATAGGGTTACAGATCATGTAGTACTATTTGTGGGTTCGCAGAAAACACAACCACTGATCCCCCTCACATAACACAGAATCTGGGAATTACTACTTCCCCTTCCACCACTTCTCTTGAACATCTTAAAAATCACATTAGAACTTAAGGAGAAAAGACATGAAAAGTAAAAGAAGAATTCATTTATGACAAATCTTACCATCCACTCAGATATGATGATATCCACTTTTTCAACGGGTAGATCTATATCTTCAATTCTCCCTTTGACCAAAGAAATTACACTTTCCAGCTGATTCATCCTGAAAAAAATAATTAATGTTATACAATGATAAGTAGTAGTTTAATTTATTGACTGATTTAATCAAACAGCCAAAAGTGGTACACAAAACCTTCAGCATTAAATATAGTAATCAATAAACAAAAATAAAGGCAACAAACCCAAATCAATACATCTACATTCAATCAAAAGTTATTTTTCTAACAATTAAACTGAGGATTCAGCCAAGATGAGACTTGGAAATTTACCTTTAAAAAGGTTGCAGAAAATGCTGCCACTCTTGTGAAGCCTGTTAATATAATGCCCCTTTTTATCAAAGATAACATGTTTTTTTGCTTTTGCCCTTCACGATGCATCTTCGTTTGACTTTATAATGCATTTCAGTGGCATCTTGATTTCATTTTAGTAGGTTAAAGCGTGCCTTTCTATCAACTCGTCCCGGTAGTTCTTGTTAAATTATTACTGGGAAGTCAGGTGCTATCAATCACATTGCCAGTTCTTCCACTTCTCTACATTCAGATACCACAGTGCCCAGGGAAAAAGGAAGATGACAGAGAATATTTCAAGCCTAATCCAGTGCATTCCTGATTTCGTAGCTAGCTGAGACATATGGTGAATACAGTTAGCATGCACTGATTTTACAAGTTAGTTATTGTATGTATTAAAAAAAATTTTTCAACTACTCATTTGTGAATGGCAGAGCTTAAATATGATGTGGTCCTTCCTATCCATATTTCTACAGAGAGCTTGCTAAGTAACTTTAAAGAGATTAGGTTCTTACCTTGCTAATACCTTTTCTAGTAGAAGGCGTGTCATTCTGGACTGACAGGTAATATCCCCATGCTCACGAGCTGTGCAGAAGAAATCCACTCCAGCTTTTGAATCCCTCCTCCTTCACTAGAGGGCTCTGCTGCCTCCTTCAGTTTGTACCAAAGCAGGTGATGGTCCCATATAGACACACATGTGAATGAGGGGTATGGAAACTTCCCAAACTACAATTCTATTCTGCTCTGAAAACACAAACATGTTAAACATTGCCATTGAACAATTAAAACATCGAACCAAACATGCCAAACAGAAACACTGTAATACAGTTAAGTGACAACAGATAAAAGAGAACGAGAGGGCACTCTCTAAAGTTAAAAGGGGATAGAATCCGTACAAACGTAAGGAAGTTCTTCTTCACCCAGAGAGTGGTGGAAAACTGGAACGCTCTTCCAGAGGCTGTTACAGGGGAGAACACCCTTCAGGGATTCAAGACAAAGTTAGACAAGTTCCTGCTGAACCAGAGCGTACGCAGGTAAGGCTAGTCTCAGTTAGGGCGCTGGTCTTTGACCTATGGGCCAGGAGCGGACTGCTGGGCATGATGGACCACTGGTCTGACCCAGCAGCGGCACTTCTTATGTTCTTAGAACAGTTCATCCAGCCTGCCCCATAGTCACACACATTATACATTCTTGGTTAAATTGTCTTTTCTTTAATATTTCTGCGCAATAGACTACAGAAGTCTGCCTGGTACTGCCTTTAGGTTCCCAGTGCTGGAGCTGCAATTGAAGCCCATTCCAGCCTATCCTAACCAACCTGTCACTGGAGCTTCTATCAAAGGCCTCCCGAGATCATCCTAAAACAAATCACCATATATGGGACACAAACCATGCAGGATTGCCCGGTACCAGCCTTAGTTTGTTTTATAGCATTCATTTTTTTAATTAGAAATCTTTATGAAGCTCAAATAATACCCCAATGTGTTATAGTAATAGATAATTCTTCATACCTTTAAGATTGACTGGCATTCAAATTACAGTTTTAGACTGACTTTCTAAGTGACAGGTAGAGATAACTGATAGGGAAGGGCTCCAGAAAAGATATTAGCAAGGTGAGAACCTTATAATCTCTTTTTCTAGTGCAACAGGTATGTCATTCTGGATGGCCAGGACGTACAAAAGGATTCCATCCTTTTTGATATAGCCTTCAGTCCATAACCCTACTCCCCACTGCCCACCAACCCAACCAGTAGATTAACCGTTCCCCTTAACTGAATCCACGTCATCCTGTTTAGATTGTAAGCTCTTTGGAGCAGGGACTGTCTTCTTTGTGACTCTGTACAGCGCTGCGTACGTCTGGTAGCACTATAGAGAAATAATTAATAGTAGTAACAGTACACTAGGTATTGCAGGGCCCCACAGGAACAAAAGATGAACTATTTAGCAAAAGGTTCTGTCCTCACCTAGGGTTCTTATTAAACCGTGTGGCCGAACACGCAAGCAGAAGTTCATCTGCTTAATAAGATACTTCCTAGGAAGTGCTGTACAGCGCTGTACAGAGTCATGATGGAGACCGTCCCTGCTTGAAAGAGCTTACAGGATGCCAGGGAGGGGGATACAGTTAGGGGAGTTGCAGCTTATCTGAAAGATGATCCATCCCAACACAAATCCTTGTAAACTCGGTCAAGTAGGGACTGGCTCTTGCATATTTGCATACATCTGGTAGCACTATAGAAACAAATTAATAGCGGTAGTATTGAACTAGGTTTGTCTGCCGTACCCGTCGACCTACAGCCACCAAAGATTTGAACACGAAAAAAAAAGGAGGGTGAAGCGTTTCTGCAAAATGTCAATTGCAAAATCACAGGAACTAAAGCGTCACAAATACTGTGAAACTAGACATAAGCTGGCTATAGAAGGAACACATTTGCGGTGATCTGCCATTCCCATATGCAGAAGCCGCTCTGCAATATATGCTCTGAACAGAAGGTATATTTTCTTCTCACTGCTCTGCTTTGCAGGATCTAGAAACACAGGACAATTTAATGGACTAAACAGTTCTCGAAGTTTTAATGATTTTTCCATTTTCTCTCCTAACATTATCAATCTTCCTGCATGTGCCACAATCATGGCAGTTAATGTTACTGAGGACAGAATCATTATTCATGGTAGTAAAATTTATTTCTTTGGTGCAAAGCTTATCTCTGTCCCTTTCCTGCTATCTCTTACACTCGTAATCTCTCTCTGCCTGACTTTCAAGGCAAAGGAGTAATCCCATTAAGAATATAATTGAAAAGATCAGCAGCAGAGGGGAGAGAGAGGCAAAACGTTGGGGGTGAAAAGCTAAAGGAATGGTTGAACTGGTGTCCACTGCAACAAAGGCTTCCAGTTCTCGGCAAACCCTGAATTCCTGCTGTAGCAGAATAGCACTACAAGAAGAAGAGACAAGGGAGTCCTCCTATCAGCCAAAAAAGCAGTCTTTATTTAAAGCAGATGGTCCCAACACGGATCCGAGTTTCGGCGTGTAAACAACACCTTCCTCAGGGGACACTAAACAGACAAAACCCAATAAAATGACATGCACAGGTAAGTCATACAAATACATTCAACATGCTAATTGGTACAGCTCTAAAACTATTTTTTCACTCAACATGTAATTAAACTCTGGAATTCATAGCCAGAGAATGTGGTAAAAGCAGTTAGCTTCGCACAGTTTAAAAAAAAGTTTCCTAAAAGAGAAGTCCGTAAGCCATTATTAAGATGGACTTGGGAAAATCCACTGCTTATAAATATGAGGTAAGCAGCATAAAATCTATTTTACTTTTTTGGGATCTTGACTGGTGCCTGTGACTTGGATGGGCCACTACTGGAAACAAGATACCAGGCTTGATGGACCTTTGATCTGTCCCAGTATGGCAACTCGTATGTTCTTACGTAATGTAAATTGGAACAAAGCAATAAGTTACTCTATTATATTTGATGCTGTTGTATGCTATTTACTCAGTAAAAAGATCATACCTAAAAGCTGACTGTCGCTGGCTGAATTAAGCCCAGATATCCATTGCAGACCCCCATTTGGCTACCTCCAGTGAATATCTGTGTCTGGGACAGCTGCCAGTGGCTGTTAACCACGTATTTTATTTAACAGACTTATATCCCGCCTAAAACCTAGCAGGATTCAATGGCAGTTCACTCAGGGAGCTACCTGGTTAATTTAGGGAAGCCTTTTCTGCTATCTTACGTTAACTGCACACCTGCCACTGAACACCAACGATGCCCAGGTAACTCCCAGCTGCAGCACCCTGCCCAGATTTTCAACATATTAACCGAGTCAGCTAGAGTTATTCACGTAGGAGCCACTTCTACCTATAACAACTCCTTTTGAAAACTGACCTTCTACCTACTGTTCAGTCCACTTGGATAATTAAGGATCTGCTCCCTTCGTAAAGAAAAAGTATGATGAATTCACAACCGTACAGGCTGTGCTCATTTTCACTCAACAAACATTTTTTAAAACGTCACTCACCTAACAATATCCATGGCCTGGTAGATGATTTCAGACTGATCAACTCCAATGACCTTCTTTGCACCGGCTTTTGCAGCAAACATTGAAAGTATACCCGTCCCACAGCCAACATCCAGGACTACCTAAAACAGCGAAAGAATTGCATTTTTGTTCTTCCTTTGTCTTAGGATTTTTAAAATTGCAAGTGAAACAAACTAAACTAAATTTCTTTAAAACCTAGAGAATCTCAACAAACCCAACACTGCAATGATCATCCAGTGTGTGCTCTTAATTCAGAGATAGCTAACCTTCACACACTGAAGACAATCTGACTAGTCTGCAAACTTCAGAACCAGAACAACCACACAAAAGCAGTCACAAAAATTTTAAATGCTGGTCCTCTGTTGCCTCTGATTAACCCACTAAAAGGAGAAACATATAAATGCAGAAACATAGCTCTGATGAAAACAGTTCTGAAGGTCTGATGTGCATTTCTTATTCAAGTTTCAAGTTTTATTAAAATTTGATAAAAACTACATGTCCTGGAGGTTAAGGTCTACAAGGTCAGCATCTATGAGTCAAACGTGGATGTTTTTGTTACATCGAGTTTTATGGACCCCTACGCATTTGCAAAAGATAGATAGTACTAGGTCTAATAGATGCTGGCATTGTAGATTAGAAGTTGGGACATTAGATCATTTAATTTTTTTTGTCCCTGTGTAAATGCTTTTTGGAAACTAATTTGGCCCCAAATTAATAAATGATTAGAAAACCATGTAGGACTCTCATATGACACTATATTATTTGGTACAGCAATGAGAACTCAGAGTCCGATTTCTGCAAACAATAACAAGTTATTATTAATATTAACAGGGGTCGCCATGCAACAAATTACTCAAAATTGGAAAGATTATACTAAATTAAATTATACATTTTGGTGGAATTCAGTTTGTCACATGGATGGAAAAGGTGTTAGCGTTACAACAAGGGAATCTTCATAATTTTAAAAAAATTTGGGAACCATTGACTAATTATTCTAATGATCAGATATCTTAGCACATGGGTAGTAGATATGTGGGGGAGAGGTGGGAAATGTATATCATATGGAATTAGGAATATTGATAAAAAGGGGGGTATTTATTCTATATTACAAGATGATTTATTTGTAAATACAAGTGATATACGAAAATTGGTTATAATATGTTTAATTCACTTGTTGTAAGGATTCAAAAATGAATAAATAAAAAATGAAAAAAATTTGATAAAAACGCTTTTATAACAAATTCACAGCGATGTATATACAATGGACTAACTATAGGCATCATACATGAAACGGTGGGGAAAAGGGTAGAACTACATATTAATAAGAAAGGAAAAAACATTATGGGATGGGGACCCTGCTATCTAGAAATGTTTATTCTTCAAGATCACAGTATTACTGACGGAGCAAAGTAAATCAACGGATTTATGCTAAACTAATTCCCGAAAGTGTCAACTAAAAGGAAACTTTTAAGTGAACTTTTAAATTGTTCAATTGAGATTCAGGAAGAAATGCAGCAAGACCTCAAACTATACAGACGAAGACATACCTTGAGAAACTTATAGTGTGCAAACTGATCATAAATTATGAATAACTTTTAAAAGATTTATCTGTGACCTCACCTTGAGTACTGCATTCAGTTCTGGCCTCCTTATCTCAAGAAAGATACAGTGGCGCTAGAAAAGGTTCAAAGAAGAGCGACCAAGATGGTAAAGGGGATGGAACTCCTCTCGTTTGAGGAAAGACTAAAGAGGTTAGGGCTCTTCAGCTTGGAAAAGAGACGACTGAGGGGAGATAGGATAGAAGCCTACAAAATCCTGAGTGGTGTAGAACGGGTACAAGGTGATCGATTTTTTTACTGCATCAAGATTTACAAAGACTTGGGGACATGCGATGAAGTTACAGGGAAATACTTTTAAAACCAATAGGAGGAAATATTTTTTCACTCAGAGAATAGTTAAGCTCTCGAACGTGTTGCCAGAGGATGTAGTAAGAGCAGTTAATGTAGCTGGTTTTTAAAATGGTTTGGACAAATTCCTGGAGGAAAAGTCCACAGTCTGCTGTTGAGACAGACAAGGGGGAAGCCACTGCTTGCCCTGGATCAGTGGCATGGAATGCTGCTACTATTTGGGTTTTTGCCAGGTGCTTGTGACTTGGATTGGCCTCCGTGAAGACGGAATACTGGGCTAGCTGGATCACTGGTCTGACCCAGTAAGACTATTCTTATGTTATTAACTCTTACGGCATCAGCTGTGCACGGCTGGAGTGTTATAAAGTAAACTGGAAGGGCCACACAGTGACCAGAAGGGGAACTACCTTAGAATCTCACTGTAGGTGTGGACACAGTATGCGAACATCACTTCCGTTTACCAGCCAGGCTCATCATCACCAATAAACTCCAGCTCTCATAGAAAGAACCACTCTCTCAAAGTCATGGACTAAACTGGTACGAAGCTTCACTTTTAATCTTTATTGGTTTACCAGACTACAAACTTCGGTTGAAAGATGGCAAAATAGTTAAAGCAAATGGCAAAATGGTGCTTAGAGACACGAAAACAGAGAAAAATGAAGGCAGATAAAAAGACCATGCACTTTTCCCTTAGAGATCTACTTGAATTCAGATACTGTTCTAGTCTCCACCACCCTCCACCAGGAGGGATCCACATGGGATTATTGGTTCTTAGCCTTTTTTAAAAATAATAGAAAAGTTCAGTGCAATGAATCAGAATCAAAAGATGAGGCTGAACTGTAATGGAAATAATTCTGCGACTCAGTGTACCTGGCTGACATGAGACTTGCATGTTTTCCAGCTTGAACTACATAATAGGAGGTGTGGCATAACTCACAGAAAAGAACCCCGGTGTGCAATTACATTAACAAAATTAATGACCTGAAAAGGAAACAAGGAACAGATCAAGGTCATATGCGGTGCTCAAATCTCAGCAGGACCTCCGAGAGATACAGACCACTGATTTCCTAGGAATACGTTCTGTGCCTACTGTACACCCTGGTGGTAAGTTTGTAATGTTTGTTTGTTTTTAGGATTAACCCTGTTTTACCCATGGGGAGTGTGTGGTGCAGTGGTTAGCTACAGCCTTGGCACCCTGAAGTTGTGGGTTCAAATCCCGCACTGCTCCTTGTGATCCTGGGCAAGTCACTTAATCCCCATTGCCCCAGGTACATTAGATAGAGTCGGAGCTCATGGGACAGTTAAGGAAAAATGCTTGAGTATCTGAATAATTTGTAATCTGCATATGATATGCGGAATTATTTTTAAAAAAAAAAAAAAAAAAAAAAAGAATTTTATAAATAATTTTTAAAAAGTACCCCTCCCAGGTAAGCAGCATGGAACACGACCTGAACAGACCACTGCTGGAAACAGGATATTGGGCAAGATGGACCTTTAGTCTGACCCAGCAGGGCAATTTTTATGTACCTACACAGAGAGTGGAAAGGTCTATTCTTTTTTTACCATCATCTACAATGTCATCCTACGGAAGAAATCAAAACTCTGCTAACAATGTGAGGAACAAAGCTTCCTTTCATTCTGACCTTGATGGATTAATATCTTCATTAGAAAGTGCCCCGACACAAACTCTGAGGGGCAAAAATATACAAGATCTGCCACTTAGTTCACACCCTGCACCCTGTTCCTTCCAATATACAGTATATGAAAAGCTATGTAATAACTTAAAGAGATATGCTACTAGAATGATCAGCCTCCAAGCGCCTTCCAGACTGATCCAGTTAGATCAGCAGGTCGAAAATGTGACAGCGAAAGCTAGAAGGATGTTAGGGTGCATAGGGAGAGAGGACCTCATTTAGAATATTGTGTAGAATTCAGTTGGCCGCACCTTCAAAAAGATATAAAAAGGATGAAGTTGGTCCAGAGGAAGGCTACTAAAATGGTGCGTGGTCTTTATTATAAGGCGTATGGCGACAGAGTTAAAGATCTCAATCTGGAGGAAAGGCGGGAGCAGGGAGATATGATAGACATGTTTAAATACCTACATGATGTAAATGCACATGAGTCAAGTCTCTTTCATTTGAAAGGAAGTTCTGGAATGAGAGGGCATAGGAAGAAGTTAAGAGGTGATAGGCTCAGGAGTCATCTAAGGAAATACTTCTTTACAGAAAGACTGGATGGGCCATTTGGCCTTTATCTACCATCATTTTTCGTATGTTTCTAAGCAGCTGCATTTCTGCTAGAACTTGCATGTAACCTGAATGACAGACCAGCTGCCCAGCCTCCCAAACAGACCCAGCTAGATGAGCAGTTGTGATTCTGCTAAGCATTGCATGTTAACTTGCTAGAGATCAGCTGCACAACCTCCCAGACAGACCTCTCTAGATGAGTAGCTGAATTTTTGCTAGGACTTACACGTATTTGAGGCCTACCAGACAAACCGGCTGCCAGCTAATTCTAGCATCTAGAATTATTCTGTGCCTTTGACTAATGACTCACACAGCGGTTGAAAATTCACTTGAAACTGCTGTAAATCATGTCCCTTAGATTTTTCTCTTTATTAAAAGAAAACCATGAAGAAAGGTTTAACTTCATTGTGTCATCATAATTCATACGCACTAGAGGAAAGAGTATACAGAACAAAGACAACGCTGATCAGTATTTCTGTTATCAGCCTGCCGCATCCTCCAGCAGCTGGAAGACACTCTCTCATGTAACAAAAGCTCAAGCTCTTTAAATCACATCCTGTCAGAGCAGCGTTTGGCTCACAGGGCTGCAGGAACCCAGCCAGGGATGGCCAGTGCTGCACAATGCAAGCTGCATTCTGATAAACACAACAGTCTTAACCTTTTCCAATCTACCTTGTCCTTGAAGAGATGTGGGTTTTGGTACATGAAGTCTCTGTAACTTTCTGTGCGTACTTTGTCCTGGAAAGATTAAAAAAATGTATAAGTAAGTCCATTTTCAGTCTTCATGAACCACTGCTAACATGGTCTAGTTCTTCAAATAGATTAGGTTGTATCATGTTTTAATGCTGCCATTGTATTATATACAGTAATTATGCAAAAAATATTTTTATAATATGCTTAGACCTTTTAAGATAATGCGGGATAAAAATTTGTAAAATAAAGTTTGACAGTTCATAGTGTCATCTTTTTAGTCAGTCTTAAACCATTTAAAAAGAAGGCATTTCAAAAACAAGATTTACAAGAGATTTGGACAGGATGTCTCCTTGTGATGGCTAGTTTTTCAAACCATAAATCTTTTATTTAATTTTCAGTTCTGATGCACCAACTACTTAGGTGGCATTTTTTCCACTTCAGTCCTATCTTGCATCTGTCACAGGAGAATTCCTAATACTTGGTCTATGTAAGCCTCTCTTTAAATAATTTTGGCATGGGGTATGTGGATGTGTGCACAGGCTCAACATTCGTTACAAAATTGGAAGAATTAGCAGAGGAGTACTAAATAAATTATCACTCGACTCATTACTGTCCACCACCTTTTCTGGGGGAAAAAATGATTAAAGCAGCCGAGAAGAGGTTGAGGTACACTCGAACAGGACACTTTTGGTGTTTTAAACAAAACCTATCTGAAACAAATCCTTAGTTCTCGTTTGTTTCCTTTTCTGTTCTTAGTAGTGGAGGGTGAGGAGGAGGTCAGGGAAACACTTCACAAAAAGAAAAAAAAAAGATCAACCAAGAATAGGACCATATTTAATCCAAATCCATATAAAATACTTTACTAACCAGAACTAAAACCAGAAAAAATGACAACTTCACAGGTTTAAAAAGGTATTTTCCCCCAATGTTCTCTAAAAGAAAGTCTGCTGATTTAAAATGTACAGAAACACACAGAAATTGCTATTTGCACACAACCTAAAAAAAAAGATGACTATGGATCGACATCCATTCTGCAGAGCAAAAATGCTCCAGAAAAGGTTTATTTTTCTAAAACTTGCACTATCTGCTGCAATTGTATTTTTCCCTCCATCATCTCTGCATGACCTCCAATGGTAATTAAAGCTAATACAACCTAAATGAAGTTTGGGATCTGAAGCATGAACCCCTGAAGTGGTAATATATTAAAATGACAGACGCAAGATCTTTCAAACAAGCAGTTGCTCATCTGTGACTTCAGCTGTACTTTTTTGTTCAATTTTCCTTTTTTGTATTTTTCCCTTTCATGCAAACCACTCAAACACCTAATGACTGATTTATTATCCTGATTCCTTTCTAGAAGCAGTCTAACAGCAAATGATGCATAGAAACAGCAGCCACAAGCCAGCTAGTAAATCATCTCAGACATATAAACAGGGGTTTGAAAGCTCTACTGCTTAAAAAATAAACAAGGAATGGCCAACCAGCATTTAGGACACGTAAGATTTCAAATCAAACGCATTCTGGTAAGGGTTACCTGTTAATAAACACCCATATCCTCAGCTTCACCATCTCTATTGCAGCTATGTTGCAGGGCATCCACCCTCAGCGTCTCACAGTTAGCTATTCCTTGTGCAGGTTCATAATGATTCTAAGTGTCTCAAGCAATCTTACTTTCAAATGCCACTCCCTAAATGGTTCTCAAGAAAATTAGTTCTTACCTGACAATTTCCTTTCCTTAAGTCCAGATGCATGGGCTTATACCCTCCCTACCAGCAGATGGAGACAAAAAATGGTTTGGTGATGTCATCTTATTCAAGAGACCATGCAAACCTCAGCTCTCCAGTATTCCTATAACAAGCTCAGTAGATATCTCTATCCTAATCTCCCTTAAGGGGGCTTCCAAATTTCTTGGCAAGTCTGCCTAAATTCATGGAAAGAAAATTAGCAAGTAAGAACTAATTTCTACTTCCTTTTCATTTCAGCCAGACCAGTCTGGAGACAAACCCTCAGATCAGGTGGAACCCTGCTAAAACTGCTCTCAAGACCCTTTATCCAAAAAGTGATATCCGCTCTGAGCTATACATCCACACAATATGCCTCATAAAAAAGCAATGCAAATCAAAAAAGTAAAAAGAAAACTTATTTGAGAGGTGAACTGTAGGGGGTTCAGAAACACGCTTTAGGTTAGGACGCGTTTCGCCAAGGCTGTATCAAAGAACCCATACTGCAGCACTGAGATGTAATTCTGCCGCACACAGCCACTTGTCTCTTCTCAGGTTTAAAGGCGCCTTTGCATTGTTATAAAAAATATAAAAATATTCACCACATACTTATGTGCCATGATTAGAGAACATCACTTCAGACGCTCCACCAAGCGGGTTTATGTAACCCCCCCAGTACCTTTTCTGTAACATCCCCCCGGCCCCCCCGCCAATTATCCCTGGTGATCCAGCAGTATATGCTCCTGCCTTGCACACCTCCTTCCAGGCTCGGGGCTCGCGGCGCATAGGCACGCACGAGCTTCTCGAGCTCCAGCATGACCCTGCGCCACTAGCAGAATGACTGCCGCCAGGTCCCGCTGGAGACAGCCTACATCAACTTTCTGTGCACATAGACAAGGCTTCCTGGGGTCTGAATTATCACAACCTCACACCGGAACCACCTTATAATTTTTTCAGGACACAAGTCTGTGTTCATTGTGAAAGCAGGATCGTCAGGCTGCTCCACAAACTACCTCTGCAACCACAGATGGCATTTCCAGGTACTAATGTGATATGTATTGAACTGTGAGGACTAGATGGTTTTACTGATCTTTTTTTGCTGTCACCTACTAGATTATTGCTGCAAGAAAAACACACCTTAGCTTCTCTAAGAAAGAGAAGCATTAGCCTGACCTTATATATCCCGAGGCAGCTTAATTTAATATTTCAATCAAGTCCTACTGTTTCTAACCCAATAATGTCTATTCTAAAACTCAGATCTTTCTCATAATGTATTTGCAAATGTCTAAATTCAGAAGGTCAGTGTTTAGTGCAGAACTTGAGCTTGTTTACAGGGAAACAGGATCAATTATGCTCTTTCCTGTTTCCTCAACCCTCCCACGTCAGGACGTTGTGTACAGTTGCTCTGACCTTCAGCATCTCTTCATGTATCCCATAATGTCCGTACGAGCCGAAATAGGTGCCATCCTCATCCTCACCGAGGCCCACTATGGAGCTGGCAGGTTCCATGCTGGTCCTGACATCTGCATTCAGCACAAAATCCTGCGCAAACTGCCTGCAATCAATGTCAAACATGCCCTTGAGACAAGTTTACTGAACCGTGGTCACAGGAAAAGGGATGGTGCAATACTGAAAGCAAGTGCAAGAAGGTTAAGCCACATTCCAGCGCCCTCTGCTGACAAAGAAAACATCTGCATGCTAACTTTCCCCTTCTAATAACGGATGGGAAATTCAGAGTCATGCCACTGGTAGGTCATCTTTCGAGACTAGAGGCTTATGTTTAAATACTTTCACTTAAAAAGCTATTCATCAAAACTAAGAGCAGGACCTGAAAAGTTCTCAGCCTGTCTGGGCAAAAACGCAAAGGCACAATAAAAAAGGAAAAACCTAGCTTAAACGTGGAGAGGGTTTGATTTCTTTATGACCATGTTTATTCAATCTTTGGGGAGCTTTTTAAAGAATAAAACCAAATTCCAATTTGCAGACTAAGGCCCTTTTTTACAAAGGCGCGCTAAGCGTTTTAGCACGCGCTAAATAAACACGTGTGATAACCGCTAACGCGTCCATAGGATAACATGCACGTGTTAGCGTTTATCGCACCTTTGTAAAAGAGGTGGTAAAAGAATGCATTTCTGGGGAAGTTAAATACAGGCTGTTTTACTGGTAACCCCCAGTTATCAGTAATTAGGTCTCACTACCTAAAATGGGACCTGTGATAAAATTGTAGGAATTAGCAATAAAATAAGACATATTAATGGAAGCCCCTCTTGACGTTTTTCCCCTCAATGCTGCCTTCCTGAAGCTGGAGTCACGAAATGTCAAATGTTAGAAGTCAGGACTTCCCACCTTGAAGAGTTTAGAAATGTATTTGTTTTGTTATTCGTGTAATGATGTCGTGTAATAAACCTCATTTAAGAGAGCTTCAGATAACTGCATGAGCAATGCAAATTCAGAATGCCATCTCCCCTTAAAACAAGAATTATTAAGCCCTCATATATCCCCAACCATACAGTATAATCTCGTTATAACGCACTTGCTTATAACGGAATATCGTTTATAGCGGATGAGGTCTGCTGGTCCCGGCCATGCGCCTTTATGAACATGCAGAAAATCATTGCATATAGCGGACTCGCATATAACGGACAATCAATTTTGTCCCCAGAGCCGCTTTTAGCTGTAGTTTTCTTCGGCTATAACGGACATGCAGGCTCCGCCTACAAGGCGTGCGGCGTGCCGATGATACAGTATCAAAATGCAGCCCAGAAGAAAATGACAGATTATATTTCTTTCCAGTACAGTGCGACATAATGCTTTAGAACATGTTTTAGTGTTCTGGTTTTGCAATCATTTCGTGCCATACCAATGTTTTATTCTTGATGTTGCTGATATGGTTGTGCAGTGACCGTTGTTCATTGATTGTACGTTGTTTCAAGTTGGCCTAAATAAAGTTTTTTAAAAAATGCAATTCTGGATATAACGGACTGTTTCTCCAGGTCCCTTGAAGACCATTATAACGAGATTATACTGTAATTTTTTTTTTTTTTTTACAACAATAAATGGGAAAAGTTAGCAACCCAAAGCTACTCAAGACTCTGTAATCAGGGCTGTTTCAAAAAACTGTCAACCAATATCCATGCAAAGATTTCTTAAATTACCTCATCTTGTGAAGATCTTCCAGGGCCATAGCCAGGTTAGCTTCTGCAGCTTGAGCTCGGTTTTCCGCACTCCTCAGTCGTTCAAGGATCGATGTGTCGCCACAAGACCACGTGGGAAGGGAGACTTCCAGGGAGTCATTGAGTTCATCCACATCTGAGGACACAAGGAATTCAAAGATTAACACCATTGCAGTACCGAGCGTACTGCTGGTCCAGCAAGAAAAGATGTATACTGATGAATTTATTAAGTCAAACTTCTAAGCCATGATTATTTTTGTGAGTGCAGTAGGGCAAAAACAGGTCTAAAGCATAAGTGCCCAAAAGCTTTGAAACTTTACAACAAATTAAACACTACGTGATCTAAATCTATTCAGGTAAGTTGAGCTGAAACCTTATTTCCACAGTTCACATTGTACAGCTCTTTCAATTCACTTTTTATAGAAAGAGCATTACAGTTTTGCAACTGGATCAGATATTCCATATATAAACTGCAGAATTCATTTAAAAAATGAATATCAATGTTTCAGAAGTTGTAAAGCTGTTCATCTCAGCTCAGGTCTCCTTTTCTCCCTTTGCTTTCTGCGGTGTGAGTCAGCCAGAAGGGGATCTGTGGCCCTGCCTCCGCTGTTTTCTGCATATCTGCAGTTCATGTTTCTGCTATGGTGTCCATGTTGCCTTCTGAAAGGAAGCAGAATAGCAATCTCCAAAGGCAGTACAAAAATCATCTATTTTCAAAATATACTGAAAACATTAGAAACTTATTTAAGTTTCTAAGTACTAGACCCACTGAAGTGAAAAAGTAAAAGGATCCGGTTGAGAATCAGAAGCCAGGGTTCAGATCTCTTTTATGTATTTAATTATTTTAAAATTTTCTTTCCCGCTTAACACAATTCATTTACAGAGAAGACAATCAACACACATTAGCACATTGAGTTCAGCAGCAAAATTCCTTCACAAACGAGCTTTGAGTAGCCGTCTAAATTGCTAACATTTTACATAAGTGTAATTGACCTGGCAATACATTACTACTGTTACTAATTACTTCTCTAGCGCTACCAGACGTACACAGTGCTGTACAGTCACAAAGAAGAAAGTCCCTGCTCCAAAGAGCTTACAATCTAAACAGACAAACAGGATGACGTGGATACAGTTAAGGAAACTCCCTGGCTGGGTTAATCTGCTGGCTGGGTTGGAGATGCAGAGAGGAGTACAGGACAATCAAGCCATTGTGACATCACTGATGAGGTTGGCTCTTATTGGTGGAATGAGGCATTATGACATCACAATCTCAGCTCTGCTTCCCAAAGACTGAAACTCTTCACACTACTACTATGAATTATTTCTAGAGAACAGCCAGACGTACGCAGCGCTGTACAGAGTCACAAAGAAGACGGTCTCTGCTGGAAAGAGCTTACAATCTAAACAGCCAAGACAAACAGGATGACGTGGAAACAGTTAAGGGGAACAGTTAATCTATTGGCTGGGTTGGTGGGCAGTGGAGGAGAAGGGTACAGCTAAGAGCAGCTGATCTGAGGAACAGAGTTCTCTGGGAAGTGTATAAGGAGAGAGAAGAGAGGAGAGAGATTGAGGGGCAGAAGAATGAACACACTTGTAGGAGCTTGAATGTATGCAAAGGCGGATAGGGAGCCAGTGAAGTGATTTAAGGAGAGGGGTGACATGAGTGTAGCGAGGTTGGCAGCAGAGTTTTGCACAGATTGCAGAGGGGAGAGGCAGCAGTGCCACACTCTGTCCCCTCCTAGCTAATCTTTTGTAAACCACATAGAACTTAAAGGTGATGCGGTCTAGAAATGGATTTTATGTTTATGTTATATTATGAAACCAGAACCAAAAGTCCATTCACCTAACAGAGCAGGAATGGAGCCAGCAAGTAACCTCCCTCCTCCAAACAAAACCCTTCCTGGGGCTTTATCGATCCCACGCAAGGATGTGGCAACATGAAATCTGTTTGTTCCTCTTCTACTCAGAATGATGGTTAATAGCCTAATAGCCCCTGAAGCTGCTGTTGTAACATTCATTAGCAACTATATTAATTACAATTTGCATATCAATAGAATTACTTAATTGGACTGAGATGCCCTATACTAGAATGCATGAAATATTTAATGGAAATCTCTGAATCTATTTAATGGAAGCTAAGCTTTTTAATTATTTCCCACTTCTAGTTAATTATTTTAAATAGGATTTCTTGTCCTGGTTCATAAAGCCCTGTGTTCACTACGGAAAGGTTCCAGTGTTCCCAGAGAAAGGAGAATCCTCCGGTAATATGAACTTATATTCATATGTGAAACCAAAGCAAGCACATGTACCATACCTCAGTATTTTTAAAACTGGGGCTTAGGAACCAAAATGTTTCTCTGTTACAATGAGTTTTTAAATTATGAGGGCAATTTTCAAAAGCACTTCTATTATCCATAATAGAGGAAAAATGTTTGAAAAACTGCCTCCACCTCTTTATCCAGAGAAATGAGCCAGTGCTGAAAATAGGGTGGAATGGCCAAAGTACGCACAGGGATTTGATTTTGACTCCCCTGGCACTGTCCACTGTGGTATTTTCAGAGGGAAACTTTGCAGGGAGTTTCCTTTTATAAATTACCAAGAAGATCCAAAGTTGTTCTCAGATGAATTGAGGGGGGGGGGATAAATCAGACTGCTTCCTCAATGATCAAGAGATTTGTTGAGCAGCACTGAGCTATCCAGTAGAATGCCACAATTAAAAATCTACTGCTTTCTAGCAAAACATGAAAGAGAAGCAAGAAAAAGGAACAGAGTTTGTTGACTTATAGTAAAAGGCAGAACTCACTCTTCTCCAGCCCAGAAAAAAGGAATTATCCCATAATTTAAGAACAAAATCAATAGAAACAGCATTCAAGTGGCAATGAAATACTGACAAATATAAGTCTTGTATAAGAAGCAGGATGCCACTTGTCTTACTTTAAAAGGACATTTTCCAATGTATTTATATATTTACAGCCACATCAGTTCAAGTTGAGAGTATGGAACGATACAAAAACATTTTTACGCTCAGAGCGTCCTGATATATTAAGAGCCCCCCCAAAAAAAGCCCTAACCCCCAAACATGCAACCCACCCTTTCACTCAGTCTCCACAATACCCTCCCCCGTACAGACAGAAGGCTTGGGATATCGTCCTAAATGCCTGCATCAATCTCTTCTGATAGGAGAGTCATTCTGTTCCCACCTAAGGCCAAGGGGAATGGAATTGCATAAGCTTGAGGCCACATAAGCAAATGCCCTGTGACGAGTATGCTGCAGATGCAAAAACAGAACAAGATCCACCGCAAAACAAGTCCAATACAAGACAACAGTGATGGCAAGAGTCACTTTCAAATGTATTTATTTCAGTAACCAGTGGATGACATTAAAAAAAAGACTAGACACAAATCGTATTTCGGCCCCTAAGGCCTGCATCAGGAGTCTATACAAATGTAAAAACCAAAGTAAATGAAGAACTGGACAACAAAGGCTACAAATAAAACAATATGTATAAAAACTATACAGAAAAATAATTATACATAAATCAAATAGCATAACTGAAGATCATAAAATCAAACAAATTATCACTTAAAGTGAATTTAGAGCCTAAACAAATAAGAAAAGAGAAGCAGTGTACCCAAATGCTATGCTGGTTTCACAAACCTATAAGATGCCAGAACAAAAAATCAAATCAAAAAGACGAACAGAATGCTAGAAATGATTAAGAAGGGGATCACAAACAGATCGGAGAAAGTTATCATGCCACTGTACTGGGCCATGGTACGCCCCCCACCTGGAATATTGCGTCCAATACTGGTTGCCGTACATGAAAAAGGGTCCAGAGAAGAGTGACAAAAATGGTTAAGGGACTGGGGGAAGTTGCCGTACAATGAGAGGAGAGAAACTGGGCCTCTTCTCCCTTGAAAAGAGGAGACTGAGAGGGGACATGATCAAAACATTCAAGATATTAAAGGGAATTGACTTAGTAGAGTCAGAGAGATTGTTCACCCACTCCAAGGTGAAGAGAATGAGAGGGCACTCACTAAAGTTAGAAGGGAAAAGATTCCGTACAAACATAAGGAAGTTCTTCTTCACCCAGAGAGTGATAGAAAACTGGAACGCTCTTCCGGAGGCTGTTATAGGGGAAAGCACCGTCCAGAGATTCAAGACAAAGTTAGACAAGTTCCTGCTAAACCAGAACGTACGCAGGTAAGGCTAGACTCAGGGCACTGGTCTTTGACCTAAGGGCCGCCACGTGAGTGGACTGCTGGGCACGATGGACCACTGGTCTGACCCAGCAGCAGCAATTCTTATGTTCATGAAGCATAAATGCGGAGAAAATATATGGAAAATAAATGACTGTTATTTGTGATAATTTGTTTATTTAATTTTATGATCTTCAATTATGCTATCTGATATATGTATAATTATTTTATGTATAGTTTTTATACATACTGTTTTATTTGTAAACCATTTTACATATATCTTATGTTGTCCAGTTCATTTAGGGCCTCTTCTATCAAACTGCGCTATGAGCGTCAGGAGCAGCGCAGGCCATTCAGCGCGGCTCTCTGCGCTAAAAACTGCTAGAGCGGTTTGATAGAAGAGGCCCTTAGTAAAAACTACTTTTTGGATTCGTGATTGGAGAATCGGTTTAGCTAGTTCAGTTGATTACTTTTCACAGATTATTTTAAGGAGACTTTACTGTAAATGTATAGTGTTGATATATTTATGTTCTTTGGAAGTGGTATACAGCAGAATCTCAGTTATCTGGCACCGATGGGGATTGGTGGATACTGAGTCCCTCAAGTACCGAAGTGCAGAAGCAAGTGGCAGTCCGGAACCACAAACTCCCTCGCTCCCTTTTCTCTCTCTCTTCCTTACCTGAAATGTAGTGGTCAGTAGGCAGCCTCAAAACAGGCTGCTCACTTTAAAAGCATGGAATAATGCTTTAACAACTACAGCACCCACAGAGCTGGGGCCTATGCTTATGTTTGTGTATTTTAGCATATGTACACCACCTCTGACAATTTTTCTAAGGGTGCTATATAAAGTATTTAAACTATTCAAATTAATATTTCCTTAATGGAACATTATCCTGAGATATAATTTGACTATTCCTGTAAAATCTTACCAAACTGAAGTAAAATATCATCACCCCAGACTGGCTTCAAGTATTCTTCCTTCTCCCATGGAACTGGGATAGTGAGAGAATTCAAATACTCAGCGGTACATTTCTACACAAAACAAGCACAAAGAAAATTTGCATTAGGCTTAGGGTTACCATAAGATTAAAAAAATTAAAAACAGGACATGCCCCCCTCCACTCATTTCCTTGGTCCCCCCGTTCCATCCTCTATACCAATGTATCGCAGACTAGTGTGCCACAGCAAATTCCAGGTGTGTCCTGACGAGACGCCAGTAAAGAGAGGCATCAGCACTGGCTGACTGCTTCTAGGACGTGCCTCTTGCAGTGAGAGTCATGTTCTGTAGGCAGTCAGCTGGCACCAATGATCCTCCTCACTGGCATCTCTCCTCCTCCTCCAGGATCCCCCACCGAAGAGACAGCTTCAGGGTCACGGATGAAGGGCCTCCGCACATGTGCAGACGTTGACATGATGACCATCGCGTTGACGTCCGCACACTTCCAGGTGCCTTCCAGCCGTGGCACTGGGTTTAGCGTGCCGCCGGCCGAAATGTTTGCGGGACACTGCTCTATACCCTTTTAATGCTTCTCTCTCTCCTTTCCTCCAATCCCCCTCTCCTGTGGGTGCTTCTTTCTTTCTTTCCTTCTCCTTTCAACACCCAACCCTCCCGCAGGTGCCCCTCTCTTTCCTTCCAATCTCCTCTCCTGCTTTTCTGTGTCTCCCCTCCTGTCTAGCACTACTCTATTCCATGTTCTTTTCTCCAACGCTCTCTATTTTCCATAATTCTTCTCCAGCCCTCCCTTCCCTACATGCTGTTTCTCCTTCCCTCTCTCCCTTCATGCTGTTTCTCCAGCCCTCTTCCCTCCCTCTCTGCTGTTTCTTCATCCCCCTCCCCTCCCTCTTCCAACGCTGTTCTCTATCTCCTGACCTCTCCACCTCCTTCCTCCCCTCCCTTCATGCCATTTCTCCAGCCCTCCTTTCTCCCTTCATGCTGTTTCTCCAGCCCTCCTCCTTCCTTTCATGCTGTTTCTCCAGCCCTCCTCCCTCCCTTCATGCTGTTTCTTCATCCCCCTCCCCTCCCTCTTCCAACGCTGTTCTCCAGCTCTCGACACCCCCTCCCCACACACACACACACACACACATACCTACCTCCTCCCCAAGACCGGCTGCTGTAATTAATCTTCGGACAGCCAGCAGCAGTAGCAACAAGGTAAGTCTGCTGCTACTAGCCTGCCCAGCAAGCCGTCTCTCTGCAAGTCCCACCTATGCAAGAAAAGGAAGTCCCTACAAAGAGGCAGCTTTTGGGGCAAGCCAGCGGCAGCAGTCTTACCTTAATGCTACTGCTGCTGGCTGTCCAAAGATTAATTAGTGGCCGGAACTGGGTTGGAAGTAGGTGGGAGAGTTGGGAGAGCTGGCTAAACCCGGACAGACTTCCCAGACAGTCCTTGAAAAAAAGACACATGTCCAGGTTTTCCTGGATGTCTGGTAACCCTAAATAGGCTTAATGGTGTGATATTTTGCCTCCCTGAATCTCTTTGTACACCACTGTATTGAAGTATTGAAGTTCAGGAAAAGGGAGATGCAGAAAGAACACCAATCTGCCTGAAAAACACGGCAGCATGGCTTTCTTGAATTCAAACAAAGTCTCTGTTTCCACTTCTTCGTGTGGGAGACCGTTTCACGCATCTACCACCCTTTCTGTAAAAAAGTATTTCCTTAGATGACTCCTGAGCTTATCACCACTTAACTTCATCCTATGGCCTCTCATTACAGAGCTTCCTTTCAAATGAAAGATTCGACTCATGCGCATTTACCACTGATTGACAGGAAACCTATGTGCAAAGAGGGAGGGGTGTAACACATGGGCATGTCTCCTACTTACATGCATAGTTTACAGAAAACTATAAATTTTGCACATCAGTTGGCACACTTAGACGTGCCAGCTTAACCTGCCATTGACAGTGAAGGAGGGCACACCTAAACATGGTTGCACCAATGCCAATATATGCTGTATTGTATAATACAATGTCCCGCAAGCTTTGTTGAGCCACAGCACAGTAAACAGAGTAGCCGCAGCTTGAGGCATCCGGTAGTACGCTGACGTTGATGTGACAATGTCACAAGCATGTGTGACATCATCACATCGACGCATGCGTGAAGGCCCTCCAGATGGCCCTGAACTGCCAGGTTGGGGGGATGCCGGTAGGGAAGACGCGCGGAGAGAAGACCTACAGGACATACCTCTCGCTGCAATAGGCACTTCCTGTAGGCAGTCAGCTGGCACGCCATCCCTCCTCCTAACCAGCATCCCACGGCACACCCCCAATCTCAGGAGGCACATAGTTTGCCATACACTGGTATAATGGAATCTTGGAACCAAGATGCCGTCAAAGAATTGGTGCTAGGCATATGGCATTCCTAGACTGAGGCATCAGTTTCTAGAGTTGCTAAATACTGCGTTTCCAGCATAAGGTAAAAGGAGTCAGATATTCACTTTTGGCTAGAATTCAGCCTTAGTAAGTACCACAGAGGAGCCTGACTTTATTTCTGTTCCTCAGCCAAAAATGCATTACAGCACAATGTAAATAGTCTTCTATAAGCAAACAACAAAACAATCCAACAGTCCAGTGAGAGCAAGCAAAATCAAAAGAAATACTGCAGACTAATGTTAGTCTGCAGTATTTCTTTTGTTTTTTGGATAGTCTTCTATAAGCCAACTTTCCATGCAAGAAATCAACATTGAAAAACACATTTTTACAAATAGAACAATCTGATAGCAATGTATTTTTAAAAAACACGTAATTTGACTCATGAAGAAAATGTATCTTCTTAAATGCCATATATGAGTGGTCTCAAACTCAAACCCTTTGCGGGACCACATTTTGGATTTGCAGATACTCGGAGGGCCTCAGAAAAAATAGTTAATGCCTTATTAAAGAAATTTCAATTTTGCATGAGGTAAAACTCTATAGCTTATAAATCTTTCCTTTTGGCTAAGTCTTAATAATAATATTGTCATTTATAGCTAAAGAGACAGATGATCAAGAAACTGTTTTATTTTATTTTTGTGATTATGATAAACATACCCAGGGCCTCAAAATAGTACCTGGCGGACCGTGGGTTTGAGACCACTGCCATATATGAAACATACAACAAAAACACAGTCTGTATACTTACCAAAGTTCTAGTGAAGTTTATTAGCTTAATGTATCCATAAAAGTCAAGAGCTAGAAGAAAAAGAATAATTTATGAGAATCTCTGAAGGTAGAAGCCAATCTAAAGGCTTAGGAGCCTACAGCTGAACTCTTTGTAGCCTCCCCAAGCCAAAGCTGAAGACTAGGGAGCTGAAGGGACACCACTACAGAATTCAGCCGCTGAGGTCTGCCATAAAACCTTTAGACCCCAATTTAGTCATGCAGTTTTCCCAATTGTCTCCAGGATAGGAGTGGTAGGGGGAACAGCTTAGTAAATCAACTCTTATTCTCCTTCCCTCACATGGTGGCACCCCTCAGAGCTACACCTAAACTGACTGCTTCAATGTTTCATATATCACCTGGGTTCAAAGATCCCACCCGTCCCACACCCCTCATTAGTACCTCCAACCTTGTTATCAAAGTCTTCCTTCCTTCTCCCACCTCTTACAGGCTGGTGGTCTCCCAATTCCCTCTGTCTCCAGCATCCTCTCTCTCGGTACCCCCTCCCTCACCATGTCACTTTGTTTTCCCAGAGACTCAGACAATTCTCAACAAAGATCCAATATAAAATATTTTGAATAAAAAATAATTACAAAAAAAAGTTAGGGTGTTCATACCGGTTAAGACATAGGGTCAGAGAGCAATTAAAACACAACATCTTTTAAATTACAGTATTTCACTTTTTAAACTTGATAGTCACAAAGAAAGTGTATTGCATGCTGAAATATTATCAGGTAGTCAAAATCACTTAGCTTCTCTTAGCTCTCTAAAAGGTAGACAGGGCTGTGAATCCCACTTCCCTAAATAACATCCCTCCATTGTCAAAAAAACACATTTATCCAGAAAAGTCAGTTTTCATAGAAAAATCTCTCTAAACAGCATCATTAAAGCAGGTTTCATCTAACAGAACTCACCATGTTTATGGACAATGCTACTGATATTAAAATCATGTTCGGCTTTACAGTGGGCAAATATATTTTCAGCAGAATTGAATAACCTAAACAAAGAAAGAAAACAAATTACCTTCCAGTCTAAACAAAGGTAGTAATCTAGCTTTGATACCTCTCTCCCATTCACACCTTCCCATTCCATATCTGAAATGTAATGCTGTCACTATGTCAATGATCTTATTATTATTATATTTCTATGCTGCATACCAGCAGATTGTTTCTGTTAAATCAGGCTGCTCTATGGGGTAAAGACCTAGAACAACTCCTATTGCCCACCACTTATGACGTATTCAGGAAACGCCTCAAAACCCACCTATTCCTGAAATACCTAGACAGCTGACCCACTTCCCTCTTTCCCCTCTCTTGCCCTTTCTCCCCATTGTTCCCACATCCCTTAAGTTAATTCAACTTGTACGTCAACTCAACTTGTACGCCACTAATCTTTTGTAAACCCATAGAACTTAACGGTATTGCGGTATATAAACTGTTGTTATTATTATTATTATTAATAAATGTGATGATACAATCAGGCACTTGACTAGTATTGAACCACATTCATGTAACACAGAAAAGTCCACAGATCTCATCACACAAACACACCTGGTAGGCAGGTTCTGCAAGACTAAAGGCTAGACCTGAGGTCACGTTTATTGGCTGTTCTTTGCCCACTAATGAAGTAATGCACTGCTAGGTGAATCCACTTAAATTATCTGCAATAACACCTGTGTAGTTGCCTCTACGTGTTACATCTTATGAACAAAACAATATTATGTACAGGGACAGCTAATAGAAATCACAAATGCTGTTTGATACTCACAATGTTGCCAAAGCAGTAGTAGCACCCGCCGAGGATTTACAGATAATAATAATAAGTTTATTTTTATATACTGCAATACCACAAACAGTTCAAATTGGTATACAGAGGAAGAGGCTGTATACCAGGGGTGCCCAACCTTTTGGCTTTCCAGGGCCACATTGGCCGAAAAAAATGTTTCTGGGGCTGCACAAATGCTGCAGCAAGACAGAGAAGGGAGCCGGCAAGACAGTAAACACCAGGGGGCAGCAGAGGAAAACACTGCATCGCCCTCGACCAGGGCCGCACAAAATATTTCACTGGGCCGCATGCGGCCCTCGGGCTGCAGGTTGGACACCCCTGCTGTATACAGACCAAAGCTTCCAAAATTACATCAACATATTGAAATTAATCAAATTTATCTAGAAGGAAGATGCATCAAAATAGATATGGAGTCAGAGAAATTTATTAAAAAGATAAGTTTTAATTGACTTTCTGAAAGTTTGATAAGAAAACGCATTTGGAATAAATTTGGTTAAACATTTATTCCATTTGCTTGCTTGGCAGTTGAGACAGTGAAGGCTGGGATGGTCCCCCTCTCTCAATGGCAACCTGTCATTATGCACTTTGGTTGTGGGTCTGAGCACTTCAAGTTACGTTTTAATGAGTGTGTTGCTAAGTTATCTCGTTGTGATTACTTTTAAGAGCACAAGTATTTTGAATTGTTTTACATTTGGAGCATTGAGATAAAGCAGCAAATTTCTGCTACTCGATGGCCACGGATTTGGACTTGGAGGATGAGATGTATAGCGTCAGCATCTATGAGATAAACTTGTTTTTTTCTGTTACATAGTTTTTTGGACCCCCAGTTCATTTGCAGAAGTTAGAAAGTTCAAAATCTAATAGATGCTGGCACTGTTATCTTGAAATAGGGACACTGGATCATTTGTTGTTCTATTGTCCTTTGATACTCAACTTTTGGAAATTAATATGGGGGCAAATCAACTCAATTTTGGAATCTTCAATTCTGTTGTCTTATGAGATGATTATTTGTGGTACACTGTTATCCCCTAAACCTCCTTTGGACAAATATAAAAGCAGATAATTTGCTATCATGACTGGGATAGCCATGCAAATAGTTACCAAAAAATTGGGATCGGCTTAATTTCTCCTTCTGGTGAGATTCTTTATGTTTATGCTACAAATATGAGAAAATGAATTCAGAAATTTGGGGAAATAAGTTATTTAAAAATTAACTTGGAGTCCACTGACAAATTTTGTTAAGGTTGTTTAGCTGGATTATCCCTTATTTCCTAGTTCAGTTGCACATTCAGGGAGGGTGGGTGGGTGAGTGGAGGGGTATTATATTTTGATGTCATCATTGATCAAAAAGTTCAATATGATTTTCAGTACATGACTGAATTTTGTTTTCGATCTTGTATTGGGGAGGGAGGGGGAGAAATGTTTTTGAAGTAATTCTATGATCGATGAAAATGCAATTTTGAAGTTCATAATATGTATATGTACATGTACATTTTAATGCATTGTTTTCAATTGAAAAATTAATAAAGTTTTACAAAAAAAAAATAGTTCCCTTTAGTACAGGGGTGTCAAAGTTCCTCTTCGAGGGCCGCAATCCACAATCCAGTCGGGTTTTCCCCAATGAATATGCATGAGATCTATTTGCATGCACTGCTTTTATTCTATGCTTATAGATCTCATGCATATTCAATGGGGAAATCCTGAAAGCCTGACTGGCTTGCAGCCCTCAAGGAGGGACTTTGACACCCCCACTTTAGTAATTAAATCCAATATCGTAACTATGCATCATGATTAAACATTCTGCGATGTATTCATCCAGGGGTGGGCAACGAGGGCCACGATCCGGTCAGGTTTTCAGGATTTCTGTCACAAATATGCATGAGATCTATTTGCATGAACTGATTTCATTGTATGCTAATAGATCTCATGCATATTCAATGGAGAAATCCTGAAAGCCCTCCAGGAGGGACTTTGACACCCCTGCTTTAGTAATTAAAGCCAATATCGTAACTATGCATCGGGATTAAACGTTCTGCGATTTGTTCATCCAGGGGTGGGCAACGAGGGCCGCGATCCAGTCAGGTTTTCAGGATTTCCGCCGCGAATATGCATGGGATCTATTTGCATGAACTGATTTCTTTGTATGCTAATAGATCTCATGCATATTCAATGGAGAAATCCTGAAAGCCCTCCAGGAGGGACTTTGACACCCCTGCTTTAGTAATTAAAGCCAATATCGTAACTATGCATCGGGATTAAACGTTCTGCGATTTGTTCATCCAAGGGTGGGCAACGAGGGCCGCGATCCGGTCAGGTTTTCAGGATTTCCGCCGCGAATATGCATGGGATCTATTTGCATGAACTGATTTCTTTGTATGCTAATAGATCTCATGCATATTCAATGGAGAAATCCTGAAAGCCCTCCAGGAGGGACTTTGACACCCCTGCTTTAGTAATTAAAGCCAATATCGTAACTATGCATCGGGATTAAACGTTCTGCGATTTGTTCATCCAAGGGTGGGCAACGAGGGCCGCGATCCGGTCAGGTTTTCAGGATTTCCGCCGCGAATATGCATGGGATCTATTTGCATGAACTGATTTCATTGTATGCTAATAGATCTCATGCATATTCAATGGAGAAATCCTGAAAGCCCGACTGGATTGCAGCCCTCCAGGAGGGACTTTGACACCCCTGCTTTAGTAATTAAAGCCAATATCGTAACTATGCATCGGGATTAAACGTTCTGCGATTTGTTCATCCAGGGGTGGGCAATGAGGGCCGCGATCCGGTCAGGTTTTCAGGATTTCCGCCGTGAATATGCATGGGATCTATTTGCATGAACTGATTTCTTTGTATGCTAATAGATCTCATGCATATTCAATGGAGAAATCCTGAAAGCCCTCCAGGAGGGACTTTGACACCCCTGCTTTAGTAATTAAAGCCAATATCGTAACTATGCATCGGGATTAAACGTTCTGCGATTTGTTCATCCAGGGGTGGGCAACGAGGGCCGCGATCCGGTCAGGTTTTCAGGATTTCCGCCGCAAATATGCATGAGATCTATTTGCATGAACTGATTTCATTGTATGCTAATAGATCTCATGCATATTCAATGGAGAAATCCTGAAAGCCCGACTGGATTGCAGCCCTCCAGGAGGGACTTTGACACCCCTGCTTTAGTAATTAAAGCCAATATCGTAACTATGCATCGGGATTAAACGTTCTGCGATTTGTTCATCCAGGGGTGGGCAACGAGGGCCGCGATCCGGTCAGGTTTTCAGGATTTCCGCCGCGAATATGCATGAGATCTATTTGCATGAACTGATTTCATTGTATGCTAATAGATCTCATGGATATTCAATGGAGAAATCCTGAAAGCCCGACTGGATTGCAGCCCTCCAGGAGGGACTTTGACACCCCTGCTTTAGTAATTAAAGCCAATATCGTAACTATGCATCGGGATTAAACGTTCTGCGATTTGTTCATCCAGGGGTGGGCAACGAGGGCCGCGATCCGGTCAGGTTTTCAGGATTTCCGCCGCGAATATGCATGAGATCTATTTGCATGAACTGATTTCATTGTATGCTAATAGATCTCATGGATATTCAATGGAGAAATCCTGAAAGCCCGACTGGATTGCAGCCCTCCAGGAGGGACTTTGACACCCCTGCTTTAGTAATTAAAGCCAATATCGTAACTATGCATCGGGATTAAACGTTCTGCGATTTGTTCATCCAGGGGTGGGCAACGAGGGCCGCGATCCGGTCTGGTTTTCAGGATTTCCGCCACGAATATGCATGAGATCTATTTGCATACCATGGGAGGCAGGGCATGCAAATGAATCTCATGCATAGCCGTGGCGGAAATCCTGATCACCCGACCGGATCGCGGCCCTCGTTGCCCCCCCCCCCCCGGCACTTCAGACCCCCAACTGCACGAGCCCATCAGAAAGCCAAACCTAGCGAGCGCGAGAGCTTCCACGCACCGGTCGCAAAACAAGCAGCGCGTGCTCGCGGGCCCCTCGAGCTCGTCGTCCTCCAGCTCTCCGCAGTCTGACAGCTCTTCGTCGTCGCTGGCCTCCGCCGATCCTGCGGCAGGACCGTCGCCCCTCGCCGGCTCCCCAGCTCTACCCCATACGTGCGCCATCTTTGAGACTTTTCGCCAGGCCCCGCCCCCTTCCGGCGTCCCCTGCCGTGCGTGGCGGCGTCTCCCTGGCAACCATGCCCACGCTTCGCCTGGCGAGCCTCTTGCGCTTCCGGGGTCACCAAGGCTTGTCAATAAAGTTGGGCGAGGGTAAGAAAACCAGTCTACTAACTACTAGAGCTAGCATGGGAAGCAGACCAGTTAGAACAGGGGTAGGGAACTCCGGTCCTCGAGAGCCTATGCCAGTCGGGTTTTCAGGATTTCAGCAATGCATATGCATGAGATCTAGTTGCATGCACTGCTTTCATAAGAACATAAGTAGTGCCTCTGCTGGGTCAGACCACAGGTCCATCACGCCCAGCAGTCCGCTCCCGCGGCGGCCCAACAGGTCATGCCCTGTCTGAATCACCCCTTGGTTTCTCATCGAAGTCCTATCTTCCCATCAAATTCTTGACCCTTTGTCCCCGCACCCCTTTCAGTACCCTACGATCCCTTTGTCCCCCAGGAATCCGTCCAATCCCTGTTTGAATCCCTGTACTGTATTCTGCCTGATCACTTCCTCCGGGAGCGCATTCCATGTGTCCACGACCCTTTGGGTGAAGAAAAACTTCCTTGCATTTGTCTTGAACCTATCCCCCTTCAGTTTCTCCGAGTGCCCCCTCGTACCCGTTGTCCCTCTCAGTCTGAAGAACCTGTCCCTATCCACCCTCTCTATGCCTCTCAGGATTTTGAAGGTCTCTATCATATCTCCCCTGAGCCTCCTCTTTTCCAGAGAGAAGAGACCCAGCTTATCCAGCCTCTCAGCGTATGGGCAGTTTTCTAGCCCTCTTACCAGCTTCGTTGCTCTTCTTTGGACTCTCTCAAGCACCGCCATGTCCTTCTTGAGGTGCGGCGACCAATACTGAACGCAGTATTCCAGATGCGGGCGCACCATCGCCCGATATAGTGGCATGATGACTTCCCGCGTCCTGGTTGTGATACCCTTCTTTATGATGCCCAGCATCCTGTTGGCTTTTTTCGCCGCTGCTGCACACTGTGCGGATGGCTTCATTGATGCATCCACTAGCACACCCAAGTCTCTCTCAAGTCCGCTGTCTCCCAGCAGTGCCCCCCCCCCCCCCCATTTTGTAGTTGAATAACGGGTTCTTATTTCCTATATGCATGACCTTGCATTTCTCAACGTTAAAGCGCATTTGCCATTTCAATGCACATTCATTGGGGAAATCCTGAAAACCCAACTGGAAAACAGCTCTCTAGGACTGGAGTTCCGTACCCCTGAGTTAGAATAAAATCACAGTTTTGTTTGTTCCTTTGCAACAGGCCAGGCCCATTTCTACAGCAATTTTGGTGGAAGGTGCATGTGGCCCTGAGGCAGCCCTTCCTGGTGAAATATGGCCATCTCAGACACCTGGGATTAGATCAGGGGGTCGCAAAGTCCCTCCTTGAGGGCTGCAATGCAGTCGGGTTTTCCCCAATGAATATGCATGAGATCTATGTGCAATGCATATTCATTGGGGAAATCCTGAAAACCCGACTGGATTGCAGCCCTCAAGGAGGGACTTTGCGATCCCTGGCTTAGATGAATAAAGATGGTGTGATTTCATTAAATAACGTTTTCTGGCGCTGAAACTGTGCAGCCCAGAGGAAGGGCTAGAGAAGCAGTGGTTAATGTCAGCAATGCCAAGTTACCCAGTTCCAGGATGGAGGCTTTTTTTTTCCAACTTGTATCCCAAAGTGGTGTTGGATTTGTATAGGGTGTTCCAATAAAAGTGCAACATTTAATTTTTTAATAAAAGGCATAATTCAATCAAAAACTGCTGATGTTTTTAGTTTAGCCTAAAATATGCACATTATGGTTACGTGTGGAATACACTATCTGACAAATGTCGTTCCCCCCCCAGCTCTGCTAGCACACTTGCTTCTCATATCGTTACCCCCTCTCATTGGACACCCTTTAGTTCCCGAGTCTCTATATTAAAATCAGTAATGTATAAGGTCCTAGGATAAGGGTGATCAGAAATCCATGCCTTTTCTGAAAATCTCCAGCCTGGAGCTGGTTAACGTGCTAGCTCTGTAATATTAAGCATTAAGGTAGTCCAGTATCTTATTGTTTTACCATTTCAGTACATTCAAGTAAATTAATAAGGCCACCACATTGCTTGGAGACTCTTTTTACCATTATCACAGTGCTACCATCTCACCCAGTTCCATGAGAGACTTGGTCAGTCCTGGTTTTCAATTTACAGCCTAAATCAGTATGGAAGGTGTACTCCCTGCTTCTACTCATCAGTGCTATGAGTCCCATAATGCAACAGAATGTTTGACAAATATGCAGGACTGGCTTAAAATCTCAACTGGAACTGGATAACTTGGAAGCTCTGTTATTACTATTAAATGTTTTATTTCTCTTAGGTTTGACAGTTTTATATTACAGATATAGTTTTGGCATCATGTAAAGACTATTACTTATTTGGGACCTAAAAACAAGGGATTCTTGGCCCCCTACCTATGTGTATAAAAAGTAGCTTTGTAAACTGGTAAAAAATAGGTTCATTCCGATTGTAAGTTGAGATTAGGAGATGATGATGGTTAGACAGTTTGTAGAGATCGTCTTTCAATTAGCACCTAACCCACTATGTTGATTTTTGTTGATCATACTATATTTTCAACGATGTCTTGTGAATTTTATCTTTTGTTGTTAATCATGGCGATGTACGTTCATCTATATATCATGTCTTGTGACATTTTATAAAATTATATTGGCAAAGTGAATGAAATGAGAGCATGCCTTACCCCTGAGCACCAATACTGAATAAGCTGAACTGCCACAAAAACACACCCTGGTATACCTGGCCTCCACACAGTCCCTTACCAAATACAGAATAAAAGCTACAAGTTAGAAATAGAAATATGTATTTCTCTTTTACATTTCAACTTTGACATACCACAAAATAAATGTAAAATAATAAGCAGGTGAGCACACAAAACTTATAACTAAAATTGAATTGAGGGGATTATGTATTAAAGTGTAAGGAAAGTATGAAAAGAGTAAATTGCTTAAAGAGATATCAACTACCTACACAAAACAAAACTAATCCAACTTCCTCGGCAATCGCAGGGAGCATGTTTAATTAGTTTTCTTTCCCCCCTCGTTAATTGTATGTTATGTCTTCATATTTTTTTGTTTGTATACATCTGTTTTAATACTCCCCCTTTTTTTATTATTATATTTTGCCTAGGCGATTAATCAAATTTTAAATAAAACTTAACTTATAAACCTAAACCATGACTGTAAGCATTCGCCACATAAGGCTGACTGCTGGTGCCTTTACTCCTGTCTTCCCAGCAGAGGGCAGAGCTGTAAATAAATTTAACAGCAATACAGAAAACGACATAAATAAAACCCGATTTCTGCTGTCTAAAAATTTGATTTCCAAGTCTGTGGCTCATTAACATGATCAGTATGTTCATATGAAAAAAACATACATTAGAAAAAGAATATAGGTGTCATCGTTTCAAATCAACATGAAAACACCAACTATGATGTTTCTTGCATGTTATTTTCAGCCCAAATAGAATAAACTACTTTTGATTCAAATCATTTTTTTATTGATGACAAACAAACTCCAAAACCACAACGCAAGAACACTGAACAGGTGTAACACGTAAGGAGTAATATACAGCAGATAGGCAGTCATCAAAAATTTTCAAGCATAATGTACCCCTCCCCCCACCCTGAAGCACCTCCCTGACCACCAGCAAAGAACCCCCCCCACACACAAGACAAGAAATCCCCCACATTGAACGCAAAGAGTAGGAACAGCCAAATAGAGACAGTAGGCAACAATTCTCACGGATCCAATGACCAGAAAGAAGGAAGTACCCCCTTAAACGATTCCCGAACCCTCAAGTAGAAAAAAACCAGCATGCACACTCATTAGAGTGCTGTACTCTGATACTCTCTGACAATCAACGATCAAAGACCACCCTCCCCCGACAGGAAAAAACCAACAGCCCCCCTCCAAAAGGTCCCCCCCTATTTGAGACCAAGCATAACCACAGCCATAAGAATAAACGTAAATGTCACATCATTTGGGAGTTCAGTGCACTAGAAGCACTTAACACACTGAATGGTATAGCATTCGCTGAAACACTCAAAAGCAGCATAAAACCCCCTCCCTAAAAAGACACAAACAGTGGGAGCAATATTCAAAAGGCACTTATGCAATCAGCGGGTCCTGCTATCTGGATAAGGCCCTACGAGAAGAATAGTGTCACTGAATCTTTCTTGCGCCCGCATTAAAAGTACAGTAGCCCCTTTCCATAAGACAGGACTGGGAAGAAAAGATGCCAGCCTAGAGGGGTGGGGAATAAAGAGGAGGAGGAGATACAGTATTAGTAATGCAAGGGGGGGAGGGAGTCCACCGAGTCCTGCTTACATTTATAGCGGATTTTGGTTATTGTAGCCAGACTACATAACCATACCCTGCCACGGACCCTACGATCGAGCCAAGAGTCTCTACTACAAATACCCACCTTCAAAGACATCAAATACAAAAGCACAAGGGCAAAAATGTTCTCTGTAACGGCTCCGATGTGTTGGAACGCCCTACCGAAAGAACTAAAGCTAGAAAAGGACACCGGAAAATTCAAGAAAGGGTTAAAGACTATCCCTTACTCAGACTACTTCAACTGAAACTATGAGATGACAAGAGGGAGAAACCTACATAGAGGAAAATAGCAGTTTATCCCCCTTCCACTAGGAACACGATAAGAGAACATATCATGACATGAATGCACATAGTAGATCTTTCCAGAAATGCTTAAGATATGCTCTAAAATAATTTAGGATGAGAGTAACTAGAACTATCTAGGTAGGAGGAGTATAAATACAGCAATTATGGTACACATTGCTAGAGCAATTAGGATACATATATTATATTTTACTTAGTTGGAACAGTTAACCTATTTAGGAAGGTATAAATATAGTCATCTAGTGTAAACATAGTACACATATATGACAGTGTACAAATGCAAATGCAACCATGGTACCCTGGTCAAGCAGCTAGGAGGCCGACAACAATCACAGTGGAATCCATCCAAATCTGTATTTTAAAATCCATTACAGATGTCTTTGTAAACCGCTCCGAATTGACTCACCAGTCATTAGTAGCAGTATAGAAGCTTCCGATAAAGATATAATGCATATCTGATTGAATCAAACACTTAAACTAGCCCCAATATTCTGTTCTAGTACTGTACCCCTCACACAACAGTTTAGACAGAACATGCAAATACAATTTAAAAAAAAAACAACAACCCTCTTCCGATCAGAAACTGTGCCTTCACATTTTACTGTTTTGTCATCTCTTAGGCTCTCCCCAGGGCATGGATGGCCTTATTCTCCAGAATCTCCACCTTCTTGTCATTCCGCAAGGCTGCATTGTTAACCATTGCTTTCACCACGGTGGTCACAGGCACTGAGAGGACAGTTGGAAATAGGTAAGTTATGGGTGTTAAAACCGTCTGAAATATCCGTTCCCCCAGGCGATTTTCTGCTCTGTCACACATTAGGAATCTAAAGAAAATTTTTTTTAAAAAAAGACAACAAGGACATATTTAATGATTAAACAACAGAGGCATTTATGGCTGCAAAACCTATTTTCTGAAGACATTAACTTTTTGCAAACTTACGCAGGTCTAAATATTGTATACCGATCAAAATCAAGGTGTTCAATTTCGGCTTCTACTTCACCCTAAGACAAGGGAAAGACAAACACTTTAAACCATCTGATCACAATCAGATTGCACAGCAAAAACCAACATTGTTCCACAGAGATATCGCCTTCACATTTTAAGCAACAAGCTACGGAGTCTCAGAAGCTGATCCACAGGCCACAGTATCAGCCCTAGAATATTCTTCCATCAGGTCAATAAATGGTTATTACAGAGGTGGAATATCAGAGAGGACTAATTCTGCATCCCTCTCCGAGATGTGGAAACAAACTTGTAAACCGTGGGGGGGGGGGGGGTTAATCCACATTTTTAGTGTAGAAAGTGAGGTGGTGAAAATCTAGCTTTGGTTGGCGAGCTAGGTCATGAGGACAGAGGAGACCAGAATCCTTAGTGCTGTGTAATCTGGCCATCGGCAAAGTTGACACATATCGTAGGGAATGATCACACCTCAGATTACAGTTACTTTGGGCTTTTTGTGCATACCCAGGCTTAAAGGTTCCACCTTCTTTTTTTTTTTTTTACCATTTCTGTTTTTTATTTTCTCATGTTTACAAAAAAATTTCCATGAACGCCAGCAGAAAACCTCCTTTATGCTTCTTCTGTGCTAGCAGGGGCATCTCCTCCTTTGGTGTTTCTTGTGTAAATCACCTGGGCCCGGTGCTTGGATACTAGTTTAATTAGCCCTTTGTTGAGCAGCTCCTGAAGAGCGGCTCTGGCTAGAGAACCCCTGATTTTCAGCCTCTCTGAGACCACAGCAGGTGTGATGAGCTTGTAGTTTGGAACTTCTTTACACAGTTTGTCATATGTAGCTTTGTCAAAGAGAACCAGGTTGTTTAGTTTGTCCCTCACTTTTCCTTTGGACCACTTCTTCTTTTTGGCTTTTCCACCAGATTTGTTTACGGGGTCTTTGTCCTTCTTGGCAGACTTGCCTGCATCTTTCTTCTTCTTGTCATCTTTGGGTGGCATGGTGCAAACGCCGCCTCGCCTGCAAGATGTCGGCCGGAAAGGAAGAGCCCCTTTGTCTGTAACTAGTTCCACCTTCTCTTACTGTTTTATTGCCACTGTTGTACATCTCGGGGACTGTGGGAATCATGGATAAGGGAGCGGCTAGACTGGTGGGGAAAGGGGGCGGGGAGAGCTATTGGACCAGCAGGAAAGCCTGGAATATAAAAGATTTGCCATAGTGTGTGTCAGACTACCTGGCAGGATCTCAAAAAGGAGCAAGATTCTAGTGTACATCCCCAGGGATAAGTAGTGGCTTTCGTCAAAATGTGCCTTAATGGTTTGTTGACACAATTATGCTAACTGCTTTTATCATCAAGTTTTTTCCCCACGTTAATTTAGGATTTCTACCCTATCCATCAATTTAATATCCGGGCGGATTACAATCTGATTGAAGAAGGGTGGGGAGGTAGAGAGTATATTGGGGGAGGGAGGGAGAACTACAATATTCGATAGAGAGAGAAGGGGTTGCACATAAGAGAGGTGTTGTGCCAGTCAGGCTGGACATCTTGACTTCAGAAGCGTGGCAGAAAGCAGTCTTAGCCATAGGTATCACTTACGCCTGCAAAGAGGTCCAGAGCTAAACTATCTCTCTCCTATTTGTTTTATGAACTACTTAGTGACTTCATGGAGTGTCCCCAAGTCTTTGTACTTTTTGAAAGAATAAACAAAAATCGATTCACGCTCACCTCTTCATCAAAATGAAAAGCCTTTCCTCAAATGAGAATGGTTGTATTCCCTTAATCGTTTTGGTCACCGTTCTTGTGTTTCAGGGCCAGTATTATTCATTGAGAAGTGGGGTGGAAACGATCACTCTTCTTTGTATTATAAATCAATTTTTATGTAGATGCCGATCGAAACTGCCACCAAAACTGAGTGAAAAATTTTGGCAGAAACCAAAATGGCAGCCCAAATTCCACTTGGATTCAGCCAAAACCCAAACCTCAGATTTGATTAGGTGAATGTGAACTAGTAAGGGCTTCCGGGGATTGCCAGACCTTCCAGTCTGCATCCCTCTGCTAAACCCACACTATCTAAGCCAGAATATAATTTAAATATGTAATGAAAGACCATATTTTACCTCCAAGCAAAATAGCTACCACCTTGAAAATGACACAGGGACTGTTTCCCATGGCTAACCCGTAGGAATGAGGTGAAAAAAAAAAAAAAAATCAGCAGTTTGCCACGGGTACGAAAGCAAAGCTGACCTGCAGTGCAATAAATGACCTTGTCCCCGCAGTAAAGGATCTGCCGCGAGTCGCCTCCTTTCCCAACCTTCCCAGTCAGCAGCCCCCTCACGATCACGGGTCCAGCAGCCCCTCTCCCTGGCTCCCAATTGTGGGTCAAAACCAACAAAAACCAACACAAAAACCCCCACCAATAAAATAAAACTGCGACTCTCCTAGGTCAGCCCCTTTGCACCTCCCAGGGCGGGCCTACCAGCCTCTTAGAAGCTTCGTGGGCGAAGAAGCAACATCGCATGCAGGGCTGCTCCGGGACTTCTTCTGGCTGAGTCCCTCCTTCTGATGTAACTTTCAGTCATTCTGAGAGCAGAGCAGGAAAGGGCAGAAGTAACTGGGGGACTGCTTCTGTCCCAACTACACCCCTAGGAATTGTAAGATAGATGGGGGGGGGGGGCTTACAGGTGGGCAAGGAAGTACTTAGTGGGGTGAAATGTGGGAAGAGGGACAACCCCTGTATAGAGAGAAGGGAGACCAAAAGAGGCATTTTCAGTCAAAACTAAAAACATGACCAAAAATTAAAAATAACTTTTTTTAGCTGAAACCAGGCATAAATAGGATTTTAACTGAAACCAAAATTTGGTCTGCCTCTAATTTTACTGCTGTGCTTTGCATTAACTGCAGATGCTGAAGGGTCAGGTAGGGTAGACTGGATTACTGCAATTCACTAACATAGGTAACAAAAGCACACAGATCAGTCAGATTCAGAAATAACTGGACAAAACAGATCACTCAAAGCACAGGTAGTTTTACCTGAACTTTGCTTTAAGCTATGTAGACCCACCTTAACCCGGAGATACAAAAAGCTGCTGCTTTTATCGGCTCCTTTAGAAGACTGCAAGTTGAAATGGGTGCATCCTCCGGCTTTAGCCAGCTGGGCCGACTTCAGAACATAATCATGATCAACACGAATAAAGCCAGCCTGAAATGTAAAAGAAAGGCAAATATGAAGGACCAGGGCAATGGTCACTCAGATAATACAGACAGAACTCTAGATTCTATACAGGTAGCCCAAAGCAACCATTCAGCAGGACTGGGGAGTAGCTTCAGAAGAGCAGCTGAAGTCACAGCTAACAACGGATCTTGACAACCACAAGAAACAGGAGGTACTTTTACTGGTAGGAAGGGAGGGTAATTTTCAAATAGCCCAGTTACCCAGATTATTCTGCAGGGGGGGTGGGGGTGGGGGGTTATAAATGTTGAGAAAGCCAAAGGGCATTAAAGTTAATTGGGATGATGTAAGGCTGAAGGCTGTGGGCACCTTCAGGGATGAGCAGGGCTGGAGATACAGCAGAGAAAGTAGGGAAACCCAGAGATGCAGCTCTACCGTTAAGTCAGGAGACTGCTCCATCACCGATTTTTCTGTATTATAGCCAAAACATAGCTTAGAAACTCTCTTGTGGTAAAACCAAGGTCTCTCTGTGACACGATCAGATTATAAATTAGGACTATTTGGTCCCCAAAGCAAAACCTTCGAGTGTACACACACACATTACTAGTCAAATCCACATTCTCCATTTTTATGCAAGTCACAGAAAGGGAGAACACTCTTCAGAAACAGATCTCATGATGTTATTTCTTGTAAACTAGAAGAGGACGCGGAATAATAGACTTAGCATTTGCTTCAGCAATAATCCGTCATACATTTTCTCAAGCAGCCCAACGCTGCATGGCAATTGCCTGGAATCAAACACAAACCCTGCCGTATACTGCGCTATTATAATCCCCCTTTTCTTCATATTTGTTTCTCAAGTCAACCAATGAAAAGCCTGCAGACCCACGCTACCTCTCTCCCCTAATCCAGGGCCAGTAAACGGATAATTTGATTAAAGTGAAACCCTCATTTATTTGGCTTTAGTTCTGGATCAAGCTCCCCTTAATAGAGTGCTGCCGTCTCCGATTGTCTGCTGAAAATTAAAGTGACATAAATACCATGGGACTTTTTCAATCTGATTAGTCAGCCAACTTGCTTCAGTGCCGGCACGGCCCTCAGATGCTGGCGTCCCTCCTTTCAGCGGCCTTGCTAACAACTGACAAGTTCTCCTTGAAGAACGGGAACCCACGCTGCCAGTCAGGCCCCCACGCTTAACCCATCATCCCTGCTCAATGGGCCCCTTTTGACAAGGTGTCTGCACCTTCTTCACTGCTCTTCCCCAGACAATGCTAAATATTGTTTTATTGGCAATCAATAGCCTGTTAGTCCAAAAAACTGAGCTTAGAAAACCTCTGAGCTCTCAAGCTGATTATAAACATTAGTTGCTAAGTCCCTAAATTTCCAGAGGTTTTTCTTTTTTTCCATGGCCTGATAAGTAGCTTGGGTTAAACTTGAAAGGAAACCATTATCTCCAGAGAGGCAAAAGGAGCAGATATAACGGCATGTGATTCTGTCTCTAAACTTTAAAACAATTGGATAGCAGAATTTCTTCTTTTTTCAACATGGGATTCAAAGGTTTTCACAATAGCTACTGAAATGAAATAGTTTAATTAGAGTGACTTCTATAGACATGCTGGGATCTGTGTGCGCTATATCAAGACCAGTGGGTAATGCAGCAGCTCTTTTGCTCTGGGCTCCCTCCAGTTACAACCATAAGGCCCAATATTTACAAAAAGCCAAGCTCCTAAATTTAAATCTATTTTCAGCCAAATATGGAAACCTAAGTTTTCAGGTGAAAATTCACCTAAATTTATGAGCTGGGAAGTGACACTGGATGGACCGCGAAGGCCTTTATCTGAAAACATTTACTACATTGCTACACAGCTAAATATAATTTTGCCTCCATTTATAAGCCTACCCTCAATCCAGTCAGGTTTTCAGGATTTCTCCAATGATTAAGCATGAGATCTATTTGCATTCACTGCTTTCAATGCATATTCATTGGGGAAATCCTGAAAACCCGACTGGATTGCGGCCCTCAAGGAGGGACTTGGACACCCCTGCTTTATGTCATGTCTGTCTGTCTAAGTTAGATTGTAAGCTCTTCCAAGCAGGGACCGTCTATAAATATCAACATGTACAGCGCCGCATACGCTTTCAGCGCTATACAAAAGTGATTTAGATATAGTAGTAATTTAGGTACCAAGTGCTAAAACTTAGTTCCAAGTGCCTAACTCCCCTCCCCTAAATGTGCCCCTATTGCCATCAACATTTTAGGCTCCTAATTTCAGGAATTCCCCACCACCATCTTTTACTAAACCACGGTAGAAGTTTCTACTGCGATCCAGAGTGCTAAATGCTCCTACGTTGCTCCAACGCTCATAGGAATTCTGTGAGTATTGGTGCATTTAACGCTCCGGGCTGCGGTAGAAACCTTTACCATGAATAAGTTAAAAATATGAGGGGGGGGGGGTTAATGAAAATTTAAGTTTAGGCAAGCAGTCCTAGTAAAATTTTCAAAAAGGTCAGTTTAGGAACCTAGGAATCAATATGCAGAAGGACTGCTCCGAGGTCCGTATTTTCAGCAGCATTGCTTCCGAGTATCTGTCCAGACCACCTTGGCACTATTTGAACGGTGCTGAGGAAGTTAAGGGGGCAGTTTACATAATATAAGACAGAAGGAAAGGAACTCCATCATCAAAAGAAAAGTAACAAATATAAAAAAAAGCTCAAAATAAGCATTAAATAAAAATTATAAAATACAAAATAACAAAGACTGCAACTGCAAATGTCTCCCACAATGTTCAAATCAGCATAATGCTAATTGTCCTTTGGAAAAGGATTCGACCTAAGAAAATGCTAATCCAAAAAGATAGTTTTTTACCAAACTTCTAAATTTAAGAGAATTCACTACATAGGTCTAATGGCAAAGTATTCCATAAATAGGGTACAGAGGCAAAAAAAAAAAAGCAGAATTACATGTAGAGGTTAATCTTCCCAGGTGAACTGAAGGCAAGGACAATTGATGATTATTAGAAGAGCGCAGATTAGGCCTATATGGTACCAAAAGCTTAGCTGTCTCTAGTAACCAGAGCCGGTATTGTGATGTCATATAATATCTTATTCCACCAATGCCTGAGAGCCAACCTCATCAGTGATGTCACAATGGCTTCATTGTCCTATACGTGGCTCATTTTTTGCTACATTTTGATTTCTAGAGTGGTGCAGTGGTTAAAGCTACAGCCTCAGAACCCTGAAGTTGTGGGTTCAAACCCCCGCTGCTCCTTCTGACTCGAAGCAAGCCATTTAATCCCCCTTTACCTCAGGTACATTAGATAGATTGTGAGTCCGCTGAAAAATGCTTGAGTACTTGAATAAATCCATGTAAACCATTCCAAGAACAGTATAATGCTTCTTCAGCCTTCACATGCTAAGGAAAGTCAGACCCTATTTTCACCAAAAACACTTCGCAGTCCTAGTACAATCCATCATCCTCTCCAGATTGGATTATTGCAATTCTATCTACCTCAGCCTAACCAAGAAAAGCCTCCACAGACTTCAGCGGATTCAGAACGCCGCAGCTAAGCTTGTTTTCGCGAAAAGCAAATTTGATCACGTCTCACCACTCCTGTCTAAGCTCCATTGGTTCCCAGTAATCCCCAGGATCCACTTCAAATGTGCGTGTCTGGCCTACAAGATCCTACATGGCATCCTTCCTGCCGTTATCCCTCTATCCTGGAACTCCCCAACCCCTACTTCCTCCAGATCCTCCCAAATTTTTAAACTATCCTTCCCTTCCATAAAAGGTATTTCCCATGTAGGCAAACTTGGGTCATCCCTCCCCTTTAGAATCACTGAGATCTGGAATAACCTCCCCTCCCCTCTCCGAACCTCAAGCTCCCTCCAACTCTTCCGCAAACACCTAAAAACCTGGCTATTCTCAAAACTGTAACACTTCCCCCCTCTTAGGCCTCTCACCTTCCCCCTTTACACCTAACTCTTTAATCTCTCCACTGTAGTTCCTCTCTCATCTTTCTTCCTGTAAACCGTGCCGAGCTCCGCATTCGTGGAGATGGTGCGGTATATAAACTCAAGGTTTAGTTTAGTTTAGTATAAAAAAAAATTGAATAAATAAATAATTGCTGACCAGTGCAGGCTCAGTGATTAGATGAATTAGAGATTGTTCAAGATGTCGCAGGCTTCTTAAAATAGATTTCTTTGGTCTAACTACCCAATAGTCTGGGGTCTTTTCCTCCTTTTCAGAAGAACCTAAATTTATAAATTCCCCGATATGCTTAGGGTCTCTTGATTTGTAATCCACATTGAACCTAACTGGATAGAGAGGGAACGTAAGAACAAGAACTGAACATTTCACACACACACACACAAGGGTTAAAAAGAATATCGTGAGCCACGCTCTGCATGCTTTTCCCATTTCTTTCAATGTATTTGAATTTATACCTTATTGTAGCCAGAATATTTCCTGCTCACCCCTGTACGATAAGAGTCGCAAAGGAAGACAGGAAAAGCCATTTAAGTGACTTTCAACTGAGGGGCAGCTGTGTGTTTGTTCTTACCTCTCCCGACTTAGCTTTAGTGGTTCCCAGGCAACAAAATCCAACGTCATGGCCTTGAAATGCTGAAGAATATTCATCCAACCTGTCAAAATCTACCACCTCTTGAACCTAAAGAAGGAAGAGATGGTAGAAAAGTGCAACATATTAACGGAGATTTTAAAAGAAAATATCTACTCATGTGATCTCGGCCAGTTACTACAACTAAAACAGTAGCAAGACTGTACTGAGATGCCAAGAAGGGCAGTGGGGAAACCTGTAAGGAACAGGTGTTATGACCATAACAGCAGCTGTATGGATGCACTGGACTTCCAGGAAGGCACTGAAATTATCTCTTTGACATGATCGTGGTTAAAAAAAAAAGTCACACAACTACCAGCCTTCCTAATGTTGCTTGAAATTTGGATTATTAGAAAACTTGGTAAACTAAACTAAACCTTAGGCCTAGACCCACTGTATCATTTCCTCTACCATAATCTCCCCGACTCTGAAATGTCCTGTCTAAATTAGATTGCAAGCTCTTCTGAGCAGGGACTGTCTATTGTACAGCGCTGCGTACGCCTTTCAGCGCTATAGAAATAATAAATAGTAGTAGCCTTTTTAGTCTTTCTTCTACGATAGGAGTTCCATCCTTCTTGGTTGCTCTTTGAACTTTTTCTAGTTCTGCTCTACATGTCTTAAGATAATGAGACCAGAATTAAATGCAGTACTCCAGGTGAGATCGCACCATTGAGTGATAGAGAAGCATTATAAAATTCTTAGTCTTAACCATCCCTTTTTAAAATAAATTCCTAGCAGCTTGATGGCTTTTTTGGCCACCGCCACCAACATCTTTTTCTTGGGCGCAACCCCCAAGGTGGACCCTAGTATGCGGTAACTACAATTTGGATTCTTCCCCCCAATGTGCATCACTTTGCATTTGTCCACATTTAATTTCACCTGCCACTTGGGACACCCAGTCTTCCAATTTCCTAAGGTCTGCCTGCAATTTTTCACAATCTGCAAGCGTTTTAACGACTTTGAACAGTTTAGTGTCATCTGCAAGTTTTTAATCACCGCACTCGTCGTTCCAATTTCCAGACCATTTACTGTATAAATAAGTTAAATAGCACCAGTCCCAGTACAAACCCCTGTGGCACTCCACTATTTACTCTCTTCCATTGAGAAAAACGGATCCTTGGTATGTACTTTCTTCCTTATACAGGGACCTTAACCTTTTCAGGTTTTTTTCTCTCTCTCTAGCCACAGTAACTTCTCAAACTGGCACTTAAAACAAATCTTTCTAGCCATGCCTACCCTCCGTTTTCTATCCGATAACCAATTCCTAATCCACATCTGAACTTTGCCACCTAACCCACAATTCTTTAATTTTCTCAGGAATCTCTCATACCAGACATATGCAGCGCTGTACAGAGTCACAAAGGAGACGGTCCCTGCTCGAAAGAGCTTACATTCTAAACAATCAAGACAGAAACAGGATGACAGGGTAGGGGTTACAGTTAGAGGGCATGTTTAAACAGCTGACTAGGGTGGTGAGCAGAGGAGAGTAGGGTTACGAGTTGAAGGCCGTCTCAAAAAGATGGATTTTCAGCCTGCGTTTGAACAAGGGAGAGGAAGGGTGGTTGTGGAGAAACTCAGGTAGTTTATTCCAGGCATACGGGACTGCAAGATGAAAGGAACGAAGCTTGGAAGTGGAGGAGAAGCGTACAGAATAAAAAGCAATTTGTCTGAGGAATGGAGTTCTCTGGGAGGTATATAAGGAGAGACCAGAGGAGAGATACCGAGGGGCTGCAGAATGAACACATTTGTATGTTAGTAATAGGAGTTTGAACTGTTTGCGAAAGGCAGTTAGGAAACATAGAAACATGATGGCAGATAAAGGCCAAATGGCCCATCCACATCAACCATTATCTCTTTCTCTCTCCCATTATCTCTATCCCAGGCCCTCTTGAATTCAGACAGTCTCTGTCTCCACCACCTCTTCTGGGAGACTGTTCCACGCATCTACCACCCTTTCTGTAAAAAAGTATTTCCTTAGATTACTCCATCACCTCTTAACTTCATCCTATGCCCTCTCATTGCAGAGTTTCCTTTCAAATTAAGACACTCGACTCATGCACATTTACATTATGTAGGTATTTAAATGTCTATCATACTCCCCTCTTCTGCCTTTCCTCCAAAGTATATAGAAAAGCCAGTGAAGTGATTTGAGGAGCAGGGTGAATCAAGTGTAGTGAGGTTGGCAGTCGCAGAAGATTAAGCCTTGCAGCCTGTGATGACTAACATTGCTTACTTAAATCCTTAGGTCATGGTACCAGTCAAGAAAGATAGAACTGATATGTAAATTTATTCTGCCACAAAAATGTTCAACTTAAAATTTTTTAATTTCAAGACAGGCAAAAACTGACCTGCCCAACTTCACATACAGTCTACCCTCAGCAGAGTAGATCTGGGCTCAAGCTATTATTACCCCTCTTCTTGTTCTGCCTTTTATGTTTTTTCTTCTCTTCTATCAAAAATTGTAACTATTCCCCCTCTTAACCACACATGTCTTGTAAGTCTTACCCACAAAATTATTTTAAAGTTATGTCTACACTCAGTTTGTTAAGTTTGTTAAATTTTAACTAACAACAAATTTGTTTTTATGTCAACATTAACATTTTATTTGTTTAATTTTATTAATTTATGTTATTATTATTGTACATCGCCTAGTAATTTAAATAGGCGATTCATCAAGAATAAACTTGAAACTTGAAGTCAAACAACTTTACCAAAATTTATACGAGCATGTACGAGCATTCCTACTGAATCTCAACGTGGTTTATACAGATTATATATTGGGTAGAATATAAGGCTATCACTTTTATTTATTACAGGATCCACATGAAAACTTATGTTGGTGACTTGCTGAACTTTGTATAGCAAGAGCATCTCTCTTGGATTTAAGTTAATTGCTTTAAGCTCTCTACACCACAACTTGGGCCCAAACCCCCTCCTGAACTTTATGGCCAAATTCAAAGTTTAGAAAATGTTTTAAAAGTTTCATATTTCCCAGCACACTTCAGCTCCAATGCAAGTCATTCCTTCGAAAGTTTAACTTTAGTCCCTTATCTTAGAACTAACACAGATTTCATAATAATCAATCTAAAACTGCTTCTTACCACATCTTTATAGGCTTCATCGTCAAACGTCAATTTTCTACGTCCTACGATGGTGACCTTGGAGAAAATCCGATTCTTTACCAGTTCTTTCAGCAGCTCTTTGCCCGTTTCCCCAGAGGCTCCCAGGATGAAACAAGATTTGTTTTCTTTCCTCAAATCTTCACGAAGTTTTTCTTTGTTCTCAGCCATTCTATGTATGAAAAGAAAAAGTCAGCTCCTTACCGAAGCAGTACCTATCAGCCTCCAAAATGTTCAGATACACTAACACATTCAGTGAAAATAGTTTTATTATTCGAGACCAACCCATAAAAATCCCAGTATTCACACCCTCTTATTTACAGAGAGAAACCACCTAAGTGCTCTCAATTATGTTCAAAATAAGCAGGTTCAACAGAGCTGGTAAAGCTTGCTTACTTGGAAATGCAAAGGAAGTTCTTTTCAAGTTACAATTCACATAACTATACTTCAGTAAAACACAACTAAAACATCCACTGCATTAAGGATATATTAAAATAAAATACATACGGTATATACACCAGGGCCAGTGCAATGGTACTGGGTACCCAGGTGAACCTTCAGCTTTGCACACACACACACTCACACAAATATCCCCACCTAACTTTCTGGTCCCTAGCCTGACCTCACAGGATAATTAAACTCAACAGTTACAATCATCCTACAACAATACAGCAGACTCTCAGTTAACCGGCACCAATGGATGCCAAATATATGTGGTTTCTGGTTGCTTGAGAATTACTATTAACAATAGGCCTAATACCATACTCCATGCTATGCCATACCATAAACTGTTCCAGGCAAAGTGTGGGCGTACTCAGGTGTGGCATGCTAAGTTTACACTTAGGTTTCCGCCAGAAATTTATTTTATTTTCATTTTTATTTAAAGTATTACAGTATTTCTTAGATTTTTTTTTTTTCCTGGTTGCTTGAGAGTTCCGGTTAACAGAGGGTCTACTGCACTAGAAAAATGCAAAACTGGACATCATTCTTTAAATATTAATCATCATCATTAGAAACTGCCATTGTTTTTGTATGTAAACTTGTCATTTAACTGGGCAAACGGGCTATTTATAACCTACCCGCTCTCCCTGCATTTGAAGATACATACAAAATGCATGCTTATGGAGGTTTTAAGCTTGTGTGGCTGTGAAGGCCTATTGGTTTACTTCGACTGCACCCTGATCTTTGCTGTACCCCCCTCCCACCCACCCACCCCAGAAGCTGCCACCAGAAGCTCTTTTGTCTGCAAATGACTCATTTCAGGGCGATGTCTGCACTGTTTTTAGACGAGCCCCCCCCCCCCCTCTCCTTCACCTCTAAATATCTTGTGGCATAAAAGCACTGTTTTGGTTAGATGGTGAGACAATGTCACTGAGTAACTGGAGAAGCACATAGATTCCAGTTTATAAATCTTTCTTTTATGTCCAGCACTACTAAAAATTAATTCTCTCTTAACAATGCAGTTTATAGCTCCTGGAAAAAAAAACCCCAAATAACAGATTCTCTACAGGCAGCATTCAGTGACTCAACTCAAACTTTACCAACTGTTATACTGTACAGGAAGTTTCTGCAACCCTAACAGTCCGGGTTAACAGCTGCCAGGAATCTGTGGATGGCACTGAGCTATAGCAATCACAGGCCTTCCAGCAAATAAAATGTAGCCTGAGAGATTGTCTCGATGGACATAGGGTAACAGGGTGCTGGGAGGCCCGTGTGTCACCCGTGGAGACAAGCAGGCAGTGGGGGGGGGGGGGGGGGGAGATTAGGAGGGCGATAAATAAGGTGATTGAACAGGGGAATTTTCCCGCTGTAAGGTGGCTAGAGGAAGGCAAGGAGTGACGGCACAGGGGCGAGGTCTTGGCTCCTTCCAGGGTCCTCCAGGGCAGCTTTTTCCCACCCGCCTGCCCTTGTTGTATGGTGGCGATTGTAGCTCGGGAGGGCGGGTCTCCCGAGCTACTAGGTGCTGGGGCTCATCCAGCGATGAGCGGTGGGCTGGCTGGGAGCTGTGCCTTGGGGTCAGGTGCCCCGGTTAAAGGGGCATGTGGTCATGCCACCCCTTAGATTCTTGCTGCTGTGGCGAGGTTAGGGACAACCCGCCCTGGATAAGGGCGGGTGAGAAATAAACAAAGAAAATGTTGCTATGTACCCCTAGTAGCTCGGGAAGAGCTTGGTGATGTTGTTACTTGATGCTTAATATATGCAACGTTATGTTATTTGGTTTATTATTATTGATCAATAAGTTGAGCTGCAGCTATTTTTTCATATCCGAGTGTGTGTTGAATTCTTAGTTAAAGGGGTGGTTTAAGGGTGGCAACCGGGACTATCCAGATCCCACTGTTACAGCATCAAAAGCAGACACACAGGCAAAAGCTTCCTTGGGTCTCAGGTTACCTAAACTAAACTAAACCTTAGGTTTGTATACCGCATAGAAACATAGAAATAGATGGCCGATAAGGGCCACGGCCCATCAAGTCTGCCCACCCCAATGATCCTCCCTATCTATCTTTGCGGATAGATCCCACATGTCTATCCCATTTGGCCTTAAAATCTGGCACGCTGCTGGCCTCAGTAACCTGAAGTGGAAGACTATTCCAGCGATCAACCACCCTTTCAGTGAAGAAGACCTTCCTAGTGTCACCGTGCAGTTTCCCGCCCCTGATTTTCCACGGATGCCCCCTTGTTACCGCGGGACCCTTGAAAAAGAAGATATCTTCCTCCACCTCGATGCGGCCCGTGAGATACTTGAATGTCTCGATCATATCTCCCCTCTCTCTACGTTCCTCGAGTGATTAGAGCTGTAACTTCCCTAGCCGCTCCTCGTACGGGAGATCCTTGAGTCTTGAGACCATCCTGGTGGCCATTCTCTGGACTGATTCCAGTCTCAGCACATCCTTGCGGTAATGCGGCCTCCAGAATTGCACACAGTACTCCAGGTGTGGTCTCACCATGGATCTATACAATGGCATAATGACTTCAGGTTTACGGCTGACGAAACTCCTGTGTATGCAACCTATGATTTGCCTTGCTTTGGATGAAGCTTGCTCCACTTGATTTGCAGACTTCATGTCTTCACTGACAATCACCCCTAAGTCTCTACATTCGCAGAGCTCGACACGGTTAACAAGAATTAGGGTAGAAAGGAACTCCAGTGGAGGGAAAGATGAAGAGGAAATTTAGAGGACTAGAATAATCAGAGAGGGAGGAAGAGTTACATTTTTTGAGAATAACCAGGCTTTCAGATGTTGACGGAAGAGTTGGAGGGAGCTCAGATTCCTACTATCAGGTTAACTAGGGCAAAATACCGAACAACCCAGGAGGGAGAGTTTTGCATCTCAGAGCTCAATCCTCAAGGGGTTTGTTTAAATCAAGCCATTCACCTGGGAGACACTTCAAAGTAAACAGATGATATACGAGGGTGGTTTGAAAAGTTTGGTAAAAAAATCAAGTTAAACTTTTTTTTTTTAACATACTGTTCTCCCAGGGAAGCGCAAAACAGTTTACATGGATTTATTCAGGTACTCAAGCATTTTTCCCTGTCTATCCTGGTGGGCTCACAATCTCATGTACCTGGGGCAATGGGGGGGGGGATAAATGACTTGCCCAGGGTCACTAGGAGCAGCTTTGCTTTGAACCCACCACCTCGGGGTGCCGAGGCTTTTGCCTTAACCACTGCACCACTCTAGAAATCAAAATGTAGTAAAAGTGAGCCAAGTCTAGGACAATCAAGCCTTTGTGACATCACTGATGAGGTTGGCTCTTATTGGTGGAATGAGGCTTTATGATGTCACAATACCAGCTCTGGTTAACAGAGACAAACTTTTCACACGATTTATTCATTCAGTTTTCTATACCATTCTCTCAGGGGAGCTCAGAACGTTTTACATTTATTCAGGTACTCCATCAAGAGTTATATACTTAGTCCAGCGAATTTCCAGTTTTTCCATCCCGTTAGAAAAACTGTGTGCAACTAGATCTCATTGTGTGCAACTAGACCTCCATTGTGTGCAACTAGACCTCCATTGTGTGCAACTAGATCTCATGCATATTCATTGGGGGAAATCCTGAAAACCTGACTGGCTTGCAGCCCTCATTCCTCACCTCTGGGAGGGAATCTAATGTTGTTATCTATGCACAAACATTTAGTAAACTTTTTAAAAATGGACTAAGTACAACAGAGAGCAGCCGTGCCATCTTTACACACAACATGGATATAACATGGACAGACTGAGCAACCATCTGGGTCTAGGGAAGAGTAATTTCTGTTGCATATATCAGCACCAGCCACTTTGAAAAGTGGCTCTTATGCAGACAGCAATAACAGAAGTTTCAAACACACACTCTGTCACAAACAGGTGCAGGCTGGGCATCCACAAGGCGAGCTGCCTATACTTTACCACAGTGGCCCCCAACCATGTCCTGGAGGACTACCAGGCCAATCGGGTTCTCAGGCTAGCCCTAATGAATATGCATGGAGCAGATTTGCATGCCTGTCACTTCCATTATATGCAAAATCTCTCTCATGCATATTCATTAAGGCTAGCCTGAAAACCCGATTGGCCTGGTGGTCCTTCAGGACAGGGTTGGGGACCACTGCTTTACCGTGCCAGTACGCCTCACACCTGCTCTCAGAGGGACCATCGATATATGGATGCGAGGGTAACGCGGTCATAGCAGGACTTGCTTATCCACTCCTACCCTACTCGAAATCCTTTTCATGCACCTTAATCCTCTCATTTGTCTATGTTACACCTCTGCTTACATCCTATACCATTACTTCAATATTTTTTCTGCTGTAATTGTCTGTGGCCTATGTCAGGTTTATTCATGCCAGACACCGCCTTGAATTAATTTCTTTAAAAAGGCAGCAAATAAACCCTAATAAATTAATTACCAGCATGTGCTCCAGACTTCTGTAATAACTGTCTAGTGCAGTGTTCTTCAACCGCAGGTCCGCAGACCGGTACCAATCTGCAGAAATTTTCTGCCGGTCCACAGGGCCGGCATGTCCTTCGGGCCCAAGACAGGGTTCTTCAGCTGCCGGTCCACAGTGCAATCAACGCGGCGTCATTGGTCTGGCTCCCTGAGTGCTGCAGTGGGAAAAGGCTCCTATGCGCGACCTGCACCTCAACTGGAAGCCTTCTCTCCGACATTGCAATATCAGAGGGAAGGCTTCCAGATGAGGCACAGGACGTGCACGAGGAGCCGCTGCCCACTGCTTTGTGCAATGCAGCACTCAGGGAGCCGGCCTGAAGACGCTGCGTTGATTGCACAGGGGGGCAGGCCAGAAGGCAAGGCACATGGAGGGAGAGAGACAACAAGAGTAGGGGAAATGCTTTTATTTTTTGTAATTGATTTGTCTATTGAGGAAGAAATGCATTTGTTTCTTTTCCTCTGGAGTTGTTCTGCTTGCAGAGTCTTGCATCTTAGGGTTTGTTTGTAAATATTAGTACTTTTAGTTTTCGGTCCTGCATTTGCATGGGGTTATCTGTTTTCTGGTAGGAATGAATGTTGAAAAGCATACAGTCTGCTTTGTGTATTTTAATTTTGTGGTTAACCATTATGTGTTGTTAATGCAATTATATTGTGTGTATACATGAAAAATGGTGTTATAATTAGCACTATTATGGGTGTGGGGTCTGGGGCAGAGATTGAGTGGAGATGGGCATGACTTAGCCCAGTGTCCTTCAACTACCGGTCCACAAATTAATTATTTTATTTCCGCCGGTCCATAGGTAACAAAAGGTTGAAGAACACTGGTCTAGTGAAAACTGACATGACACCAATGGATCGAGTCACCAAAACATCATTTTCACAAGCTCTGTTCACTAGTGGCTTTATGTCGCGCTTTCTGACCTTGTGCCAACTCCTTAAGTGTTTGCTTTTTTTTCCCATATCAATCAATGAAAAAAATAACAGATTCCACGATTACAGAAAGCACTCGTGTTAATGATTGCAAGGGTCAGGGTACAAAGCCAGATCTCTAATTGCGCATGAGAGGGAGGAAAGCAAAGGTTGCACTAGGTTAAAAGAAAAGCAGCAGCAGACTCCATTCTGGAATCCTGCAGCAAATAGGTTGGTGAAGGGCAACCACAGTCGAGTTTTCAAGACTTCCACAATGAATATACAGTTGCATATAATGGAACCAGTCCCTGCACATCAACTCCATGCATATTCATTGTGAATATCCTGAAAAACCAGACTGGGTGTAGCCAGAGAGGCTTCTGGGTGTGTCCAAAACTGACACCTCTTGTGAAGCATAAAACAAAGGAAAAGCAGGCCAAAAGTAAAACTCGGATTTCCTACACCTCCTTCAATTCAACACACTACTCCAAAATTCCGCATGCAATTGCCCCCGCACGCCTCAACCAACCTCCAGCCCCCCAGCTAGGCCTCCTCCATGGGGAGGAAGGGGTTACTACGGATCAGTTCGCCTTTGGGTTCACTACAGATCCGGAGAATCTGGTGGGGGGGGGGGGGAGGAAGTACCTCGGCAGCTCGGGAATTTCCGCGTGTTCCAGTCGGTGGAGCAGGAAAGAGACAAGAACCAGGAGCAAGGCGACGCCCCCCAGCACCAAACGGCTGCCCTCCCCTGGCCCTGGCAACATGGATCCGGAGGCAGAAGCAGCTCGCCCCGCCCAGCCCAAGAAAGGGGCGGCGCCTCCTGCACCACCGCAGCTTCGATCAGCCTCTCAGAGTTTCTGTCCAGAAAGCACTTTCCTTAAATGCACGTCTGGCTGCTCTATTAAAGCAAGGCAGAAAATGCAAATCAGCTGTCTCTTCCTCTCCATATTGGCTAAGGCTGCATTGTGAGGTCATAGAGCAGTATTGTTACAAGCTAAAGCTCTCAACACTTGTATTGTGAGGTCATACTCTCCTCCTTTCCCTATAGGCTAAAACTCTTAACACTTCCACTGCCAACTCCAGACTCCTTCCCTTCGTTCTTGTGGCGCTTTATGCCTGGAACATGATGCCTGAATCAATGTGTCAAAGTGCTCCTTCCCTAGCAGTGTTCAAATCCAAGCTAAAAGCCCAGTTTCTTAAAATCTGTTTTCAACTCCTAACTCCCACTCACTGTTGTCAGATACCTAGACCCGCTGTATCATTTCCTCTACCATAATCTCCCCAACCCCAAAATCTGTCTAAATTAGATTGTTTGCTCTTCTGACCAGGGACCGTCTATTGAATGTTAAAATGTACAGTGCTACATAGCCTTTCAGCGCTTTAGAAATAATAAATCGTAGTAGTGGGTCATCGAGCTTTATGGTTATAAAAACATGGCGGCAGATAAAGGCCAAATGGCCCATCCGCAGCATCCTCTATCTCCTCATCTCCCTATTGGCTAAGACTCTTAATATTTGCATCTCCTCTTCCTATAGGCTAAGGCTCTTAACTCCTGCATTGTGAGGTCATAGAGCTTTATGGTTATAGAAACATAGAAACATGATGGCAGATAAAGGCCAAATGGCCCATCCGCAGCATCCACTATCTCCTCCTCTTCCTATTGGCTAAGGCTCTTAATACCTGCATTGTGAGGTCATAGAGCTTTATGGTTATAGAAACATAAAGCCAAATAGCCCATCTGCAGCATCCACTATTTCCTCCTCTTCCTTTAGGCTGGCTCTTTACACCTGCGTTTTGAGGTAATAGAACTTTATGGTTACAGAAACATAGAAACATGGTGGCAGATAAAGGCCAAATGGCCCATCCAGAGCATCCACTATCTCCTCCTCTCCATACATAATTGATCCCACATGCCTGGCTCATGGAAAGCTTTCTAGTCCCTTTCTCTGGGTGTTGGTTTCGGTGTTTATTCTGTGTACGTCTCAGCATTTTTACCTGTTTCGTGCAGGTGCCAGAGCTGTAGGCAGAAACTCATTTGGGGGGCACACACCCTTCCTCTTTTTTTCTTCTCTCCAGCAGCTTTAAAACCTACCTTTGCTGGTGCAGATGCTGAAGCCCAGTCAGACCAAATGGTCCACTGCCCCAGCCCCCTCCCACGCTGCCTGAGCAGCAAAATAGTTGGGGTCCTCCTTCAACCACCGATGCATGCAGAACTGAGCATGCAATAGACCACTGGCATCAGCAGCTGAAGCAATCTGCCATTTTCACTGCTTACACAGCACAGGAAGGGGTAGCAGGGCTTCGGCATCCTCCACCAGCTGCCCTATAAGTACTACTGCTATGGAGGGAGCCTGAGCCAATGTCGTGTGGGGCTATTTGGTGGGAGGCGGGAGATAATTTTTCATGAGTGTAGCTGTGAGGCATTTGCAAGAGGTACTTTGAGGTGGCGCAATTAATGGGATGGAGGTGAAGCTGCAGGAGAACCTTTGGGTATTAGGGTTTAGTGGAGATAGGGGGCAGTTATGAGGTAGAGTTTTTGAGGGGTAGAGTTGTTGCAGGGAGCAATTATGGAAACAGAGGCAAGTTATGAAGGACTTAAACCATTTTAAAGGCAAACTGAAGAGCTTTCTTTTTAAAGACGCTTTTAATTTATAAATATATTTAATGTTTACTTTTTTTCTCTCTCTCTCTCTCTCTTTTCTTTCTAAGGAAAAAAATAACGAAATGGAAAAAAAAAAACCAACCCCCAACTTTTTACCCCCCCCCTTTTCCTATTGTTTTTACCATTTATGTCCTCTCCTTTACCTAATAATAATAATTGTAGTCCAGCCCTTCTTTTCCATATGTATCTGTAAGTTGTATGTCAGTCCGTTTAACCCATATTATTTACTGATTATTTTGATGTAAATGATATTTTACTTGTTTTAATTTGTACATCGCTTAGTAAAATTTAATAAGCGATTCATTAAGTTAAAAATAAACTTGAAACTTGAACTTGAAACTTGGGGCAAATAGTAGGATGGTAAATATGAGGAGGAAGTTGTTTTGGGGGGTTGCCACGGTTTGGGAGAAATGGGGCAATTGCATGAGGCAGTTCTGGAGGACTGAACAGTCTGTAGGGCAGTTGTGGGAATAGTTTTGAAGGCTGAGGCAGACAGGAGGGTGATACAGTTGTAGAGGGCTAGTTTGGAAGATCTGGGTAGTTAGTGGTGTGGTGAGAAAGTGAGGATAGTTGTAGGGCAGTTTGTGAGGTGGTGGTGGTTTGCAGGGGAGGTTGAGTGGAATGCTGGGTAAATAACACAGAGGTTGGGATGGTTTTGCAGGGATTTGTTTTGGGATGGGACAGTTTGTGGAGCGGTGGGGTAGATGTAGGGGTTAAGGTCAATTTTGGGATAGTAGGACAAAGCATAACTGCACCTACCCCCCCTCCCCACAACTGACCTATCACCATAAACTAACCTGTAATTGTCCCACCACCCTACAAACTTCCTCCAGCCCCCAAAAATGCTGCTTCTCCTGTCACTACTGTCAGGGTGTGCGCATGAGCGGGGATCGCTCTGGCTGTGGGTAGGGGGCGTGCTAACTATTGTCCCCATTTGCATGCAGGCCTTTACTGAATTCATTGGCTGGCATGCAAATAGAAATGGATCGTGCACGGTTTGGAGGTTTAGTGAATCCTGGACTTTATCTTTACAGTGATACGATGAAACTCATCCAAGAGTGTCTTAATTCACCAGAACACTTTCAGAATGATACACCAGAGGGCAGTACAGTGCTAATCCAAGTACATCCCTACAGAGCAGAAAGCAGACTATTAATTGTCCAGCTCCCATTGTTTAAATGTTTAGAAAAGTAAACCTGTGCCCAAAAACAAAGACTGCAAGTGGATTTCTCCCACAGCATTGGAAGGTGTGACACCATCCTGGAAATACACACAAGTACTGTACTTAAATATAGGGAAGAGCTTTTGAAAGTGCCAGGTCTGTGGTTTTCCATACAGCAGAATAACATGACACTGTCCTGTAGAGCCCCAAGAGCCTCCCTGTACTTCATGTCTCTGCTATTTAAACTGTTCTGCAGCCTATAGTCCACTTTCTGGCATAACCAGAAGTAAAGAATGACAGCCTGTAATCAAGTTGTGTTTCTGCATTATTATTATTATTTTTTATTGACTATTATTATGTATTTATTGCATTTCAAAGCATTCAGGGAGGGTGGGGGCTCACCTCCGCAGGGTGCACGAGGTTCCTCGCACGTCCCTCTGACGTCGAGGGAAGGCTTCCGGTGCAGGCGCAGGACGCGCGAAGAGACGCAGCACGCGGCTTCCGGTTCAGGCGTAGGACAGCGCGAGGAGCTTGCTGCACGCGCTTTCGGTTCAGTGGGACAGCGCGAGGAGCCGCTGCACGCGCTTTCGGTTCAGTAGGACAGCGCGAGGAGCTTGCTGCACGCGCTTTCGGTTCAGTGGGACAGCGCGAGGAGCCGCTGCACGCGCTTTCAGTTCAGTAGGACAGCGCGAGGAGCTTGCTGCACGTGGCTTGGTAGAACAGCGCGAGGAGCCACTGTCCGCGGCTTCCGGTTCAGGTGTAGGACAGCGCGAGGAGCCTGAGGCACAGCCTGGAGCGAGGGAGCCAGCAAAGGTAGGAGGAATGAGGAATGTTTGAATTGTGTCAGTTTTGAGAATTTTCTGCTGCTGCTGTTTGTTTCTTTTTCTCTGGGGCTCTACTGCATGCAGAGTCTTGAATCTTAAGGTTTCTTTTGTCGTACTTTTAGGTTTTGGTCCCATATTTGCATAGGGGTTATCTGTGTTCTGGTAGGAATGAAAGTTTAATTTGGTGGTCAACCATTTTAGACTGCATTGTGTGTGTGTGTGTAGGAAAAATGGTAAGAAACAGCTGTGAGAATTTCAATCACTGTTGCTCACAGCTGTTTCTTACAGACATTTGGGAAAACAGCTAAAAGCCTCTCTTTTCTCCAAATACCTGACTAGCTGACTCATTCAAACATCTTTAATGTTTAGAATCTTTTATAAACCACCTAGAACTTTTTGGAAACGCGGTCTATAAGTATAATGTTATGTTATGTATTATAATTAGTACTATTATGGGGGTGGGGGTCTGGCCCACCACTTAGCCTGTGTTTTGGATTTTGCCCCCTTAATGTGATTGAGTTTGAAACCCCTGCTCTAACCACACAATTTTGTATAGCTTGGACCAGTGGCGTAGCAAGGGTGAGAGGCGCCTCTCCCTCCCCCACTCTGTCCATGTGCCCCCCTTTCCTTCCCCCGACCTCTAGTTCACTGCCACAAGTAGGAACTTCAACGTGCTCTTTGTGACCCCTGCCACTCTTTCTCTGACGTCACTTTGTATGCGTGGCACCTGGAAGTGATGTCAGCGGGAGAGCTGACGCAGTCTCGAGGAATACGTTGAAGTTATTGCTCACAGCGGTGAACAACTAGAGGTAGCGGGGAAGGGGGCGCGTGAGTGGTGAGGGGTGGGGTGGGTAGGGAGCCGAGTGGAGGAGGGGTGGAACCCGGGGCGAACCATCCCCTTCGCCTCCCCCCTCACAACGCCACTGGCCCATAAAATTTCAAGTTAGACCAGGAGATGCCTCTAGATTAAGAAACTGCTTCTTTAAATATGCTGGTTAATGGATTACACTGCACAATGAATTTTAACTTTTTTTCTGGGGCATGAAGAAAATGAGGTTTACTTTATAGAATTTAAACCTCCTGTGTGCGAAAATAGCCTCAGCTTTCTTCTGTCGCGTATAGTTTTTGAGCAAATTGTAAATATCTATAGCATGAGAAGTCATTGCACCGATTTAACTAAGAAGCAAAACCCTGATACAAAATCGATGATTGAATCTGAACTGTGCTGATGAAGCTTGAAAATTGCTGATGATGCAATAGGCCTACAGAGAACCGCATATTCTAGTGCCGCCTCCTCACCCATAATAATTTAATTATATAGCCCATTATTACATCATCATTAAAATTAATACTTTAAAGTTAATGGATTAATAAATCCTGGTGCTGATAGGATTAGAGGACATGTATTTTTACTGTTGTATTAGATGCATATAGCTCATATTTCTGTAGTTTTCTGAAAGTATAGAAGAGTCTTTCAATGAGCAAATGTTCACAGAAAGATAAATTTCAGATTAGCATTGATCACATCCTGACACAGGACATCTCAAGCTGAAATTCAGGTACTGGATCTTTCCAGGGCTGGTAGAAAAGGGGATACGGTATGTATGTGCTTGCATGAAGCGCTGCATTGCACAAAGCTGTGGGAAAAGGTTCCTACACGCGACCTGTGCCTGAACTGGAAGTCTTCTCTCTGATGTTGCAACATCAGAGGGAAGGCTTCTAGATGAGGCACAGGACGTGCGCGAGGAGCTGCTGCCCACAGCTTTGTGCAATGCAGCGCTCAGGGAGCCGGCCTGAAGACACTGCGTTGATTGCACAGGGGGGCAGGCCAGAAGGCAAGGCACATGGAGGGAGAGAGACAACAACAGTAGGGGAAATGCTTTTATTTTTTTAATTTAGTGATTGATTTGTCTATTGAGGAAGAAATGCATTTGTTTATTTTCCTATGGGGTTGTACTGCTTGTAGTCTTGCATCTTAGGGGTTGTTTGTAAATATTAGTACTTTTAGTTTTTGGTCCTGCATTTGCATGGGGTTATCTGTTTTCTGGTAGGAATGAATGTTGAAAAGCATACCGTGTGCTTTGTGTATTTTAATTTTGTGGTTAACCATTATGTGTTGTTAATACAATTATATTGTGTGTATATATGAAAAATGAATGGAAAAAATGGTGTTATAATTAGTACTATTATGGGGGCGGGGTCAGGGGCGGAGATTGGAAGAAGATGAGCACGATTTAGCCCAGTGTTCTTCAACTGCTGGTCCGTGGATAGGTGCCGGTCCACAAAATAATTATTTTATTTCCGCCGGTCCATAGGTGTCAAAAGGTTGAAGAACACTGGTCTTAGGAAACAAGACACCGCTCCTCTATCCGTCTCCAGGCGGGTCCGCCTATATGCAGTAACGCCCACATACATTTATTTGTAATTATAAATAAATATTTCACAATATATAATTACATATTGTTTTTTGTGATTAATCACAATGCTTTAACTATGTTCAATTTGTAACAATGAAAATACATCCTGCATATCTCCTCCATAGTGATTCCTCTTGTCCTATTAATCTCTTTCTCCCCAACAACACATTTCCAGTCCTATTAACTCTCCTCTTCCCCCCCTCTTAAATTCAGTCAATTTGTACCTCGCTTAATCTATTGTAAATTGCATAGAACTTAACGGTATTGCGGTATATAAACTGTTATTATTATTATATTTACATTATGATTCATAACAGTAGCAAAATTATAGTAACGAAGTAGCAACAAAAATAATTTTATAGTTGTGGGGTCACCACAACATGAGGAGCTATATTAAAGGGTCACGGCAATAGGACAGTTGAGAACCACTGGCCTAAAGGGATTCAAACTTTAGATAGACTTTCTCATTCTCTGGCATTTGTCATGGTGAAAATTTGGAATGATCTCCCTTCTTTCCTCTTTGACGTGTTTTAGAAAAACCCTGAAAACATATCTGTTCAATAAATTTTTAGATGACAAATAAGAGATGGTAATAGATGAACTTTCCTGTCCAATTATTGTTCCCTAATATTGCCCACCACTTATGAGGTATTCAGGAAACGCCTCAAAACTCACCTATTCCTGAAATACCTAGACAGCTGACCCACTTCCCTCCTTCCCCTCTCTTGCCCTTTCTCCCTATTGTTCCCACATCCCTTAAGTTAACTCAACTTGTACGTCAACTCAACTTGTACTTCACTAATCTTTTGTAAACCGCATAGAACTTAACGGTACTGCGGTATATAAACTGTTATTATTATTATTACTGAGTAAACTTTTGTTAACCGGTTCGAGTCCCCCTGGGGAATGACCCGGTATATAAGACTAAGGATTGGATTGGATACCATACCATACTGATTCTTGTATCCCGCAAATGTCGACTAGGAATCATTGCGGCTTATATAATATTAAAAATGATACAGAGGTATAGACCACATACACCTGAATACGTTATAACAGCTCAATGCAGTGAAGAGAATAGATGTGTTTTCAGTGCCTTCCTGAATTGGAGGTATGCTCTCCATTTAGCTCTGATCATCCTTAGCCAAAGCCTTGGTTCCCCTCCTTTTCTTTTTTTTTTTTTTTTTCTTCCTTTATTTATCATTTTAAAAATTTTAACAAAATCAAAACATTTTGTACTGAAAGATTGTCAGATCGAACACAAATAATAAGTAAATCATTAACATAATAAGAACAAAATTCAAATCGGACAATCTCAAGTCCTCAATAATTATGTGATCCAAGATATATATAAAAGAGTGAACTTTTAAGGAAATCAATTGTAAATTCTATATAATAAAGAACAGTATCATGTGTCTGACTTGAGGAATTATTCTATACCAAGTCCAACAATTACTTAGTTGTTATTGTGGTAGTTGTTGTTATACCCTCTTTTTCCAGACGTTTCAGTGTCAGAAAAGCTGTAAGTTGAGATGGCTCAAAAAACACATACTTATTATCACGATATCTTACTATACATTTACATGGGAAACGTAAAAAGAAAATGCCACCCAGCTGTGTAACTCCTGCTTTCAACAAAAGAAACTGACGTCTACGATTCTGAGTTTCTCTACTAACGTCTGGAAACATTTGAATTTTCAAACCCAGAAACTCCTTACTCTTGTTCCTAAAGAACATTTTCAAAATCCAATCTTTATCCGGCAGCAATGCCACAGATAGTATAAGAGTTGCTGGTTTAACCAAATCTTTATCTGATGTTTCCAAAATTGCTGTCAAATTTTGTTGAAGGTCTTGTATTTCCTGTCTCTTATCCTCCGAATGTTGACCCCTTGCGTTCATAGGCAAATATGGAGGTTCCCCTCCTTTTCAGCAGTAGGTATTAAGGGCCCGATTCTAAAATTACAAACCAAAAAATTACTATCATGGCATGCAATATTCTCATAATATAGTGGGAAAAAAATGAAACCCTCTTTCACTGACCCTTTTTAAGAATGATTTTAAGGTATTTTCCATGGCTGTAAATTATAAAACATATGAACAGCTGCACATGACATAATTTGCAGTTTAGTTGCATGAACTGGATTTCCCAGGGGGTGCAGGGGGGGGCCTTTGGTCTTAAGATGCTTGGGGACGGCTATCCACACTGTCCAGAATTGTACACTTAGCAGCTGATCCAAAATTCAAAAAGAATTGTTAAAAGGTTAGAAGAGAATGACTTTTCCTAAACTAGAATACTAATGATGATCCCTAATGAAGCCTGACAGTACAATCTGTTTCTCTTTGTTGTGTAAGTGCTGGCTACAGAGCACATTCGCTGGCTTTAGGTGATGGAGACAGACTGGGACACAGAGACCCCTCTGATGAGGAGCGCTCTGCGCCCCTGATCTTTCAGCCAGGATTAAGTTAATTAAAGACATTTCTCGTTCTGTTTCTTATTTCTGCCTTTGAATAGAGTCTCTTCGCTACCGCTCTGATTTGGATCATCTAGGCCTGGTAATCTTCTTAGAGTGAATTAAACAATGCATAATTTTATTAGATTCCATCCCCTCCCCTCTTCCCAAGTAATTACGTTATTATCATTTCACATAACTCATTTCCATGCTTTGTCCACGCACGCCCCTTAACTCTAGAAACTTCCATGCACAATTTTACACCTAGCATTGATTCTACAAAGGACACCAAAATTAGACGCTAGAAATATGAGGGCTAATTACCAATTCTGTCATGGCAGTTGTATGCAAAATTACTCTTATAGAATAGAGTATAAGTTGATGTGGGTTCGCCTACCTCTAGGCAAGTCAAAGGCTGGTGTAAATGTTGCCCTTATGCATGCAACTCAACCCGGAGGCTCACTCCCTTTGCAGTTGTGTCTATTACATTTAAGGTGCTCTCTACGATATTCAGTTGGTGTGCGGAGTGGTGACTGCCCGACGGCAGTGGTGAGATCAAATAGTCAATGCTGGGCCTTATCTGGTGATCAGCTGTGATATGCAATATAGCCAGTTAGCAGCTAGCCAATAACTGGTTATCGCCCGCTGAATTTCTGCAGTTAAGTGCTGAAACGTTATTTAACCAGCCAGAACCTGTTCATATTATCGTTTGTTGTTTTATGTTATTGATTTAATTTGTACTTGTTATGTATGTAATCTTGTAACCCACTTAGGTTTTAGGCGGATATAAGTTTGTTGATTAAATGAATGGTTTTGAATATTGGCCAGTATGTTTATAGAAGAATGCCACTTAAGGATTATTATTGGTATTTAATGCCAATTGGCCCCTAATTTAACAATTAAGGCCCCCTTTTATCAAAGTACAGTAGAGCGGTTTAGCATGGGCCAGCAAGGTAAATGCTCTGACCTCATACAGAGCATTTACCTTGCCACCCCGTGCTAAAACGCTTTACCACAGCTTGATAAAAGGAGGCGTAAGGTGCGCATCTGGCACCATGTTATAGCTTGTGTGCCTAAATTTGCACATTGGTTGGAGATACAGGCACACAACTTTAAAGCATTTTTGGGTTAATTTGCAATGTCAATTAGCTGCTAATTGACAAGAACAACAGTTCACTGGCACACCTTAAAAAGGCCCAGGCACTGCACTTTGCCATCTCAGCTCATCTTTCTTTCATTTTCAACCCTGATCTCCTGGCTCCTTTCCCTGCTACCAGTGACGTAGCAAGGGTGAGAGGCGCCCAGGGCAATGGTGCCCCACCCCCACTCCACTCGCTCCTTCCCCGCACACTGCTTCCCTTCCTTCATACCTCTGTAACGTTCCTGGCGCGAGCAGCAGCCCCCAACCTGCTGTCGTGTCAGCATCGGCTCTTCCTCTGACATTACTTCCTAGGAGCTGGTCCAGGACGGGGAAGGCGTGGCAGTGGGGGGAGCCGGAGAGGAGATTGGGTGTCTGTGTCCTCACCAAGACAGCTCCCGGGGCGGACTGCCCACCTCGCCCTTCCCCTGCCTGTTTCATTCATCTTTGCCAGGTATGCTTCTCTTGGGGGCATTGATTCCAGATGGGTTAGTGTTGCACACACCTTGCTCTGAAGCCAGGGAACTGTATCTGGATTATGAACTCTGTCTCTGGTGAGGCCTGAGATAGGACTTGCATTGTTCCAAAGACAGCTTCCCTCTTCCTCCCCTCCCAGATGTACTGCAAGGTTGCCACTAGAAGCCACAACAGCCAATTACACTTGCCCTTTCAACCCTGGCAGACCTACAAAGGGTGGAGGGGGTTCTCATTGAAGGGACCTCTGCTCTTGATGAGGAATGGAGGGGTTTCCAATGCTCTTTGGAGGGAGAGGGATCAAAATGGGGGTCAGGGGTTTGAGGATTAGAGTGGATGGATTGGGAGGCCCAAAATGAGGGAGAACATCTGATCAGCGACCTGGAAATTATGCAGGTGCTGACCAGTCTTGGATAGTTAGGCAGCAAAAGTTGAAATTATTTTTTTATGCAATCCTCTCTTGCCATTTAGCTCTTCAGGCACTAGTAGTGATCATAGCCTATGGCTTCACCACATCCTTTAACAACTGATTCCACATCTCTGCACTGCATCAAGAAACTCTTTCTACAGTTTTTTTAATATGCTAATCAATAATCTAATGGGATATCCTGTTAACGTTAATATTGTTTGAAAGGCTAACCAACGGAACAGTATTTAGCAATTATTCTATTTTGGGTTTTGATTTAGCATATAATTTTATATTGTCCATGTGAAAAAGTGGAAGATTTTATTTTTGCCTTGTTTTGACAACTGGTAAACAGGCTTTTTGTTATTTAACAGTCTTATCAATGGGAACTTTGCCAAACTGAATAATAAAGGCGGTAATGAATGACCTTGAAAGATTCCCCTTTTTATTCTGACCTCTCCTAATTCATTCCCATTATTCATTCCCTGTATCAGTAGCATGGAATGTTGCTACTCCTTGGGTTCTGTATGGAATGTTGCTACTCCTTGGGTTTTGGCCAGGTACTAGTGACCTGGATTGGCCACCGTGAGAACGGGCTACTGGGCTTCATGGACCATTGGTCTGACCCCATAAGGCTATTCTTATGTTCTCCTTAATTTTATCTTCCATGATTTCAGTACTATTTCCAAAAAATTCTCAAATATTTTCATTGATGCCAAAATGTCCATACTTTTCATGAACCAGATGTGTGGAAGAGAGTCAAAATGCTTTCTTGTAATCAGTCCAACAGAGTTGTCCGGTGTCGCCAGAGAATTCAAGCTTCGTCCAGAAGATTAAGAATTATCAGTGTCATTGTAAAATGTAGCTTGAACTCAACAAAACTGGGGAGGGGAGTACGAGTTGTTGTCAAATGTGAAATGTCAAAGTTTTATAAAGTTTTGTCCTGACTTGGTGTAGCAGTGCCTAAAGCAGGGGTGTCCAATGTCGGTCCTCGAGGGCCGCAGTCCAGTCGGGTTTTGATTTTTAATCGAAATATGTTGAGTTTTCACTTTCATGCAGTTAATTTGTAAATTTGTTCCTGAGCTGCAAAAATTAATCCTTCATTCCGTTTCCCTCTTGATGGAGTCCAGCCATTGCCAGTTCCTGGTGGTGCCTGTGTTATTCTCAAAATTTCTAAGGTATTGTCCATGCTCGCCAAATGCGTTCCAGTGGTTCAGTTCTGTACTCGTTTGTCTTCTCTATTACCTTGATGGCGATCTCCCTGCTAACTTCAATTAACATTTTCTCATTGCTGGTCTTCATGTAATCATGCAGTCCACATTTTTCTGCCTCAACCGTCTGTCTAATTTGAAATAGACATCGACCACCAATTTTTCATGATAACTATAACCAGTGAACGTGACTACTTATTGTGGCTTTGCACAGATTGCCAGATGCTCTTGACTGGATTTGGTACTCTAACTATCGAGTTTTTTCTGAGAAACTAGGATATTCAGAGGTACTGGCGCAGGATGTGGTTAGTTCCAAGCAGCACAGCCTTCGTTAATTGACAGATGATGACTTTGGTCAGTGCCGAGTATGTTCGGATGTTGTTCCAGATCTTTTGATATTGTTTCAGGGTCCTCAATTACCTCAGTAGCCACAACTACAGGATTTCACCAGGGTCACTCAGTTACATTCTTCAAGTCTTGATATTTCGTGATCTTCTCCACCCATTTTGTCTTCAACATGGCTGTCTCCCTCCATTGCAATATCTCTGATTCAACCCTTCTGCTTTCCAACCAGTGTAATAGCAAGGGGGGTGCGGACCACCCCGGGCGCAGAGTCGGTGGGGGCACTGGCACCTCTCTGTCATGCTCGCACCATCCCTCCCCCCCCCCCACGTACCTCTGTATTATCTTCGCTAGCGTGAGCAACTTCTGCCTGTTGCTCGTGTCAGCCTGGTTCTCTTCTGAATCACTTCCGGGTCCCGGAGCCAGGAAGTGACATCAGAGGGAAATCCAATGCTGGTGCGAGGAGCATTCTGCCGAAGCCACTCGCGCTGGTAAAGATTTAGAGTTATGGGGGGATGGATAGCACAATTGTGGAATGGGGGGTGGGGTGGGAAGGAACAGGGACACCACCACCCCTTATTATGCCACTGTTTACAACCACAGTGATATCAGGTGTATTGTGTGGCAAGTGTTTATCAGCTGGCATCCTGAAGACCCGGAGGATTTTGGATTGTTCATTTTTTTCCCAGGGTTTTGATTTTGTGCTTTCAGACAAATGATACCTTCAGCAGACAGTCCAGTGAATCTCAGCCTCTACTTTGATATGTCTTTCCTTGCAATCATTTAGCTGATCTTTTTATCTATACTTATTTTAGTTTATATTGTGTTTTTTGTATTCATTAGTTTTAATGCTTGTATTAGTTACTTAGAATTTTATTATGTATGATGTTATTATTATATTGTATGCTGAGTACCTATTGTGTAAACCGCTATGAACTGCTGGTTAGGTGGTATAGAAAAATAAATTATCATTATTATTATTCATAGGCAGTGACTAGGTGGCCCACAGTCTCTTTGCATAGACGGCACTTGTCATTGGATGCGTTAACAATTGTGGTCTTTATTGCATTTGTTTGAAGGGCTTGTTCCTGTTCTGACATGGTTAAGTCCTCCAGTTTCTTTCTTTAGTCACTGCCATATTTTGGATTTCTTTGACTTTTCCTTCAGCGTCTTTTATATATTGTCCATGGAGTGGTTTCTTGTGCCACTTTTCTCTTTCATTTCTTATTTGTCTCTGCATGTACACGGGTGAAAACCATGACAAATTTCTTTCAGTTGGGCACTTGTTAGGGATCTGCAGAATAGCAAGCTTGGAGGCCTTTGGGGCAGAGAAGCCATTACTGCCGAGTGTGTGTAGTCTCCGAAGGTTGCATTATGTATTTCGTTTTCTATCCATTTTCCCCAAAGAGCTCAGAACGGGTTACAGGTTAATATACAGTTAACAGGTTCCAATTTGTCATAGTTACAATACAAGTTTCTAGCCTAACTCGACGCATACTAGAAATCTAATACCAATATACTGTATTTTTTTTCTCCATAAGACGCACTCCCCCCCCCCCCAGAAAAGGGTGGAAATGTGCGTCTTATGGAGCTAATATTATCTTTTTTCCACCTTTTTGAATCGCGGTGGATCGGCAGGAGTGAGCTTTCCGAGCTCCTGCCTGGGCCATTCTCTCCCTGAATGGCTGCCGTCAGTTCTTGCGGGACTCACATATGTCAGGATTCACTTTTAAATTTATGAGTATCAAGCCAGGTGCGTACCGCCTCCAGATATTTATTTAGTCTTTTAATAGCCTCCTCTTGTTCTTAATCAGCTTCTAGATAAGGCTGGATAAGATCCACTTAGGCATGATAAATTGATATCAAATTGCTGAAATCAATGCTCAACAGTGGAGGAAGATAAATATTATGAAAATAACTGGAGACAGCAACGAACCCTGGAGCTGGAAAGAGTTACTCATTTTAGGTTCAAACTGTTTTTTTTATTTACAAAAATAAACCATACACCAACAGAGTCATAAAGCCAGACACAAATGAAAGGAAGGAAGACTAGGCGCCTCCCCCCCCCCAAGAGGACTGGACTCTGATGTCCTCTCAGGTTACAAGATGCCTCAAACCCTCCGACCCCCCCCCCCCAACAACCCCCCTCCTATGCCACCCCAAGAGTTACTCATTTTGATGCTGACTGTGACATTCTAATGACAGGAAATTCCTATACCAAAAGTCACAATAAGGTGGCACACCTCCCCCCCCCCCCCCCCGTCCCGGCCTACTACTAGAACATAAGAATTGCCGCTGCTGGGTCAGACCAGTGATTCATCGTGCCCAGCAGTCTGTGGGACAGGGTACAGGGCAGGGAGATGGGACAGGGTACACCATTTGGTTCAGAATATTTTTTTTTCTTGGTTTTTCCTCCTCTACACCTGCGTCTTATGCTCAGGTGCATCTTATAGTGCGAAAAATACGGTATATAATATACAGTGTACAGGTACAATTTGCCATAGTTAACAGTGCAAGATTTTTCAATACAAGTTTTTATCCTAAGCCATAATTTTACAGTGTCAGCATAGCTATTACTAGCAATCACCATTTTCAGTTGGCATAACTAATGTCAGCAAAGGCCTATGGGAAATTATATCAATCTGACTCTGGGATGTTGATGCAGATAGATCACATACAGTAAGCATCCAGGCAGACTGTTTCAAATAACCCTAATTCAATCAGTGCTTAGAGGACCTGGCAGTAAAAAAGTGCTCTAAAAGGTGCTAAGAAGATGTGTTAATGTCTGATGCTTAGGATGGACAGCTTAGGATATACAATGAGTCCAGGTGCACAGATAACTAAGGTTAATCAGAAACTATTGTCAGAGGCATACTGGAAGTACATTTGACTTCCGTCTATTCTTTTCCTGTCTAGCACAAGTTTACTAAGGATGGGAATGCTTAACTTCTATTGAAGCTCAATAGATTTCTATATTTAGAATAAGTTTCCAAACTGTAAAAGCCCCCTTTCAACATCACCCCCCTCGTCTTGCTCCTCTTGCTCTCTTGCTCCTCTGGCTCCTTTTGCTCCTCTCTTGTCTACCTTCTGGAACCCGAAGCTTGGGACATCACGCTCCCCACCCCCCTATTTCTCTCTCTCTCTTTCTCTGTGTGTTCTCTTTCATTCACAAGAACACAGAAGCAGTCTCTGTAATTGTAAAACTTATATCTCTCATTAATTTTAATGCTTTATTGTAACTTTTATGAATCTTACTTTTCTGTAAGCCTATTTCTATAATATATTCTTTATGCAATCACCTCTGGCTGTGCTTCTTATTTGAGTCTACTTCCTGGTGAATCTTCGGTGACGGTATTGAACTTGGGACCTGGCGTTTTGTAAGGGCGCCTAATGTAACCCCTACAACAGGGGTGTCCAATGTCGGTCCTCGAGGGCCGCAATCCAGTCGGGTTTTCAGGATTTCCCCAATGAATATGCATGAGATCTATTAGCATACAATGAAAGCAGTGCATGCAAATAGACCTCATGTATATTCATTGGGGAAATCCTGAAAATCCGACTGGACTGCGGCCCTCGAGGACCGACATTGGACACCCCTGCCCTACAACCTAACATTGTGGGGCAGCTTCAATCCTTACATTTATCAAGGGTAATAGGTAGTGCTAGAAAAGATTCAGACAAGTTTCTGGAGAATACATCCACTAATTAATACCAGCCAGGTAAACATACGGATCGCCAGGACCATACAGGGCTATAGCTATATCTCGTGAGTCTTGCCAAACTGGGACAGACCGAAGGTCCATCAAGTATTCTGTTTCCAACAGTGGCCAACCCAGGCCCCAAGTACCTGGCAGAAACCCAAATAGTAGCAGCATTCCAGAGCTGAGACTATGATGTCATAATGCCTCATTCCACAAATGCCTAAGAGCCAACCTCCTCAGTGATGTCACAATGGCTCGATTGTCTTATACTTGGCTCACATAAGAACATAAGAATTGACCTACTGGGACAGACCGAATAGGGTGGGTCCAGGGGTGGAATGGGCCAGGGTCACGTGTCCTCTTTTTCCAGATGCAAAATTTGGTAACCCTACACACAGGAGCACTTATTTTCTCCTAAGGCCTGGATTCTCTATAGGGCGCCACCTTAAAGCGGCTGCCGATCACGTGTCAATCATGCAACATCACCTTATACAGAATTGCGCCTCTGTGAAAGATAGGCATTGGAAATGTAGGCCAGGGTTTTCCGGGCCTACCTGTGCTGTGACGTTAGGCAGCCTAAAGCACCTGCGTAGAGGCACCTTGAAATGCAATTTAAAACTTCATTTCAACGGCATTTATAATTGAGTTTGGGCGTCTACTAGGCACCTAAAAAAATTGGCGCCAGTTAGAGAATCTGGACCCAAGGCTCTGTTTCTATAAATGGCATCTAACTCATAGGCTCCATTCAACGTAGTTGTCAATCATCGGCTAGGCGCTATTTATAGAATCATGCCTAATGTCACCTAAGCAGTCTTAGGCGCCTGTAGGCGTTGAATCCTTAAATGCACTGCCATTTCGGCCAGGGTGTTTTTGGCCTACATGATTGTGCCTAAGTCAAAGCATGTCCAAATCTACCTTGAATCTGCCCAACCACATCTACTTTCTGTTAGGCGCTTAGTTATAGGTGCCCACCAGAAAATTGAATTTTTTAATCATTCTTTTAATTGTTTTTTAATGGTACTGTTACATAAGAACATAAGAACATAAGCAGTGCCTCCGCTGGGTCAGACCATAGGTCCATCCTGCCCAGCAGTCCGCTCCCGCGGCGGCCCAAACAGGTCACGACCTGTCTGAATCACCAGAAGGGGCTCCCTTGCCATCTTGGTTTCTCATTGAAGTCCTATCTTCCCATCGTAGTCCTAACCCTCCGGTCTTGCACATGCACGACCTGGTTGGCTTTCTATACTTATTACCTGGTTAGCTTTCTATACTTGTGTTACATCCCAGCTCCTCCCTCAGTATCCCACGATCCCTTTATCCCTCAGGAATCCGTCCAATCCCTGTTTGAATCCCTGTACCGTACTCTGCCTGATCACTTCCTCCGGTAGCGCATTCCAGGTGTCCACGACCCTTTGGGTGAAAAAAAACTTCCTTGCATTTGTTTTGAACCTGTCTCCCTTCAGTTTCTCCGAATGCCCCCTCGTACCTGTTGTCCCCTTCAGTCTGAAGAATCTGTCCCTATCCACCCTCTCCATGCCCCTCATGATCTTGAAGGTCTCTATCATATCTCCCCTGAGCCTCCTCTTTTCCAGAGAGAAGAGCCCCAGCCTATCCAACCTCTCGGCGTATGGGCAGTGTTCCAGCCCTTTTACCAGTTTCGTTGCTCTCCTTTGGACTCTCTCAAGTACCACCATGTCCTTCTTGAGGTGTGGCGACCAATACTGAACGCAGTATTCCAGATGTGGACGCACCATCGCTCGATACAATGGCATGATGACTTCCCGCGTCCTGGTTGTGATGCCCCTCTTTATGATGTCCAGCATCCTGTTGGCTTTTTTCGAGGCTGCTGCGCACTGCGCAGATGGCTTCAGTGATGCATCCACCAGCACACCCAAGTCTCTCTCGAGTCTGCTGTCTCCCAACAATGCCCCCCCCAATTTGTAGTTGAACAACGGTTCAGTTCAGTTATCAGTACCGATTAAGCCAATTTAAAAAACTACCCCCCCCTTTTTTTTTACAAAAGCGCAGAAGAGGTTTTAAGCGCCGCCAAGCACGGTGAATGCTCTGCGCTGCTTTGATGCTCATAGGAAATCTATGACTGTCGGAGCAGTGCAGCACATTCAACACACCAACCGGCGCTAAAACCTCTTCCATGATTTTGTAAAAGGGAGGGTGTAAATAGGGGCCTAAATCGTCTAGGCACACCAGTCTAAGTGCCTAACTTTATGTGTCTTTTATAGAATCAGGGCCTCAGTGCTGCAGCATTAAAGTGTTTGAGGCTTGTGCAGATGAGGATGGAGCTTAGGCATTGGTGGAATGAGGCATTATGACATCACAATCTCAGCTCTAGAATGTTGCTACTTCTGATTTTAAAGGGTTTGAGGCTTGTGCAGATGAGGACGGAGCTTAGGCATTGGTGGAATGAGGCATTATGACATCACAATCTCAGCTCTAGAATGTTGCTACTTCTGATTTTAAAGTGTTTGAGGCTTGTGCAGATGAGGATGGAGCTTAGGCATTGGTGGAATGAGGCATTATGACATCACAATCTCAGCTCTAGAATGTTGCTACTTAGGATTTTAAAGAGTTTGAGGCTTGTGCAGATGAGGACGGAGCTTAGGCATTGGTGGAATGAGGCATTATGACATCACAATCTCAGCTCTAGAATGTTGCTACTTCTGATTTTAAAGTGTTTGAGGCTTGTGCAGATGAGGATGGAGCTTAGGCATTGGTGGAATGAGGCATTATGACATCACAATCTCAGCTCTAGAATGTTGCTACTTCTGATTTTAAAGGGTTTGAGGCTTGTGCAGATGAGGATGGAGCTTAGGCATTGGTGGAATGAGGCATTATGACATCACAATCTCAGCTCTAGAATGTTGCTGCTTATGGTTTTAAAGGGTTTGAGGCTTGTGCAGATGAGGATGGAGCTTAGGCATTGGTGGAATGAGGCATTATGACATCACAATCTCAGCTTTAGAATGTTGCTGCTTATGGTTTTAAGGCAGCATTATCCAGTGAGCACATATTGATTGAAGAACACTACCTTGATAATGCTTCCATGTCAACTTCCCAGCAATGCCACATCCTCTCCCAAATACTGCACGATTAGTGCACAAAATACACATGTCTTACGGTAGCCTTTTTTTCCTGCATTAAGTGCGTGTTAGCGTGTAGCATGATTTAGCCTCCCTCCCCTTTTTTTAGAAAACCATAGTGCGGTTTATAGTGCCGGCCGCGGTGGTAACAGCTCCGATGCTCATAGGAAATATATGAGAGTTGGAGCTGTTATCGCCATGGCCAGCGCTAAAAACCACGTTACAGTTTTGTAAAGGGGGGTGTTTGTTAGTGAAAGTAGGGCTGTGGAGTCCATAGATAAATTCTTCGGCTCCGACTCAGTTTCTCTGACTCCGACTCCTGTACCCAAAATTGTCTCTGACTCCTCGACACCGACTCCACAGCCCTGAGTGAAAGGGTCCTTTATTCCTTATGCACTAAAACGCATTTTCTGTTTTTAGTATAATATATTTTTACGCCTAACTTGATGACACTCAAGCTTTGATTATCAAATTCTTTATTAATTCATTGGGGACTATTGCATTTCACTGGTACAAATTTATCATTATAGTCAATATTCAAGTATGATTTCACAGTGAAATAGGGAGACGAGGTTCTCTTTTCAGAACTATATTAAGACTAGGTGCCATTCAGTGGACAACGGCGTTCCTGTTTGGGTTTAGGCGCCTACCCGTGGCTTTTAAGAAAGCATAACCACGAGGGCACCATGAGGTCTGACAACCAGAGGAAAATGGTAACAATGACCTGCCGAGATGTGCGGCCTCGCAAATTCATATTGGCAGAAACTCGTGATGAAATAGAGCGTTGTTCCAGGGAGAAAACAAACAAAGCCAGCTAGGGCTAACTTGTTGTCTTTCATCACATAAACACTCTGCCCAGATTTTATGACTTCATATGGAACACCACAAAGTTCGTGCCAGACCCACCACAGTCCCTAATAGGTCTCCTGCTGGGCCTCAAACAAGCTGGTACGAATGGCAGAACTGAACACACAATCGCAGCATGAATGGGCCTAAATTAGACGGTGCCAAATAAAATCACCAGTTTACTAACACCTGTATTAATACTGTATCACCGTGGTGCACACTGCTGTTAGACACGCACTAATCCTATAAGCTTTGACATTTGCATATCCCTCATTAGCTGATTAAAACCTGAAGAAGGACAGTGTTTGCAGCTGGTGGGTCCATTCCTGCACTCAGTCTGCTTGGGTGGCTCTGTAATGAGGTTATGTTGGTGAATGTGAGGTTTATATGTATGGAAGGGATTAAGGGCATTAGAGTTTGTGTGAACCGATGTTGCTATATTCTCTCTACTGGATCGCAGTAATTGGGTGGGAGGAGAAAGAGTAGATCCATTAGTTTTGTCTGTTTGCTCAGGAGCTGGGCTGGAGATTCAATTTTGATTCCGCGGGCCGTAGGCCTTTGTGAAGCATGTCTGCTTTGTCTTGGCTGGCCCTCAGGACCTCTGCACACTACCCCCACTAAGGAGATTTTGACACAAGAAAGAAACCTTGGACGCTGTGAAGATACCTCCATCTAAAATGCAGCCAAGACTCAAGTGCCACTTGAAGGAAGCTCAATCCGGCCTAGTCTAGCCCTGAAACAGAAAGCAAGAGATAATTGAAACCTATAAACACTTCTGGCTTCTCTTTACCATTTGCTTAATCTCCACGGTAATCCTTAACAAACCCAGCCTCGGATAAGGCTTCCAAGTTCACCAGGGCACCGCAACGTTTTAAGTTTAATACCTTAAACAAGGATTTTGTATGCATTTCCCAGCTCTGCCCAGATTGGAAGCAAGAAGGTGCAAGAAATGAAATCGATTTCCTTTCTATCTGTGCAATGGTCGTCATATGGAAGGATAACAGTCCAAGCACAGCCTGTTCCGTCGATGAGCGAACAATAGCAACTTTGTCTCCACCCTTGGTGGCAAGGAATGAAATTCAAACAATTTCATTAGAAAATCGCACTAATCCATTCCAAACAGCTTACTCTGACCGTGGACATAGCAACCATCACCAGGCAGGGTACGTTCAGTAAATGTGCAATGTTAGCAGGGTAGTACAATCCAGGAAACCAGTACCAGCTCAGATTCTGTTAAAGCTGTGTTGGCCTACCTTTGTCTTTCAACGTCTTGGCTTTTTTTTATGATTTCCTCATTTCTTCATAAAACAAAACCAGTGGCAAGCCAACTCTCCCCACAAAGTGATATATCGCATCAAATGAAAACTGTGACCCGACATGCTTGGAAAGCATTAGTTCATTGATCAATTCTTCAAGAAGACAGTTAAACATGCTGTCAAAAATTCCCGTAAGATGTAGAAACACCAACATATACTATAAGGGCCCCAGATCCAGCAAAAGGCATCCAAAGTTAGGCAAAAACACAATGGAAGTGTCCAAAAACACAGGTGTACTTGATTATTTCAACACATTGCTTTATTTATGAGATGACTGAACACGCACGCATTTTGGCCCAAATGGCCTGCCTCAGGAGTTTGGGCTGAAACACGTGGCATGTCGAGTCATCGCATAAATAGAGCAGTTGGCAGTTGGGCATGAAAATGTAAGTGTTATATAACATTGGCACTAATTTCTGGGAATGTGTTATGTTATCTTGTTATGTGTTGACATAGCCTGCCAAATCATGCTAGGAATTATTAGAAAAGGGATGGTAAACAAGATTAAGAATGTTATAACGCCTCTGTATTGCTCCATGGTACAACCTCACCTTGAGTATTGCATTCAATTCTGGTTGCCGCATCTCAAGAAAGATATAGAAGAACTAGAAAAGGTTCAAAGAAGAGCAACCAAGATGACAAAGGAGATAGAACCTGCCCATCCTCTTCGCACTACCCTCAGGCGCTGCACTGCGGCTTGAGTTCTCAAGCAAGGTCCTTGGCATCATTATCGATTCTTCCCTCTCCCTCAACGACCACCTCAACTCCTTGGCAAAATCATGCTTTTTCAGCCTCCACATGCTGAGGAAAGTAAGATCCTACTTTTGCCAACAACATTTTCCCATCCTTGTCCAATCCATCATCCTCTCCAAACTAGACTACTGTAATGCCATTTACTTATGCCTAACAAAAAAAAAGTCTTCAAAGACTCCAGCTAATCCAGAACACTGCGGCCAAATTGATCTTCGCAAAACGCAAATCTGACCATGTCTCCCCACTCCTGGCCAAACTTCACTGGCTCCCAGTGATTTCCAGAATCAATTTCAAATGCTCCTGCCTGGCTTTTAAGATCATTCATGGCATCCTTCCTTCCCTAATCCCACTATCTTATAACTCCTCAAATCCTGACTCCACCAGATCCGCCCAAAGATATAAACTATCCTTCCCCTCTATACATGGTATTCTCTATGCGGGTAAACTGGGAAAATCCCTTCTCTTCAAAATCACAGGTCTTTGGAATGACCTTACTATCTATCCCGCTGCGGAATCTGGGCTCCCTCCAATTATTCCGTAAGCAACTGAAAACTTGGCTTTTCACTAAAATGTAATTCTCTCTTCCCCCCTGTACGCAACCCCTACCCTTATTCTTCTCTTACTATATATAAGTTCATGTAAACCTTTTCCCTCTCTTCCTATATTTAAGTTCTTGTAAATCGTGCCGAGCTCCACATCTGTGGAGATGATGCGGTATATAAACTTAAGGTTTAGTTTAGTTTAGTAAAGCCTGCATCTTGGACATCTTCTCCACAGTGTTTTTTGTTTTTGTCCGCTCAGAGGACAAACTTTGCCAGATAAATATTTGGTTTGGAATTTAAGTTTCAAGTTAGGCATTGAGAGGCATGATTTTGTAATAGGCGCCTAAGTGTGACTGACACGCAATCATGCCGATCTTTTTAGACACCGTTTATAGAATTTCCCCCTAAGGGCCTGATTTTATAAAGTGTGCCCTAAAATTTGACGCTGCCTTGTGCAGCGCTAAGTGTGGGCCTGTAAAAGTTAGGTACACTTTATAGCAGTGCAGCGCAAACTGCGTGCCGCGGCAAGATTCCAGGTGGGTCACGAGAGGCGCCAACTGACTGTTTACAGGATGTACCTCTCGTGGCGCCTCTCCTCCTCCTCCTCCCCCACCCACCCCCACTAGCCTAGCAATTGTAGGCTCAGGACCCCATCTGGAGAGCCTTCGAGTATGTGCGGGCGTCAACGTGATGATGTCATGCATTAGGGTGACATCGTTGCATCAACGTCCGTGCATTTCCAGATGCCCTCCAGCCCTGGCCCCAAGTTTAGTGTGCCGCAGGTGCAAAACATTTGCAGGACACTGCTTTATAGAATCACGCTTAGGTGTCATTAAGCGTCTTCAAGTTTCAAGTTTATTAAAAGATTTTTTTTAAACCGCTTAATCAGGTTTCTAAGCAGTGTACATTATAAAATTACATAAAAACATATTAAAACGTAAAAACATATTAAAACGTAAAAACATATTAAAATGTAAAAACATATTAAAACGTAAAAACATATTAAAACAAGGGATACTGTCATAAGTGTCATAATAAAGCACAGATAAAACATTTGGACCTACTTCAAACAATAGGAAAGTGGGCAACAACTACAATCGTTATAGAAAAGTGTAACATAAAAGGAAAGTACACTAGGTTAGGGTAAAAAGTAACAGTTTACTTTAATTTTGTCCTTAAAAGGACAGCTGTTATCCAAAGGCGTCCTGGAACAAGAATGTTTTTAGTTTTACTTCAAATTGTTTTAAATCGGATTCACCGCGCAAGTGGTTAGGCAGAGAATTCCAGAGAGTAGGGGCAGTGACGGCAAAATTATTGGAGCGCAACGTATTAATCAGTTTTAAAGAAGGTATAACGAGAATATTCTGAGACGTTGAACGAAGAGATTTTAATGTATTATAGGGAATTAAAAGTCTTGATAAAATCTGGTTGGTTGTTTGATTTTGTTGTAATGTTAAAAGTAGGATTTTATAACTGATTCTGTGTTCAACTGGTAACCAATGCGCGCTAATCAAAAGGGGTGAAACGTGATCGTATTTCTTTGCGCCACAAATGATCTTAATAGCTGTGTTTTGTACAATCTGAAACCGTCTAATTTCCTTTTTTTGTAATGCTCTTATACAGGGCATTGCAGTAGTCTAAACAAGAGATTACTAGAGAGTGGATCAATGTGTTCAAGGAGGTCGGTTCAAGTAACTTAGCAAGGGAATGTATCATTCTGAGTCGATAGAAGCATTTCTGAACGACTGTGCTAATGTGAAAATGATAAGAAAATTTATTGTCAAAAGTAACTCCTAGTAGTTTTAAAGTAGGAACAGTTTTGATGGGCAGCGATTCGAGCTTCAGGGGAGCCTGAGTGTTGTTCCTTCTTTAAAAGGAAAAATCATGAGTTTTGATTTATTAATATTACATTACATTACAGATTTCTATTCCGCCATTACCTTTCGGTTCAAAGCGGATTACAAAAAGAGTTATGGAAGAAGGGTTACAACGTTAGATCAGAGAAGGTTTCCAAGAGAGGGATAAGAAGGATCAGGGGTTGGGGAGGGGATGGTAAGAAGGTTTATTCATGGTATTAAGCTTTATTAAGGGATTTCTTTAAGAGTATAGTTTTTATTTCCTTTCTGAACATCTTGTAGTCTGGGATTGTTGTCAATAGGTTGGATAATATTAAGATATTAATATTAAAAGACAGTTTATTCGAGTCTAACCATGATTTGATTTTTCCGCAAGAAGAAGCACTAAATAGAGCATGTACCGGTAAGCTAATAAGGTGGGCGGGGTCAGTTTAGTGTGCCGCGGTTGCAAAACATTTGCAGGACACTGCTTTATAGAATCACGCTTAAGTGTCATTAGGCGTTTTAACTTTTAGCGCTCCCTATTTAAGCCTAAATACCTCCGCTTATGTTAGATGCCCAACGATGCCTAATTCACAAACAGGTGTCTTAACACGAAAAGATACCCATGATTCACCCCCCTAACCACACCCACTTTTATTCGGGCACTTTGCACTAGGTGCCTGCTTTTTATAGAATTGTGGGGGGGGGGGGAGGGGAGGTCCTGTTGCCAAGTCCTTTTTTCAGCTGAATCAAAAACTTACATTTGTGCAGCTCTGGAGCCACAAAACTAGAGTGGAGGAACCAAGGAGGAGAGGGGTTTATTGGTTGAAACCTAGACCGAGGAGCCCCCTGTAGTACTTAGACAAGATCCGGTTGCTGGAGGACTTTTTTCTCCCCGAATTTGTAGAATATGCTCCAGTGAGAAGGGCTCCAGCCCGGCTCTGCCACTCGGTCGGTCTGTCAGACGTCCCTTTGCCTCCTCAGGTCACTGCTCCGCAGCTCAGACGAATAAACACAATTATTACTATTTTATCATAAGTGCTTTCTCGGAAAAGGCCAAACTTAGTCTAAGTTCCTTGCACAGAACCGAGATTATTGCAGACCCTTTGCTAAAATAACAGATATTAGTGCAATTTATAATACAGTACAGTGGAGGAAAAAAAATCAAGCACTTTCCCATTGTTAAAACAACTTGTCAAGCATTTGTCAAACCAAATAGTTGTTTTATTAAATGACTGTCTGATGCCTCATTATTCCGGGGTCTCACTACCATTTAGCACAAAGCAGGTCTCCTAACTTATTGATCACTTAATTTATCTTTTCTTAACTCCCCTCATAACGTCTGGTGCCGTGTGTCCAAGGTATTGAAGCTAAACACCGTCTGTTCACACTGTCAGGACTGGTTTTCCTGGATAATAAAAGGGAGCAGGTGGTTTGTGCAAGCGGGACCCTGGGTAAAACACTGCTGCACCCTGTCCCAACCTGCCAGCGATCTCCACCCTCCCAACTGTTCCAAATTAATGCAGTGAACTGTGGCGTTACAGTCCCAAGTTTTACAAACCAGGAAGAATTTCTTTTGTGGCAAACTCTTTGTTAATCAGCAGAATGGGCGGGAGGGGGGGACCCAGTTCTCAGAGTAAGTGTGTTTTAATATGTATGCAGAATTCGCAGCATTCAGGAGAAGCGGATTCAAGTTTCAAGTTTTATTGATTTTGATATACCAACCATCAAATTAATATCTGGCCGGTTAACAAACGGATTAAAAATATAGGGAAAACTGAGAAAAATAAAAATTGGTAGATTAATAATAATGTGTGAACATAAAAAAGACATTTACCAGACATACTGGAAAGTGAGGGTGGAATAAAGGGATGGGTAAAGTTACATATTTGAGAAGAAAAAAGGAGATAGTAGGGTTTGGATAATACATAAAGGGAGGGGTTGCTTTGTCAAAGAGATTGTTGTGAATAGGAAGAGGAAGAATAATGGTTCTAAAGATTATTAAATTCATCACAGAATAGGAAAGTTTTTAGATCAGTCTTAAATTTGTCAAGTCGTAGTTCATCACGGAGATGCTGTGGTAGGGAGTTCCAGAGAGTAGGAGAGTAGGATTATTCAGAGGAGCTCTAAACTTTGTTTCAGAAGACCAAGCCTTAGTTTATAAATGTTTACATGGCACGTTTAATGAAAAAAAATTACATTTTTATGAGAACCTTCCTCATGCCAATAAGTTGTACAATTCCCCTTTCTGCTAGGAGAAAAGCAAGTACACCGTTACGATACAAGTGGGATTTCTGAAACTTTCCGGTGCATATGCATAGGGAACCGGGTTCTTCCTTTCCAGCCTGATTTCATTGCGTCTAGCTTCTGCGTTTCAGATGAAAACTCACTTCTGTGACCAGAAAGGGATACAACTTTTGCCAATGTATTTCCCACAGTCAAGTCTGGCTATTGATTTTCAGTATGAAAACATGAAATAAAGAATATTTTTAATGTGCAAATGAAAATCAAGCTGTATGGATGTTGTATAGGGTTGTGGTCTTGATTTATACTAACTTTCTGTGGTAGAACCCCATTGTTCAAGGAAATTACATTGGCTTCCAGTGTATCTTAAAGAGTTCAATTTAAGTGCGTTTGTATTACATTTAAAATTCTCTTTGGCATTTTTATTATTTTGGTTCCTTTAGATTGGAATGTGCACAGATCTCATCTCACTAACAGTTCAAATACATAATAATAATAATAATAATAACAGTTTATATACCGCAGTACCGTTAAGTTCTATGCGGTTTACAAAAGATTAGTGAAGTACAAGTTGAGTTGACGTACAAGTTGAGTTAACTTAAGGGATGTGGGAACAATAGGGAGAAAGGGCAGTAACACCGTTAGAGAGGGGAAAGAGAGAAGTGGGTCAGCTGTCTAGGTATTTCAGAAATAGGTGAGTTTTGAGGCGTTTCCTGAATATCTCATATTATAATAAATAAATAATTTAATACTAATTAATACTAACATTTCCTTCCCTTAGGGGTAAAAATAGAACTTTCAAGAGATTCAGCTACTCTTTCATTTTCAAACCAACTGAGCTCTGGAATGAGTTACCGCTTTCAATTAGAAGTCTAGGCCCCTTCGTTTTATTTCGGAAAGCTCTGAAAACTTTCTTGTTTACGAAACACTTTGGAAACTAAGCCATTGTAGATTACATTCTTCTTCCATATTTATGTGCTATACTTATATTATTACTGCAGCCAAGTTGATCTTTGCAAAACGCAAGTCTGACCATATCTCCCCACACCTAGCCAAACTTCACTGGCTCCTAGTGATTTCCAGAATCCATTTCAAATGCTCCTGCCTGACTTTTAAGATCATTCATGGCATCCTACCTCCCTTAATCCCACTATTTTATAACTCCTCGAGTCCTGAATCTACCAGACCCACTCAAAGGTATAAATTATCATTCCCCTCTCTACACGGTATTGGCAATGCAGGCAAACTGGGAAAATCCCTTCTCTTCAGAATCACAGGTCTTTGGAACGTCCTTACTACCCCGCTGCGGAACTTGGGCTCCCTCCAATTATTCCGCAAGTAACTGAAAACCTGGCTTTTCACTAAAATGTAATTCTATCCCCCCCTTACTCTTCTCTTCTATATATAAGTTCATGTAAACCTTTTTTTTCCTTCTCTTCCTATATTTTAAGTTCTTGTAAACCGTGCCAAGCTCCACAGCATCCGTGGAGATGTTGCGGTATATAAACTTAAGGTTTAGTTTAGTTTAGTTTAGGAAGGGAGGGGGCATGAACTTGGGATATAGAATGAAGGGAAGGAGAGAGCCATAGAATGGAAGGAGGGAGACAGTGAGTGAAAGAGATGCTGAGGTGAGGGAGGGAACAGAAAGGGAAAACTGGGTGTCTGAGAGAGAGAAAGAGATGGTGTCCATGAGGAGATGAAGAAAAAGGAGAATTGTTGGGCAGAGAGAGGGAGGGGGAGAAAATTATTGGACATGGTGTTGGGAGAGGAGTGAAGTACAGAGATGCGTGGGGAAGAGAGAGATGTTAGACCACTGGAATGGGAAGGAGAAAGAGAGATGCCAGACTGACTGCAGGGAGGAGAGATGCCAGACTGCAGAAAGGAGAGGAGAGAAGGAGAGAGATGTTAGACCTCGGGAAGAGGGAAGGAAGGAGAGAGAGATGCCAGACCATAGGAGAGGAGAGAGATTCTAGGCTAAGGGAAGGAGAGGAGAAAGATGCCAGACCATATGAGGGGGAGGGGAAGACAGAGTTGTCTTGGGAGTTGACCATGGGAGAGGGATGAAATAGTGCACAGGGATGGAGGGGAAGGGGAGACAGAGGAAGGAGATGGTGCACAGCTATGGATGTGGCATGGAAGAGATAAGAAGAAATGCTTCTTATGGATAGATGGGATAGGGGAGAAGAAAGAAGGAGGAGATGGTACACATGGATAAATGGGAAGGGAAGACATAGAAAAGTAGATAGATTTTGAGAAGAAAGCAGAAAAATGGAAGAAAGTTGAATGTTAAAAGTTAATGCTAAAGATGGATGTGATCAAGGCCACCAGCGTGCTCGACTTTAAGAATAAATGGGACATCCACGTAGGATCACTACGAGGGTTGAGCTAAAGAACTAAGTCATTAGCACCCAGACTTAATGGGGTGGGTCAGTAGAGTGGGCAGACTTGATGGGCTGTAGCCCTTTTCTGCCGTCATCTTTCTATTTTCTATGTTCTATGTTCTATGTACATATGACTATTGCTTGTTTGCCGAAGATAAGGCAAAAACCAATATCAGGCTATTAAGAAAAAGAAAAAAGTAACAAGAGATTTCATATATATCACAGAAATTGATTGAAAAATCTTATGCTATGACTGGATAGTGAGCTCCATGAGGGGGGCAAACACTTTCTATTAGGGCTTCATATTTCTGAGCGTATGGGAGCATAATCAATCAATAGCTGTTTTCATATTGAATATTTCAACAAGATAGGAGTGAGTTTTTGCATTTCTCTTATTCAATTGGTATACATAAGTATACTGTTTTCATCTCTCCTTTTATTAACCTTAGTACCCTGTCTTCTCATAGTTGACCAAAGATGGCTGTAAGGCAGAAAGAGAAGGAAAGAAAACCAGCAAATTGATGAGGTGGCCCTGGATACACAGTTAAGAGCACAGACAGAAGGAAGTGCAGCCACAGACTGGGAAAGATGGTTTGAAAACCCAAATCACCAGACATCAAAGGTAGGGGAAATGATTTTATTTTCAATTTATTGATTGAATTGTGTCAATTTAGAGAAATTACATCTGCTGTCTATATTTTGCACTGTTCAGGAAGAAATGCATTTGTTTCTATTTCTCCGGGGGTTGTACTGCATGCAGTCTTGAATCTTAGGGTTTCGTTTGTATATATTAGTACTTTTAGGTTTTGGTTCTGTATTTGCATAGGGGTTATCTGTGTTCTGGTAGGAATAAATGTTTTGAAGCATACAGGATAGTTTAATTTTGTGGTTAACCATTATGTGTTCTTAATAAGATTATGTTGTGTGTAAATATGAAAAATGAATGGAAAAAATGGTGTTACAATTAGTACTATTATGGGGGCGGGGTCTGGCTCTCAACTTAGCCTCTGTTTTAGATTTCAGCCCCTTAATGTGATTGTGTTTAGAGAATAGGCTCCCTCTGTCTGCCCTTGGGGGGTCCTAAATGGAGGCTTCTATAATATATCCAATGTAAAGTAGATGGTAGTCTTAGAAATAACAGTAGAATCACTCGAGAACTCAAATTTTAAGCTCAGTAAACAAATGGAAAATAATATACTAATAGGTTTTTTTGACCAGTGAAAGAGAAATTGATCCTAAAATACTGACAGTTATACTTCAGTTACCTTCAAGGGTACCTGTTATAAAGCTCTTTTTGGTTTATTACCTTCTTATTTGGTATTTTATTTGAAACTGTTCACTTCATTAAAATGTACCAGAAATTCAGGTCTGTTCCTCTTCCCTACCCCAAGGGCCTGCCGTTACAAGACTTTCTTGGACAGGACATTGGAATATCAGGCGGAGAAGATGAACTCCTGGATGATTCCGTTGATTGTTCTAGCCAATTCTTATTTTATATTTAGGAAATTATTGAAAACTTATTTATTTGATAAACAAGATTGTTGAGACTTCAAGATGTGTTCTTTTTAGGTTTCGCACTTTAAATGTACTTTTTATTATGTTTTATATTTTAAAATGTATTTTTACCTAATGATGTATATAACAATGTAGTACAGGGCAACAAAACAAAGGAGAAAGTCCAACTTTGTCTGCAGAAAAAACCAAGCAGGAGAAACAAACAAAACTGCAGACTGTGTACAAGATGCAGGCAAAAATTTATTGTACCAAAATTAAAATGCAAATAAGTAAAATAAAACCCTTTTACCAATCAAGGGACCCGACACGGTTCCTTGGCGAACACAATATACAGGCACTTTGTTACTTATCTTCATTTTTTTATGGTATGTCCCAACCTTTTTCACCACGGACCCCTGACGAAGGTTTGTCCGAAACACGGACCGTGTCGGGTCCCTTGATTGGTAAAAGGGTTTTATTTTACTTATTTGCATTTTAATTTTGGTACAATAAATTTTTGCCTGCATCTTGTACACAGTCTGCAGTTTTGTTTGTTTCTCCTATAACGATATAGTAGTCATGCTAGTTGTTTTTGGAATTACTAACTGAAATTTTCAGTCTTACTGTTGTGAACCGGCCAGAACTGCTGGTGGGGCGGTATACAAGAAAATAAATTATTATTATTAAATGACCTATATATTCACCAGATCTTTGGATAGAAGTTAGGATTTCAGTTGTAGAGTGATTCCAAAATGGAGACCTCATACTCGTTTTAAAAATCTTTATTCTTTCCTGAACTGTTATCGATCCCCTTAGTAAATTTGTTGTGTTTCACAAACTGTGTGCCTTGCGAGATGCCCGATGTGCCGTCAGACGCCAGGGAGAAGGAGAGGCACCAGCACCGGCTGACTGCTTACTGGACACGCCTCTCATGGTATAGGCAGTCAGCCAGCGCCGGTGTCTCTCCTCCTCTCCACATCTTTTCGTTTTCAGCACCCCTCGCTGGCGTCTCAGGGCCACGTATGGAGGGCCTCCGTGCATGTGTAGATGTCAACATGACATCATGCAAATGTGATGTCATCGCATCGACATCCACGCACTTCTAGATGTCCTCGAACCACGGCCCCCAATTTAGTGTGCCACTGGCTTGCAAAGTTTGCGAGACATTGAACTAAAGGATGTGAATTTTAAGCTAGCAGATGCCCCCCCCCCCCCAATAATTACTTGGACAAATCTACATTTATTTATTTATATAATTCATTTTTTATCCCGCTGTCCCTAAAGAGCTCGGAACGGTTTACAGCTTAAACATATTATATAGTTGACAGGTTAGAATTTGACATAATTACAGAACAAGTTTAGTATACAAGGTTGTAGTCTAATTTGATACAAACTAGGGATCTAATACAAACGATTCGATTTTCCAGGTTACAATTTGCATAGTTGTCCTTGGCAGGGCATGTTTTTTCAATACAAGTGTTTAACCTAATGTGACATATTGTGATCTAACACCAATATACTGTATATTTCTCTGCAATCCATTTGTCATGGGCAGGTAATGGTTGTTACTCCTTTGTGTGTACGGGGGGAGCCTTCTAAAATGTGATAGCTTAAGGGACATAGACCCAGTGTAACTCCATCATTGCCTTTAAACCAGGTTTTAGTAGTCAGGAATATGTCAAAGTTTTTACCTGTGGGGTCTTCTAGTAGGATGTATTTGTTATTTACTGGTCTGGCATTTTTGAGGGTGATAGATATGTTTTTTGATGTGGGGGGTGTATGAGAAAATGGGGAGTCCTCTCTGGTTGTGGGGGCTGTGTTGGGAGGTTTTTGGGGGGTCAGCATATCTGCCCTGGTTGATGATAACTGGGTTAGGAAAGCGCATGATGGGTAAGATTATTATAAGTGTAAGCTATAGCATTGGGATTATTGTATAATATCCAAAAAAGTTATTACCTTCTACTCAGTGGAGATCATCTTAAAGTCAATCAATTTGTACCTTTGCTTAATCTTTTGTAAACCGCATAGAACTTCACGGTACTGCGGTATATAAACTGTTATTATTATTATTATCATTATCTAGTAGGACACAAGTCCTCTTGTTTACTTCCACTTTATTTATTTCTTCAATTTTATATCCTGTTCTCCCCAGGGAGCTCATAATGGTTTACATGAAATTATTCAGGTACTCAAGCATTTTTTCCCTGTCTATCCCGATGGGCTCACAATCTGTCTAATGTACCTGGGGTAATGGGGGATTGAGGACCAAATTCTGTAACCAGTGCCTAATGAGAGGCACATATTTTGGAGGCGCCCAACTAGATAGGCGCCTATCTAAATCGAATAACAAGCTCAATTAAGCTTTTTAATCAGCACTAATTGAAACTTAGGCACCTATCAAGAAAGAGCCACGAAACTAGTCAAAGGAATGAAAAATTTGAGCTACGAAGAACGCCTCAGGAAACTGGGACTGTTTACACTCGAGAAGAGAAGACTGAGAGGCGATTTGATAGAGACTTTTAAAATATTAAAAGGATTTGATAAAATAGACCAAGAAGCAGCATTACTAACATTTTCAGATGTGACACGGACAAGAGGTCACAGCCTGAAACTGGCTGGCAGCAGGTTCAGGACAAATGCCAGGAAGTTCTGTTTCTCACAACGAGTGGTGGGCGCTTGGAATTCTCTTCCTGAGGGTGTTGTGGCAGAGAATACTCTACGGGGTTACAAGCACAAGTTGGATATACACCTTCTTGCAAATCATATTGAGGGATACGGTAATTTCAGGTTTCATAATAGAAAACCTAAATGGGCCGCCGCATGAGCGGATCGCCGGACTTGATGGACCTCGGTCTGATCCGGTGAAGGCATTTCTTATGTTCTTATGTAACAAGGCGCCTCTAAAAATTTAAGCAGCTTTCAAAAAAAATAGGCGCAATGCATGTGAGGCGTGGGCGTGGCTTCGTGTTAGGGCGCCTTGTTACAGAATAGCTGCTCGTAAGCGCGCTTAAGCACTCGCATGGGCGCCCAACTTTTAGTTGTGCCTAGAGCTGGCCCATTTATTGGGCGCCTCCAAAATAGGTGCCGCTCGGCGTGATTCAGGAAACGGCACCCGATTTTACTTGAATCGCGCTGAATGGTGCCTCATTCGGAGCATCTTATAGAATTTGCCCTTAAGTGACTTGCCCAGGGTCACAAGGCGCCGTGTGGGTTTGAACCCATAACCCCAGGGTGCTGAGGCTGTAGGTTTAACCACTGGGCCTCACTCTCCCCTCTTGTCTTATCTATCTACATGCTCCATGTTTGCTTACACGCTACTCTATCTATTAAAATGTTTTATTGTGTGTTGTGTTGACATTGTAATGTAGCATACTATGCCATAGTTTTGTATTGTTTTTTTTAATATTTTTACTGCTGTAATTATCTGTTGCTTAGGTTTGATTTATTCTTCCTATACACCACCTTGAGTGAATTCCTTCAAAAACATAGTGGAACTAACCCAAATAAATAAAGAAGTACTTGAGTCCCGACTCCTCCAGAACTGTCCAAAGGCTTAAACTAGCCTTCCCCTCTCCACGCGGCATCCACTATTCAGGCAAACTGGGAAAATCCCTTCTCTTCAAAATCACAGGTTTTTGGAACGACCTCACCACCCCGTTGCGGAACCTGAGCTCCCTTCAGTTATTCCACAAACAACTGAAAACCTGGCTTTTCAGCAAATTGTAGCTCTATCCTTCCCCCCTTTCTCTCCCCCCTTCTACACATAAGTTCATGTAATCCTTTTTCTTCTTCTCTACCCACTATTTTAAGTTCTTGTAAACCGTGTCGAGCTCCATTCTCATGGAGATGATGCGGTATATAAACTTAAGGTTTAGATTAGATTAGATTAGATTGAGCCAGGGGGAATACTGTACCCACCTGATTGTTTTAAGGATAATTTCATGACAAGCCACTTTAACAAGGCACAAACTATCACCGAGGCCCTAGAAATAATAGATCTTTTTGTCAAAAAAGCAACGCATGTGAAGACCAAAGGTTAAACAGGACCTTTCTTCGTGATAAATCACAGCTTAATGAGGCCGCCATTGTTCAGTTTTACTGCTGCTCCCTTCAGTTCCTTTTACTTTCAGGTTGTAAAGCTGACACTGCTAATGATCCGAAGTCTTTGAATTTTGCCACAATATTGACTGGCAGCCTAGAGCAGATGTTACTGGGGGTCAATAACAGAAGTGCCAGTTCCCTCGGCAGCAAAATAGACTTCTACATAACCATTCTGGTGGTGGTGAACAATTTAGATGCTGGTGAATTCCAGGATTTTAAAGTGTCCTGATGATGACAGGCCCATAGAACTCAGGTGTCCAACAGTAAATGGTTCTTGGTTGACCAAAGGATAGTTGACAATTGACAGTGGCCACTTTGCGGGGGTCAGGGACCTGCTCTTCATGGTTTCATCTCCTGCTGACTCTTGTTTCTCCTTCCTTGTTCTCCATCGATCTGTGAATTGAAGCTTTTCACAGGCTTGTTCTGTCGATGTCCACTGGAGATCCGGATAGAGTCTGATTGGCTTTCACCAGCTCTCCTTCTTGCCTTTTGAATGATTTCCAACATTTCAGTGGCATACGATAACAGAGCACAGAAAACTAACATGGCAAGTTGTGGAATACACACAGACTTATACTGCACACACCACACCGAATCAAGCATAAAGATCTACCCATATGAAAGACTCAGAGACAGCACCTAGGACTGGGCGATAGCTAGGGACATGCAGTTGTTTAAAATTCAAGAAAAGGGATAAAGACGTTCCTTTTCTGAGACTACTTCAACTGTGAGCCGATAGAGGGAGGAAGCAGCATAGAGGACATGTATGCACATTGTAGATCTTTCTAGAAATGTTTAAGATATGGTTAATATAATAAATAGAACTAAAATAAAGTAGGATGAGTTACCCATTTTTACCGAGAGCGGGTCATTTTCAAGTTAGGTTGCATCTATTATAGAGTAGAAGATGGTGAAACCCCGTCTTACATGATTGATTTATTCTGCTTCTCCATTCAAAAATATTCTCGAAGCTCTAAAGCCTTATTGACTTTCCCAACGGTGAAAGGTTGTAAACTTAAGAGATATCATGATCGCAGGCTGCAGTGTGGGATAAGGATTTCAAATCTTTGCTATTTTTCCATTTTACAAAACAACTAAAAACTTATTTATCTTCATAATTTTGGGGCTTTTAATTTCTTATTCATTATTTGTTGGTTTTTTTTTTTAGTTAATCTTTTATAAACCACATAGAACTTAAAGGTAATGCGATCTAGAAATTGATTTTATGTTATGTTATATAGGATGAATATAGTACATATTGCTAGAGCTGTTTAGGATGCATGTAAATATAGATTACTTAGTTGGTTAACCTATTTAGGAGGGTATAAATATAGTCATCTAGTGTAAACATAGTACACATATATGACAGTGTACAAATGCAAATGCAACCATGGTACCTTGGTCAAGCAGCTAGGAGGCCGACAACAATCACAGTGGAATCCATCCAAATTTGTATTTTAAAATCCATTACAGATGTCTTTGTAAACCGCTCCAAATCGACTCCCCAGTCATTAGTAGCGGTATAGAAGCTTACGCTAAAGATATAATGACATGGAAAACACCGGCAACATTCAAAATGACAGAAAAACATTTGCTCTCAGTTTCATTAGTGACTATTTATTAACGGTTGGTGTGCATTAACTATTCTTAAAGGATCCCCTGGGTCTTAAAGCACAGTGGTCTTGACTAATTTTTAAGCAAGGGCTGTTTGGGGTCGAAAAGGGGCAAAAGAGAGCTGACAAATATTTTCCTACTTTAGGCCATGACACCAATAACGCTTCTGGCCTTGGTCACACATGCAGAGCACAGATAAAAACTCTATGGGGCTCATAATCAAAACTTAAACGTGTCTAAAAACCTGCCCGAGTCGACATCTGGACGACCTAAAAGACAGGTTGTCCGGGTGCCGATAATCAAAACGTCTTTTTGGACGTATCCGGGGACATTTTAGGGCTCTGAATTCCACTGTGCACCAAGAGCTGAAAGGGGCGTTTCTGGAGGCGTGGTTAGGGGGGATGTGGGCCGTCCTAGACTTCTTCATCCTGCAGGGATAATCGAATGTTTCACGAGATTTCCTGGACGAAATGCTAACAGGTCCATTATATCCTATGGACGCGTTAGCACGCACTATAAATTAGCACATGCTAAGACGCACTAGCGTGCCTTAGTAAAAGGACCCCATTATGCAGTATATTTTGTGACAGGATTTGATTAATACGTGGTACTGTATTCCGCTAGGGACAGATTTTATTGCAAACTACTGTGGATACCAATTATACGGAACAGATTTTAAAATGAAAGTAAATATTTGCATAATATAAATTTAAATAAATAACTTCTTAAGGTTTGGGGGGATAAAACCTAAAAGTTGCACCTCATTTTATTTTAAATCGTGAGCCTAAAGAAGACACACCCACCCCACCCCCCCACAACCACCAGCTGACACCAACCTCTGCATAATGTGTAAAGCGCCTTTGTCAGCTAATTTATCTTGCACCAACAGGAAGACAGAAAATTTGCAAAAATGCTCATTTCATGTACACTGATTAGCATAAAATTGCTCCCATTGTATCAACTTCACAGCAAGACAATGAGATAATAAAACCTCACAGAGTGGGTTTTATCCTGGGCTTTCTCTCCCTCCTCTCCCTCCACCAGCAGCCCTTCTGCTTTCAAGCACATTAACACAGACTCTTGACAAACCTGCAGATGCCGCATTTCTGGCGTGAAAACCTTAACAAAGCAGGGTGTTTTGTTTTCTCATCACCATGAATTTCAGAATGTTTTGTAGCAAATCTGGAGTTTAGATGCTTTCTGCAATCGCGTTACTGCTGCTATACTTTTTTTTTTTCCCCCAACTGGAAACAAGAAAAATCAATCCCATTATAATTTTTCACCTTTAATGAAATGTGCTTTCCAGATGTTAAAAAAAAAAAAAAATAAATACAAGATTTTTTTACCATTTTCTTTGTCAATCTTTCTGTTTTATTCAGAAAATTTCTGGAGGGTTAATATCGCTTCATTCACTTTGTTTGCATTTCCTTTCAATAAGATTGAAAAAAAAAAACAGATTTGATTAAAGAAATATCTGATGTTTGCTTGAGAGGGAGGTTTGTTTTCTGTGAAAGGCCAACACCCTGCCAGCCAGAATTGTCTTAAGAAATCTAATTTAAGAATAACCATATAGAACTTGTTAATACTGACAAATAATTCAAAGCAAGGGGGAAAAGTGGAAGTGAGTAGAGAAGCCCTGGTGAACTTAACTTTGGGGAAAGTGAGTTAATATTAAGGTTTCAATATTTTGGATAAAGTCATGTGGTTTGCCATGTCAGTCCCCTTGAATACATGAACATAGAGACCAGAAAACAAATGAAAAAAATAAATCTAATGAGGATACCTTTTTGTTGGGCTGACAATGCATTTATTGGACTGGCTTTCTAAGCTAAGTGACTTTACCAGGAACTCTGCCGCCAGCTGCACAAACCTTTCTCCCCTCTGTCCTTCTGGTCCATTGGCACCGTAACGGTCTGCAGAGCTGCCACATTGTGTCCCCATATTCACACAGTCGTTTTCATGCTGTTCCTGTTGTAAATTTGTTGTTACATGGGGTACGTCTGCCTCAAATTGCACGGTGTATGTACAATTTTGTGTGCGGAGGTGCTGGCATGGGAGGGGGGTATGGAGTGTGTGATGGGGCAGCCTGCAGGAGTTCTAACCCTGATAAATTGTTTATTTGTTAGTGATGGAGCACAAGGACGGGTCTAAAGGCTGCAGACTCAGCAGGACAGAAGTACAAGGTGGACCTACGCCAATTATGGGCCTTTGTAGAGGCCTTCCCTGTGATTGACATCAATGTTTCCCCTCTCACCATGGGTCCTTTTAGTAACAGAGGCCCAACACAGGCCCCACTGTGCTAGGGCTCTGGTTTTGCATGGTGTCCTCAATTTTCTTAGCTGTTAGCAAAAATTAACCTAGGCCTGAGGCTTGTGGAAGACCTAAGGCCTTTATTTTTATCATGCATTTCCACCTAGTTTTTCAAGGATGAGTTAAAAACAGAGGTTGCTAAGGCTAAGCAGAACAAAGGAAGCAAGGGAGCAAACATTACCTCTGGATGACTGACTTCAAAGTTAATGATCTTTCGTACTGAATTGTGTGTCCCCCCGACTAGTCAATAAGGCCTTTGCTATCGTATAAAGAAGTGCCACTTTAATCCACTAACACTTCTTTGTCCCATTGTAGCAAAATAATCATTTCATCGGTTTAGGGTGCTATCTGCCCCAAGTTCTTTAGCCTGAGTGATTCAGAGAGGGAAAGCCAGGGAGAGGCATGTCCCTCCTTCATTTTTCCTCAAGTGACGGCTGAATAACTATGCAAAAAAATTAAGGCATAATGACCCAGCATCGATGACAAAACCTAATTAGTCACGGAGGCCACTGGCTAATGAGCCGCAAAACCAGCTCTTGAGTGTGTAATAACTGTATTTTTCTCCATTTCTTCCCCTTTGGTCACAGCCTTGTGTGGCATTTCTAACAAACTGAAATGGCACCAGATGGAACAGGGCTCAGACATTTTAGCTTGAATTAGGAAACCATATGTTGGGATAAGTCATGCTTCCCCGTTTCCCACAGGCTGGGCTCCTGGACTGTGGTGGCCAGATCGCTGTCTTTCGATCATCCTACCCAGTAGGATATGCAAACTTCAAACTGCAATTCTTTGCAAGCCTTTGTAACTCTTGGCCCTTTTGATTTCCAGCAATTACATATTCATTTCATGATCTTTAAATGCAAAGGCTTTTAATCTTTTCTTTTAAAAGGTTTGAGGCTCACAGTTTTGATGCTCCCTAACTTATGCCTTGACTTATAAAATGGAAGTTAATTTTTCCTACTGAAACGACTAAAATATGTCTGATTATGACAATACAAGGACAGTTTGAATTGTGCGCCAATGGGAAGTTCTTTTGAGACGTGCTAGGTGGCGTTGAGTAGCTTGAAACCTCACGAGTAACCTTCTTTTTTCTGCTTGTTGATATCTGTTTTCGTCTCCGAGCTACAGCAGTTTTTGTAAAAATTGGTTAAGGCTGCTACAGAAACGTATGAAATGTTGAAAGTGGCTTATGAAGAACATGTCATGAGTTCACAAATTTTGTGCAAAAATAATGCGACGACAGTTCTTCCCCAGCCACTTTACTCTCCTAACTTGGCCCTTGCCAACTTCTTCCTGTTTCCTAAACTTACACCCATGCTGAAAGGAAAGCGATTCGTCACCATTGAAGACATAAAGCAAAATTCGACACAGCAAGTTTTGGCGATTCCTGAAAATGCCTTTAAGGACTGTTTCCAGAAGTGGAAACAACGTTGGGAAAAGTGTATATGTAGGGAAGGGGAGTACTTTGAAGGGGACCCAATGGAATAAGTTGTAAGATTGTTCAATACATTTTTATAAAATCAGTCCTGGAACTGTTTGAACAGACCTCGTAGATAGACACTCGAAAGATCTAGGCACCCAGTTTAAGCAGTTATATGCCTACAGTAGATTTACCAAAATGAAAACTTCATATCTTCTTCCTGCTGAGCATCCAAAAAGTGAGTAGGGCCATAGGTGGGATCAGGTCAGGACAGATACATTAGGTAGGTGCTCAGCATCAAACTCAAACACTACTAGACCAATAAATAAGACTCAATTTAGCTCCTCAGTTTCACATTCCTAAGTTGGGCACCTGCTTTCAAATGATTTTAACAGCCCTGATATTCAAAAGCACATATCTGTGAAGGACCAGAGCAGAGTGGGACTGGAGGGAAGAAATTCCAGCTATACTTAGCTGCTGTCTCTACAACTAAGCAATTTAAGGGGTTCTTTTAGTAAGCTGTGGTAAAAAGGGGTCTCAGTACACCCTCACTGAACCCCACATGTCCCTCCAACTATCGCCCCATCTCCCTCCTCCTTTTCTTATCCAAGTTACTTGAACATGCTCTTCACCACCGTTGCCTGGACTGCCTCTCATCCCATGCTTTTCTGGATCTGCTTCAGTCAGGCTTTTGCCCGCTGCATTCTACGGAAACTGCCCTTACTAAAGTTTCCACTGACCTGTTCTTGGCCAGATCCAAAAGCCTCTACTCTATCCTCATCCTTCTCGATCTGTCTGCTGCCTTTGATACTGTTGATCACTGCCTGCACCTTGATACGCTGTTCTTATTGAGATTCCAGGGTTCTGTCCTCTCCTGGTTTTCTTCCTCTCTCTCCCATCGCACCTTCACTGTATGCAATGGTGGTTCCTCATCCACAGCCTATCAATTGGTGTACCTCAAGGCTCTGTTCTGGGACCACTCCTTTTCTCAATCTTCATATGCTCACTTGGAGCGCTGATCTCCTCCCATGGCTTCTAGTATCACCTCTATGCTGACTACTCCCACATCTACCTCTCTGCGCCAAATATCTCTACTGAAACCCAGACCAGAATCTCAGCCTGCTTGTCTGACATTGCCACCTGAATGTCTCACCACTATCTAAAATTGAATATGGCTAAAACAGAGCTGCTCATCTTCCCATCGAAACCTACCTCTCTGCTTCCCTCATCCTCCATCTCTGTGGACAACACTCTCATCCTGCCTGTTTTGTCTGCTCGTAATCTTGGGGTCATCTTTGACTCCTCTCTCTCCTTTCACCACCCAGATACAACATATCGCTAAAACTTGCCACTTCTTCCTTTATAATATTACCAAAATCTGACCCTTCCTTTCTGAGCACAGGCTTATGATACTTTGTGGTACACAGATAGGAGGACATAAATAATTATCTTGTTCCATTCTGTGGTCTTTTCCCCGAGGCATTCAAACTAGACTTTGGTTGAACCATTCAACCAAGTCTTCCATTTGCCGATGTAACCTGAAGTTTTTAAGTGCTTAATACCAAACATTCTAAAGGTATTCCCTAGGGTCCGTGATAGGAAATTTGTTCCCCTGTCTGTCAATGCTTCCCTAGGAAATCCTACTTAGCAAAAAATCTTAAGCGTTTCTGGAGTAATTACTGGGGCTGTCATTTCCTTTAATGGGATTGCCAAGGGTTACCGGGTGGTGTAATCTACTATTACTAATATGTATTGATACCTAGCGGGTATATGATGAAGAGGCCCCAACATATCGTTGCCTATCTAATGGTCCTCCCATGGCCGGTAAAGGAAATAGGTGAACCTTCTCAGGCAGTCTTTGGGGTACTCATTGATATTCCGGACATGAGCAACAGATATTTTCTCACGTCTTGGTATATTCCAGGCCAAAAGAACTGGGCCACTATTCTATTTAATGTACCGGGTCAGCCATAAGCCGCGTAAAGGAACCAGCGTCCGCAGCTTTGTGAAGTGCGACTGGGAGGAGAGAGCCAGCTAGAGGAAGTAAACACCCACGAGAGGCATGAATTTGGTACACTGAATGAAGGGAAAGATGACGAGGGGCGCATTGGGACACCGAAGGGAGGAGGAGGGTTGTGCTTTGACAGGAAGGGAGGAAGGAGGGGTGCATTGGCATAGGAAGGGAGAGGTAGGACCCCAGTTTGTAAATACAAGTTTGACATACAGCAAGTCAGGCTTACTTAAACCGGGGACTGCCTGTACCCCCACTTCCTTGAGCGTGAGCAGTGGCCGCATACCTTCCTAGTCCCTCCTCAGGATTAAGGGAATAGGTAGTTTTTCTACAACTTCAGTGCTCAGTCTTTGGGTCTTTCCACCTTCTGTTATATTCGTCCAATAGGTTTTCTCAGGTTTGACATCTCCATGTGAGCAGCAGATGTATGCAGGAAATCTCCCTTGCATCCTTCATATCCCCAGTTTCCTTGACAAGGGTTCCGACATCTCTCCCTTTGTCAGTTTTCTTCTCAAAAACTTGAGGCTTAGGTGGGGAATGCTCCTGAGACCCTAGACCCTTCCCCTCAGTTTAAAAAATGTTCGATTAACTCTACTGCTTCCTTTAGAGAGGGTGTCGCTTGTCTAGATACCCACTTTTGAACCGGGGGGGGGGGGGGAGGGAGGAGATAAAATATGTAAAAATTGTTCCAGGACCACCATATTCACAATGTCCATCCTGGGGTTTTTTTTGGTTCTAACAAGCAATTGGCCCATTCTAGTAAATTTTGGACTACAGCCAAGGGCCATTTTCCTTTCTGAAACTCTCTCTTCCAAAACTTATTTCAGTAACATTCAGGAGATAATTCCAACCATTCATACATAGCCTCTTTTACTTGTACATAGTCTAAAGCCTTGCTGGCATCTAGGGCTCTATATACAGCCGTGGCATCATCAGTTATGTATGGCATGAGCCTCTGCTACCTTCTCAAAGATAATCAAAAAAGCCTCCGAGTCATCCTCCAGGCCTAACTTGGTCAGAGTAAATCCTCTAGTCCACTCCCCTGCATCCAGCTTGTGAGTCTCCACACCTGAAGCTGTGGTTGTATCTGTTCAAGCTACCTGTTGGTGTATACCGTCTACCAGCTGAAGCAGTTCTCTGGCTTGTACCTCTAACAGTTGCATCAGGGGCTGTCGTCTCTGTCAATGCTGGTCCATGGTTTGGGCAAAGCATCTCTCCAAGGCCTCTTGCTGTGTCTGTAGCTGTTCTGCCATCCATTTGAGACCCACCTCTGATGCCATAGCACTGGTCTGATGGGATAGAAACAAAATAACAATTAAGTGTACACCAGCACCCCTCAAACACACTCCCTCCCCAGCCAAGATACCCTTTATCTGACACAGCTGGGTAGGAGCTCCTTCCCCGAGGAGACACAGTACTTATTGTTCATTAGGTAGTTTCTCAATCCCACTTCTAACACAAAATGTACCCTTGGGCATAGGCTGAGTCTCCAAGCTGCCACTGCCTACCTGTGGGCATAGGCCGAGTCTCTGGACCAAGCTCTGGTCTCACCAGTTCTCTGGCTCTTAGCCACAAGTAAGATTTACTGAGGGTTGGGCCCAAAGGCCAGCTTTTATCCTTTGTCTCTAAGAACTCAGAGACTGTGCTCTCTTGCACTGAGAGTCCTATCAATGAGTAGCCTCCCTGTACCCTCAAACTTTTTTGCATTAAAAATGCTGAATCATTTGTAGACGTCTTAATTCCTTTTGATTTATTCCTTGGTATAAGGCATTGCAGTAATCTAGATGGGATATTAGTAGGGAATGTATCAGCATATTTATTGATGATATTTCTAGAAGATAGTTTTGAAGGTGACTTTTTTTTGTTTTTTTTTCTGGTACTTCAGAAGGTCTAAGTAGCATCTTTACATTTCACTTCTCTCTTCAACTATTACAATTTGTAATCACTATCCTTTTGTGGTTATACAATTTTCCCCTACAAGAATGCCTTTTTATCTCATCCTTACACTAGGCACAGTCATCAGTCACAGTATATCAGTGGTCTCAAACTCGCGGCCCACCAGATACTATTTTGAGGCCCTCGGTATTCTTTATCAAAGTATCAACTGCAAGAGACAAGGTTTTGGACCAACTATTCTGAGGCCCTCGGTATTATAAAGAATGATTCTTTATGGAAAACCTGTGTCTTAAGTGAACGGCGGTCACTGTAACCTCACGTAAGTGCTTTCCTGCGTCTGTGCGCAATTGTGAGATAGAGAGGACAGTCACGTATAGACGCAGGAAAGCGCTTGCATGAGGTTACAGCAGTGAGGTGGGCAACATTCCAGAATGTAAGGTAACCATTGGAGACAGTGCAGCTTGTGCGTGTGTCTGGTGCTGGAGGAGGTAAGAGCTGAAGGCGGTTGCGGACGTGACTGCCGGACACTTAAGGCACAGGTTTTCCATAAAGAATCATTCTTTATAATACCGAGGGCCTCAGAATAGTTGGTCCAAAACCTTGTCTCTTGCAGTTGATACTTTGATAGTTTTTCGCTTTTTGCATGTTGCACTAGTTTCAGCTGTGTATAGCTGAAATTATCAGAAGCAATTAAGAAGAGATTTATAAACTATAAAGAGTTTTATCTCATGCAAAGTTGTCTTTTCTTTAATAAAATACAAACTCAGTGGTCTATTCAACAACTTGTATCACTTGTAATAAACTGAGTATTGTAGCAACGGGATATCAGATTTGACCTAAGAGTTCACAGCACTCATCAGGTCCGTCAATTCCTCATTCATCCCTGCTTGAACATACTCATTATTCCTTATATTCGTGTTACTTTTTATTATTTTTATCTTATTTTATGAATCGGTTAATAATTTAAATAACTTAGCTTTTTTTTAAGAATTGTGCCATATACATGGTTCACTAGTGCTGTTCCAGCTTTGAAACGATACTCCCCCTATGCCTTTAATAAGACATCAACTATTTTTTTTTGTGGCCCTCCAAGTACCTACAAATCTAAAATGTGGCTCTGCAAAGGGTTTGAAACCGCTGCAGTATATAATGCAATATGCATGCAGTACTTCTGCACTTCTGTAGAGGTCACTGCTGCCAAAGATGGAGGATACATATAACAAATATGTCACCTATACATGCAATATGCAACTCAGTGACATTGTCTTCTTCAGGAAAATAAAGAAAATTTAAAGCATGAGATCAAACACTACATTCTCTTATTTAGAAGTCAGGCTCATTAGTTGTATGTATGTGCAAAACAAGCCAATTTGGAGACTTTATCCCACAGGAAATCCAGTATCTCCAAAACTAGAGTATTTTGTATGTGAGAATATTTAAAAGTGCAGAAAACATCCAGACATTTTAAAGTTAATGTTTAAATGAAAGATTTTTCCAGGCTTCGGTTTTATTGTTTAATCGATATGGGTTTTCTTTTGGGTATTGTCGGGTTACAAATAAGATATTCAACAGCACAGAATAAATTGTTTTAATTCAGAAGTATTTTCATGGACTTTGAACATGCATGTTTTAAAGGAGCACAATATCTTTAGAAAACGTTGCACTTTGTGTGATGGGAGGGTCCATCAGCACCGCAAGCTCAGACAGTTGTGTTTCTCGTTGACTTCTCCAAAAACTTTCATCTATTCTAGTCCTGCAAGCTTGGCTGCTCAGCTCATTGGGCCATGCCGTGCACTCAAGTCAAGTTATTATCCGTATTTTATATACTGCACTTCGTGCCCTTGTGAACCTGTTGAAAACTGGTGAAAGAGAGTTGAAAAGTGCCAGTGGCTCCTAAAAATACTGCTGACTAGGAGGCAGAAAGGGGGAACTGCGGTTTTATTCAGTGCCAAAGATAACACCGTACAGAATGATAGACTCCTCGGAATTGTTTGTCCCCTCCAGCTATTGTTTCCTCTGAAGTGAATGAGCCTCTTAGCTGCTCTTGAGGGGCTGTCACAGGTAGGCAACCAGCAGAGATAATTCCCAGCCCATGCTTGATTGCCCCCTTATAGACACTCACTCATGGCTCTGAAAAGCCTCAGACACTGTTGAATAAACTCCTAGTCGCTTCCATAAACTTTTTCTCCCACTGAATTTTCCGGGGATGTGAACAGCTCCCAGCCAGGCTTGAGGATACTTCTGAATGCACTCCTGTTCTGAATCAAAGCCTGCCAAACCCCAGCACCCCCTCCCCCCAATAAAAGCAAGAGCAGAAGCGGGGGCTGTAGCCAGAGGAATGCAATGTCTTCTGCAGGTGAAGGGTCTTTTAGCTGTTCCTGCTTTGCTTTTTGCATCATGGACTGTCCCTTCTGTGGACCACGTTAGCAGAACCCCCTCAGCAAATCACTACAGATGCATTTCCTGAACTATTTAGTGACAGTTGCAGGATGGAAGAGACTCAAGGAAAAGGAGCCCACTGTCAACATTCACATAGCCTACTAAATGTTATTTTTATTTATTTATTTATTTATTACTCATTTAATAGTTACAATATCAGATGATACCAGGGAAAAAAGGATACATGCACAAAATTAAGAATAATTAAACATAAACAAAATTCCTTTCCAAGCCCACAAACATGGGAAGACATACTACTAAATTCAACTACAAAAATAAGAAGAAAATTAAAGAATTGGTTCTTGATTCATCCTTGTGAATCTTAAATCAATCCCTACTATTTATGGGACTATCACATCCTCCAATTTCTCAGTAGTGAAACATATTTAATAAAGGAAAAAAACTTATTTCTGTTCTCTAGCTAATAAAAATTGTTGCAGCTAAATAGGATCCCAAAATACATATTCAATGTCTTGTAATTTAACAAGACATTTACAAGGAAATTTTAGATAATACGATGCGTCGAGGGCTACCACTCTTGTTTTTAGTTTTAAAAATTCTTTCCTTCTTAATTGCGCGTCGGGAAAAATTCTAAATGTTATTTTTTAAAAGTTTTTCAACACTTTAAATCAAATTTTGAACACCTTTTAAATATTTTTTTAATTATCTTTATTCATTTTGAAGCCATACGTATTGCATATAATACAATCATATTACACTATAAAAGCACTTAAATACAATTAAAATTGTAATCTATGACAAATAGATGTATCACCCCCCATAATTATATTCAAAAAGTACACTTAAATTAAGAAATTAAAAATATATTCCAACCTACCCTATCCTTCACAAATTAGCCTTTATCCTCATCAATCCATACATTTTTGAACGTTTTACTTCTCAATTCATCATTTACAATTATAGTCAGAACACTTATCTTTTGTGGATTTTGGCTCCAGACATCTCTTCTGAATTATATATCTGTCTCACCTCTCCCAACATGAACTCATATTTCATAACTTTCCTCAAGGTCCCGATGCCACATAATCAATATTTTTCGGTATACCAGACACCATCACAATCCTCACACAGTATGGCAGCCAGATAGAAAATTAATTGAGAAGAAGAACATATTTATGGATTGAGGAGGATCTTTGTGACTCTACCAACTACAATTAGCGGAACTGTCATCTGAGAAACCATCAAAAAAGGTGTTCAAAATTCAATTTAAAGTCTTGAAAAAAATGTTAACTTGTGCACCAGTTATAGTTTAGCCTAAACAGATTTTTAATTATAAAAAGTTTGCCTACCCAAAACAGGGTATCATCCATCTATTCAGACATTAGGGCTTCCCCTCCTCCCTATCTTTAGATCTTGTCCTATAGTGGTCTTGGGGAAAATGTATTCAAAGAACTTCAAAACTGCTGTACACTTAACTTTCATGATTAACAAAATTGCACACTATTTTTTTTTTTAACTTAATAAAGGAATTTTCTCACATACACACACACACAAGTGTGGGCAAGTGCAATCTGCTGACATTACAGGAAAGTATTAGTTTGGGTGGGGGGAGTGTCAGAGGAATGAGAGAGCCACTGCATTCTGACTGCAGTCTTACCCTTGCACTGTTGGGGGGATTCTTCCTCCTTTGAATTCATCTCTTGTTTCACACTATGCCCAAACACAAGCCTCACAGTTTTCCCATCCAAGGATGCAACACAGCCTAACCTGGACAGATTTTGTCTTTCTGCAGCATCAGAATGCACGAACAGTGGCTTTTTCAGCTTGGCAGTGCCTAAAGAATAATTAATTCCAAGAAGATGGAGCTTGTACGAGATTCTCTCCACTCCAAAAAATGTGTGTGGGTAATCTTCCACCCATAAAGGCTGTTTGAAAACCAAACTGTTTATAACTTATCTATTGGAGTCTTTGTTAATACAAGAGAAAATGCGCGGCACCACCAAGAAGTGATGACATCAGCGGGAGAGCTGATGCGGTCGCGAAGAACACGTTGAAAAAGGGACAATTTAGTGTTATATGATTGAGTAACATAGTAAATGGTGGCAGATAAATTAATGGTGGCATGATTAAATTAAAATGTCTTTTTTTCTTGATATATCTGGGCCTTAGACTTTAGAAGTCCACTCGATACTGTCCTTAGGAGTTGCTGTTCAAGCTCATTCCAGCCTATCCAAACCATCTCCTTACCTCTCCATAGATAAATAAGATTGCAAATTATGTGCTAGATTTAAGTGAATTTTAATCAGCTGGATCACAGTTGAAAATTTTCCTAAACTTAACTGGTTATGATACTAGCTACAGTCATACTTTCTCACATAGCCAGCTAACCCTAAGCTATCACTGAAAATTCTTTTTCACCATCTTTTCTCACCAGGCCTAACCATCCTAGAAATGCCTTCATTTCAAATATCCAAGTAAATATTACAAAAATAGGTAGATATCAATTAGCTGCTCCATGGGGGAGGAAGGGGTCAGAATTAGTAGCCAATCAAATCTAGCCACCTAACTGGATATTGAATTGACTTAATTCTTCTGAAAATCAACCCCTATCTCAATTCCTGTGGAGATCCATATTACTACTATGTATACTATAGGCTCCTTTTAGGGCCTTAACGCACGCTAGCCGCTACTGCCTCCTTTTAAGCAAGCGGTAATTTTTCAGCTAGCACGCGTTAATCTTGTGCGTGCTCTAAAAACGCTAGCGCACCTTAGTAAAAGGAGCCCTATGTTCTGCAAATATCTGAAAACATGTTGTTTTTTTTCAAAAATGTTATGAGGGGCATAATGTGATTTAGATTTCACGCTGAAGGTCTACCTGGTGAAACAATAATGCTATCTGCAACCTACTACCTATGAAAATGTTATTTATAAATCACCATTTCAGAAATATTTGTTAAGGATGTAATCCAAATCTGTCATATATTGTAATGTTACGTTAATCAGGTTTTCTATTCCGACTTTACCTATTCAGTTCAAGGTCGGATTACATTACAAGAGGTTGGGTCAGATTACAAGGTTGGGTTACATTACAAGAGGTTGAGTCAGATTACAAGGTTGGGTTACATTACAAGAGGTTGAGTCAGATTACAAGGTTGGGTTACATTACAAGAGGTTGGGTCAGATTACAAGGTCGGATTACATTACAAGAGGTTGGGTCAGATTACAAGGTTGGGTTACATTACAAGAGGTTGGGTCAGATTACAAGAGGTTACAATGGACAGATTCACATGGACATTCAATACAGTTGCTGTTTCAATCTCTTGTTCTCAGTACATTGGATTATTGTAATGTGCTCTGTCTTTCGATATTGGATTATTGTAATGTGCACTATCTTTCGATATCCAAGAAAAATCCAAAAAGGTTGCAGATTATTCAGAATACTGCTGTGCGTTTGATTTTTTTTGGGACTGAAACAATCTGATCACATGACACAGTATTACCGTAAACTGCATTGGTTGCCAACAGAGGCAAGAGTCAAGTTTCAAGTTTATTAAAAATTTGATTAATCGCTTATTCAAAATTCTAAGCGATGTACAAGAATTAAAAGTAAGTTCGGCTGTATGTGTTCCAAGGCTCTCAGTGGGTTATTACCCAGTTATCTCATGGATCATTTTATATTTGCCAATAGAAGACATCTACGTGATCTTTGGCTCTTTGATTTTCCTTCTGCAAAAGGATGTGTGTGTAAACGCTTCTTTAGTAAGATCTTAGTGTATCAGGCAGCATTACGGGATAAACAAATTAGTATGTATCTTTCTATCTCTACTTCTTATTTGGCATTTAGAAAATTTATGAAGACTGATCTATTTGGTAAATATTTTAATTAATTGTGTTTATACCGTGTATACTTGTATTTTAATTTTTGTTAACCACATAGAACCGCAAGGCAGTTGCAGTATATAATAAATTTTGTTATGTGATGCTATATAGTGCAGGTAGATCAGTACAACTATTAATACAGCTAGGTCATAGTTTCAAATATATAGTTACAAGTACTGTATGTATATAAGTTCTATGTAATGTTTGTGCTATTTGTAACCCACCTAGAACTCTGCTCTGCAAGGAATTGGCGGGATATAAGACCTTAGAAGTCCATCTGGTACAATCCTTAGGTTCCGTTGAAGCTCATAACATATGTCATGGGCCAAAATCAACAAAGTCAAGCTGAACACAACCAAAACCTAGATCCTCTCTACAAACAGCTCCCAATAACATTGTCCTGCCATCCAGAGTAAAAATAGACATAGAAGAATCCTCCAAAGTACTGAGTGTCACACTTGACTCCACTCTATCCCTTGAACAACAAGTCTCAAACCCCTGGAAGAAAACCTTATCTTCCATGAGACAGAGGAGACTCATAAGACCCTGCTTCCATGAATGACACTTCGCCATTCTTGTAGACATGCTAGTTTTGTCGTAACTTGATTATTGCAACTCTCTCTAAATAGGTATCAACACAACACTGGCCCGCAAACTACAAGCAATACAAAACACAGCAGATTCATTTTCGAACTGAAAAATATGATCCAATTTCTTCACATAACGTGTAATTAAACTCTGGAATTCATTGCCAGAGAATGCGGTGAAATCATCTTAACGGTGTTTAAAAAAGGATTAGATAAGTTCCTAAAAGGGAAGACCATAGGCCATTATTGGATAAATCCCTAAAAAGGAAATCCACTGCTTATTCTTAGGATAGGCAGCATAAAATCAGTTTTATTACTTGCGATCTAATTAGGTACTTGGGACCTGGTTTGGCCACTGCTGGAAGCAGGATACTGGACTTGATGGACCTTCAGTCTGTCCCGGTATTTCAATTTGTATGTTCTTTTGTTCTTACCTACCTCAAGCAACTACATTGGCTACCCATCAATACTCAAATAAACTTCATGTATAATCTTCCACATCTTATATGGAAATTCCACAAGGCCACTCATAGACTTATTCAATCCCTCATGGTCCACCTTGAACAGAAATCTTAGTAAACTTCAGCTGAACTATCGCTCAACAAAAGGCCTCAAACACGAATGTACCTACAACACTATGTTTACATCGGTGCAAAGATATGGAACAACCTCCCTACAACCATCAGATCTGAAATGAACTACCTCACATTCTGAAAGAAACTAAAGATTTATCTCTTTGACACCAAGAAAACTGACCAGTGTACCCACAAATCACCCTACAACCTCTATTGCACGACATCCACAGTCAACCACCTGACAATGGACTATAACAGACAATCTCTGCCTCATAGCATCCTTTCTCAAACAGTACTAGCTCTCCTCCATTGTTTTACCCTCCTCAAACTATTTTGTAATATATCACCAATAGCATCCTGAACTATACTAAACTGTATCTATTTAAATTTCATTGTAAGTCACCTGGAACCTATTTAGGTATAGTGCGACTCAGAAATCTCAGATTAGATTAGATAACATATGGCAACTTTCAATGTCCAGTATGCATTCATTTAAAATTTGGTTTTAAGGTGCTTTCCTTCTCTTAGAGGTCAGTTAAAGCTGAACATAAGAATTGCCGCTGCTGGGTCAGACCAGTGGTCCATTGTGCCCTGCAGTCTGCTCACGTGGCGGCCCCTAGGTCAAAGACCAGTGCCCTAACTGAGACTAGCCTTACCTGCATACTTTCTGGTTCAGCAGGAACTTGTCTAACTTTGTCTTGAATTCCTGGAGGGTGTTTTCCCCTATAACAGCCTCCGAAAGAGTGTTCCAGTTTTCTACCACTCTCTGGGTGAAGAAGAACTTCCTTTCGTTTGTACAGAATCTATCCCCTTTTAACTTTAGAGAGTGCCTTCTCGTTCTCTCTACCTTGGAGAGGGTGAACAACCTGTCTATCTACTAAGTCTATTCCCTTCAGTACCTTGAATGTTTCGATCATGTCCCCTCTCAGTCTCCTCTTTTCAAGGGAGAAGAGGCCCAGTTTCTCTAATCTCTCGCCGTACGGCAACTCCTCCAGCCCCTTAACCATTTTAGTTGCTCTTCTCTGGACCCTATAGAGTAGTACAATGTCCTTCTTCATGTACGGCGACCAGTGCTGGACACAGTATTCCAAGTGATGGCCCAGTACAGAGGCATGATAACCTTTTCCGATCTATAGACAGTATGTCTTGAACCTGAGTATGTATCTATGCTATCCTAATCCATTTCTTAGGGGCCTTTTTTTTTGAAAGCATATTTGTTTTGTTAATTGTTTGCTGTGTAATATGCTTTTTTTTTTTTTTTTGTAAGTTTTTATTGTGTTGTAATGTTTCTAGTAATGACCAGTTTTTGTGTGCACGCCACACTGAACTGTGAGGTTTGCCTTTCTGAATATTATGGACAGCAGCTGGAATTTCATTTTGTAAAACTAAGTAATATTCTCTGTGAACGTTCAGGCAGTTTTGGGATTTTTTAAAGTTATTTGGATTGAGATGCAGTGGAGTTTTTTTTTCTGAGATCAATGACTGAGTCCCTCATATGTGACACAGTATGTGTTAAAGTTGAATAATTTTGCTGGGGTCTCTTTTTTTCTCCACTATTTTTCAAACTTTTGATGTCTGCAGATACTCTGTGATAACAGTTCCACTATATTGATTTGGTTTGATTTTGCTTATCCACAGGGTGGATTTGATTTAAATCAAATCAATTTAAATCGCAATTTAGATCACTAGTCGGAAAGATTTGATTGAAATCCTGGTTTTCAGACCCATTCTTGATAGTATAATCTTAATATTTATAACCAGATGTCAACAGAATGGGCCACTTTTTGATATACGTACTGCTCAAAGCAGTCCTCTACAGAGTTGCATCTAACATCTTGTGGAATTCTTTTCAGAGCTGCTGTTGCAAAATGATTGTTACAGAAGTATTCAGCAATTTCAAATGACATTAGTCTTTATTTCTAAGACACTGAAATCTTTGGCTAGAAGGTGCAGCAAATGAACACTGCAGCCATATGTTATTAACTTGGTATTCTCTTCATACTCTTCTAAATTTCTTCTGGTTTTGGATGCATTTGCAGCATTGTCTGAGACTAAACGGTACTAGACATATGAATTTTTGTGCACATTTTAATATAGCTTTTGCTGCTACTTCCTGTAAGTATTCTGCTATATGTACATTTCATGAAGTATGAATTGAAAAGCTCATACAATAGGATCATTGTAGACATTACTCCACCCATCAAGACTTAAAATAAATTTAAATTTTGCATGAATATACAGCCTCATGCTACATAATTAAAAAAGTAATCCTTAAATCATTCATTTTTTATCCACCCTGCTTATCTATTCAGACCATAGTTTGGTTTCTTGCCAGAGGCCATATTGCTGCTGTCTAGATAAGGTTATCACACATCCTCTTCTAAGAGGACATGTCTTCCTTTGGTACTTCTTCAGATTTGTTCTCTAGATATTTTTTTCATTTTTAGGAAAATATGAGTTTTTCTTTTATGTGCCTATGACTAACACACTTACCCATATAATAAAATTAGTTCTTGGATACATGGGGGCGCTAAAGAGAGAGAAAGGCATTGTTGATCTTGTCTCTGTTTCCCAAATAGTTGAATCTGACAAAGGATTTGTATTCATGCAACACAACTTCAAGCATATATCATACAAAAACTTTTCACACATATCTCAGAAGCTAACCAAAGCTTTTGAGGGGCTCAGACTCAGTCACACTCATATCCTGAAGTTTTTGGAAAAGATTATTTGTATTTATTTATACTGTCACAGTAAAGTACAAACACAGACAGAATCACATACAATATAACTCTGCTCTGCTGTAAGTCAGTTGCTGTCTGATGTGTGCTCATTAACTAAAATCCATTTACATATTTACTACATTTAAATACAGTGGAACCTTGGTTTACGAGCATAATATGTTCCAGAAGCATGCTCATAAACCAAATTACTCGTATATCAAAGCGAGTTTCCCCATAGGAAGTAAGGGAAACTCTCTTGATTCATTCCCCCCCCCCAAGGCCAGCGTCGTTGCTCTACCCCACCCCCGAGAACCGGCATTGCTCTCCCCCCCACGCGAAACGGCATCCCCTGCTAGCCTGAACAGAAGCCTTACCCCATCTGGCACCGGCATGCAGCCCCAGGACGTGCCGGTGAACGAAGATCCTTCCTGTTGCCTGGTCCTTGAGCATCTGCACATGCTCAAGGCCTGCTGGCTCTCGCTCTCTCCGAGATTCTCGGATACTTTTGCAATTTTTGTATATGTAGACGGGGGGGGGGGGGGGTGGGGAGATATGTGTATTTGTCATAGAATATAATTTTGACTGATTTTAAGTGCTGTTAAAGTATAAAATGTTTGTAAAGTATGTTGCACTTATTTTTGGCTTTAAAATGAATAAAGAATTAAAAACAAAAAGAAAAGGACAAAATATGATGGCAGATAAAAGCCAAATGGCCCATCCAGTCTGCCCATCCACAGTAACTATCATCTCTTCTTCTCTGTAAGAGATCTCAGTTGCCTATCCCACGCTTTCTTGAATTCAGACAGAAACAATCTGTCTCCACCACCTCTACTGGGAGGCTATTCCATGCATCTACCACCCTTTCTATAAAAAAAAGTATTTCCTTAGATTATTCCTGAGTCTATCACCTCGTAACTTCATCCTATGTCCTCTCATTCCAGAGCTTCCTTTCGAATGCAAGAGACTCAACTCATGCGCATTTATGCCATGTAGATATTTACGGTAAATGTCTCTATCATATCTCCCCTCTCCCGCCTTTCCTCCAAAGTATACACATTGAGATCTTTAAGTCTGTTCCCACACACCATTTAAGTAGCCTTCCTCTGGACTGACTCCATCCTTTTTATATCTTTTTGAAGGTGCGGTCTCCAGAATTGTACTCAGAGTCTTATAGAGGGGCATTAATACCTTCTTTTTCCTACTGGATATACCTCTCCCTGTGCATTCTTGTAGCTTGTGCTGTCACTTTTTTGACCTGTGTGTCCACCTTAAGATTATGACATACTGTCACTCCCAAGTCCTGCTCCCCTCTCATGCACAAAAGTTATCCACCCCTAAAATGTACCATTCCCTCAGGATTTTGCAGCTCAAATGCATGACCTTACATTTCTTAGTATTAAAACTTAGATGCCAATCTCAAACTATTCTTTAAGCTTTGCTGGGTCCTTCCTCATGTTATTCACACCATCAGGGGTGTCTACTCTATTGCAGATTTTGGTATCATCTACAAAGAGGCAATTCTTACCTGTCAGCCCTTCAGCAATATCGCTTATGAAAATGTTAAAAAGAAGGCCCAAGAACTGAACTAAACACTAAGATTCAGAAACTGTCAATGGTTTCCTTTCTAAATACATTGCTTATAGATAAATGTTACCCCAAGGTTGGAAGTGAGATTTTATACAAAAATCAAAGGACGTTGCCTACAGCCTGACAGCTTTGCCTATGTGTGTTAAGAGGAAAGTGTTGCTGTGTTAGGAATGAATGGGGAATGACTTTCAGATTAGCTGGAACAGATGGAAGGGGTCACAGTTGAACAACTTTACACAGGAGCACAAAGGCAGTGTTGGAGTGGAGTTCATTGCCTCTGACAGGTACTGTCAATCAAATAAGGGGACTCTCGGTTAACCAGCAGCCTGCCTTTTCAAAGATTAAAATTTTTTTTAAAAAAAAGGTATTGCAAGGCAATGAGTGGAATTTATCCGCTCTATGCTAGGCATAAACTCCACCCACAGTGACTGACTCGAGTTCAAAGAATGTGTACTGGACAGTTGAAAGGCACATGCTTTCACTGCCTTCGGTTTTGTTTTCCTGGCGCACAGTAAAACTTTTACTGCATGCCACTTTCTTGTGCTCAGTTGTGGTAGCTTGCCCATGGGTTTAATTCAAAAAAGTAGGTGCAAATCTTTGCATAATAATTATGCACGTTCTGGATATACATCCATGAGCTATTCTGTAAATATGCACATATCTTCACAGGTGGACATGCACTTGGCGGAGCATACATTTACATGTGTAACATTGGAATGCACGTGTATTACTAATACTCAGGCACACACCCTGATGCCAGCTCACACTTACACACACACACTCCTGTATATCTACCTACACGAGTATCTGCTTTTTCTATAACGGGTCATGGATTTGATTTACCACTTTTCTGTGGTACAACTCCAGAGATGCAGAGAAAGATTTTCACTGTACAGTTTGATACCTTCTACTAGAAGAAAGTCACAAAGTGAGAAAAAAATTGAAGGCTTTTTGTTTTCCCTAGTATAGGGGTAGGCAATTCCGGTCCTCGAGAGCCACAGGCAGGTCAGGTTTTCAGGATAGCCACATTGAATATGTATGAGATGGATTTACACGCACTGCCTCCTTAAGATGCAAATCTATCTCATGCATATTTATTGTGGAGATCCTGAAAACCTGTGGCTCCCGAAGACCAGAATTGCCTACCCCTGCTCTAGTATAATTTAATGAAAATACTGAATTGTACTAAAATTCTAGATAATAATTAGCATAATATTGTTTAAATGTCAGATAAACTTACAGAATTTGCAAATTTTGTGCGCAGAATTTTGAACCAACAGGAGTAATATTTCTACCCTCCCCTTTCTGGCCTCTTCCACATAATTCCATCATTCCCGGGACTTCCTCCCTCTACCCTTCTAGCCCAGCATCTGCTCCCTCTTTTTCCCCTCCCTATCCTTGTAGCATCTCCCTGCCCCTTCTCTCTTCTCTCCTGCCTTCTCCTTAATGATCCAGCATTCTTCCTCTCTTCCCTCATTCCCATTGTCTGGCATCTTTCCATCACTCCCTTTGGCTTCTGGATCCAAAATATTCCCTCTCCACCACCTGTCTATTTCTCCCTCCATCTTATCCACCCCCATGTCTAACATCTCTCCCTCTCTCCCATTACTCATCATCTCTCTCTCTCCCTCCCTCCCTTTCTTGTGCCCTAGCTCCAATAGCTCTCCTTCCACTCCCCCCAGCAGCATCTCTCTCTTCCTCCCCTCCACCATCATATCCAGTATGTCTCTCTCTCTCCCCCTCACGCCTCCCCTGTCCATGCAAAATCTCTTCCTTCCTCCCCAGTCTCCTCCACCCCATCTGTAGCCATTCTCCCTCTTCCCCTCCCACACCACATCTCTCCTTCCCTCCCTCATCCCACTCTACTCTCCTCTTATTTTAATGGGTCCCTAGCTGCTAACTGTCTACTGCTAACCCAGAAGCCTCCCCTCTGCCATGTAGGAAAACAGGAAATTGTGGTAGAGGTGAGGCCTCTATCATATCTCCCCTCTCTATCATATCTCCCCTCTCAACCCACTGGTTGAGCTGGCAGTGAGTGAGAATTGCTACCGCTCCACTGACCTGTTGAAGAGAATGAGGCACAGCTACAGGAGCCAGTGCCATCAAGGTGCACTGCTGCTGGATGGGCTTCAGCTTAAACTGGGTGGGCCCAGGCCCACCTAGGCCTGCCCATAACTATGCCCCTGCTTTCTCTAGATTATCAGTCTAGTAATCAGCCTAGATTTTTAGGCAGTATATACATTTTAAAAATAAATGATCACATAAATTTAGGACAGCAAAACAGCAGTCTTAATTTTCTGTGGCAAGTTAACCGGGTACCTGTCTGAATAGTTTTCAAGTTTTATTAAAATTTTGATTCAATCGCAGTATCATAATTTCAAAGTGATTTACAGATAAAAAAAGGGGTCCATCCTATTTAAAATACATTGAAGCAGAAAAGATTACAAACTTACACGCGAGGAGAGTTGGGAGTAACTTCAATAATGAAAGAAAGATAAAAAGGTCAGAACAAAAGGAGGGTGGAAGTTTTTTTTGTATGTTTTGTTTTTTTTTTTTTGGGGGGGGGGGTGTTGAACGCATACCAGCTATTGTCGGCAATCACACCCAGATATTCTAATACTGGGAGCCACACATGCCCCAGCAATGACTATCTGGGAGTTAGTTCAGCCTGCAGCTGGAAGTGGCTTCATAGCTGTTTACCATCACAGGCTGAATATTGGACCCCCAAATAAATAAAGTAAATCAGATTCTAGGAAGACTTATATGTAGGGGAAGGTGTGGCTCACTGGTATAGCTGCTGCCTCTGCACCCGGTGCTGCTCCTTGTGATCCCGCCCACCACTTTGAATATCAGCTTTGAAATGCCAGAGCGACAAAAAGGCGGTATACAAGTCCCCATTCCCTTTCCCTTTCGTCAAGCCCAGTACCCTGTGGCCAACCCAGGTCCCAAGTACCTGGCAGAAACCCAAAGAGTAGCAACATTCCAGAGCTGGTACTGTGATGTCATAATGCCTCATTCCACCAATGCCTAAGAGCCAACCTCAGCAGTGATGTCACAATGGCTTCATTGTCCTAGGTTCACATAGGAACATAAGAGCTGCCATACTAAGACAGATTTAAGGTGTGGCTCACTGGTTGAGCTGCTGTCTCTGCAGCCAGAGGTTGTGAGATCAAATCCCGGTGCTGCTCCTTGTGACCCTGGGCAAGTCACTTAATCCTCCAGTGCCCACCGCTTGAATGTCAGCTTTGAATGCCAAACCCACAAAAAGGCAGTATACAAGTTCCCTATTCCCTTTCCCATATACAGACAGAAAGACTGACTCATTTCAAGAAAGCATCTTATTTGCGGTTTATAAAGAAAAGGCAGTTTATAAAGTCCATAAAGCATCAAAGAGAGAGAAGACGAACCAGGAATGTATCATATTATATATATATTTTTTGTACTGAGAATACTTCTATCAAACTTGCAGGGCCTCTCATTTCAATTGCCAGAATTCCATCCTAGCAGAGGATAAACCTTTTTTTGGTATCAGTCTTGGGTGAGAACTGCTAAACTTCCACCTTAAAAAGTATCAAAAGGCTACTGTTACCTTCATTAAACCAAGGGATGTTTTGCAGTGAGTTAGGAGCTTACAGTGCATTGCTAAAAGATATGAGAGGGGGCACATTTTTCTTATCTTTTTGTTCTTGGAATTGACCCCAAGGGTCCTTAGACCTTGGTGAGAGCTTAAGCAAGCTTAGATCAAGGAAGGATTTTGAAATTGAATTTATTCAGATTAGCAAAACCTTCCATGAGAGGATTTACTCTCAACAATCTGTGGCCAAGTTGAAGCTCACAAAGCTTTGCCCATTTTGCCGCTTTACAATTGAAATTCAGAAACTTGGCATACTTAAAACATGCAGATTATATTTACATCACCCAAGATTTATATATGTCCTTTACTCTTGTTTATTTACCTTCAAATACTGATGGAAAAATAGCTAGAGAAAGGATGTCGGTGGAATTTCTGGTGTTCCTCCTGGTTGGATGTTTTCCCCTTCGGACAATGATGTTGCTCTATAATTCAGGTCCTCATGAGGCTCCGTGAAGAGTCAATTCAACTCTGAAAGAAAGTCAAAAGGTTTTAAAAATAAAATTTAAACATGACCTAGACACATGATCATATTTGTAGTTGCTTCTAACCTTCTTCCCGTATATGCCTTTCCTCTGAGTTCAGTGAGGTGCAATCAGGATCTTGCAACCTCATAGATCTCGATACGTATTTGTTCTATAACACTGTTGTAAGATTGATTGTATGAAGAACATGTGAAAAGGTTCTGACTGAGTTATTTCTGAAGTAGCACAAGGCTCTGAGTGCTAAAAAGACACACAGATTTTCCAGAAAGTGTCTATCAAGCAGTGAAGGAATGATGTTGGGTTCTTCCTTACAGTTAGCATGTACTAACTCCATTATCACGTATGATCTATTGCAAGACCCTATTGCATAAAATCATCCCTGAAACAGTGCCCCTCCCCTTTCACCTCTAGATGTCCACCACCGTGAGTAGCAGGTTCAACGTGTTCCTTGCGACCCCAGCAACTCTCCCTCTGATGTCACTTCCTGTATTTGGCACCCAGAAGTGACAACAGCGGGAGAGTTGATGTGGTCATGAGGAACATGTTAAAGTTGTTACTCGCAGTGAAGAACAACTAGAGGTACAGGGGAAGGGAAGTGGGGTCACACGCATGGCAGGGGGGATTGGGGAGAGGGCGGGGGAAGGGCGCCTCTAACTCACGCTATGCGCGCGTGGAGAAGGTGGATGGAGAGGAGGAGGGGTGCCGGCGTCCCCACCAATAGGGTGCCCTTGGCGGACCGCCCCCCTCGCCCCCTGTAGTACGCCACTGCATTCAATGTGGCTATCCTACAAGCAGACAGAAGAGGTTGGCTGCCAGGACAGTGTTCAAAACTCTTGCTATAAGCAACAAGTCACATTGCAAAACTAAAACTAAACTAAAACTTGGGTTTCTAGACTGGGTCAACACCAAAAAACGAGCTCGACTCAGTTAAGAATAATTAAAAATGCATGGAAAATAAGAGAAAGAAAAAGGGGGATCACAGGTCAGAGAAAACGAATAGGAATGAATTCCAAAATGGTTAGCAAAGAGGATTGTTTTTAAAGTTTTTCAAAATGATTGGACGGGGCCTGGACTCCTTAAAGTAAGTGGCAATTCTGTCAACTTAAAAAGAAAAGATCGGGTAATTTTCTGGACAGTTTTTCATCCTTTGAATGAGGGAAAGTTTGAATCTTTCAGTACTTCCAACGAGATGAGATCTATGAGCATTCCAAGAGAGAGGAACTACTTTTTTAGTTCACATGCTTAATTAATTTTTTACATTATATATATTAGTAGCTGTGACTATGCAGTAGAGAACGTGTCCCCCATATACCCAACCCAACATATAAGAAAAACCATGCAGAGTCAGACTAAGATGTCCAAGTCAGAAGCACCTGACAGCTCCAGCAATGGCTTTCCCAAGCCAACCTATCCAATACCATTTTGCACTCTGTCTTGGCCAAACCCTCTGCTAATAGGTTCCCAGGCTTAATATACACTGCATGAAAAAAATATTTAAAGAAACAAAGACCAACATATTCCCGCAAAAAGAAGTGGGAGTGACCAAAGCAATAACCAGGGACTGAAGATACAATGGCTTCCAGTTTTATTGGCTAGACTTCATTACAATCAGTAAGGTACCAAGCTTCACAGTTTGTGCTCCATTTGTTGAACATTTTCATGGTGTATCCTCTTGTTTTGTTCTAGTTTGAAATGTGAAACAACCATTTCTTATTTAACAGTTTCACCCTACTCATTATTTTATAAACTTCTGTCATACTCTCTCTCTCAGTAATCTTTTCTCCAAGCTGAAGATCCCTAACCTGTTTAGCATCTCTTCACAAAGGAGTTCCATACCCTTTACCATTTTTGTCACTCTTCCCTGAACCTTTTTTAATTCTTCTCTATTTTTTTTAGTTTGAGAAATAGGTGACCATAACTGAACTCAACACTCAAAGTGCAGTTGTACCATGGACTTGTAAAGAAGCTTCATAATATTTAAGAACATAAGAGTTGCCATACTGGGATAGAGTGAAGGTCCATTGAGCTCAGTATCCTGTTTCCAAAAGTAGCCAAGTATCTACTTAGATCCCAAGTAGTAAAACCCCCTCCCCTGAAGGTCTGTCCCCCCTGAAGGCCTGCACCTCCCCCTGAAGGTCTGTCCCCACCCTTGAAGCCCTGTCCCCCATTGAAGGCCTGTCTTCCCCCCTTTGAAGGCCTGTCCCCCCCCCTTTGAAGGCCTGTCCCCCCCTTGAAGGCCTGTCTCCCCCCTTAAAGGCCTGCATCCCACCCCTGAAGGCCTGCCTGCATGTCCCCTCTGAATGCCTGTCCCACCCCCCACCCCGAAGGACTGCTCAACCCCCAGAAGACCTGCATGTTCCCCCTGGCCTCCCACTGGTGTCCGGCTTCCCCCCTGGCCTCCCCGCACCGTTTACCATTGAGGAGCAGCCTGCAGACAAGATCGCAGTGCTTTCTGTCCTAGGAATAAGCAGTGGATTTCCCCAAGTCATCTCCTCTAGTGTCATCAGAAAAAATAATTAATTCACTATTTATTCTCATGTCTAGATCATTTATAAATATGTTAAATATGTTAAAAGCAGCGGTCCTAGCACAGACCCCTGAGGAACCCCACTATTTACCCTTCTCCATTGAGAATATTGACCATTTAAACCTACTCTCTGTTTTCTGTCTTTCAACCAGTTCTCAGTCCATAAAAAGACGTTTCATGAGGTACTTTGTCAAATGGCTTCTTCTCCTTTGCTTTTTGAATAAATCTATTGTTCCATTTCCTTTATGGATGAAATTTTCATGCCAACCATGACTCTAAGCTCCTTTTCCTGTATGGTGACTCCTAAATAAGAACCTAGCATTGTGGAGTTATAATATGGGTTATTCTTCCCCATGTACATCACATATTGCACTCATCCACATTAGATTTAAGCTGCCATTTGAGGCCCAATCTGCTAGTCCAAAAGGTCCTTCTGTGATTCCTCAAAATCCTCTGTCATTTTAATGGTTTTGAATAATCAGATAAGTACATGAGAAAAAGCCACTCTGAGTCTGGGGGAAATGTGGTGCAGTGGTTAAAGCTGCAGCCTCAGCACCCTGGGGTTGTGGGTTCAAATTCACACTGCTCCTTGTGACCCTGGGCAAGTCACTTAATCCCCCCCCCCCCCCATTGCCCCAGGTACATTAAAGAGCCCACCGGGACAGGCAGGGAAAAATGCTCGAGTATCTGAATAAATTCATGTAAACCGTTTTGAGCTCTCCTGGGAGAACGGTATAGAAAACTGAATAAAATAAATATACAGTAAGTCCATCAAGCCCAGCATCCTGTCTACAACAGTACTGCTCTCCCTTGTCCACCTGGCTAGTACTGTATGGACATTTCCTCCAGGAACTTGTGCATGTCTCCCTTTAAGAACATAAGAAGTTGCCTCCACTGGGTCAGACCAGAGGTCCATCTCGCCCAGCGGTCCGCTCCCGCGGCGGCCCATCAGGTCTGCGACCTGCGAAGTGGTTTCTGACCACTTCTATAACCTACCTCAAGTTCTATCTGTACCCCTCTATCCCTTTATCCTCCAGGAACCTATCCAAACCCTTCTTGAATCCCTGTACAGAGTTCTGGCCTATCACTTCCTCCGGAAGCGCGTTCCATGTGTCCACCACCCTCTGCGTAAAAAAGAATTTTCTAGCATTTGTTCTAAACCTGTCCCCTTTCATTTTCTCCGAGTGACCCCTAGTACTTGTGGCTCCTCTCAGTTTGAAGAATCTGTCCTTATTTACTCTCTCTATGCCCTTAAGGATTTTGAAGGTTTCTATCATGTCCCCTCTAAGTCTCCTCTTCTCCAGGGAGAACAGCCCCAGCATTTTTAACCTTTGATCACTTCCTTTGGCATCAGGTTCCAAACGTAAGGTACAGTGTGAAAAAAATGCTTTGTATAGCTTGTCTTCTCATTCTAGGTTGTTTGAAAGGTTAAACAACCGATCCGTATTTAACTGTTGTACATTTCGGTTCATAGACAAAAGCGCCGAAGACAAAGGCGCGCGCCGACAACTGGGCGCAAGACGGAAGTGCGCGCCAAAGAAAAAGAGTGTTTTTAGGGGCTCCAACGGGGGGTTTTGTTGGGGAACCCACCCCCACTTTACTTAATACAGATCGCGGCGGCGTTTTGGGGGGTTTGGGGGTTGTAACCCCCCTCATTATACTGGAAACTTAACTGTTTCCCTGTTTTTTAGGGAAAAAGTGAAGTTTTCAGTAAAATGTGGGGGGTTAAACCCCCCAAGCCCCCCACAACGCAGCGCGATCTGTATAAAGTAAAGTGGGGGGTTCCCCCCCACACACCCCCGTCAGAGCCTTTTAAAACAGTCATTTTCTTCGGCGCATGCCTCCACACTGTGCTCAGTTGTCTGCACGCGCCTTTGTCCCGGCGCGCTTTTGACCTGACACCCTACATTTCTCATGATTTTATGAATCTTCTCTTGTATCCACTCTCTGTCGCCGCTTCTCCAAGCTGAAGAGTCCAAACCTTATCAGCATGCATTACATGGCAGGAAGACCAGCCTCCAATGCAAAATCTAATTTTGTGTATATTCTTATCCTCAAGTCTATTGAATGCGACATCAGGCCCATTTTTTTGTGAAAAGAAATGCCAGGCTGTATGTTAAATTGAAGCCCCCCCTTTTTTTTTTTTTTCTTTTTTTTTTACCATTACTCTATGGGAGCACCGAGATTTGCTTGTTACCATATTTAAAGCAACGGCACAAAGAAATAGTCGGCAGTTACAATAGGCAAAACCTGTTCTGCATTTGCAAGGAATCACAATTTTGAGGGAGAATTACAGAATAATTACACATATGCTTAGATCACGCACATTCACTGAGGCAAACATTATTTTGAGGATTTAGGATGTTGGAGCTGTGGTCGTCTCTTAAGAAACCTGGATAAGTCGGACATTCAAATGGAAAACTGCACCATTTGGAGAGTGTAATGCAGTCTGTTCTGCTCAGTGTTACAAATTTGGAAAAGATCTCCTTGCTGCAGACATTAGCTACTTAATACTTAAATCTGTTTTTAAATGTAAAGCATGGAATAAAAAGGGCTTTGTATAGCTGAAATGTGCCCTGACACTGGTGTAGTGACACATGTCTTCAATGTGTCACTGGGCTGCTCTAAAAATAATTACAAGCGATGTGTTTGTGTCCTATGATATTAAGATCCCTTGAAATTATTCAACTAATTACATATGAAAATCTCCCCTAATTTTTTGTTTGTTTCGGAAGAAATGTAGGGTCAGTGGCCTCATTCTCTTGCAACTTTACTAGCCATGCAAATGAGCTGTGTAACAATTCTGCATGATAACTAAACCTAATGAACTGGAGTTAATTTTCTTTTTATTTGTTTGCAAAAAAAATGGTCTGTAAGTTGTTTTCACATGTTGATTTTTACAAAATGTATGAACTGCTTTGAATATGTTTGCAATGCAGCATTTCATTCATTTTGATTTTAAATCTTCACACATAACGGCGTTTAGTAGCAGCCAACTTGCAAATTCTTCATAAATAGGACTTCACATGGAAAAATGCTTGAAGTCCCCAAACTTTTGGATTCTTTGCACAGTTCAGGGAGATTTCCTGCATTTTTCAGCACAAAGCCCACTTACAAAATATTTTCACATGCTAATATATTATCCTTTCTGAGATTTTTATGAAAGAAGCTCTTCTCAGCTCTTGCCTTCTCAGGGGGACTCCACATAGGTTTCTTCTTCACCTGTGACCCATTGACCACATCTGAAGAAGAAATCTATCATGATCTTGAAAGTTCATGTAAAAAATCATCCAGAGATTGTAGATTTTCTAACTACAACATGATAAAGAGGATGAAAGACTTAACAGAGAAAATAAATAAACCAATAAATTGTCTTGTGTATTTTATAAATTACTTATTTAAATATAAGTGATGGACCCAAACCCACAACTAGAGAATGACACGGTGACAAAATTCATCACCGTTCCCATCCCCGCGGATAACCGCGGGAAACCATCTTCATGTCATTCTTTAAGGAGAGAGGGAAGAATCAGAGTATGAATGGCCACAACCACTGACCCACAAGCTTTGCTTTGAAGAATGCTGGTGTAGAAGGACTGAGGTTGAAATAGACACTAGAAAATGACATGGGATTATTTCCCGCGGTTATCCGCGGGGACGGGAACGGTGATGAATTTTGTCACCGTGTCATTCTCTACCCACAACCTCAAAATAAAGTGAAATATAAAATTCACCAGCATGGGTTGTCAAAGGACCATTATAGCACCATCGGGTCCCTCCACCTCAATCTCACTTTTTAAATTACTTTGCTTTTCCCTTTAATGGTGCTACTTATCTTGTTGAGTATTAATGCTGTGAGGCGGTCTCTGCTGTTGTTCCATTCAATAAATCAGTGTATTCCTACTTGCTTCTATCTTCTGGCCCCCCAACTCGAGTTTCGCCATTATACAGCTTCCTCAGAAGGGGATGCTTACTGTCGGCTCCCATGCCTGGCTGAGCTCTCAAAACCAGCTACTGCCGACTGACGCACTTACTGCAACTAAAATTCAATGCAAAGAAGTGCAGAGTAATGCATTTGGGGATTAGAAATCAGAAGGAGCCTTATGTGCCGGGAGGTGAGAGGCTGATATGCATGGATGGGGAGAGGGACCTTGGGGTGATAGTGTCTGAAGATCTAAAGGCAAAGAAACAGTGTGCAAGGCATTGGCTGTTGCCAGAAGGATGCTGGGCTGTATAGAGAGAGATATGACCAGTAGAATAAAGAAGGTGTTGATGCCCTTGTACAGATTGTTGGTGAGGCCCCACTTGTAGTATTGTTTTCAGTTTTGGAGATCATATATGGCAAAGGACATAAGAAGACTTGAAGCGGTCCAGAGAAAGGCGACAAAAATGGTAGGAGGTTTGCACCAAAAGACATACGAGGAGAGACTGCAAGCCCTGAATATGTATACCCTAGAGGAAAGAAGGGACAGGGGAGATATGATTCAGATGTTCAAATACTTGAAAGGTATTAATGTAGGACAAAATCTTTTCCAGAGAAATGAAAATGGTAAAAGCAGAGGTTGAGGGGTGGTAGACTCAAGAGTAATGTTAGGAAATTCTTCTTTTCGGAGAGGGTGGTTGATGCCTGGAATGTTCTCCCGAGGGAGGTGGTGGAGAGGAAAACGGTGACAAGAGTTCAAAAAAGTATAGAATGAACTCACAGGATCTTATATGGCCATTCAGTTGAGGAAAGTTTGGGATGGTTTAGATGGGCTGAAGTGAGCTTTGACGGAGACTCCAGTAGATGAAACCTAATCACAGTACCGGCAGAACTCTAGGTTTCTGGCCCAGAAATATCGAAGAAAAAGAACAATTTAAATTAAATCATTAATTTATAGAGAGTGTATGGTTGGGCAGACTGGATGGACCATTCAGGTCTTTATCGGCCATCATTTAATATGTCACTATTCCAAAGTTGAGATTGTGATGTCATAATGCCTCATTCCACAAATGTCTTAAGAATCAAACTCATCAGTGATGTCACAATAGCTTGATTGTCCTAAACTTGGCTCACTTAAGAACATAATAATTGCCATACTGGGACAGACTGACAGGTCCATCAAGCCCAGTATCCTGTTTCCAACAGTGGCCAACCCAGGTCCCAAGAACCTGGCAGGAACCCAAAGAGTAGCAACATTCCAGAGCTGAGATTGTGATGTCATAATGCCTCATTCCACCAATGCCTAAGAGCCAACCTCAGCAGTGATGTCACAATGGCTTGATTGCCCTACACTTGGCTCACATAAGAAAATAAGAATTGCTGTAGTGGGACAGACCAAAGATCCATCAAGTCTAGCATCCTGTTTCCAACAGTGGCCAACCCAGGTCTCAAGTCCCTAGCTTGATCCCAAGTAGTAAAACAGATTTTATGCTGCTTATTCTAGGAATAAGCAGTGGATTTCCCCAAGCCTATGGAGTTCTCTCTTAGGAACTTATCCATATTCTCTGGCAACGAATTCCAGAGTTTAATTACACATTGTGTGAAGAAATATTTTCTCTGGTTTGTTTTAAATCTACTTCTTAGTAGCTTCATCGTATGTCCCCTAGTCCTAGTATTATTGGAAAGAGTGAACAAGCGATTCACATCTACCTTTCCACTCCACTCATTAATTTATAGACCTCTATCATATCACCCCCGAGCCCTCTCTTCTCCAAGCTGAAGAGCTCTTAATGTATTGTCATGCATCATAATCCACTGCCATGTTCTATTATGTACTGCCTCACCACGGTTCGCACTGTCAGACACTACAATGCACTGTCAAGTTCTATTAGTTACCGCAGTGTCAAACCAAACTCATAACATCGCCACCACTGTTTGAGGTCTTGTCCTATCATATCCTATTAAGTATTGCCACACTTTTGGAATACAATTGTGTTCCCCTGTGTATTGTCCTATCCTGCCATGTTCTTAAATGTTCTGTTCTGCTTTATAATGTAAACCCTGTTATGTTTTATATGTATGTAACCCATTCTGATTTCTTCTGGGAGGAAGGGACATAAATTAAATTAAAGAAGTAAATAAAAATTAGATCAACTGGCTTAACATCTTGACTATTGGAGGGGGGGGGGGTTAGTTATCAAGCAGCATCAGGGCTTTAAGTCACATTAGTTGCCCTTAACATGACTTAAATGGCCCTAACGTCACCTAACCAAAATTCCCATGTCATCATGGGTTAAGTAGTAACGAGATGCAAAACATGCAAATTGAGGTTTTGCATCACACCACTATGCAAATACCCTAATACAGTGATTCTTAAACCTGTCCTGGGGACCCCCAGCCAGTTGGGTTTTCAAAATATCTCTAATGAATAAACATGAGACAGATTTGCATAAAATAGAGGTGACCGTCATGCAAATCTGCCTCATTGCATATTCATTACCAAACCAACCTCACTAGGGGTACAATGAACAATGCTTGTGTACACTCTATGATCAGTCCAACTTCAAATTATTCAAATGAAAAATATTTTTAAGTGATATGATATGCTTAGACCTATAACCAAAATGCCACAGGTTAGGCAAGGGTTACCCAAGGGACCATCATAGTCACATCAATGTCCCTGACCCGCCCCTCCTTGTCACACAGCTACTCTATATCAGATCCCATTCAAAGTATAAATTCACAAAATGTACTTATGTACTTACCTTTCTTGTGGAACTGGCGATTCCGCTTTTCAATGGTCTGCCTTGCTTCCTGGTGTATTACTACCCAAAACCATTTATACTATGAATATATAAAGGTCTTCCCCCCCCCTCACCAACTCAAGTTTCGCTGTTTTTGGCTTCATCATACAATACAAAAACTATGCGTAAAAATACGGTAAATTTGAGAGTTATTTATGTAAGGGTAATTGTAACAACGGTGAAACTAAAGTAGATAGAATAGAATCGCTAATCGATGCGATGGATGTGTTTGTTTTTGAGTGCAAATTAACTCAAAATGCGGCTCGATAGTTGACAAGCATTTCATCATCCACCATCTGGAGTCGTTCTCTTTTGATTTAGGGCTCCTTTTTACGAAGCTGCGTTAGCGGTTTTAGCGCACGCTAAACCCGCGCTACGCGGCTACAACTAACGCCAGCTCAGTGCTGGTGTTAGCGTCTAGCACGGCCAGCAGTTTAGTGCACGCTATTATGCGCGTTAAACCACGGATGCGGCTTCTTAAAAGGAGCCCTTAATTTCTGTCAGAACTGAAAATTCTGAAAACTGAAAGTTCGCAAAGATAAGACGATCCGAACAGTAACAAAGCCTTGTTTGCTTTGTTGCTCAATTTAGGATAACTACTGCATAAAAAATAAAGCTAAAATGACTTGTCGTTAGTTTTCAAGGACCAATCGCGTCAAAGAATGATGCTTGTATGACCAATTGTATTCTTACGCACACAGACGATCATAACACTGACAAAACCCTTGCATACGTGACGTACATGTCATCTATTCTAGTGTATACCTATGAAGGGAATTAAAAAAAATATTAAAAATAAGGAATATTCTGGAATCTTTTCGGGGCACACAGTTTGAGAGACACTGGCATATTATGTGATCCCCTCTGTACTATTAGTGATTTTAACGCCAGACTACAAATACACAGATATTACATTGCATTAAATTAAATATCCAAAAAGGAAAATCAGGAACCAAAAGGCAAATATTCTGAAAGCATTTTTCTCCACATAAGAAGATGCTCTGATTATCCCATTTGTGCAGAAGTTGCAATCTGTACAGGAAATACTTGCTGGAGAAAGCATTACACTTGTATAGCCAACAAATGGATCATATTCTTTATATTATCTTAGATACATATTGTGTGGAAATATTCAGGATTGTCACTGGTGGCAGGGGATTCTTCATTTTACTTCCCGAAATCCATACATCAGTTGCACAATTACGTGGCATAATGGGAAAAAAAAAAATCCCTCTCCATTTGGCAGAAAGAGACATAAAAACCCAACTTGTTGCACTCTTTGATAGAAATCCTTCAATTTTGGCCACCTGATGGGCCTTCAGGGTTAATTAGAAAATCCCTATCAAGAGCTCAGAGGGCAATATCAGCTGTCAGAATCGCAGGTCCCCCTCTCTCACCTCTTTCAAGTGCAAAGCAACCTGTGTCTGAAAATGTGCGGGAGAATGAAAGGACGCAGCACCGCCGCGAGCTGTGGTTTAGACCTATTCATGCCCCCAACACTATGAATACAGCAAAATCTCAAATGAAAGTTTTAATCTCCCCACTGCATTCAGCCCAGAGAGAAAAGAGCTTCCTTTTAACAATTTCCCCTTAAATCTTTTGTGCTGCTCTGGTCCTGGAAAAGCCAAGATTTTCCTCTGTCCCAGCAAGGGCTTTCTGTCAGAGAATGCCCTGCACCTAAACCCTTTGTATGGGAGTAAAGGTCTGCTTAAGACCAGAAATAACCAATGCAAAAAGGCTTCTAAGTAACCAAATTAATGATGAACAGTCTGAGTGAAAAACATACATGCGACATCCCATGATTAGAACTGGACTGCTGGATCATGTGAATGGCAGGATCATTCGATAACTTGGCAGCGCTGCTTTCAACTTTACTGCAAACTTGAAAGGAAATTCACCCTTTTCCCATCAAATAATGATTAGACTTCTTTGCTGAAGTGGGTCATCCAAGAGCCTTTCAAAGTCACGCACTTGTATTTGAAGAAGGCCTGATTTTATGACTATGGCTCCCTTTTCCGCCCTCACCCAAGAGCAATTACACCTTCAGTGTACACAGAGCACAGGAGTAGTGACACCCAAGACAAGCTTTCAGGCCTTACCCCCTGGCCTGAAGCCCCCCATTACCCTAAGATTTTGGCGATTAAACTCAACAATCTTGATCATCTCAGAACATCCTATCAAAATGCAAGTTCAGGTAAGTGCTGATGGTTCTTTGAGTTTGTGTGGCTGGCTGACCTATGTTTTTGCTCTGAGTGCACCTACTCTTTGCTGCCCCCTCCTACAAGAAGTTGCTGCCCTGGGTGGCTAAATGGTGGATAGGCCCTAATGCAGAGAGATGGATAATATTCTTACCTTTCAGAAACCATTTACTTCCAGGCAGTTGGAGAGGCCCAGTGTCCAGCCCACTTCCTTCACTCTCAGATGACTTCAGATCAAAGCTAAGACTTGCAGCTTTTCCATCACAGATCCAGGCAATTAAAGACAGAGGGACAGAGAAAAGGGGAGAAAAAAACCCGGTAGGATGAGAAACACTTTCATCATTCTGGCATAAAAAGTGCCATTTGAGACTGCACCAGTAGTCTAAAGGACGTAGCATCAAAAGTATTTTTTAATGGTCCATAATTTCCAGAGTGTACAAAAGCATTTCTTCATCACTAAGTTTGTGTGGTCTGCCATAGTTAGGTGTGTGTCCAGTGTGATACCCAGTATTTTTATGGTTTTGGAGATTTGGTAATCGTGGCCGTTTAATTGTAATGATGTTCTGGTAATTTTGTCCTTGGGGCTTGCCAAGAAGACTTTTTGTCTTTTTCTGTGTTTAGTTTCAGTTTGAAGTCGGTTGTCCATTTTTCGATTCCGGTCATTATGTGAGAAAGGTTATCTATTGTTTTGTTTGTTATGTTATTTAAGCGCCCCCAATATACCCACAGGCATGATTCCCGCAGGCAGGGAAAATAGACAGGCAAAGGATCAGAAGTGGTGGCAAGCCCTCGACAGATAACCTGCTGGCATGAGCTCTCTCCTAGTGACGGGGCAAGCTGCTGGAGAGATGGAGCCAAGTGGGACTGGCGATCTACCTCTGACCCCTCCGTGATCTATAGATAGATCTACCTGTTGGACATGCCTGTCCTAGAGGAATCAAATACAAAACTATTCACTCTGCAACTTTCCCATACCTGTAAAATGGCAGATGTACAATTGTCATGAATTAAGGAACATCCCCTCCTACCAAAACTTTTGTAAAGGCCTAACAACTTCTCTCCTTGGAAAATACCTTATTCCCCCCACAGACAACAGGATACGACCACCAGAAACCAAACAAGGCACAAATCACCTCTCCTATCTCAATAGTTGACCAAGCTCCCTCCAAACCGGGAAAGTGACACCTATACCAGAACCCATAATATCAAGACTACTATACCAGATATAGTCAGTCTTCTCTCCAACCCATATGCCATAATCATAGGCCTAAACATACCAAGTTATCTGTGTCATGAATCCTAATGAAATAATGTAATCCTTGGATATGGCCAGGCTCTTCTAAATTATAAATCACAATGAACTCTATAAATACTATAAATGTAATATATGACAGACCTAATTTTAAATGCATAACTTATCAGTTTAATGGCTGAATATTGTTGCTAACCAAATATGAGCTTATGACACCTTTGTTCTGTCTCAGAGCAGCCTCTTTTCGTATACATACAATCCTGCCATTTAAGAAGTTAAACAGCCTAATTTTATGCCCATAAAGGTTGTATATTGAGGGCTAAGCAACTTATACATTCATTGCCCTTCACAAATAGATAACTCGCTTTGAATTTGAAACTGTATTAGCTTCATTAATTTCAGTGAATTCCTTCCAGCTGATATATTTATCAGCTCCTATCAGGATTAGGATTGACTTGAGAGTCAAAGGCATTCTTACACAAATCTCGCATGTCATTTTGCACAAGCTTGGCTTAAAATAAGTTGGTCAGCCATACGTTAATGATCAGGATAAGTCTGAATGGTCCATATTGTGATAAATTTTGTGAGTTAGTCCTAGGCAAACAGGAATTAAACAAACATGCCAGTCTCCTTTTGTGCATACTGGAGCTTGACTAGCTCCTCCCTCCCTCATGGTTTCATAAAAAATGTCACAACAAGCTAGAATGAGAGTGTAAACTAGGAACTCTTCCTGGCATTATCCTCATTTCAGTTATAAAAATAATTTTTTTAGAAAGCCAAGGTCATTATAGCACTCTGCAAGTTACTAATCACAAGATTGTGTCTGTTGGATGGATTTTATAAGAAAATATGATAGGTCCAGTTCCACTAAAATATTCAAATTTCGAGTTAGCAGGGTGGTTTATACTTGAATGCACCATAAATCGGCCAATGAAACAGTTGCATTGGGTCTTTCTGTTGTGAGTGTCTATTGGTCTGATAATTAACAAACTTGAATAGGATGATTACCACCCTCTGGTATCATCTATTGCTTCAGAGCCTAGAGTAAAATTATACAATTGCCATGCTAGTCCATTTAGATACGTAGACAAAGGTCAACAAAAACAGTTGTAGATGAAACCTATTTATTTAATTAATTCATCACCAATAATACCCAAGACTCTCCACTCTTCCTCTTCTCCAACAAAACTGACCATTTAGTCCTGTGGATATTAGGCGACTTCAACTAGTGCAAAACATGGCCAGGAGCTAACAGAATCTTTAAAAATATGATCATTTAACCCCTTTGTTGCAGGAAGAACATTGACTACCTGTAGAATAACTTTTAAGATCAGGGACAGGGAAAGATCTACTGTACCTGGAAGCACCTCACCTCACTGAAAAAGCTGTGAGTCAAATTCAAATAAATAGAGGGGCATAATCAAAAGTGTGCCTGAGGTAGGACGTTTTGTGCAAGACGTCCACAAACCCAGTAGGGTTTTGCTTTTTTTGGGTGGTGGGAGGGGGTGTGACCACTGGGGGGGGGGATCATGCCTTAAATCCTCCATTGGTCGTCTTGTCAGTTGAACTGAGACACAACTCAAACAGGTCGAACTGCCGTTGTCTTAAGTTCCCTCTAGGAAAGCTTTTGTTATGGCTGGGGTACGTCCGGGTTGAAGCCCACCCAATTCCCGCCCATAACACACCTCCCAACACACCCATTTGCTTTCTGGATGCACAACAGTTTAGAAGTGCTGCTGCACATGCAGAAAGTTGGCTTTGGTTATCGGCACTTGGGCGTTCCTGCTGTTGGGCCATCCAAATGCCAACTTAGGCTGGGTTTTGAACGTTTTGATTATGAGCCCCGTAGAACCCAAAATCACATATTTATATTATGATTGCTGTGCTGCATAATTACCTAATGTAACTGTATTCTTTGCATATTTTTAATCGCATTATCATATTCTACTCCTTCAGATATGTCAAGGTAGAGGGTATGACAAAGCTTGGGTGGATTATATAACTCCTACTACTGTAATTGGTGTCGGGTCAAAAGCGCGCCGGGACAAAGGTGCGCCCAGACAATTGAGCGCAGTGCACGCCGCTGCGCCGCTCTAAATTACTGTTTTTAGCGCTCTGACAGGGGGGCGTGGACTTAATAGACATCGCGCCGCGTTGTGACGGGTGGGGGGGTTGTAATCCCCCACATTTTACTGAAAACTTCACTTTTTCCCTGTTTTTAGGGAAAAAGTTCAGTTTACAGTAAAATGTGGAGGGTTACAACCCCCCAAACCCCCCATAACGCCGGCGAGATGTCTATTAAGTAAACTGGGGGGGTTCCCCAACAAAACCCCCCATCGGAGCCCCTAAAAACTGTAATTTAGAGCGGTGCGGCGGCGCGCGCTGCACGCTTTTGTCTTTTGCGCCGTTGTCTATGAACCATTGGAACTGTACTGTAATTAGATAAATGTTAAGCTAGGATACCCTGAGTTGGTACCTTGCATTAGGCCTTTTTGCTGCTGAATTTGTGCCGTAATAAACATTTACATAAAAAGGCTCAAACCTTGAGGGCTTCTTGATCAACTACTTTCCTGATGCTGCTTCAGTCTTCTGGTCTCTTGCTGCTACCCACCCAACTCAGCAAACAGTAAGAACATAAGAACGTCAGATTTGCCGCTGCTGGGTCAGACTAGTGGTCCATCGTGCCCAGCAGTCCGCTCACAAGGTGGCCCTTTGGTCAAAGACTAGCGCCCTAACTGAGACTAGCCCTACCAGCGTACGTCCTTGTTCAGCAGGAACTTGTCTAACTTTGTCTTGAATCCCTGTAGGGTGTTTTCCCCTATGACAGACTCCGGAAGAGCGTTGCAGTTTTCTACCACTCTCTGGGTGAAGAAGAACTTCCTTACATTCGTACGGAATCTATCCCCTTTTAGCTTTAGAGAGTGTCCTCTCATTCTCTGTACCTTGGAGAGGGTGAACAACCTGTCTTTATCTACTAAGTCTATCCCCTTCAGTACCTTGAATGTTTCTATCATGCCCCCTCTTAATCTCGTCTGCATTTCCTGAGCAAAGATGTTAGGTGCCATCGACTCGTTTTTGAGTCCCAGCGACTTGCTAATGATATTATTTATTTTTATTGTAATCCCCAATTCCCTCTTTCCCCACGTTCTCAATTGTTTTCCTTTACGTTTTGTCTTCTTTCTGTTCTTATCCTATTTAATTTGTGTTTTGTTTTGTTTATTTTTTATTGTAAACCGCTTAGATTTGCCTTATGGTTTTATATTTGCGGTATATTAAATAACTTGAACTAGAAGTAGATTCCCAGGCCTTTCTTCTGCGCAGTATAAATTCAATGTTGTCGCCATTGTCGCATCAAACGCGACCCTCCGCCTCCAACACTGCCCAGAGGGGGTAGTACATCATTAGTCTAACATATCTCCCTGGAACCTGTCCACCTTGGGAATCCCCGCTGGAAGTGAAACTGCCAAAAGTATAGCTTTCAGCGTCTCCGATACATATCCCAGTTCAAGTAAAGAACAGATTTTCAAGAGTTGCTTCCAGCACGATCCTACTCACACAAGCAATACAGACATGAGTGATGTAAGCACAGGTGGGGATGAGGGGCAAAGCGCAATGACAGGAGGAGGGAATGAACAAGAAGGAAGGTGGACAGTAGGAATAGAAAATGGTTGAGGAAGAGAGAGACAATGCACAAAGAGGAAGACTGGAAGGGAGAGAAGGGACTGGGGAGATTGTATGGGAGGGTTAAGGAAGAGAGCAGAAAAAGGATATGAAGGAAAAACAGTAAGAGATATACAGAGAAAGGAGTAAAATAAAGAAAAGGTAAAATAGAGAAAAATCAAGAAATTAAAACAACAAAGAAAATAAGAACATAAGAAGTTGCCTCTGCTGGGTCAGACCATAGGTCCATCATGCTCAGCAGTCCGCTCCTGCGGCGGCCCATCAGGTCCATGACCTGTAAGGTGATCCTTTGCCTGAAACCCTTCAATCCCCTTTATCCCTCTGTCTATACCCTTACATAATCCTATCTATACCTCTATCTCTATCCCTCAATCCCCGCATCCATCAGGAATTTATCCAATCCTTCTTTGAAACCCCGTAATGTACTCTGTCCTATCACAGCCTCCGGAAGCACATTCCAGGTGCCCACCACCCTCTGAGTGAAAAAGAATTTCCTAGCATTGGTTCTAAACCTGTCCCCTTTCAATTTCTCCGAGTGCCCCCTTGTTCTTGTGGTTCCCGATAGGTTAAGAATCTGCCCCTCTCCACCTTCTCTATGCCCTTTATGATCTTGTAAGTCTCTATCATGTCTCCTCTGAGTCTCCGCTTTTCCAGGGAGAAGAGCCCCAGCCTTTCTACCCTGTGTGCGTGTGAACATGATCTCAACACAGAGTCTAAACCAGAGCTTCAAGTCACTGTTTAAACTCCATAGTGAGTGTTTCTATTAAACTTCAGTCACAGTGTTTATCTATATTCCAGGATACACAGTGCTCTCCACCACTTGGCTATCAGATATTAGGAATGCTCCAGGTTTTTTGGCCCGTGAATTTTCCAAATAGCGGCACTGAATATCCAGATAGCGCCTGGGCAGTCTGTCTGATTTTCACCAGCATTATCTGATCATTTTTACTGAAAATCAATGGATGGCCCCAGTCAGCAGCAGTGTTTTTGAATGTCAGGTCTTCTATTCTTAAATTCCATGCCACATTCTTCTCTGTGCTCATAGGAGAAGACCTGGATGAATCAGACCTTCGTTTGCTAAAAAAAACAAACCAAAACCCCCTGTGCTTATGAAGTAATGTGAAGTCTACCTGCAGATATGCTTCCTTTATAGAAACTACCTCTGAACTTCAGCAGTAAGCTATCACAATCACTTTTCTGTATAAATAAACGTTGTCTTCTAGTTCATTGTTCTAAGAGATTCTGTTGAGCAAGGACGGAATATAAAACCTTGAAACATTCTCATCTCAGACTATGGGGTGACGGAGACATCTGTTCCGGCATGAAACACGCACAGCTCTGTAGTACTGGACGGTCTAAACCCAATTAGCAGTCTAAGAATGACAACAATGTGGGAGTCTGGAATGCAGGCTGGTTCTACTTTGCAAGCATAAAATCAATATTGTACGACTAATCGCTGCCAAATGCTAGCTGTGCCAACATGAAATAAATAATGTCTGCCCAAGTTCAAGTGAGAAAAGATTGTGTTCTCTTTCCTGAAGTTGACCACATATTACCTTTACAGACAAATAAACTCTGCGCATTAGCCCTTCGTTAATTTAATACAATTAAGCAAGGTTTACTGGTAGGGGGGCTTAGCTTCACAGTAAAGGGCGGAGCCTACTCTGTCCACAAGGAGGTGCCACGGCTGGTACCTCACTGGTGGAACTGAGGGTGCCACCAGGAATGTTTCACCGGCAGTGACTGGTGAGAGGAGGATACTAAACTATCAATCTCTCTCTAATGACATTTCCTTGCAACTTGAGCCCAGAGTTCTCCAAGGAGCCCCCTCACTTTGCTGAAGAGGTTATAAGATCTTGGGGTTTCCTGGAAGCCCTTAGTGTGTGGCCTCAGAAAGGGTGGGGTTAGTGATTGACAAGGAGAAAAGCCACAGGTGCGCCCTGCACATGGTGGTCCTGGGCTAACTTTCACCCTCCTCCCTTCTTGGCGTTGACAGATTCTGATAATTCCCAGCAAAAGAACAGAAAGAAGGGAAGCCCTAAGGGGGAGGGGACGAATTTACAGTGAGAACTGAAATGCCATTATCACCCTGTGAGACATTTTGCTGTCGTAACTTTCCTAATAGTATCTGTGCATGAATTTCTAAATCTCATTTGCTCTGCAGTCCCTCCAGGCCTGACAGTTAGGTTTCTTTGCACTTTATTCCTCCCTCCAAACCCTGCATTAAGGGCATGTCATATGTCTAAAACTCTGCAGCTTGTGTCCTGTGGGAATGTTTCCTGAATTACAGTGGAGATGTCCAGGTGCCATCATTGGATATCAGTGTTGCCCGAATAATTCCTGGCTCCTCTGACCCTCCTGTACCACCCTGGCACTAACTGGATACGGCCATGATAGACTGCCAAGAATTCAGTGGTAACTATTTAAGTGAGGGCTACTGAAAATCCAAGTTGGACCCAGTGAATAAGTTATCTGACTGGGAGCTGCTCATACCCAGATCTCATGTTGACCCTATAAAGCAGGGGTCCCCCAAAGTCCCTCCTTGAGGGCCGAATCCAGTCGGGTTTTCAGGATTTCCCCAATGAATATGCATGAGATCTATGTGCATGCACTGCTTTCAATGCATATTCAACCCGATTCACTAACGTTCTGCCCAATCAATCTCCCACCTGATCTGATCTACCCATGCAAATGAGGTGAAATGGCATGCATTAAGTAGGAAGCCATTGATTCACTAAGCAGAAAAAGAAATACTGATTGTCCTTGCTGACTCTCCTGGTCTCTGCCGCCCTGAAATCCCAGTATCGAGGTTACAAAACAACCATCAAAATAAAAAAATAAAACTGTACATATGCATAAGAACTCCCTTTTTATATAAAAAAAAAAACTCATTGCAAGCCGGTGGTTTTAACCCGCGGGTTTAAAGTGTGTTCTATTCAAAATGTCTGGCTGCACAAAGTTTGTTCTGTTCCATAATTTGGCTGCACAAATTGAAATGATTCCTATTAAAATGTCCACTCATAGGGCCAGTAAGTAAACTGCAGCCGCCACCCCTCCCCCTTTATTTTGACCTCGCTTGTGCAAAGAGCAAGCGCATGCACAAATCGCATCTGCAACCAACAAGGGTAGTCTGTGTATGCATCTCAATCGCTCTACAGCGATCCATGGGATCGCTTGCGGGCGTGCGTCCGATCAGATCATTTGCATGAAGAATCTGTAGTGAATCGGTCACTCAACAAAACTCGGCCAAGAACCGCCCAACAACGATGCAGATCAGTGAGTTTAGTGAATCTAGGCCAAAGACAAATATGACCCCCATCCCGCGTGGGTTACATTAGCAAAAAAAAATATTGCTAAAAACAGATAAGAGTAGAGGTAGGTTAGAGGGATAGGATTAGAGGTAATTTGTAAAATTAGTCAGAGTCCACTGTTCAGGCAGTGGACTTGATGGGCCGCCGCGAGAGCGGACCGCTGGGCGAGATGGACCTCTGGTCTGCCTCAACGGAGGCAACTTCTTATAAACTAAACTAAACTAAACCTTAAGTTTATATACCGCGTCATCTCCACGGAAGTGGAGCTCGACACGGTTTACAGGAATTAAAACAGAGAAAGGAACTACAATGGAAGGAAGAAGGGCTGCTAAACAGGAAGGAAAGAGGGGGCTTTGAATAATGGAGGTGGGGGGGGTGGTTACATTTTGGAGAAAAGCCAGGTTTTCAGATGTTTTCTGAAGTGTTGGAGGGAGGTCGAACTCCGAAGGTGGGCAGAGAAGCTGTTCCACAGCTCGGTGATCCTAAAGAGGAGGGATGTTCCAAGTTTTCCTGTGTGGGAAATGCCATTTAGAGATGGGAAGGATAGTTTAAATTTCTGAGTGGATCTGGTGGGGTGGGTACTCGAGAGCCAGGATAGTGGAAAGAGGGGAGGAAGGATGCCGTGAAGAGATTTGAAGGTGAGACAGGCGCATTTGTAGCGAACCCTGAGGGTGACTGGGAGCCAGTGAAGCTTAGACAGAAGCGGGGAGACATGGTCAAATTCTTATGTTCTTATGTCCAGATATTACTTAAAGGAAAAGACATGTGTAGATCCTGAGGAATATGCAAAGATCAGAACTTAAGAGTGGAATAATGGGTCCTGCCTTATCCCAGCCCCCCAGAATATTTGTGACAGCTCCAGATCAGACCCTCGAGCTGATGTGCTTGAAAACAGGGCCTGGAATGGGGCTGTGATTTTACTATCCGCCAGGGGCTTATCATTTCATTCTTCCTGGAGCATCTCTAAGGGATTCGGCCTCAGCAAAGAAGCATCATCGAATCATTAGTGGGGGGGGGGGAAGTGAATAGACTCCATCCCATCAGCAAGACAAAAGGAACCCACTTTTGCAGAAGGAAAATCTCCCTTGTCTCCGGCTCTAGCCTCACCTTCCACTCAGTGGACTGAATTACCTCTCTGGTAGAGTGAATTAAAGACAGAAAATCAATAGCACACTCTTTGGGGAAGTGTCATGGGTGCACAATAGAAACTTACAATTAAATAGAAATGAAAGGCAGGAGCAAGCGGGACATCATCGCTTCATATTTTTCATTCGTTGATTGATTCCTTGAATGTAGGGGTTGAGAGGAGCTCAAGAGCTGACCCCGATTGCTCTCTCCAGATTCCCCTTCCTGCTTGAAGAAAGTGTTGCACGTGGAAAAGGTGCACAAACGGAGTCTGCAAAAACTTTAGTTTTTTTTCCTACTCCCCCTCTCCCATCTTAGCTCCAGAGTGTAATTTAAAGTCATTGGCTTCAGTCCTGGTTTTCATTTACCCTCATATATTTACATCTTACGCACAAGACAACAAAGAAAGTTCTAGTCTATTTTTGCAGCATCAGGTGGGGGTCCCTAAAGAAATCGTAGGTGTGTTGGGAGAGAAAATCTAATTTAAGCATAGAACAGTTCCCAGGCTGGCACGAAGAAAATAATGGGCTATATGTAATAAATATATGCACCAATTTTGGAAACTCTACGATAAAATAGGTGATAACGTGGAAGAAAGAGAGACAGAGAGATGTATGGGAATAAAAATTAACATTTAGCTACAAAGCAAAAGAAGTTAAATTCTGTAGGTGTTTGGCCAGAGCAAAGGCAAATTAAACGATTTTCTGGGACTTTGGGAAGGACATAATGAAGAGTAAAAGTAACCCTTCCCTGCAGGTCTATGCCAAGTCTGCCCTGTGCGCTCTTTCCGAGGTTCTCTTTCTCTGCGCAAAAACAGTTAACCACCTGTCAAGGCTGTGGACACAATGAGGCAGCCCCCAAAAGAGCTCTTCATGCATGCGTAATATATTTGTTCAGCTATTCACTTAATGAAGCTGATAAATGTGATTCAAAACAATGGTCAAGTTAATCTATTTAGTAAAATGTTTTGAGATTTTCAGGCTATGTTAAGAAGGGTACTGTTTGGGTACATTCTCATTTAAATGCGTCCATCTTCTCTCTTAGACGCACAAGGGGGGGGTTAGCAATCTTATGTGAGTATAATTTCTTATAAATGTGTCTTTAATGGGTTTAATTCACACTTGCCAGCTGTTTTTTTGGCTATTTTGTAAGAGGAAAACAAACGTGCCAGGCTTGGAAAGCTAGTTAAAATTAGTTTCGGTCACTGGGGCCAAGCTATATTTCCTGCAAACCATCTGCTTGATTGGCACAATAGAGGGATTTTCAAGGAAAAAAAGGATCTGGAAAAGCTTTGAGCGACGAACAGTTTTACTGTTTCTTGTATTGAATTCTAAAGGTAAACGCCTTAGGTGTCTTAATATAGTGGCCCTCAACAGATATTCATTGAACTTAAATCAAGCTCCTTGAACTGCATTAGTGGGCTGAGACTGAAAGCCTTCATCTCCCCCTGAAAAAAAGTACGTTTTACTCCAGTTTCATAAAAAAAAAAAGGAAAGCGAATGGATCCCCCTTACGTGGTTCGTCCTGTGCTGATTAGGAAAAAAACCCAACCCTGATGTTCTTTCTCTCTACATTTCAAGGGATTAGAAGTGACCCTGTTGAAGTATTCCAGGTTCAATTATAAAATATATATAAAGTTCAAATACCTAACTGGATGTGTCAAATTAAAATGATTTATATTCGAGGGCCCACTGAAAAGCTCTTAGCCTAACCAAGAAGAGAATGATGTGGAGCCCTGAAATGAAAAGTTATCTAATCTAATATTTATGAGTCCCTCTATACCTAACTAGGTTCAAGGCGGACATACAAATCAATGAAAATACATCATGTATTGACGAACAGGAAGGTTAAGTGAACAGTAATTAAGAGGGAGAGAAATAGAATGAAGAGAGGAAGTGAAGGGAGATTTGGGGTGACACTAAAGGTAGGATAACGTTGAGTGGAGTTATAACCTTGCCAATGGAATATATTGTCCCAAAGAGGAGAGCTTTTATTTTCTTCCGAAATCTAAGGTAGTAGTGTTCAGCTTCACTTTTTGTTTCATTTCATATCAATGAAATGAAAGGTGTGGAATAACTTGTAGGTTTCATGACTCCACATCATTCTGTTGGTTGGGCTGATAACTTTTCAGTGGCTCCTCAAACTAGTGGAGGGGGGGGGGAGAGAGGAGTCTTGAACATTGTTTTCTTATGATAACTTAGGATTGAATTTCAAGTAATTTATTGGAAAAAATTGCCTCTGCAGGAGAAGACTGAGACATTGCAAATTAATAATGTCGGTCACTCAGCAACATTGTCCTAAAACTCAGCAACAAAGAGGGTATGTAGACACACAAACATTCATATTAGGTTAAATTATTTCAATATTAAGGAAAATAATTTCATCCCAATCCCTATAATTTTAGTCAGCGGACTCTGTCGGACAATTTCACGGGGATTTTGACACAGGCAGACTTTAAACTTTTTCCTTCAACTTTTTTAAACTAGGCATAAAGGATGTGAATGACTCTTAAGAAATGGATTTGAAGATAACGACATTAAAACGAATGGAAGAAGCAAAGCAGAATGGGCTCAGGTCAAATGGCATTAGTCACAGGTCTTATCTTTAGACATTCGAATCCACATCTCTTAAGTAATCACGAAACTTTGAAAAGAAACTTTCAACGAGATCACATAAGATGAGATCTTTTCCTCCAATTTCTTGGTTTCTTATAATCCATATCTTCTTTTTCAACGGGTGTCGAGTCCCTTTTTCTTGATGCTTAAGGAGTTCTTTATAACTATGCTAAGTCATACCCACAAGGAGCTGGGTCCACGTGTGTCCCAGCATGGGTTTGACCCAACCTTCTAATGTCCTTTAAAAAAAAAAAAAAGGCAGATAAATTAGAAGCAGTCGATCTACAGTGAGGTAATGCGCCTTCAATGTATATCTAAACTAAATGATCTTAGTTTTGCATCTGTTATATGAATTATGTAAAAAAAAAAATGTAGATACCAGTGGTTCAATATACTGTATATTATAAGGTGTAAAAGATTCCTGGGATGACAACTTTTATTTTTTTTTCTTTTAGTTGACCCAGGATAGAACAAAGGGTCCCTCCCCCCCCCCCCCCCCCAATATAAATAAGGCTGCTGATACCATTTTGCTCTTGTTTACAGTAGACAAACATTCTGTGATTCTAAGGTCAAGGTAAAAATTAGGTGATATTAACAGATTAGTGGATTAGTTTCTTATTGTACAGTTTCATATTTCTGCAAAATAGCAAATATTAATTCTTTAGTGACCAGTTTTAACAGCAAAGATCGCAACACCCGTCCGTCTGAACTCTATTTAGCTCGTTTCAGTTTCGGATCCAATGAGTTCGAGGGTTTAACAAGACGCAGTTCCCGGTGGTTTCTTCCGTCTCCATCAGCAATAAACAACTTTTTAATTTGAATCAAGGGAAAGATTTAACAGACCTCCTTTCTCTTCTAATGTGATATAAATCGCAGATGCACTCTCGCTGAATGGTTAAAGTAGCGACATGCAGCTAATCAACACAAAACACCCGAACAAAAAAACCATCGAAAGAAATAAAGCTGGTTAATAAGATTTTTGAGAAAAGCTTTTGTGTTGAAAAGTAAAAAGGGAAAACAGCTGAGGGTGACAGTTAGTTCATGCTTAATAGGATAAGAGCCGCCAACGGTGCCAGCCAGTGCACGCTCCTCTTAGCAAAGGTTGAAATGAATAGTTATTTTCAAATACTGGACACACTACACTACTTTTCTTTTACAAGATGACCGAATTAAAAAGTAGCTCAAAAAAAAAGAAGTTTGAGTTCGTTCGCAGAGAAATGGTTGGGTGAGGTTCTCTTACTTTGCTCAATTAAAGTGTCATGGGCAATAGATGACAAACCAGATTTTTGTCATCCTTTCCATTAGTGATCTCTGCTTTTTGATTACTAAATGTGTCTCAGCATTAATAAATAAAAACTTAAATAATAGTCTCTATAATAAGCATGTTTCTTCCAGAAAGACTAGAAATCTGAACATTTCCTTTACAAGCTGGATGGTTTGCTGCAGCTCGTTGAAGAATTTTATTTATTTATTTTTTTTTTTGGCTGTACAGTCAGGTAAAGCGATATTCACTTTCAAAACTGTTGAAAAAAATCACGCCGCTTCCTTCACCGTTTAATAGAAATGCACTTTACAGGGGCTGCCGAAAAAGTTCTCAAACCGATCAAGAAAAGAATGATGTGGAGCCATGAAACTTACATGAAATTTTCGTTTCATTCCACATCATTGAAACGAAAAAATGTGGAATAAACCTGTAAGTTTCATGGCTGAACTTCTGGGTTGGGCTGAGAACTTTTCAGCGGCCCCTCGTTTACTGACAGAGTGCACAGTGGGAAAGGACGTTTCCATGGGGGCTAATTTTTGTGCAAACATGTGGTTCTGTAGCTTTTTGACAGCCTATAGATAAGTTTATATGAATATTTATTGATTTATTTCCTATCCCCAGCAGGGGAGCAGCAAATAAATTTAGTGCTTTCTTTAAATAATTCGTTTTCTATGAGGCAAGATGTCATTTGAAACTTTTAAATAGGCATTTAATTAGCCTATGTGTATTGCTTCCCAACACCACCCTGCTGGGATCCTTTGCCGAAATGTATTCCAAAGAGGCGGTCAATATGCAAAATTGATGACTGCACTTTCTTTGTTACGAGATCATTGTGTGCTTCTTGCTTATGAAGTCTAATCCAATCATAAATTGCACCCCTAGACCAATCAGAAAGCGTTGAGGTCTGGATGAATGAAGCTCAAGTGGAGAACTTTGTTGAACCTCATTGTTAAACCTGTCACTTTTGAAAGCGCTTTGGGAGGCTGATAACTATAAAACCCGTCATCTAGGAGGAAAAGCAAGTACAAGTCTTCCAGGCTTGCTAGTTGGATCTGTACTAAAAAGTTTGCAAAAGAAAAAAAAAAAAAAAGAGGGGGGTTGGGAAACGGGTTTGGGCACTTTAAAGGCATCCCTTTAGCTTCTGCGATGATGTTCCCCAGTCTAATTGCGCCTCCAGCAGTGTATCCGAGTCTTCTTCGACCAACTCCAACGCTAACTTTGCCTCAGTCTCTGCAGTCGGCCTTTTCTGGCCATTCCAGTTTTTTGGTGGAAGATCTGATCAGGATCAGCAGACCGGCCAGCTACCTGGCCCGGACTGTCCCTCCAGCTACAGGAAGTGCCACAGCTATCACAGACTCTGTTAAGACAGATCTTAACTCCACCGGCTCTGCTGCCAGGAGGGGCTGCTCCACACACACGTCAGTCTCTACAAGCAATGATTCTACGTTTCTGAAGTTTGGAGTCAATGCTATCTTGTCGTCAACTCCCAGAGCTGGTGAGTGCCTTGATTTTTTTTATTTATTTATTTAGGAGCGAGTGTTCCTCAGAACTGACTATTATATTTTGCTTGTTCGGCTGTTTTCCTGGGGGTTTGTATTTAACTAGAAGTCAGTGATATATAAGGGCTTACATAAATAATTAAACGTTTGGAGCCAAGGGTTACAAATATTAGGTCTCATTCTGTGTATAGTAATCCTACAAGTTCTGCTGAATTGCTTTTAATTATTAAGAACTTTGTAGTCTCTTTATGCTGGCTTCTCAGAACATAGTCCGTGCTTAATTTGAAACTTTCTTTTGGATATAAAATTAAAACGTAGCTCATGCTTTAAAAGGCCTGGCGAATTACATAGACATGAGTCTGCTTGATTGGGGGGAGGGATTACTATTGCTGAAATTACTCTGTTGCTGTCAAAGATTTATTGAAAAGACCAAATCATTGTTTTGTTTTGCTTTTTTTGCCAGACTCCTCCCCAGCGTTGCTTCAGACTGTTCCTCCCAAAACTTTCTCCTTCCCATACTTTGAAGGAAACTTCCAACCTTTCATCAGATCTGCTTATTTGCCAGGTAGGTCCTTAGCCTTTTCTGTTTTCCCCTGACCTCGAAGTCCGCCTGATTTCTCCACTTGTTTCACGCATATTTTGCTCATATTTTTCTGTCCATCCCTGGGGGTTATGCTCTGGTTCAGAGGTTGGACGGAGTACAACATTCAAAAATCAGTCGCGCCAATTTGATGCCCGATTTAGCACAAGCAGTGACTGCTGACATCTTCCACCAATTCCCTGCTCTACAAATTAGCAGGAATTGTCATGGTCGAAATTTGAGGCGGTTCCCTTCTCACAGAGAAACTGTTGGCATCTCTTCATGGACTCTGTTTTCCCACAGAGTCACTGCACTTTGCCACTGATTACCAACAAAAGTTTCAGCACCATGACCAATTGGTCAGCTCCCTCTGGGCAGCCACACACAGACCCGGCACTAACTTTGCCATGCTGATGATAGACGTTTACCAGCCGTGGACTAATTTGCTATTAAGGGTCATTCGGTGTTTCAGTATTTTCACAAGACCACATGGAGTGCTCCCTTGTGTGAGGAAGACCGGTGTGGCCACGGCAGGGGGGGGGGGAAGTGCATACAGCCCACTAATTCAAGTAAAATCATCAGTAGGCATTGTGTGGCAGGTAAAGGAGAGAGCCACACGACTATGATTCTCAGCCTCATGAAAGCGATTTAAGAAATGCAAGGCTTCACTTGTTCAGCTGGGCCGCGTTTTAATCTGAAATTCTTGATAACAACTGAATAAAAGGCTGGTTAAACTACAGAGATGAGTACCTTTATGTGTAGTTTATCTAAAATATGATGCTTTGGAAACTTGAAAACGATTTAAAAAAAGTCTAATCACAAATACAAGCTTTTTTTTTTTTTTTTTAATCCAAGTTCCATTCAAGCTTATGATAATGGAATTTGCTTCTTTTCTCATCCATCTGAATGCCACAACAAAAACAACTTGAGCTTTATAAATAGCTTTTCATGTCTATTTAAGGAAAATGGTCAGGGGAAAAGAAGCTTCTGTCATCGGTATTCGCTCAATGATCTTGGCAGTTGTGTTTAGTTTGAAAGTGTAAATCTCTTTTCTTCCAGTAATATATGGCTTTAGCTGCCTGTCCTTAGTCTTTTTTCTGTTACTTCATTACTACACAATTACCATTCACGCTTCATTAGAATCTCTGTCTCCCTTTAGAGCTGGTTTTAAAGGAGAAACGCTCCCTTTTTATCATACTAATACCATTTGGAACCAGTCAATGTGCTAATTAGCTGTTACTTTTTCATTTCTTAGCCCTGAATTCTTCACATTTTCTGAGAGTAGAATAGGATTAATATAAATAGAATAATGTTGATAGATTCCAGTCCTTAGGAAGTTGTGTGTGTCTTTTAAATTTGGTCAGATGACTACTCATATACTTACCATAATGCACTGTTTTTGACCAAATGTTTTCACACTTTTTTTTTTTTTTATTAAATGCTTTGATAGATACTTTTATTGTAGGATGAATTTCTTCATCCCATGTTCCAGATTTTTAAAGTTTTTAAAAAACAAAACAAAACTGATAAGTGTGAAAACATCAAACGCTTTCGTTCATCTAGTTAGGCTCAAGCTTATTGCAATGCACAGCTAGAATTACAATATTAATTTTCATTTGTATTTCTGCAAACAAATCTCTCTTTTTTTTTTTCCTTGGCGTCTGGCAGCTTCCTCCTCGGTGGTTCCTATTCCTGGCACCTTCTCCTGGCCCCTGGCCGCTAGGGGAAAGCCCCGGAGGGGGATGCTCCGCAGGGCTGTCTTTTCAGATGTTCAACGCAAAGCTCTTGAGAAAATGTTCCAGAAACAGAAATATATCAGCAAGCCTGACAGAAAAAAGCTGGCAGCCAAATTGGGACTCAAAGACTCACAGGTAAGTAAATGTTCCTTCATCTGTTTCCATGAATCCAACCAGGATATGCCAGGAGGGACACAGTCCTTCAATGCTTTTTCTTCCACTTAATATATAATGGTGAAGGTTAGATGTCTTTTTATTTATTTCTTCCAACTTTATCTTTCTTCTTTTTCATTAGGTAAAAATCTGGTTTCAGAACAGAAGAATGAAATGGAGGAACTCCAAAGAAAGAGAGCTTCTCTCTTCTGGTGGATGCAGGGAACAAACCTTACCCACCAAATTTAATCCCCATCCAGACCTGAGCGACGTAGGGAAAAAAGGGTCGGGGGAGGAGGGGGAAGAGGTCCTCTTGTGTTCAGGCATCAGCCCCCGGCACAGTATGGCATATCAGTTCCCCGAGCATCACAGACTGGACTCAGAAGTGTTCTTCTCCCCATGTCACTCCAGCAGCCCCAGCAAACCCTCGGATGTCTCAGATTCAGAGGAGGAAGGAGGAGGCGACGAGGAAGAGATCACCGTCTCTTAGAAGCCTTCACCCCTTCCCCAAACTGGGACATTGCAACGATGTAAATACATTAAAAAGTGATATCAAATTAAAGAGCTACCCCCTCCTTCTCTGTCTATAGGACGGTCACTTTTTACCGGCAAGCTAAAGCTGAGTTAATTTGACTGTAATGAAATTCAGAGTGGAAAACCAGCAAGTGAGAACTGCTCAGAGGTCTGTAAATTCTCCGGCTGATTATCTGATTTGTCTGATCGCATTAACACATATCCCAATTTCTGTGTTAACACTCTCCAGCCTAGGTCACATTTTCTCCCTTCAAGCACAGCCAAGTACACTCGTTATTTGGAGGGGGAGGGGTGAGGTTACATCAGAGGGGCATTACGAAAACGAGGAAGCGGAGTCCGGGTGTTGTAACAGCTCCTGCAAAGCTACTTGGTTTGAAGCCGTTAGCTCCCAGTGAAGAAGTGGCCAAATCAAGCACTGCTTTGCAGAGAAACCTGTTTATGCTAGAATAACGTCAAGGCTTTGGGGAGATGCCTTGAGGCAAATCTCATATCGGTTCGGAGCCTCTATGCAGTGGTCTTCCCTTTGCTCTCTGTCACCATCGCAGCCTTGCGTGGTATCCAAAGCATGAAATCAGAGAGAACTGCCACTGTCTTTTCGGTCTTTTCTTTGCATAGCTTCTGTTAACTAACTGTACTCTATGTACACATTCGCGGTATGGCTGTTTTATACCAAGGGTATGGGATGAAAGATTGGCTAAACGATTATAGACATGTCTTTTTTTTTTTATTTTTTGGGGTTTAAACTAAAATGTAGTTGTTTAAACGAATAACTTATAAAAATGCTTATTTTGTATTTTACAATGTACAGATTATAAAATATGTATATGTAATAAACATGCCAAATTAAAAAGGTAGCAACCTGAAACGGTACGTGGAGCACCTTAGGATGCAAAACCAACGTTAGACTTGCATGTGGGTGGGATCATGCAGACCTTTGCTTCCAGTGGAAGGTGAACTTGTTACTGAATTCAGAAGATAGGATAGGTTAGGATGGCTGAAAATAAGTCTAATAGAATATTTAAGTTTGCAATCAACCCCAGACGAATAAAGGAGCACAAAATATGCTTGTGGGAAGTTCAGGGACTGTAAGAACATACCCTGGATCATCAAAGCATGAAAGGAACCGTTAAGCAAGCTGGACAGGGATAAAAACTCTTTACTTTTCTCTCCCTCCAGGGCTGAAGCTCGCTGCAAGCTGAGGAGCTGAAATGCCTTTCATAGCAAACACCTAGTGATCCAAGAATTACACCCCATTTCACTATATAGTGGTGTTATCAATATTTGAATTTATCTTCTGACCAGAAGTATCTTATATCAGAAGCCGCTGGTTTAGAATGCTGGAAGTTAGAAAGAGTGGGAAGTTTAAGCAGATGGAAGGAAATTACTGTTATTTCATTGGGGGGAACAGATTAAACTGAATACCCATGGTTAAATTATTCCATTGAAAATTTAAAACCATTCTGTTCTATCGTTGGGTGATATAATGTGCAGGATCTGCCTTTTTATACAGAGGCTGACGAAAAACCAGTTGTTGCTTTTTTTTGTTTTTGGCTGAAACTAAATCTGTGGCCAACCACTTAAGTCAAAACGGAACCAGACTCTCCCATGACCAGACAGAACCTCCTCCCACCCCAGACCTACCTTAAACCCTGCTGATCTTGTGGCGTAACTGGGACAGAAGCACTCTCCAGTTACCCCTGCCCTTACCATCTCCGCCATCAAAACAGTCTGCCAAGGTCATGGCAGTCATTCTGATGGCGGAAATCGTAGAGGAAGAAGCAACTAGGGATTGTTCCTGCCTCAACTAAGTCACCAGACCACCAGGGCTTCTAAGGTAAGCCCAAAGAGGACCTAAGGCTGGAGGAGGAGGATGCTGTTAGGCAGTGGGCAGAAGGAATGTGGTGGCACTTTTGGTTGGGGGGGGTTTCCAGATTCAGTTAAAAAGGCACGGTCAAGTCCAAAATTTTGGGCTAGTTTTGGTGCCAAAATTTCTGGTTTTTGAAACCAAAATTTGAGTGGTCTCTATTTTTATGTGCTTGAAATATATGCTATGGTGCCTAATGTACTATTAGAAAAAATTGCATCACAATGGAGATACTACTAATGAGAATCACCTTAAACGGCAATTCTATAACTGGGTGTGTGAAGTATGAGCACCATGCACACATACCAGATGAGATAATTAGCAATTATGCTCATATGTGCTCTGTGGCCCCAAGTCTATAAACAACGCCTAAAGCTAGTTGATCTAGGCACCTAACGTAATTGTTGAAAAGATTTAATTGCTAAGTATCAGTGCTGATTAACTCATAATTTACATTAATTGCACTTAATTGGATGTTAGGCACTTTCAAGTAGGTGTCTAGTCCAAGTTGCCTACCAGAAAGTAGGCACGTTTGGGGGTTGATCGAGGAGGGGGGAGGGGTTCATGTAGGCACCTAACAGGCGCACTCAGGTCAAGGAAACCCTGGCCTAAATAGAGCGTGCCTATGGTTAGGACATCTTTCCGTACCTAAGCCCATTTTAGGTACCAGTTTTTTTATATTCATGCTTAGCAACACACTACTCGGGCCTGGATTCTGTAACTGGCGCCATGGTTGGCAGCTGCCTTAAAAATGGACACATGTCAATCACATGACAGCACCGGGTACGGAATCGCATCTCCAGTAAAGGTAGGTACCGGGCATGTAGGCCAGGCTTTTCCTGGCCTACTTTTCCGACGCCTAACTACGATGCGACTCACACCTAAAGAGGTACTTTAGGCCACTTAATGCCACTTCCAGCATTAGCTAAGCCCACAGTGGCATTCAGCGGCCCTAAGCGCCTCCGTAGGCATGATCTGGCAATGATTTTTTTTTAGGTGCCATTAGGCGCCTTAAAACTCAGTTAAAAATGCTGTTTTTAACTGAGTTTGGGTACCTCCCGACACCTAAAAACTTGGCACCAGTTCGAGAATCCAAGCCTCAATGTCTAAGTTTTAGGCACCATTTCTAGAATCAGGGCCCATAGTGACATAGTAAATGATGGCAGATAAAGACCTGAATGGACCATGTGCTATTCCAGTGTTTTTCAACTTGGTCAAGTTCTTTATTTTTGATATACCATCTATCAAAACAAATGTCTAGACGGTGTACAATATAAAAGGTTATAAGGGACAGTTAAAATAAGTAAATAAAAGCAATATTTTATCATATATTAAAAAAAATAAAATACTAGACGGATTCGGACTAACGTAAATGAGGGAAAGTAGGGGAGGGCAAGGAAATTTAAAATACATCGAAGTAAAATTAATAAAAAAGGACAGGAAATGGGAAGTGGAAAAAACATTGGGGGGGGAATCATTTCAAAAGAAGTATTAAATATCCTGTAATATACCCCCTTGCCAGTCAGGTTTTCAGGATATCCTCAATGAATATACATGGAAAATAATGGAGGCAGTGTATGTAAGTCAAGGTTATGTATATTCTTTGAGGATATCCTGAAAACCTGCCTGGCAATGGGGAACTACAGGACCGAGTTGAGAATCACCGTGCTATTGTATAAAGGTGGCTCATAAAAGTGCTACAGCGCGACTGCAAAGGGGCTTCACACGGGAGGATCTTGGGTGTCTTTCCAACTTACATTTGTAAGTTATAAAATACTAAAATTATGCATGTTGCATGGCATGCTTAGGAGTAGTTTAATGGTTAGCGCAGTGGGTTTGATTTCTCTAGGCAAGTCACTTAACCCCTAGGGACCGCGAAAGTACCTGCATATAATACAAATAAAACCACTTTGGTTGTACCACAGAAAGGTGGTGACCCTTTCAAATCCATGTGCTCGTTTACACCTGGCATAAACGGTCATGCCTAAACTGAGGTACGTCACTTTGGACTTTCACTAGTCTTCTGTAATGGAGACAACATGCCCAGATACTGTTATAGAATAGGTGCTCTCTGTGCTGCATTGGGGCACCCCGTTACAGAGTTGCCCTTGGTGTAATGAAGCTATTCATTAATCTGGAGTCAGTTCAAAACTGTGGTTTTGCACGGGAGACGGAGAGACCTGTTCACGTTCTGTAATGACCGCTTAGGCTCCTGTGCAAAACCATAGTTTTGAACTGACTCTAGATTGATGAAAAACGTCATTCCAAAGAAAGATGATACCCAGCGTAAGTAGCCTCAAGACCTAATTTATCAAACATCTGGGGCCTTATAATGAGTTTGTTTATGTTTACGATTGTCTTGATACATAGAAACATGACGGCAGATAAAGGCCAAATATACAATAACCATTATCTAAACTAGATCTCGTTATATTTCTCATACGGGTGGCCGAAACATGATCATGTCGAGTCATTGAGTTACTTTGGATGAATAAAGACATTTGGATTTATCAGATGAGTTGAGAGACACTTTTTGTGCACCATTCTGATTGGACATTTCCACTTTTACGATTGTCTTGATACATAGAACCATGACGGCAGAAAAAGGCCAAATCTACAATAACCATTATCTAAACTAGATCTCGTTATATTTCTCATACTGTAATCTTTTGTAAACAGCATTGAACTTATGGTTATGCGGTCTAGAAATCTGATGTAACATAACAAATTGCGGTTACTGATGAGAAGGTCAAGGTGGTTAACAACTAAAAATATTATCGGATGGAAAGGAGTGCCAAAAATAAGATAGGAAAAATATGTAAGAAGATAAGAATAGTCTTACTGGGTCAGACCAATGGTCCATCTAGCCCGGTAGCCCATCTCCACGGTAGCCAATCAGGGTCACTAGTACCTGGCAAAAACCCAAAGAGTAGCAACATTCCAGATTCTCAAGTAGTAAGCAAGATTCCGGAACCCCAAATAGTAACAATATTCCATAACGAATGCAAGGAAGTTCTTCTTTACTCAACGGGTGGTAGACACCTGGAACGGTGAGGTGATAAGACAGAGTACAATTCTGGGGTTCAAAAAGGGACTGGATGACTTCCTGGAAGCGAAGGGGATAACAGGGTACAGATAGAGGTTTACCTTACAGGACATTGAGCGAATAGAGTATGGACATTTTAGGTTGGGTAGGGAACACTTTCAGGTCATGGACCTGGAGGGCCGCCGCGGGAGCGGACTGCCGGGCATGATGGACCCCTGGTCTGACCCGGCAGAGGCAATGCTTATGTTCTTATGTTATTCCACACTTTTCGTGTCACTTTTTGTTTCAATGATAGGAAATAAAATGAAAAGTGTCTTCTAAACTGCAATGAATCCTTGAAAATTGTGGGGTATAAGAAACTGTACGGAGTGGTATGTTCCTCAGTGGTCTCTTTGGGCTAGATTCACAAAGCAAACCGATCGTGTACCGATCAGTTTGCGACCCCTTAGCGATCCCGGCCCGATTCACTTACCTGTCTTTCGACCATCCTCCGATCCGCGCATGCAAATGAGGGCAAGGCCATGCAAATGTAGGCAGGGACGCGATTCACTAAACTTTTATCCTATCCGACTGTGCTCACAAAAAGCGGCTGCTCATGACCAGTCAATGAAGCCCTTTGCGACTGCCCTGCCTTCTGCAGTCCTGCTCTCTGCCCTGTCATCCCCGATCTCTTGCTGCCCTGAATGCCTCCTGCAGCCCCGAACCTGCCTACCCCGAACACATCTGCCTTCCAGCCCCAACACGCCTGCCTGCCCCAACTCTTCCACCCTTCACCACACTGCAAGCCCGTGGTTTTAACCTGTGGGCTTAAGCGGGTTAAAACCACGGGCTCCCAAAAGTTCCTCGATCGCCAAAAAGAAAAAAAATCTATTGCCGGCCCTGAGGTCCAGCAATAGCATTTTTGTAGGCTTTCTTGCAGCCCTGGCTGCGCTAAGAAGAAGAAGAAGAAGAAAAACCCAAAACAACAACTCCGACGGCACGGAGGTCCCGCGCATGCTCTGACCATCTACAGCGTGGGGATCACTATAGCACGACCGTGCCTGCAGATGGGGGCGTTTCTCCGACCGCCCTCATCTGCATGTTAAAGTTTACTGAATTAGTCGGACCTGCCCGGATCGGGCCCGATCTGGCAGGTTGGTGAATTCTACCCTTTGTTCTTCACAGCATCCTGCTTCCCCAAAGATCTCACAAGAATTCTTTGAGATCTATAAACCGAGAAGAGAGCTTAGAGGTGTAAATGGGATGAAATTAAGTTTGGAGGGTAGAATGTCCACTACGCATGCTAGGATCGGAGCATCAATGATATCTGTGGCTGGCGTAGAACTCTGGAATGCCTTGCCTGGTATCCTGCGGTTTTGTGTGGGGAGGACGAATTTTAAGAAACTGCTGAAAAGTCAATTATTTGCCTTCTTATGCTAAGGGATATTTCAGTTGATAACTGCCTTTTAGAACTCTTTTAACAGCAATGTATGATTTAAAGTTTGATTGTATTTCTGATTTGATTGATTTAATAATTAGAAAGCCTGACTAGGAGTTTCATTCCAATCCCATAACTTCTCTGAGGTTCATTGTTCTTTCCCTTCCTCTTGCTTTTTACCATAATTGTCTTCTCTTCTATCAATCAATTTGTATTTCTTTTCTCATCCTTTCCTCGTGTTTTATTATGTTTGTAAAGTTAGTCTTCAATATGTTTTGTAAGGTTTAATAATAATAATAACTTTATTTTTCTATACCGCCATAATCTTGCGACTTCTAGGCGGTTCACAACGAAGAATAGCTGTACAATCAGCAAATTACAGTAAATAAATAGATAAAAGGTCACTGAGCAGTCAATGTTTACAGGTGCAAGGTGGTTAGAAGAAAAGTAAACATAGGTTGCAGTATAAGAGTTAACTATTATACATATTACATTGGAAATGGTCGGACTATACATATTACATTATACATATTACATTGGAAATGGTCGGACACCAGCGAGTAGCTGGATGACAATTGTGGAGAGGAAATTTTTAGCAAACTGCGAAAAAAGGATACCTTATATGATATTTTTAACAAACAAAGAATATAGGATATCTAATATGAAGAAGAGATTCAGGGTAAGGTGTGATAACTTTGTTCGCGGGGAGAAATTCTGGCTAGGACATGAATTTCTTAAACAAAGTGGTCTTTAATTCTTTCCGGAGGACGTTGTAGGTCAGCCTAGCTACATCCATGAAATAACCTAGCCAAGATTGCTGTCTGGCAGCTTGAAATTTGAAGGTTCTGTCCAGGAATGTTTGATATCTGCAGCCTGCGATTTTTGGGTATGTAAAAAGGTTGCGGTTTCTGGTAGACCTAGTGGAGGAGTAGAATTCGAAGTGGGGTAGGAGGTAGTTGGGGGCCATTCCCCAGATTAGTTTGTAGCAAAAACAGGAGAATTTGAATATAATTTGAATAGTTCTCTGTTTAGTTCTCTGTATGTATTGTTGCCCCCTTAATTTTGTAATTTTACTGAGATGTTCATCACTTAGAATTTTGAATAAGCGATCAATCAGATTTATAATAAACTTGAAACTTGAATTTGTGCTCTATTCCTGCTTATAACATGTCTATGTTCTATGTGGTAATCGCAGGTAAACAAGATTTTATGTATGTGATATGGAAACCACATAGGGCTCCTTTTACTAAGATACGTTAGCGTTTTTAGCGCACACACAAAATTACTGCACACTAAACTGCGCGGTATGCTTCTAGAATAAAACCAGCTCAATGCTGGCGTTAAGGTCTAACGCGTGCTATTCCACGTGTTACGGCCCTAACGCACCTTTGTAAAAGGAGCCCATAGTTATATGCGGTATATAAATTTTTTAATAAAATCATATATTGAAACTGTCATCTACTAGAAACAGAGTAAAAAAGAAAAAAATAGCAAAATCCCTTTGAGCATATGAGAAGAATATGTGAGGTATAATACCCATTCATGAAACACAGCTGCATTTACGGCCTCTTTCACAAAGCCGCGCGGCAACAGCCCCGAAGCCCTTTAAATCTCTACGGGCTTCGGGGCTATTAGCGCGGCTTTGTAAAAGAGGCCGTTAATATATGAGTGAAATTGTCAGCTTTCTGCTGTGCCAGAACCGCCTTATGGAACACTATGACTATCGAAATGACCGACACTTCCAGCTATCTCAGCTTTCATAAGGCTGTAAAAACTTGGCTTTTTATAAGCTAATTTAATTAGAATAGTGTTATAGTCAGGACACTGGCTTTAGTGGTTACTGGTAACTTTTCTTTTTTTTTTTTTAAAAAAAAGATGTTTTAAATTGTTTTTAGGGCTGTACATCGATTAAAAATTTTAATCATACGATTAATCACATAAAGTACCCCCTCACATTAGAGAGTTGTGCGGGGACAGAAATCCCACCCATCCCCGTGAGGAATCCCATCCGTCCCCGCGAGGAATCCCTCTGTCCCCACCCGTCTCCGCGAGGAATCCCCTCCGTCCCCACCCATCCCTATAAACTACAGAAATAGTTATTTCATTTAATTATGCTACTGAATTAAAGGCTATGGAAGAAACCTGTTTACAAATAAGCAAAAAGACTTTATTAATTTGGAAATATTAATTGGGAAGAATACATACTTTGTAAACGGGTTTCTACCAGAGCCTCTAATGTTTAAAATTTTTTATCAACACAACTAATATACTACTTTATCCTAAAGCAAAAAAAAAGAAAATAAATAGAATTTTTTTTCCTACCTTTGTTGCCTGGTTTCTGCTTTCCTCATGTTCTCATTCAATTCCTTCCATCCACTGTCTCTCTTCTCTCTGCGTCTTCCATTTGCTCTGTTACTGTGCCTCTCCTTTTCTCCCCCCTTCCAAATTGGTCTGGCACCCATCTTCTTCCCTTCGCTCCCCCCATAGTCTGGCATCTCTGTCTTCTTCTCTCCACTCTCTCTTCCCCATGTCCTGTCAGCATCCTTCTCCCCCCTCTGTCTTCCCCGTGTGCTTTCAGTGTCCTTCTCCCCCCTCTGTCTTCCCCATGTCCTGTCAGCATCCTTCTCCCCCCTCTGTCTTCCCCATGTGCTTTCAGTGTCCTTCTCCCCCCTCTGTCTTCCCCATGTCCTTTCAGCGTTCTTCTCCCCCCGTCTTTCCCATGTCCTTTCAGCGTCCTTCTCCCCCTCCGTCTTCCCCATGTCCTTTCAGCGTCCTTCTCCCTCCCCCCGTCTTCCCCATGTCCTTTCAGCGTCCTTCTCCACCCCTTTGTCTTCCCCATGTGCTTTCAGTGTCCTTCTCCCCCCTCTGTCTTCCCCATGTCCTTTCAGCGTCCTTCTCCCCCCATCTTCCCCATGTCCTTTCAGCATCCTTCTCCACCCCTTTGTCTTCCCCAGTGGTTTCAGCGTCCTTCTCCCCCCTCAGTTTTACCTTAAGCATCTTTTCCTCTTCACTCCACCTTTCCTCCCTTTCTCCCTCCCTGCCCCTTACCTTTGTGGTGCTTCCCTGCCCGACTGACAACAGAACAGGCCCGGTCAGACAAACCTCCCTGCCCTGTAGCCGCAAATCTAAATTACCTTCTTACAGCAGCTGGAGTATTGAAGCTGCTGTAAGAAAGTAATTTAGATTTGCGGCTACAGGGCAGGGAGGTTTGTCGGACCGGGCCTGTTGTCGGTCGGTCGGAGGAAGCGCCACAAAGGTAAGGGGACCTGGCCGGCTGTGCACCCCCCCTATGGCCGCACCCGGGGCAGATCGCCCTCCCTGCCCCCCCCCCCCCCTTGGTACGCCACTGCCAATCGTAGCACACAGCCGATCGGAATGGAAGTCTTCCCGATGTCAGCGCTGAGGTCGGAGGGAGGGAGGGCTTTGCTTAAGCCCTCCCTCTGACGTCAGCGCTGACATCGTGGCAGAAATATTTAAAAGACTGCTAGTAATATTTCTTCTGAACCTTCTATTAGTATAAATTCAACTCAGTATATAAGTCATCCAACGATTGAAATTTTGGGAGTTATCGTCTGGTTTCCCTTCAGATCAAGGGTCAGACACATACGAAAATTTTGGGAGTTATTTTAGATCAGCATCTTACAATGCATGCTCAGACAGATGCTGTAGTGCGTAAATGCCACTTCCCATTATGGAAATTGCAAATAATTAGATCTTATTTTGAATTTATTGCTTTTAGATTACTGGTTCAATCGTTACTACTGAGTCTTCTCGATGATTGTAATATTATCTATCTGACAGTCACCAAGAAAGAATTATCAAGACTTACAATAATATAGAATACAGCGGTCTTTATGGCCTGAAGAAATTTGATCATGTTACACCCTTTTATTGCGAATTGCATTGGCTGCCAATGGAGGCCCGGGTATTGTTTAAACTAGGCTGTTTCTGGTACAGCTCCTTCTTACTTAGTCAATAGATTTTCTTTAGCATCATACAGACATAGTAAAAGAACTCATCCTTTGTTTAATTTTCCATCTGTCTAGGGTTACAGGAGTAAGAAATTTCTGAATCATACTTTGGCATCTCAGGCAGCTCTCCATGACAATGAATTCCGAATATTGTTGCTTATTACCCATTTCTATGGCCATTTTAGAAAACAAATTGAAGACCTATCTTTTTTCTAAATATTTGACTGTTTAATGTCTTATTTCATGTAACATGTTTACTTTTAGAACTTTTTGTAAACCGCGTTGAACTTCTGGTTACGCGGTCAATAAGCACAATGTTATATTATGTTATGTTATGTAAATGTTATATGATGATATTATTTGAGAAACTTGCCCAGTATTGATGAGAGGGGGTCTTTTGTGTTTTGTTCTAGGCAGAAAGTGAAGATGGAGAGAAAAACAGTCAATGGACAAGAAGGCCCTGGAAACATAGTTAAAAGCACAGAAAAAGTCACCAGACAAGAAAGGTAGGGAAAATGCTTTTATTTTCAATATAGTGATTGAAGTGTGTCAGTTCTGAGAAAGGAACAATGTTAAACTTTAACTGTGAGGGCCACAGAAAAAATAGTTAATGTCTTATTAAAGAAATGGCAATTTTGCATGAGGTAAAACTATTTATACCTAATGCAAAATTGTCATTTTTTAAAATAAGTCATCAACTATTTTTTCTGCAGTCCTCCAAGTACCTACAAATCCAAAATGTGGCCCTGCAAAGGGTTTGAGTTCGAGACCACTAGAATAACATATTTTAGACCGTAGCTGATCTAACGGTGAAATTCTCCAGGTTGATTATTGTAGGAGATTTTAATATTCAGATTGATAAGGTGAATGACTGTAGGACTAGGTATTTTTTTAATCTCTATTAGCAGATCTAAATTTGAAACAATGACTAGGGCAACCCATCAGAAGGGACATAGATCTAGGCATCCTTTTACAAAAGTGCATTAGGGACTTAACGAGCGGAATAGTGGGCTTTTATTCAATTTATTACATGCGATTGATTTGAAGGGAGTAGTTTTGGATTGGTTTTCAGCTTTTCATCAAGGGCGTACCTTTGCAGTAGGCACTGATGGTTCAACATCTCAAGATAGACCTTTAGCTTAATTTTTTATTCATTTATTGTATCACTTTAGTTTAACTTTTTAGAACATTGTATTTTTAATCAGACTGTATATTTTTAGTATTGTATGTGAACCGCCTAGAACAGGGGTCTCAAAGTCCCTCCTTGAGGGCCGCAATCCAGTCGGGTTTTCAGGATTTCCCCAATGAATATGCCTGCGATCTATGTGCATGTACTGCTTTCAATGCATATTCACTGGGGAAATCCTGAAAACCCGATTGGATTGTGGCCCTCAAGGAGGGACTTTGAGATCCCTGGCCTAGAACTATGTGGTTGGGTGGTATATATATATAAAAATTATTATTTAGATTGTGGAGTTCCACAGGGTTTGCTCTTATCACCAATTTTGTTTAATGTGTTCCTGAGCCCTCTTGCAAGACGAATTAAAAAACTAGGAATTAATACGTATATTTAGGCAAATGGACTATCTCCTTCAACATTAGACTTGGGCTTAAATAAGATAGAATAATGGTTGAGTGAACACAAATTAGCATTGAATATGTCAAAAACAATAGCTTGTTGTATCTCAGGAGATAAGGTAACACCACAAGTAGATTTCTGATTACATCATTATAGTATAAAGATGGTACATAGCTTTAATATTTGGGAATTATAATTTGGAGTCACCTGACGTTTGAAGAGTAGGTCTCAGCCATAGTTGCTAAAGGATTTGGAGCATTAAGACAATTTAGAGCTACTGTATTCGAGAATTTTTGGACGAGAAATCGTTGCATACTTTTAATTCATGCCTTTGTTTTATCCAAGTTGGATAATGGTAATCTCGTATATATGCAAGCATAACAGCAGGGCAATTAAAGCGCTTACAAACAGTACAAAATGCTGCGATTAGATTGTTAAATCATGCACACATTTGCCATCACGTAACTCCGTTGTATGTGAAATTCCATTGGTTACCAATGGAATTTAGGATTAAATTTAAGATTTTGATGTTAGCACATAGAGCTCTGTATGACTTACAACAGTCATATCTTTCTAACTTGGTACTCTTTAATTCGCCTAGGCCAGGGGTGTCAAAGTCCCTCCTCGAGGGCCGGAATCCAGTCGGGTTTTCTGGATTTCCCCAATGAATATGCATTGAAAGCAGTGCATGCAAATAGATCTTATGCAGATTCATTGGGGAAATCCTGAAAACCCGACTGGATTCTGGCCCTCGAGGACCGACTTTGACACCTGTGGCCTAGGCGATTATGAAGATCTTTGAATGACAATAGAGTCGCTGTGCCCCATGTTTCAAAGGCTCATCTTGCCTCAACTAGAAATGGTGCATTTTTTTAAAAAATTTAGTCCCAATATTGTGGAATAGTTCATCTGTGGAATTGAGGAAGGAAGAATCATTTCAAAATTTTAAAAAACAATTAAAGGCTTATTTTTTTTCCAATTGGCCTTTTCAAATGGATGAGATAGAACCGGGACTGCATTTACAGGCATGTATGCAGGCATTTATATAATTTTAAAGTAAATGTTTTAAAATTAATAGTTTTAATTTTATTATGTATTAGAAACTGTGTTCTTTGGGGGGGTTTTGTCTTTTCTTTCCTATTGAAAATGGAGTTCTTTTATATATTTGGAAAATGACATTGTAAACCGCTTTGATCCTTCTTGGCCGTATAGAGGTATAGAAAGATTTTAAATAAACATACCACTAGTAACATCCCTTTCCTCAGAATAATCTCCATTGACCACTACTCTCTGTCGCCTTCCACTCAACCAGTTCCTGACCCAGTCTGTCACTCTGGGGCCCATCCTGAGGACATTCTGTTTATTAGACACCTGCGTGGAACACTGTCAAAGGCTAAAATCTAAATACACCACATCTAACGTACTCCCTCTATCCAATTCTCTGGTCATTCAGTCAAAGAAATTGATCAGATTTGTCTGACAAGATCTGCCTCTAGTGAATCCATGTTGCCTCGAGTCCTGTAATCCACTGGATTCCAGAAATATCACGATTCTCTGTTTTAAAAGTGTTTCTAAAATGAACTTATCTTTGCAGTGGTCCGTGGAAGAGGTGCCGCTGCAAAGATAAAGTTCATTTTATGAAGAATTACAAGTTATACGAAAACTCAAAATATGGACTTTTATGGGAGTTGATACATATAAAATACTCTTGATGAAAAAAGATAGATAATCAGTTAAGAGTTAGAAATGCATAATATTAAATGAGGAATCGATGGTTGCCACCGATAAGAATTATATTACTGTATCGGCATTCTGAAGATTCTTGAAGATTATAATAGTTATTCTGGGTGTACATTGGAAATTTCATGTCGCACTGCGTACAGCACAGTGCGCAAATGGTTACCAGTGCATAATGTAAGCATTTTAGTCATCTACCAGGAAAACGTGGCAAACAACAAGACAAAAAAAAAATGTCTGTCTTGCAGGGAGGACAAAACTATTGTGTAGATTAGAAGATCTTTTCCCAATTACCTCTTATCATGTCTACGTACCATTAAATGTAAGCAGTGCAGTACCAATGCATTTGTCTGGAGCCCGCAGGTCACGTGAGAGAGAAATATCATCGTAGATTATTTCTGGTTGGCACTAAGGCGGTTTTTCTTTCTAAATTTTGATGTAACATGAATAAAGAAGCGCAGGAAACACTTCCTTGACACAGGGATTCTCAGCTTCAAACGTTGATTTGTCTTGCAAACTGGTTCTCTACCGATCTCACTTTCATCTACTGATTAGTTTCCACATTCACTCAAGTTGCTCAGACTTCATTAGCTGCATCAATCTGAATTCAATCAGCTTCCTTAAGAACTTCATCATTGTGGGCCGCTGTGCCCATTCATCTTCTGGAGCCGACCTCTAACCCTCAAAACTTAGAGTATCAGGGCCTTTTATCTCCAAACTTCCTTCTAAAGACAAGAAGTAAACCAGGGCTGTAGCCTTTGACAAGGTCTTTCAATAGCAGCAGATACATCAAATTCATCTGATCTCTTCTCCAGCACGTCCATGTGAAGCTATCACACTTTTCACCATTTTCTTTCCTTTTTAAAAAACAGCTCACGAAAGAGGTTCGTAGCTCTAAACTGACTTTATCCAGTTCCTGCTTACTGAAACATTGAGGATTGCTATGCTTTTTGTATGCATGTGTAAATACAAACCAACCAAAAAAAAACCAGATACAGATGTACATATAAATTCTCCTCTTTTCTCCTATCTCTGCTCTTTTTTCTACCTTCTTCTCTCTGTAAGTCGCCTTCAGCCTGCATAGGTATGCGCAATGCACAAATAGAAGATTAGATATAAATCAGAAACCATTTTAAAGCAGATAGATATGGAACACAGAGAAATTTATAGGCCTGTTAAGGATGGGCCAGTTGTACATGGATTTGGCGTTTTTGAATAGCAACATACAGGAAGTCATCCACCTTGTCTGCAGTAAGAAGTCAGGCGATGAAAACCAAAAGAAAAGACTGCAGAGATGATGTACAAAGCACAGGATCTTTAATTGGAGTAAATGCAATGTGGTGATCCCGATGTTAGGTTCTTAAATGTGAATACCCGACACGGTCCGTGTTTCGGAGAAACACTCCTTCTTCAGGGGTCCAGAATGGATAAAACCTCACAGGTGGAGAACCATGGGCATCAAAAAAGGGTAGAACAAATCAAGCGCCAACAAGTGCCGTGAAATTCTATCCTGTTACAACGCAATGTCAAACCGATAGCAAGAATAGCGAAAGCAATGTGAGACCAGCACCCTCCTTGGCCATTTACCGTACATTAGATTACAGAATTATTATCATAAGGAAAACAGTATAAAAATTTTCTTATGTTATAAAGTTGCCTTTGGTTATGACCCACCTTACTTAGTCGATAGAGTCTCATTAGCTCCTCAAAGGAATAATAGAAGATCTCATGCCCTAATTCTGATGCACACTTTAGGAAACAACTGAAAACATTTCTTTTCTCAAAACATCTGGATGATTTGATCCTCATGGTTCTCTCTAATATTATTTTTCTCTAACTTTTTGTAAACCGCATCGAACTTTTAAGGTTATGCAGGATAGAAATCCGATTTTATGTTATGTTACATATTTCAATACACCCGAACAAATTAAAGATGTAATAAATGAACAAACCACTAACCAGACCACCACCATATCAGCAAGTCAAACAGGTGATATGCACTGCCATTAACAGCGAGAGTAAGTACGTGGCATCCCAGGACCTCTTGGACTGAATTTATGTGCTATAAGGCCCCAACCTCTACCGCCGGGTGAAAATTGAGGCATGTTCAAAGGACCTCCTTTGAATGCGCCCTTGCTCTCGGGTACCACCAAAGCTGTGACAACAGAAACAAATTAACCATATCATTTCTGAACCTGAACTGTGGTTGGGCGAGCGGGAAAATGTGGACACCTGGCAAGGAGGGTGACAGGTCAAAAGCGCGCGCCGACAAAGGCGCGCCGACAACCCAGCGCAGACAACTGAGCGCAAGGCGGAAGCGTGCCAAAGTTCCCTCTAAGCTGAGCAGGAGTCCTCCACCCACAGTCTCACCAATAGAGGGTGCTGTTTTACTGTCACATTTTTCAATTGTGAGGGACAGGCAAGTTCTGCAGGACTCCAGGGAACATACCTGTCCTTAGCAACTGAAAATATTCCACCCCCTAGTGGTAGCAATGCAGCTGGAGGACACCTGCTCAGCTTAGAGGGAACAGCCTCTGATGGGGGGGTGTTGGTGGGGAACCCCCCCACTTTACTTAACAGAGATCGCGCCAGCGTTGTGGGGGGCTTGGGGGGTTGTAACCCCCCACATTATACTGAAAACTTCACTTTTTCCCTCAGCCGTCTCTGAACTCCCCTGGGAGAACAGTAAAGAAAATTGAATAAATAAATAAATAAATTTGGTCAGTTTCTACATAAAACACTTCCCTAGTTTTACATAATTGGACCACAATATCTACATATCTACATTGGTACCTACACAAACTGTGCAAAGTTATCCTTTATGGGTAGCAGGGAAACCTGGTAAGTGTGTTAATTTTAATGGTTTACATTATTGTGCTACAAGTATCTGGCTGTGGGTTCAAGTGATATCTTATGCATTGCCCACAGAATAGCCAATCCAGATCAGAACATAAGAACATAAGAAATGCCTCCGCTGGGTCAGACCCGAGGTCCATCGCGCCCAGCAGTCCGCTCACGCGGCGGCCCAACAGGTCCAGGACCTGTGCAGTAAATTTCTATCTATACCCCTCTATCCCCTTCCAGCAGGAATTTGTCCAAACCTTTCTTAAACCCCAGTACTGTACTCTGCCCTATAACTTCCTCTGGAATTGTATTCCAGGTGTCCACCACACGTTGTGTAAAGAAGAACTTCCTAGCATTAGTTTTGAATCTGTCCCCTTTCAACTTTTCCGAATGCCCTCTTGTTTTTTTATTTTCTGAAAGTTTGAAGAATCTGTCCCTCTCTACTCTCTCTATGCCCTTCATGATCTTGTAAGTCTCTATCATATCCCCTCTTAATCTTCTCTTTTCTAGGGAAAAGAGTCCCAGTTTTTCCAATCTCTCAGCATATGAAAGGCTTTCCATCCCCTTAATCAGTCGTGTTGCTCTCCTCTGAACTCTCTCGAGCAATGCCATATCCTTCTTAAGGTACGGTGACCAATACTGGACGCAGTACTCAAGATGTGGACGCACCATTGCCCGATACAGCGGCAGGATAACTTATTTTGTTCTGGTTCTAATACCTTTCTTGATTATACCTAGCATTCTATTCGCTCTCTTAGCGGCAGCTGCGCACTGTGCTGTCGGCTTCATTGTCATGTCCACCATCACCCCCAAGTCCCTTTCTTGGGTACTCTCATTCAAAAACATCCCTCCCATCGCATAATTATACCTCGAGTTTTTGCTTCCCACATGCAATACTTTACACTTCCCAACATTGAATTTCATCTGCCATCTCTCTGCCCATTCCCCTAGTTTGTCCAAGTCTCTTTGCAATTCTTCGCAGAAGTACCCAGCATATCCCAAAAGGTACTACTATTTTCCATAGTTAATTTCCAGGGATAAGAGATGGTTTCCCAAGTTTGGCTGGCTAATAATTATTTGTATGGACTTTTTCTCCGGGAGCTTGCCCATTAACTTGGAGGAAGAACCTTTTTAAAAACCAAACCCGTCTTAAAGGTGGAGAATGAAATACAGTAAAATTTTGAATTGCAAGTGTTTTGCAAGACAAGCAAAACATTTTATTAAATTTTAACTTGATATACATGCAATGTCTTGCAATACAAGTACATACATCTCTTGAATAACACATTAGTCAACTCTAGAACCTTTCCTTCCAAAAATATTCTTATTCCTAAATAAGCATCTATCTCACTATTCAACAAACTTCTTACGTCATTGTTAGGTAACTTCTCGTCTGTAACCCGTATATACTGATATTCTCCACTGTACCCTGTTATCACTTGATTCTCTGCTATGTAATTCTAATAATTGAATCCTCTACCACACCATGTAAAGTACATGAATCACTGTTATGTAATTCTCTAGATAATCTTTGTTACACAATTCTCTCGGTAATGTCCAGATCTCTTATAATTTGTAATCCGCCTAGAACCGCAAGGCACAGGCGGAATAGAAATCACTAATGTAATGTAATGTAATGTAATACAGTATACACACATCACAACTGAGCCAACAGTTGACGCTGCAAGAGTGTAGTGACTGTTCTAAATGAGCGAGGTCTTTCAATACAAGTGCGTATTGTATTTTGTATTAAAGTTTTTGGGTTGTGGAATGAATTGTCTGTGTTTCCATTATTTCCAATGGAGAAATTTGCTTTGATATATGAGTGCTTTGGATTATAAGCATGCTTCTGCAACAAATTATGCTTGCAAACCAAGGTATGACTGTAGTAGTGTAAATTCCTTTGTGCTTTTGCTGCCATCTGGTGGTAAGTTGGTGCAATTGTTATTATAGTGAACATAGGGGCCCCTCAGTGAGAGGTAATAAGCTCAGAGGAGAGGGTACAAAGACCCACTCAATTGTTTATACAAGCCTTTAGGCAAAAAAACTCCACGTTTTTAACTACACACCATCAGGTGCCTCTAATGTGTGCTCATACAGTGAATAAACCTAAGGCGTACTATCCCATCTGTGTTTCTGTTTCTGTCATTAATATACCGGAAGAAGGATTTATCGCCCTTCTTGATGATCTTCGCTAGATTCTCCTCCATTCAGAATTTGGCCTCTCTGACTGCTGTTTTGACGGCTTTTGACTTGGTCAGATAGTCTTCCCTAGAGTCCTGCTTACCTGATTGTTTGTAGGAGATGAACGCTCTTTTCTTCTTTTTTATGAGGTCTGAGATCTCCGAAGAGAACCACTGTGGTTTATTGTTTCTTCGCCGTTTACTTACTGATTTTACATAGCGGTTGGTTGCTTCTTGAATGGTAGCTTTCAGTGTTGACCACATTTCCTCTATATTATCTGTTTCTGCTTGGTTTTGCAGCACCAGATGGATGAAATCCCCCATGCCTTTGAAGTTTGTGTCCTTGAAGTTGAGGACCTTGGTTAATGTGTTAGATTTAGTGAAGCCTTTCCTGAGGTTGAACCATACCATGTTGTGGTCACTGGAGGCCAACGGGTCTGTAGTTGGATGGTTGGTCTGTGGTCCTTTTGGGTCTTTTAGGATCGGGGTGATGATGATTTCACTATGGCCTCTCTTACTCAATCTCTGTTTTATCTAATTGCCCTGCCTTATCATTGCCTCTCATTTAACATCACCGTAAATGTATCTCCGCTATAACATGTAACATCGTTGTATACGCACAGCCTCCTCTTTATGCCTTTTTACTACTGCTATTCATGTAACATCTCTGTAAATGTAACAACACTATAATATGTATCATCGCTGTAAATGTACAGTCTCTTCTATTGTTAACCGCATTGAACTTCCATGGTATTGCGGTATACAAGAATAAAGTTATTATTATTATTATTATTATTATTATTCACTGAGGTCAGTTGGGAAAAGGCCATCTGTGAGCATGGTTTGTATCCATTGTAGAAGTAGCGTACAGAATTTTGCGCTGGAGGTTGTTAGGAGATATGGTGGGCAGTGGTTGAGGTCACAGGATGCGTGGCTGTATTTTTTGTAGAGTTTATTGAGTTTGGACCATTGTATGTTGGGGAATTGAGACCATATTCTGTCTGCTGCAATTGATTCTTTTTCTGTGGGATGAATTGTGAGTTCGTTTAGGTTGGATGAGGTACAATTGAGGGTGGTTCTGGCATTTGTGATTTTGTTCTTGAAGTGTTCTGCTAAGAGAGTGGCTGAGGGGGTGAGGTGTTGTTGTTGGTGGTGTAGGGTTTGGTATCTGTTAGATCTTTTAATATTCGGAATAGTTTTTTGGTGTCTTGGGTTTCTGTACCTATTAGGTTGGTGTAATATATTTTTCTCTTATTCTTTAGTTGTAGTTTGCATTGTTTGTTAGTTTTTTTCCAGGTGTTTTCGTGTGTTCTAGGTTAGATTTTCTCCATTTTCTTTCTAGTTGTCTGCATTGTCTTTTGAGAATGAGTAGTTCATTGTCATACCATTGGTCAAGTTTTGGTTTGTAGTGGGGCTAGTTCATCAAGGATGTTGGTGCTCAGATTTCTCCAATGTGAGATGAAGTCCATTGGGTCACAGTCCTGGACTGCTTCATCTATTCGTGTCCAGAATTTGGTTGGTTCGATGTGTTTTTGCGAGGTGTAAGTTACTTTTTTGGATTTTGGTGCGGTTTTGTTTTTGGTCCATTTGAGGTTAAAGGTGTATGTGAAGTGGTCTGATCGAAGTGAAGGGGACCAGTTTCCGTTTGATGTTTGCATTTCTGTGGTAGATAGTTGATGGGTCATGAAGGCTGCGATGTCAAGTTGGTATCCTTTCTCATGAGTAGTTTGTGGGTTTAGAATTTGGAAGGATAATGCATTGAGGAATGTTAGGCAGTTATCTGCTGGTTTGGATACTTGGTCTTCAAGATGTAGGTTTAGATCTTCTAGGATAAGGTTGTATTCTGCTGTTAATGAGTTTTGGTATATGAAGTTTTCGAATTCAGATCTTACTGTGTTCCAGTTTCCCGGTGTTATGTAGCAGAGCATGCAGTTCAGCGAGTTTTTTAGTGTGGTGCTGGAGAGATGACAGGCAAGGAGGTCCATTTGTGGGGTAGATGTTTTTTCAAGTATTTTTAGGGTTAGGGAATCTTTAGTTAAGATCGCTAGTCCTCCTCCTCTTTTTCTTTCTCTGCAGGACACTGTTATTTTGTATCCCTGCGGGCATACTTCTGTTATTCTGGGATCTGTGTCTGATGTTTGCCAGGTTTCTTTGAGGAAGAGGCAATCTAGATTTTTGTTTTTTATCCAGTTTTTTATGTGTTCTGTTTTTGGGCCTAGGGCTCTGATGTTTAGGTAAGCGCATGATAGTGTGGTGAATTCTGTTTTAGAGACACAAAAGAGGGGAGAGGGAAAAAATACAATATTCAAATAAAGGGAAAAAGTTAAATTGGCTAACACAATAGGGGAGAGGGGGGAAACTTTGCACCTTTAAAGCTCTCACACTAGCTTTCAAATTCTTTGACAGAACGGTCACATCCTACATGCCAAAAAAACCTAGCAATCTACATCCCCCAATCGACCCCTCTGATCACAAGCTGAGAGAAGATTGTCCACCCCACCAGCACATGCCCTCCTTCTGGAAAATGCCTGCAAATGCTCCTACTTGCATTTCCTACCCAAATTATGGAACACAATCCCACCAACCATCAGGTCACCTCTTTACCTGGGAAGAATAGCCTGAATCACAGTTACCGGATGCTAGGGGTCCACCTTGGGGATTAGCGTCCAAGAAAAGGATCTGGGTGTCATCGTAGACAATACGATGAAATCTTCCGCCCAATGTGCGGCGGTGGCCAAAAATGCAAATAGGACGCTAGGAATTATGACAAAAGGAATGGTTAACAAGACTAAGAATGTTTATAATGCCCCTGTATCGCTCCATGGTGCAACCTCATCTGGAGTATTGCGTTCAATTCTGGTCTCCTTATCTCAAGAAGAGCGACCAAGATGGTAAAGGGGATGGAACTCCTCTCATATGAGGAAAGACTGAAAAGGTTAGGGCTCTTCAGCTTGGAAAAGGGAAATATGATTGAAGTCTACAAAATCCTGAGTGGAGTAGAACGGGTACTTTTAAAACCAATAGGAGGAAATGTTTTTTCACTCAGAGAATAGTTAAGCTCTGGAAGCATTGTCGTTGTGGTAAGAGCGGATAGCGTAGCTGGTTTTAAGAAAGGTTTGGACAAGTTCCTGGAGGAAAAGTCCATAGGCTGTTATTGAGAAAGAAATGGGGGAAGCCACTGCTTGCCCTGTATTGGTAGCATGGAATATTGCTACACCTTGGGTTTTGGCCAGGTACTAGGGATCTGGATTGGCCACCATGAGAACAGGCTACTGGGCTTAATGGACCATTGATCTGACCCAGTAAGCTATTCTTATGTTCTTACCTGACTCTCTCAAAGACCCCCTAACCTCTAATTCTACCCCAGCAAAATTATACTACTTCACTGTGTGCGCTCTCCCACTTGATTTGCACGCACCCAATTCCAGACTACACAAGATCTTGTCTTCCTACTAGGTGTACCTTCTCCAAGAGTGCCTTAAAATTCTCCTTTGCACTAAATGTATTTGCTCTATGCAATGAATGTATTGTATCTCTAGCCACTATACTTATATTGCCTTATCATTCGCCTTGCTACTGTGCTCATCTCCCTTAACATGTATTCAGTCCTACACGCAGTCCATAGGAATTATCTCACTCTTCCTGTTCATCCTTTCAGTAGATTGCTCTGCATATCTGCTATTTGTGAATTTGTAACTTTGTAACTTTGTAACTTCCACTATGTATTTACTGAATGTATTTGCCCTTTGCAACATATATAAGAACTGCCATCTCCGGATCAGACCTTAGGTCCATCAAGTCCCGCGATCCGCCCACGCGGAGGCCCAGCCAGGTGTAACCTGACGAATCCTTAGTCACCCCTATCTTTCTATGCATCTTGTGAGGAGATGTGCATCTAACTTGCCCTTAAATCCTAGAACGGTGGGTTCCGCAGCAACCTCCACCGGGAGAGCGTTCCAGGTGTCCACCACTCGCTGTGTGAAGCAGAACTTCCTGGCATTTGTCCTGGGCTTGTCCCCCTCTTGTCCTAGTCACAATTGACATCGTAAATAACTTTTTTTTTCCTGCTCTATTTTGTCGATTCCTATTAGTATTTTGAAAGTCTCAATCAGTTCCCCTCGCAGTCTCCTCTTCTCAAGGGAGAACAGTCCCAGTTTTCTAAGTCGTATTGTATCTCGTATTGTATCTCTGTCTGCTATACTCATATTGCCTTATCGGTTGTTCTGTATAATTGCTACATGTAACTTTGTTGCTCTCCTTTCACTATGTATAATAATAATAGTTTTAGTTATATCCAGTCATACCTTTTCAGTTCAAGAGGTGCTGTAAGGATAGCGAGGTAACATCAGTTAGATTTGGAAAGGGTAGAGGGACAGTTATGAGACAGGGCAAAATTGATGTGTGTGTGTGTGGGGGGGGGAAACGTGTGAGACGAGGTAGGAGTAGAGCCGAATTGAAGGGTCAGGTACATTTGTCGAATAAATGGCTTTTTCATGATTTTCTGAATGAGTGGTAAGTTAGTGAGTTCATGATTAAGTCACGTAAGGTGTTGTTCCAGATCCTTGCTTGAAAGGAGAGTATCCTGTTGAGGAATCTTTTGTATTTGTAAAATTGTAACTCGTTCTGGGCTCTTCTGGGAGGACGGGTTAGAAAATCGACTAAACAAATAAATAAAAAGTACTTCATTACCCAGAAATAGAGAGTTCTTAAGGAGTGACGGCATCCTTAAATAGAAAAGTCTTTAGATTTGTCCTATATATGGGTAAGGAGGATTCATTCCTGATATGGCGACTACAGAGAAGATTGTTTTCCGTGTGGTGTAGTAAAATACATGACGAAATGAAGGAATCGAAAGGAAATTTTGTTGGAAAGATCGTAAAGGTCGTGATGTTGAGTAAGGAATCAATAGTCTGTCGATGAAAGCCGGAGTGTTTACCTGTTTTGTTTTGAAGACAAGGAGTAAAATTTTAACGGAAACGTGATGGGCTATGGGGCAGCCAGTGTGCGTGTATCAGGAGAGGGGTAACATGAGCGTATTTTTATGCCTTGTAGATGAGTTAATCTCTGAATTTGTATCCTGAGCTTTCAATAGATATTTGAATGGATTCCAAAACACTGCAACTGTGGAAAAACTTTTAAATATGTAATTTAATCTAATCTTCCATTTGTGAGTCACACGACAGATCAAAGAGGAAGTGGGAAAGTAGAAGGGGGGCATGGAGAAGCAAGGGGAGGGGCCTAGAAGTAGGGGGTGCAATGCAGAAGCTGAAACAGTTAAATGTCAAAGAGGTGGGTCTTTAGGTTTTTCCTGAATGCGGTGTAATTTGTTTCTTTCCTGATTGCTTCTGAGAGGTCATTCCAGGTTTTTACACCCAGATAAGTTAGCATAGAGTGGAAAATTTGCTTGTAGTGGAGGTATTTTGTGGATGGCAGATTTAGTTGAATTCTTTTTTATGTCAACCAAACAGTAGAGAATAGTTGGATGAGAGGGGCTGCTGAGTTTCCATTCAGAATCTGGTGTAGGATACATGAAGTTTTGAAAATTATTCGGGATGATATTGGGAGCCAGTGTAGTTGCCTGATGAAGGGTTGGGATTGAATCATGTTTCTTTAATTTGTAGATTAGTCTAATGGCTGTGTTCTGGATGAGCTGCAGTTTGTAGATAAGAGTGGTGTTGATGCCAAGGTAGGTGGAGTTGCAATAGTCCAGTTGAGGTAAGACCGTCATCTGAATGATCAGAGCAAAGTGATGTGGGTGGAAGTATGGTCTTGTGAGACACAGTTGACGCATAGTGTAGATGGTCTTTTTCCGAAGGTTAGAGCACACGTGTGTATTACCCTACTGCTGATTCATATTGTGTGTGTTGACCAGTAACCCATTATGGGCTCAAAAATGGAGTAAATCAATATCAGATGAGTACGCCCAATATAAATATATATGCCAAAGCAGTGAATCTGTGAAACCCAGAGGAAGGCAAATCACACAACAGAGTACGGCAAACTCCAGATCTGAATAAATAGCATTAATTTTATTGAATCATAAATAATTTAAGACGGGTACAATCATCAGGGTTTATTCTCCATGACACGTGGTACAATCTGAAAACAGACCATCAGCAAATTCATATCCTAAAGACAAACTTAAAAAAAACAAAACACAAAAAACTGGGGAAAGGGGGATGGAGACACCATACCGTACACAAAATACTCAACTTCTAGGTTTTAGTTTTCTTTAAAAAAAGGACTAGAAAAAATTCATCAAAATGCAGCAGTTTAATCAAATATTTACATTTCTATATTACAGTGAGAAAAATGTACATCTTATAGAACGTCTTTCATAAACTGTCCCACTGGAAACGACAAGATCAAAAAGGATATTTTCCATTTAATACCCACAACAAGAGTTTCAGAAAGAACTGTCACAATTCGACAAGTTTAATTACATCTAGAATTGCAGTTTACATTATTAAACCGTGAAAAAGAAAATCAAAATTTACTGAAATAAGCTAGCCAAACTTCCCTTCCCCAACCAAACCTCTTTCTACATGTAATTAGGTCTCGTTTATGGCCCTGTTCAACTCTTGGCAGTGCTTAAAGATGAGGAATTTGTGGTTTTTGGCCTCTTCTGATAATCCAGTGGCTGTTGCATAGAATCTTGTACACTTTGAATTAAGCTGGGTTTAAGGAGGGGAGAACTGAGACAAGTCCATGAATGAGGAGCTGACGCTGCTTAAAGGTTCATGTTAGAACTGGTGAGAAGTTATGTGGGTAACTTTTTACTGCATAGACTTTGCACGATTTTTAAAGTATGCAAATACTTTCACTTTCAAACTTAATCCAGGAAAAGCAGCCATACATTTACAGCCTACCAAGTTGCGCGGGTACTTTTTCCAAGTAAAACTATGCACATGTTGGTAAATTCAAAAGCATTCACATAGTTCCAAATTCTACCCCCAAAATGCCCCCCCCTTAAAAAAAAAGCAGGTAAAAAAATTAATGAACTGTTTCTACCTGTGCACCAGGTGGATTATTTTGCCATAGGTAATTCACTGTTTTACCCAATTGGCATGACCTTGAAAATTACCCTCCAAATGTTTAAAATATCTGTTATGCCCTATTTAAAGTTCTTTTACCGTTCGGGATTACTTCCTATACAATTATAGCTTCTAGATAAGATTAACACATCAAATTACAACAAAGCTATATTTTAAAACGATCTTATTTTTCTTTAATTTTCAAATTAATATTGCATTTTTGTCTGATCCTTTAATAAATACCCTTCATTCTAACACACTTTGTTAGAGACAGATCAAAACCAAGAGCCCTACCACTCAAACACCCTCACAAAATATAATGGGCTGTTCAGTGTCCATATTATGAAAAGCACTTGACTTAAAATCCTTATTCAAAGGCTGATCGATATTCCTCTTTCTTCAAATCCTTCCTGCTCATTCAATTCCTGAGCCAGTAAAGCTTACGCAGTCCAGCCCGACTCAGAGTTGTGTTTCGCTGCAAAGGAGCTGTGACTGAATAAGGCTCCTGATCCTCTCTAAACAATCATAAATACAACATGTAGCTTTATCATTTTCTTAATGCATCCTTATTTCTAGCACGGTACTACTCAAAAGGGTCCAGAGAAGAGCGACTAAGATGGTTAAGGGGCTAGAGGAGTTGCCATACAGCGAAAGATTAGAGAAACTGGGCCTCTTCTCCCTCGAACAGGGGGGACACGATTGAAACATTCAAGGTACTGAAGGGAATAGACTTAGTAGATAAGGACAGGTTATTCACTCTCTCCAAGGTAGGGAGAACGAGAGGGCACTCTAAAGTTGAAAGGGGATAGATTCCGTACAAATGTAAGGAAGTTCTTCTTCACCCTGAGAGTGATGGAAAACTGGAACACTCTTCCGGAGGCTGTCATAGGGGGAAACACCCTCCAGGGATTCAAGACAAAGTTAGACAAGTTCCTGTTGAACCAGAACGTACACAGGTAGGGCTAGTCTCAGTTAGGGCACTGGTCTTTGACCTAAGGGCCGCTGCGGGAGCGGACTGCTGGACGCGATGGACCACTGGTTTGACCCAGCAGCGGCAATTCTTATGTTCTTATGAAACATTCAAGATACTGAAGACTTAGCAGATAAAGACAGATTGTTCACCCTCTCCAAGGTAGGGAGAACGAGAGGGCACTCTCTAAAGTTGAAAGGGGATAGATTCTGTACGAATGTAAGGAAGTTCTTCTTTACCCAGAGAGTGGTAGAAAACTGGAACGCTCTTCCGGAGTCTGTTATAGGGGAAACACCCTCCAGGGATTCAAGACAAAGTTAGACAAGTTCCTGCTGAACCTGAACATACGCAGTAGGGTAGTCTCAGTTAGGATGCTGGTCTTTGACCGGAGGGCCGCCGCGTGAGCTGACTGCTGGGCACGATGGACCCCAGGTCTGACCCAGCAGTGGCAGTTCTTATGTTCTTAATCACATTTCTATTAATAACAGGAGCTTTTTACATCTCCTTGGGGGGGGGTAATCATGTCTTCCACCCTTAGAAAATCCTTGTTACAAAAACGGCTATAGTGAAAGTATTTGCATATAGACATTTTTGTAGCAAGGGTTTTGTAAGGGTGGAAGACCTGATGATTAACCCCCCCCCCCTCCCCATGCTGCTTTGTTAAGAAACATTAAAAAAGTACACTTCTCCCTCCATATTCGCTGTGATAGGGGATTAACAGAACCACGAAATACAGAAAAACTTTTTCATATGTTATTTGCTGTTTTCTATTAAAAACCATCGTGAATATGATGAAACCGCAAATAACATGATGGGAGATCTGGCCTGTTCCTGAAGGAGAGGCAAAACACGGTGAAGAAAGTGCTGGGAATTAGCTATTTTCTCTGTAAATGCTTGGAATCAGAGATTTCTCTTTGCAAGCTGATGTAATGGGGGGGGGGGAGGAGTCAGCAAGCTAAAAAACCATGAATAATCGAAATCGCGAATGCTGAAACCGCGAATATGGAGGGAGAAGTGTACTGTTATTAATAGAAATGTGATTCGTGCTAGAAATAAGGATGTACAATAAAACCTTGGGCTTGTGAGTAACTTGGTGTGTGAGTATTTTGCAAGCCGAGCGAAATGTTTTATTAAATGTTCACTTGATAGACGAGCGCGGTTCTTGCAGTATACGCACATGACAACCGAGCCGATGGCTCTTCTCTCTCTGACGCAGCAGGAGTGTAGTGACTGTTCTAAACGAGCGAGGTCTTGCAATACACGCGAGTCTCGTCAGAGTGAAAGTCGTCCTACACAATAACCCTCATCCTCTTCCTCTCCCTCACACCAGCCACGATTCTTTTCAAAAGTAAAGTGCAGCTTAATACATTTTTACTTTATACAGAGCAGTACAGTAGTTTGTATTCAAGGTTTTGGGTTGTGGAACGAATCGTCTTTGAGTTTCCATTATTTCGTAAGGGGAAATTCGCTTTGAGATACGAGTGTTTAGGATTACAAGCATGTTTCCGGAACGAATTATGCTCGCAAACCAAGGTTTTACTGTATTAAGAAAATGATAAAGCTACATGCTGTATTTATGATTGTTTAGAGAGGATCGGGAGCCTTATTCAGTCACAGCTCCTTTGCAGCGAAACACAACTCTGAGTCGGGCTGGACTGCGTAAGCTTTACTGGCTCAGGAATTGAATGAGCAGGAAGGATTTGAAGAAAGAGGAATATCGATCAGCCTTTGAATAAGGATTTTAAGTCAAGTGCTTTTCATAATATGGACACTGAACAGCCCATTATATTTTGTGAGGGTGTTTGAGTGGTAGGGCTCTTGGTTTTGATCTGTCTCTAACGATGTGTGTTAGAAGGTTCATAGACAACGGCGCGCGCTGACAATTGAGTGCAGCGTGCGCCGCCGCACCGCTCTAAATTACAGTTTTTAGGGGCTCCGACGGGGGGTTTTGTTGGGGAACCCCCCCCAGTTTACTTAATAGATATCGCGCCGGCGTTATGGGGGGTTTGGGGGGTTGTAACCCTCCACAATTTACTGTAAACTGAACTTTTTCCCTAAAAACAGGGAAAAAGTGAAGTTTTCAGTAAAATGTGGGGGGTTACAACCCCCCACAACGCGGCCCAATGTCTATTAAGTAAAGTGGGGGGGGTTCCCCCCCACGCCCCTCCGTCGGAGCACTAAAAACAGTAATTTAGAGCGGCGCGCTGCGCTCAATTGTCTGGGCGCGCCTTTGTCCCGGTGCGCTTTTGACCTGACACCGTGTTAGAATGAAGGGTATTTACTAAAGGATCAGACAAAAATGCAATGTTCATTGGAAATTTTGTATTGTATGAAAATTAAAGCAAAATAAGATGGTTTCAAAATATAGCTTCGTTATAATTTGATGTGTTAATCTATTTAAAGTTATGGGAAGAGTAAAATTTACAAAGTGTATTATATTTAACCCTTCTTCCTGAATTTTAGAAAAGACGCAGAGATTATAAAAGATATTTACGACTTCATAGATTCAGAAAGAGGGCTCCTTTTACGAATCCGCGGTAGTGGTTTAACGTGCCTACTAGCCGCTACCACCTCCTCTTGAGCAGGCGGTAGTTTTTCGGCCCAGAGTGTGTGTGTATGTGAAAATAGTTTTTGTGACTCTAAAAACAGAAGCTTTAAAAAACTGTTCTACAGTTTTCCTGTAAATCGGAGCGGCGGAAATCTGAGGACCACTCAGGGACAGAATCACCCTAGAGATAAAGCAATATAGGTGAAGCATATAATATCGATGGTTATTGGAGCTGATCCCTTTAAAATTCTGCACATTTTAAGAGCGTTTCAGCCAATTGGATCCCTGAATTGTTTTGCAAATCCTGCTCAGAAGCACCAACTGACCCTTGACTGGAATGAGGGGAGGGTGGGGTGAACATCTCACTTACTCCAGTAGGATTTCACATTTTTTAAAAGAAAGGATTACTGTATAAAGCATCCAAAAGCATGACTGTAGGCTGTGATTTACAAGGAATTAACAGATTCAGCAAAATGCTGTTGTCTATTTTTTTTGTTTGTTTTGCGTTTCATAAAAGAGAGTGTCTCTTTTTGAAAACGATCAAGCGTCGCTCAAAGAGACCTTTAAGGGCGTGAACGGTAACTTCTGGACGTGTTTCTTTTTCTTGTAATTTGTGTGCGAGGAAGAGGGGGGGGAAAAAAAAAAAAATTCCAGGTTCTGCTATTAAATGACTTCACAAAATCTTTTTTTATTGGGCAACAATTTGAGATGCCACGGAAATATTTAAAGCAGTGGTTCCCAAACCTGTCCTGGAGGAACCCCAGTCAATCAGGTTTTCAGGATATCCACAGCGAATATGCATGAGGGAGATTTGCATCCCAAATGGCTGGAGATCCCGCCTTGGACAGGTTTGGGATTCACTAGACTCGAGAGAGAGGGAGAGGGTGTGTTTCATATTACGTATCTTACAAAGGGATGCGAATGCTGTGATAATGAGAATTAGGTACCGTATTTGCCGGCGTATAGGACGACTGGGCGTATAAGACGACCCCCCAACTTTTAGTTAAAAAATAGAGTTTTGTGTTATACTCGCCCCCTTCTTCCGCACACCTTCTCTACCGCCCCGGGTGCAGCACAGCCGGCCAGGTTCCCTTACTTTTGTGGCACTTCCCCGACCAACCGACAACAGCCCCGGTCCGACAAACCTCCCTGCCCTTAACCGCGAATCTAAATTACCTTCTTACAGCTGCTGTAAGAAGGTATTTAGATTCGCGGCTACAGGGCAGGGAGGATTGTCGGACCCGGGCTGTTATCGGTCGGTCGGGGAAGTGCCACAAAAGTAAGGGAACCTGGCCGGCTGTGCTGCAACCGGGGCGGGGCGGCCGCCCCTCTCTCTTGGTAGCCACTCGAACCGCGAGGCTACTCTCCTTCTCCTTACCTGCCATGCCTGCAGCACAGAGCCGAACGGAAGTCTTCCCGACGTCAGTGCTGACGTCGGAGGGAGGGAGGGCTTTGTTTAAGCTTTGTTTAAGCCCTCCCTCCCCTCCGACGTCAGCGCTGACGTCGGGAAGACTTCCGTTCGGCTCTGTGCTGCAAGCAGAAGAAGAAGCCGCGCGACTGAGTACATCCAGCCCCGCAAGTAAGGGCATGTAAACTGTACCCCGCGCATAAGACGACCCCCGACTTTGGGGAGGATTTTAAGGTACTAAAAAGTCGTCTTATACGCCGGCAAATACGGTACTTTCCAAAAGCCGCAGCTCGATACAAACCCAAATGGACATTTCATTTCCCTCCTTTTACGGTCAGAAGTAAACAAAACAGGTGTATTTCACAGCACCGTACATTCTCATTATTCTGAGAGATGACTTTTAGCCCTGTTTCTGAAAAACCACAAGAGAGCGCGAATGCAATCATCAAACATAAGCAAATAAGGCATTGAGTTAAGGATCCAGCACCGATTGATGTCCGAAGTGGCCAGTATGTACAACGGAGGGGCTGCTGACCCCCCCCCCCCACCCTTTGCTTCCGTGAGAAGGAAAGTGCAAATTCTTTATGGTTAGGGGCGTTTCCGACACTACAAAACAACAAACCTCGGCACATGTACACCCTGAAGGAGGAGGAAAACCAGAAAAGCAGGTTCAGCGCTCCTCGACAGCCCTTTTCCCAGCTCCGGCCAAAAATGTCCACCTGAACATTTCAACTCAACTTCAGTCTTCTGTGAAACAGGTACTTAAAATGGACGTTTCCTAAACCAACGCTGATTTTTTTTTCAAGGCTAAATGTTCTAGGAACTGAAATGCTCATTTCTATGCGGTAAAGATTGAAGCGATGAAATAACCCTTGGAGGTCCATTTACACAGTTTATAATTTTCCACAAGTAAACCCTGTTTTACAGTGCAAAATGGCTCATGTAATTCTGTGACGAGATGTGTGTTAAACGTTGCACCCACTTTTACACAAAACTGGCAAACAATCTAAATCGATGAATCATTAACTCCCCCCCCCCCCCTTGACTAAACCACGATCGCGGTTATTAGCGCAGGGAGCCGCTCTGCGCTGCTCCCGATGCTCAGAGTTCCTGTGAGCGTCGGGAGCAGCGTGGCTCCCTGCGCTAATTAACTGCTATCGCGGTTTAGTAAAAGGGAGGGGGTGTTTGTAAACCATTAAACTTTTTTTACAAAGAGCAATTTAGATTGTTTTGCCAGTTTTGTTCATTTCACAAAAGTTTTTTTATGCCGATGATGTGGAAGAGGTAGAGTCTTACAGTATTTCACTCACCGGTACCTGAGGCGTTATTTTTCGTGTGAACAAGCATTTTGGCGTCCTTAATGTTAATCAATGGAGAGTTAATTTTATATATTGGGTATTTCAAGAAATACACAGAATCGTGCGCACACGTATACTTGGAGGAGATATAAATTTGTGCAAGATTGTGTGTTACATCGTATTATAAAGGCACGTAGCCACCTTCATAAAGCAGACATAATAAACTAGCCATGTTTTTGACCGTTTTTGCAAACACCCTGTTAGAAAATTCCTCCTTTCAAAAAGATTCTAAGGTTTCTGAAGGATCAGTTACAAATTGTGGTCCCATGTACCCAGAAACCTTAGAATTTTTTTGGAAAGGAGGAATTTTTTTTAACGGGGTGCTTGTAAAAATGGTCAAAAACAGGACTGTATTATTGAATGCTACAATCGCAGGTTCGGGGAGGCAGGAGGCACAGTACCTATTCGTTGTGGTTTGTATGGTGACAGTTTGGAAAAGTATTCACACTCCTTTGGAGAAATAGGGAGGCAGATTAGAGGTAATACACAATGGAGGCACTTATGGCCGAGATGAGAAACAAACCATTGCTTTGGAGGAGAGGGAAGAGAGGGGTAACAAAGTCTGTGCTGAACACCGGGAGGAAAAAAAATGGAAGCTGTGAGGTCTTGCACCAGGATGGGGCTGGTTATTGTTTCTCTAAATAAAGCTAAAATAACATATTTAGTTAAAAAAAACAAAACAGACCCCTTTAAACAGAATGCTGAAGTTGGTTCAAAGCCCAGAACAGGCCATGGAAAAGAGCTTATTTGGGACAAGGTCTTACAGTGGCGAGGGCAACTGATTATAAAACACTTAACAGCAAAACGGAGAGCTTAAAATCATGCTCTTGGGTTTATGGAGGAGGGAAGATTTTGTGATTTCCCTGTTTTATTGACCTACCTCTAGAGCAGTGGTCTCAAACTCAAACCCTTTGCAGGGCCATTTGTATTGGTGGGTACTTGGAGGGCCGCAGAAAAAAATACTTAATGTCTTATTAAAGAAATTACAATTTTGCATGAGGTAAAACTCTATAGTTTATAAATCTTTCCTTTTGGCTAGGTATTAATAATAATATTGTAATTTATAGCTAAAGAGACATATGATCAAGAAACTGTTTTATTTTACTTTTGTGATTATGATAAACATACTGAGGGCCTCAAAATAGTACCTGGCGGGCCGCATGTGGCCGCCGGGCCGCGAGTTTGAGACCACTGCTCTAGAGGTATGACCACCCGGGTAAGCAGTACAACACCAGAGCTTTCTGTGGCTGGCATTAGTTACTGAAGCTGGTGGTAGACATTATACAGATATATACATATATATCCAGCACCAATATCGGCTTTTGGTTCAAAGCAGCATAGAACGATCTTCCCCCCCTTTATCTGGGCTATACATGGCACACAATGCGATTTCATAGCTTTAACATGTATGTTATATATATATTTTTTTTCAGTGTTTTAGGCACAAGTGCCCTACATCAACCAACATAAAAACATATAGTGCAGTTCTTACCGTATAAAAAGGAAATTAAAAAAAAAAGTCTCATCAGCTGGGTTGCCTGCACCCATATTCAAGACTAAATAAAAAATAAAGTCTCTTGTTCTCGAAGCTCTAATTGTCGAGATGTCCAGCCGCTTATGCGGGCTTTGAAATAAAAGCAGAAGCAGCTCTTGTTTTCACCGAAGCGTGAAATCTTCACAGCGTGGACTCCAGGGACGAGTCTAGGATGTCGTCGTGGTGGCTGTTGCTGTTGGAATCGCTGTCGTAACTTTGCAGACCGGAGCAGCTTGCTGCCTCCTGTAACCTGATCAGCATGTTCATCTGCAAAAAAAAAAAAAAATATATATATATATATATATACAGAATGCCACCTCTTAGTCTTGTTCCGCTAGACGTTTTCCTCATTACCTTTAAAGAAGTACCATACGCTGCTCTCTCTGACACTATTTAGCGGTTTTGATGAATCTCACTACAAGATAACAACATAAAAATACACTTACTGGGTCAGACCAATGGTCCATCAAGCCCAGTGGCCAATCCAGGTCCCTAGTACCTGGCCAAAACCCAAGGAATAGCAACATTCCAGAATCTCAAAGGTTAACAAGATTCCAGAACCCCAAAGAGTAACAGGATTCTGAGTATCCTGTTTCTAACAGTGGCCAACCCAGGTCCCAAACAATAAAATAGATTTTGTGCTGCTTATCCTAGGAATAAGCAGTGGATTTCCCCAAGCCATCTTAGTAAATGGCCTATGGACTTTTCTTTTAGAACTTACCCAAACCTTCTTTTTTAAACCCTGCTAAGCTAACTGATTTCACCACATTCTCTGACAATGAATTCCACAATTTGATTACACATTGTGTGAAGAAATCTTTTCTCTGGTTTGTTTTAAATCTGCTACTTAGCTTTATCGCATGTCCCCTAGTCCTAATATTTTTGGAAAGAGTGGACAAGCGATTCACATCTACCCTTTCCACTCCACTCAGTATTTTATGCACCTCTTTCATATCAAGTTTCTAAGCGAGTTAACAATTTAAAATGGAGGGGTTCTAAAATAAGAAATAAAAAACGGCAACACAAATATTGTAAAAAAAGAAAAACCAAAGTAAATTAAATGGCACACTTAATATTATACAGACTAGACTAGACTTACAGGAAACGAAAGGTAGAAACGGAGAAAATACAATTGTAAAAAAGGAAAGAAAATAATGAAGGGAAGGACTTGAGGAGGGCACAACCTGCCTATTGTTTCTTTAAAAATGATAAACTGTTTTGTAGGAAATCCTATTTTTTTATCGGCAACCAGTGGGCTTTGTGTAACAGGGGGGGGTTACATGGTCAAATTTTTTAGATCTCGTTATGAGCTTAATGGCAGCATTTTGGATTATGTGTAGGCATTTAATTTCCTTTTGAATAGTTCCGGTAAGAAGGCTATTACAATAATCTAATTTCGCTATGACTAATGAGTGGACCTAGATGTTAGGGATTTGGGTTCTATGAATTTGGACATTGAGTGAATCATCCAAAGTTTGAAAAAACACGATTTGACAACGGTACTGATGTGATCGTGAAATGATAATTATTTTGTCAAATGTTACTCCAAGGATTTTTAATGAGGGAACATCATCCAGAGGTGAGTTGTCTAACAGAACAAGGGCAGACAATGAGATTCCTTCTTTCCAGTGGAAGATCATGGTTTTTGTTTTGGAAGAGTTTAGAGCCAACATGTTGTCTTCCAACCAGAGCCTAACTTGATTCAGTTTATTATTCATCTCGGTAATTTCTGCTTTGTTAGCTGGGTTGAGTGGATATCATCCACTTAGGCAAAGATGGAGAAACCTATTGACTGGCAGAGGGTAAGGAGAGGTAACAGAAGGATGTTGAATAATAGTAAAGAAAGTATAGAACCCTGGGGGACCCCACTTTCGCTGGTGAAAAGGTCAGAGGAAGCGTTATTGAATGACACTTTTGATTGGCGGTTAGAAAAGTAGGATAGAAACCAGTAAAGAACTTGACTTTAAACTCCAACAGATTCTAATCTTTGTAACAAGAGTGAATGGTCTACGGCAGGGGTGCCCACACTTTTGGGGCTTGCGAGCTACTTTTAAAATGACCAAGTCAAAATGATCTACCAACAATAAAATTTAAAAAAAATACTGTACGCATAGAATTGTCAATTATCATTCCTATTCCGGGGTTTTTTCAAAGAGGTCAAAGCAGATGACTCTATGCACTGTCACCTCAGTAATAACCATACAAAAATAGACAAATACCCACCCCCCTCCCTTTTTACTAAACCACGATAACAGTTTTTAGCGCAGGGAGCTGCGCTGAATGCCCAGCGCTGCTCTCGACACTCATAGGCTCCCTGCGCTAAAAACCTCTATTGCGGTTTAGTAAAAGGGGACCATATTGTAAAATATAGACAGCAGATATAAATTCAGACACATTTTGATCACTAAATTTAAAATAAAATCATTTTTCCTACCTTGTCTGGTGATTTCATGAGTCTCTGGTTGCACTTTCTTCTTCTGACTGTGCATCCAATCTTTCTTCCCTTCTTTTAGCCTGTTTGCTTCCTCTCCTCCTGACTTCATTCCCCACCCCAAACGTTTTCTTCTTCTCTCCCTGCCCTCTCTTTCTTTCTCTCTTCATGCCCCTTTCTTTTTTTCTGTTTCTCTTCTTTCCTTCTGTCTCCCTGCCTGCCCTCTTTCTCCCTCCCTGCCCTCCCCCAAGCCACTGCCACTGCCGCCGGATAACAGGCCCCCAAAGCCGCCCGCCGCCGGCCAAGCTCTCCTTGCTTCGGGCGCACCAGCATTCCTCTCCCCGACGTCAATTTTGCCTTCGGAGAGGAAGTTACGCTGGCCAGAACTTCCTCTCCGAGGCAGAATTGACGTCGGGGAGAGAAAGGCTGATCGGCCCAAGATCGACCTATTGGGAGAAATGCTGCCGGGTCCTGCCTTTGAGGAAACAGAAAGTAGGCAGGACCTGGCAGCAAGAAGAGCAAATCGCAAGCTTCACTGACCAGTCTCCCGCTTTAGCGCACGAATGGGGCTCTAACATGTGCGTGCCAGCTTCCCTTCTCTCCCCCCCTCCTGACATAACTTCCGGTTTCAGAGGAAAGAGAAGGGAAGCCAGTACAAGCGCACGTTAGCCCCCGGAGCATAAATTCTCCAAGCCGTTTTTTTTTTTTTTTAATGTTGAGCAGCGGAGGCAGCAGCAGAATTCAGGAACAGGCCAGTCAGGAGGGGAAAAAAGAGAAGGGAACCCGCTCTGCGATCGACTGGGGTCGCCTGAGCGAGCGACCTGTCGATCGCGATCGACGTGTTGGGCACCCCTGGTCTACGGTATCGAAAGCAGATGACAGATCTAAAGAAATAAGAACAACAGAATTGTGGTGATCTAAATGATAGAGTATAGTAGTTGTCATTCCCTGTAAGGAGTGTTCAGTTGAGTGGTTTGTCTTGAAAAGCCTGTTTGATGAGGATGAAGAATATTTGTAGATTCTATGAATTCTGATATCTGATTGAAAACGAGTTTCTCAGTCATTTTTGCTAGGAACGGAATGTTTGCTATTAGGTAGTAATTTGATACTTCAAGCGTACTATTTTTCTAGTCTTTGACGATGGGGCAGATGATGGAGGTTTTCCATTGTTGGGAAAGAATACCGGTTTTTAAGCTGTTTACAATTAGTGTGTGGATAAAGCATCCGAATAAAAGCATTACAGATTGTTCAGAACTCAGTAGCTAGGATTTTGATGGGTACATCTTGTTATGAACACATTTCCCTTATTTTGAAGAAGCTTCACTGGCTGCCAATTCATTTTCGTACACAATCCAAAATCCTGAAATTTGTCCAACAGGGAATCTCTGACACTCCAGGGGTGTCGAAGTCGGTCCTTGAGGGCCGGAATCCAGTCGGGTTTTCAAGATTTCCCCAATGAATATGCATGAGATCTATGTGCATGCACTGCTTTCAATGCATATTCATTGGGGAAATCCTGAAAACCCGACTGGATTGCGGCCCTCGAGGACTGACTTCGACACCTGTGCTCTACCCGATTACTTGTCAAAGTGTTTGAAGTTGTACAAGCCGACTAGATCATTGAGGTCTGAAAAATGTTTACTACTGGACACGCGTGAAAGGGAAGAAGTGGGATATGCGAGCACAACTAAGTCTTTGTTTTTCTGTTGCGGGCCCCAATTTATGGAATGCATTGTCGAGAATTTTGAGATTTTGTGGAGATCTGTTGAAGTTCAGAAAATTACTGAAACACACATTTCTTTGCTCAGGCCTTTTATTGATGTGAGACGGGACTCTCCCTTAATTCCTGTCCAGTCGTTTTATTATGATTTATATTATTGGAGACATTTATGTCTTTTTTAACATTATGTAAGTTTACAGTGAGCCACTTTGGTATAAAGCGGATTATAAATTAAATAAATAAATAGTGGACTCAAACAAACAAACAAAAAAAAGCAGTGAAACCAAGATGGGCAGACTAGATGGGCCATTTGGCCTTTATCTGTTGTCATGTTTCTATGATTAAACATTGCTAATACCCTGGAACCCTAGCGATATCTGAGAACTGACCAGAGGATCTCCTCCCACGTCGCCGCATGGGACCTGTTTACTTGATGATCCTTCCCGTGGCACCGAGTAGCCGTCGAAGCCAACGTCCTCAGGCCTGAGCTGCAACAGGGGTGGCCACTCGTGTTGTTGTGGCGTAGCTGCCCATGGGTAGGAATCCATCACCCACCTAGCAGGATCCTCCCAAGGAATTCTCCTTCCGTACAGCTGCAAGACAGGATTTGGGTCAATTTATTCATTCTTCCAACCCCACACAAAAATAGTCTGTCAGCGTGAACAGAGAGCAAGATTGCATTTCAAGCCATTACATTTCAATTTTGTTTCTAAAAGCCTGAATATACAGCTAAATTCTGTTAATATTTGATTCATTTTTACCAACTGATGGCTGAGAAAAGACCATCACATTTTTTTGGGGGGGGTCTTCTTTGCATCCTGGTCTGACTTGGGATTAGCACCCACCACTGATTGCTTAAAAGTTTTTTGTTTTTTTTTAATATTCCTGCTCATGGAACAGGGGAGTTAGGGGCATTTTAGGGGCAGTATTTGCAGTTATACAGAGCATGGAGGGGAAGGGGGGCAGGTTTCAGCCACAGTCCTTAACATCTAAGGGTGAAATATGAGATATATAATATAATTTTTTTGTAGCGTTTTATTTTATCTTTCTTTCCTTTAATATACAGTTCTTCATTTAACTTCTTAGGAACAGACAGGGAAATTCCATGTGCCACCTTCTAATTTTATTGTTAATTTTTTTCTTCTTCTTTGTTGTATGGCATATTGCAGTAAATAAATAAAAACTTATGTTATGTTATGATAAAAGTCAGTGCAATGGAATGAAAGCACCAGGGTGAGCTCTGAAGGCTGAATAAAATCAGACAGCAGGATGGCTTGCGTCTGCTGGTGGAGACACCCAAGCAGTCCAAGATTGTCGGCGTAGGAAAGGCCTGAGAACCAAAGCGCATACAAAGGACACACATTGTCATTTCCAATTCCATTCACCAAGGCAGGGGTAGGGAACTCCGGTCCTCAAGAGCCATATTCCAGTTAGGTTTTCAGTATTTCCCCAATGAATATACATGAGATCTATTTTCATGCACTGCTTTCAATGCATATTCATTGGGGAAATCTTGAAAACCCGACTGGAATTTCCTACCCCTGCACTAAGGGGTCCTTTTACTAAGGCGCACTAGCCGTAAACAGTGATGCGTCCATAGAATATAATGGATGCGTTAACATTTACCGTGCGCCTTAGTAAAAGAGGGGGTAAGTTAATTTCCACTGACAACAAAATTATTAGTCAACTAGTGTTTAAGCCCATTACATTTACAGGTGCTAGAATAGATGTGTCTATCTGTCTTTCTTTCTATCTCTCTCTCTTTCTTTCTGTGTCTCTCCTTGGCTTCAGTCTTTCTGTCTCTCTCTCTCGCTCTCTGTGTGTCTGTCTCTCTCTCTCTCCTTGGCCTGTGTGTCTTTCTGTTTATTTCTCTCCTTGGCCGCTGTCTGTGTGTCTTTCTATCTTTCTGTCGCTCTCTCTGTCCTTGGCAGCTATCTTTGTGTCTGCCTGTTTTTCTGTCTCTTTCTCTCTCTCCTTGGCCATTGTCTTTCTATCTCTTTCTCTCTCTCTCGTTGGCTGCTGTCTGTGTGTCTTTCTGTCTGTTTCTCTCTCTCTCCTTGGCCTCTGTCTTTCTATCTCTTTCTCTCTCTCTCTATCCTTGGCCTCTGTCTTTCTATCTCTTTCTCTCTTGTTGGCTGCTGTCTGTCTTTCTGTTTCTCGCTCTCTCTCTCTCCTTGGCCGCGATTTGACCATCGTCGGCGTGGGATCGTTGCAGTATTCTTTACAATTACTGTGTTCAGTTGATGTTGAACAAGAAAGATTTCTAAAATGAACCGTTTTTCATATAAGGAACTATTTATTGGCGTGGACTTGCATGAAGTAAATTAAAAAGAATGCTGATTAACGAATGCTTTCAAGTAGAAGGTTTTTATGCCTATGAAGGAGGCACATTGAGGTTTATGAGAACACTGCAAGTCCCGAACCATGCCCTGAGGCTTTTCCTCCTATTTACTCATTTATTTACATATGATGTGTTTATGGATTTCACAATTGACTAATAATTTTGTTGTCAGTGGAAGTTAACTTAGTGAATGATTTAGGATGCCACTAGGTTCCTTAATTAATCTTTTGATTATTATCTCCAATTCTGTCCCACGTATTAACAGTAAAAGCAATTCATCGTGCAAGATAAAAGATCTGGTCACAGATTTAAATTAAGTCTACACCATATTAATCTCAAGCAGGATTAAGGGTCAGTCTTACTTACCTGAAGGCCTTCTCGAACTGCTTCCAGAAGATACGGAATAATAGAATAGTTCCACAGATCAGTAAACCAAACTCTGGCTCCATCGACATCCAGTGGACATGAGAGGAAGAGACGGGGGCCTGCACAAAGAACATCCCAAATCAAAGGTTCATACCAATGGTAAATTTAAAACAAGGTTTCCCTACGGTAGAGAATTTTCTAAAATCATGCGATTTGATAAAGGCCAAACGAATCCAAAAATCCTCTGAATATATAAAATCTCAAGAGACTATTGTCATACTATGTTACAAATTAATTGCTTGTCTGAAAGTAGAAAAACAAAATAATAACATGAAATAATATGAAGTGTTTGTGAGGGTCCTCAGTTCATGCTACAGGTTTGCCAGAACCTGGCTTCACAATACAGGGCTTTCAGATCTTAACCCAAACGGGTACGATCAATGAGAACATCCCTGGACCTCTCGCGTTGTGAAAATTGGAACTTAAAAAAAGAATCCATAAAGTGCAAGTTCAAATAAGAACGTAAGAAGTGCCTCTGCTGGGTCAGACCAAAGGTCCATCATGCCCAGCAGTCCGCTCATGCGGCGGCCCATCAGATCCAGGACCTGTATGGTAATCCTCTATCTATACCCTTCTATCCCCTTTTCCTTCAGGAAATCATCCAATCCCTTCTTGAACCCCAAAACCGTACTCTGTCCTATCACACCCTCTGGAAGCGCATTCCAGATATCCACCACCCTCTGGGTGAAGAACTTCCTAGCACTCTTTCTGAATCTGTCCCCTTTTAATTTTTCCGAATGCCCGCACGAACTGCTATGAAGAAAACTGAACAAAATTCTCACCAATCGTGACATCCGATGAGCTGTGGGCCTCCAGGAATTTGTTGAGATGTTGCCAGACCTTGGGAATCCAGTCAATAATTTTGACAAGCTCGGCATTTCTCGTTCGGCAGCCAATTTCAGTTTCAATGAGCTTCCTTCTCAGAAAACGACCCAGAAAGCCCTTCACGGGCTCAGTGTGGTTGGCACAAAGCACCCACCTACAAGATGCCACAAACACACTTTTCACTTATGCAGTCCTAATCAACTTACTTTTAATCTGTACAAAGAACAGTGGCAGATCACAGACATGGCATCATTCATGACAAGGGCCTGTTGCATCCTAGATGGCAGAACATATCACTGATCCAGTATTGGCTCTGGACTGTTTTTGTTGTGGGGGATTTTTAAATTTTATTTTTATAATTTTCAACAAAAATATCTAAGTAATCACCATAATACTGGGACGCAATTATAAATCCATAAAGAAATATGAAAAAGGAAATAAATAAAAAATATTTCGTCCAGAGAGGAAATTGGACCCAAGCATTATAGAAAAAAAGAGTAGGAAATAATGTAAATCTTCAGAGGTTCACCCCGAGTCATCTTCTCCAGCCTACCCCATGAGACCATAAAGCAACAGGAATCCTCTTTGGCTCTTAGAAAATCTTCCAAGTGTTTGGGATTAAAAAATTGAAACTGTTTACCCTCGAAAACAATAAAGGGCCTGGACTGTTTTGAAGTAATTACAAAAAAAAGCCAGATTAAAATAACCAAAGGAAAACAAACGGTGGGAAAGTGGTATAAGAAACCAAGGGGCCATTTTAGAAATATCTATGCGTATAAATAACGAGAGTGTGGCGCAGTGGTTAAAGCTACAGCCTCAGCACCCTGAGGTTGTAGGTTCAAAACCCTGCACTGCTCCTTATGACTCTGGGCAAGTCACTTAAGCCCCCCATTGCCCCAGGAAGACAGGGAAAAATGCTGCACATATTTATATAAGAGCAGTGAATCAGATTTTCTGCCTTTAGGTACAAATGTACACACATACATGCATTAAGTACCAGTATTCTAACAATTTACATTACATTACATTAGTGATTTCTATTCCGCTTGTGCCTTGCGGTTCTAAGCGGGGTACAAATTAGTAGTCTGGATATTTCCAGGAGCGTTACAATACAAATTAGTAGTCTGGATATTTCCAGGAGCGTTACAATACAAATTAGTAGTCTGGATATTTCCAGGAGCGTTACAATACAAAGAAGCATGTATATAGCAGGTTACAATTGATAGTCTGGACATTTTCAAGAGAATTACAAAACAAAGAGTAAGTATATACAGTGGTGCCTCGCATAACGGACGCCTCGCACAGCGAACGCTGCGCATAACGAACTTTTTGTCTTGCTCCCTATAACGAACTTCGTTTCACACAACGAAGTCGCCCGAGGGGCCAGGGGGGGGGGGCGGAACTACTCTTGCCGCTTCCTAATGTGAGCCGGGAACAGCAGCACCCTCCACCTTACCTTAGATGCCGAGTTTTCCGGCTTTCTTTTTCGGCCAGCCACACACTTTCAAAGAGCAGCACATGCGCGCATGCTCTGTTGTTCAATCTTCTCCTCTGACGCAACCGGAAACCGGAAGTTGCAGGAGAGGAGAACATTGATCAACTTCAGCAGCTGCGCGTGCACAGCTTTTTGAAAGCGTGCGGCTGGGTGAAAAAGAAAGCTGGCAAACTCTGCATATAAGGTGAGGTGGAGGGAGGGAAATGTAGGGCTGCAGAACGAATTATTTTGTTTTACATGTATTCTTATGGGAAAACGCGTTTCACACAACGAACGTTTCACATAACAAACTTGCTCCTGGAACGGATTAAGTTCGTTGTGTGAGGCACCACTGTAATAGGTTACTGTGATGAATAATAATACATTCGGGATACAGTAGACGGTGATTTCTTGTATAGGTTTCTGACTATGTAGTGGGGAAAAGGTTTGATGAATTGACTTGGTGTTGCTATGGTGGTGGTATTCATGAGAGTATATTCTAGTGCTATAGTGAGTTTAGAATGATGGGAAGTGTTTTTTGAAAAGATGAGTTTTGATTTCTTTTCGGAATACATTAATGTCTGTTGTTTTGATCAGTAGATTTGTAGATGGTAGGGTCAATTTTCGTTGCCTGTGTCGCTAAAAGGTTGTCGTATAGTTCCTTGCGTCGGGTACCAATTTAGACTTGCATTCAGTGTATAAATGCCTCCCCCAGGCACCAGCCTCCCATCCACAATGCACTGTACCTGAAATTATGGTGCAACTGGAGGTTGGGTGTTGATGAAGTCGCCTGGTTCATAGTGCCAATAATATAAGGACTGAAAAGAAACAAAGACCGCCATCTTACTAAACAATGCATTCACCGCAAAAATAAAGGATTCACAAGACACGGGGATGGGTCTGGAAACCAACATTGTCTATTATATCAACAGACTAGTTAACCCCACCCCCTTTTATGAAGCTGCGTTAGCGTTTTTTTTTTTTTTTATCACCGGCGGTAAAAGTTCTGATGTTCATAGGAATTCCATAAGCATCGGAGCTTTTATCGCTGTGGCTGGTGATAAAAAAAATGCTAACGTGGCTTCATAAAGTGTAGTTACTTACCTGTAATGTAGGTTCTCCGTGGACAGCAGTGCTGTCCACGGAGAACCTACGTTACAGGTAAGTAACTACACTTTATTGGCCAAGTCAAGTTTTATAGGTTCTCTTAGGCTTTTTGCTATTTTAATAATATATTTAAATGATTGCTATTGCATTTGTTTTTTATTGATTGTATTTTTAACTTTTTGCATACAGGGTGGGCCAAAAGTAGGTATGGAGTATTTAAATATTCATTATTTCTTAACATATTAAGCAGGACTCACTTGGGTTGTGACTCAAATGTAGGTTTTGTGACTCCATTTGGGGTCGTGACTCAGTCTGAGGAGACGCTTTCACTTTGATAGAAACAACCTGTGTCTTTTGTAGCAAAATGGGCAGCATTATAATTTTCCCCTTTAAACTAGGAAGAGTTTCCAAAATAGTATGGGAGAGAGGGCTTGGAATCTGCTACAAGAGGACAGGATCTGGTTCTCCTGATACAGTCCAATAAAAAAAATTTCCTTCAGTTTGAAGGTCTTAAATTTGACTCCTACACTCCACTCCACCCCCCTTGTCATGGAGGCAATAAGAGGAACTCTATCAGCCTTCCCACCTTATGCATTAGATATGCAAATACGTTACACCAATTTTCCAAAGGGAAAGTATATATGTGCGTCTTGTGAAAATTAAGCCACAGAAAGTGCCCCCACATCTCTATTTAGTTGAAACAAATTTCTCAGCTTACATCACACACATAAACACATGTATCTCACAAAGTGGACGTTAAAAACAGCCATACTAGGTCAGACCAATGGTCCATCTAATCCAGGGGTGTCAAAGTCTCTCCTCGAGGGCCGCAATCCAGTCAGGTTTTCAGGATTTCCCCAGTGAATATGCATGAGATCCATTAGTATACAATGAAAGCAGTGCATTCAAATAGATCTCATGCATATTCATTGGGGAAATCCTGAAAACCTGACTGGATTGCGGCCCGCAAAGAGGGACTTTGACACCCCTGATCTAATCCCAAACAGTAGCAAAATTCTAGAATCCAAAAGAGTAGCAAGATTCCATATAGAATTCCAAAAGAGTAGCAAATAATCCGGAATCCCAAATAATTGCAACATTCCATGCATTTGATCCAGGGCAAGCAGTGGCTTTCCCCCAAGTCTATCTCAATAACCTTTCCTCAGCCACACTCCGGGGAATGCTTCTATTTAAGGTTGTTTATTGCATATATTTTGTAGAAATATTGTTTCTGCACGTGACCCACTAACAAATCAAAAATATGCCTTTAAAAACTACCCCCCCAGGGACAATCGTGCTGGAAATTCACAGGCAGTGGAAATCTCCCTTTACCATCTGTGGTACTTGCAGTTCAGGAGTCCATTGAAAATCTCTCCCAGGGAGCTGATATGGTGCAAGTTATCCAGAATGACGACGAGTGGCATATCTATCGCACTGGTCTCACCGTTACACTGATCGGCAAGGTTGGACAGGTACTGACGGAGCTCCTGCAAAGGAACCACAGGCAAAAGAGACTTAGCTGAGCTCCACTTTCCATCGGGCTGAGTGTCCTCTGCAGAGGGCAGTCCGCCCCGGGCGCTGTCACCTGTCCTCATCTCTGCCCCTGCTCCTTCCCGAACCCACTCCCCAACACGCACAGCTGTGCTCCTTCCTTGCCCTCGTACCTCTTTAATTTTCCCGGTGTGAGCAGAATCGCGAAAGTGCTGCCCGCATCAGTGTCGGGTTCTCCTATGAAGCGACGTCAGAAGGAGAGCAGATACGACTCGGGTAGCAAGTTCGTGATGCTGCTCGCATCAGGAAAATTCAAGAGGTATGGTGGGCGGGGGGAGGGGGCAGAGCCTCTGCCCCAGCAGCCCCTCATCCTCACTACGCCACTGGCAGGGGGCGCTGTGGATCAAGAACCCTTTGTTCTTATTTGTTACTGGAGCCTCGGCAGATGGTGAAATCTTTTTTTGGGGGAAGAGGTCAATAGCAGAATTAACCAAATGATTTTCTGCACATGGAAGCTTTAGATCTCAAAGGTTTGTGTATATTACCACCTTTGAATAATCCTTATAGTGATCTAATAAAAGATTACAGAACCAGCAAAAGGTCCAGTTTTTAGAACTTTGTATTCTTGTATGATGACCACAATCATTCTGCCAGGGTGAGGAAACCCCCCCCTAGAAAATGCCATATCATAACTTATTAATTAGCTATCAGGGGCCTCAATTGGCTGCGATTGGTCATCAGCGCCAATGCTTCAAAGTGTGAGGTCCAAAAGGTCTTCCTTCAGCGTGAGTCTCCCGGGTAAACAACCCCCCTCCTTATCTTTCTACTGGACTGAAAGAAAAGATGACATTCACCCCCCTCCCGCCCCCCATTTTCCTATTTATCATCAACAAAAAGAAGAAAAACGGCCGCAGTTAGGAAGGATGATCATGGATAATTTGGATAAGTTCCAGTAAATTTCTGTGAAGACAATACATGCAAAATATACAGACAGATTGTTTAATTTCTGGAAGCAACGTTAACAGGAAACAAAGAAGGCCTTTTTCTTCTTACCTTACTGGATTTGTGATCTACGTTAAAAGTGGCAATGACACCGTCCGTCAGCTCTCTGCCCTCCCTCAGCACGATGAACTCGGACAAATGATGTGCCAGGTAGGTTTTGCCGGTGCCGCTGGGACCAGACAGAATTATTCGTCTGTGTTCCATCAAGAGTGAAATGTACCGCTGCAGTGTGGGCTTTGGGATCAGAGTTTCAAATACCAGGCAATCCAAACTGTTCTCCAAGACACCTGCGTTAAGAGTCAGATGGAGTTAAAAGTAAGTTTTGTGAGATGGAGACGTCCCTGTGCAGAAACACCGTGCCAGGCGGCTGCTATACGGGCTTCAGCTCAAGTCTGCCCCGTTCACTGAATCAAACACTCAGCCTTCCTATGGCAGGTAACAGACATTTCTGCCAGTTATGCAAGCTGCACCCACTGGGCAGGCTTGCAAAACCCATATATAGGCCGTTTATCATCGTATGTTTTTATATTGTATTTCCGTATGGTTTTACGTCTGTAATATGCCAATTAGTAGGGAGATATACAATGTTATTCTGTGATGATTATTAAATCACTGTTTATTATTATCACAGCTCTATAAATAATAATTATTAAATTATTTATATTATAATTTGTGAAGTGTTCAGACCAATACCCGTGTATTCTGTGATCTCACTGAACTGGGGTACATTTGGGACCATCATCACACTTCTAATGTCCCTTTGCCAGCCTCCTTCTTGTTTATACTTGATAACATTCTTAATTACTCATTACTTGTAGATAGATTTTAAACCACACTTATCTTGATGATTATTCCAAGGGCTTGGCATTGTTCTCTGCAGCGAGATAAAGTGCTTAAATCATAAAGTGCTTGTGCATGTAGTGTTAACTACTAGCTACTGTGTTCGCTAAAACTTATTCTTAAGCTCGGCCCCCCGACCAAATGTACCCCAGTTCAGTGAGATCACAGAATACACGGGTATTGGTCTGAACACTTCACAAATTATAATATAAATCATTTAATAATTATTATTTATAGAGCTGTGATAATAATAAACAGTGATTTACGTCTGTAATGACATTTTATTATGTTTCAATTTTGTTAAATACTCAAAACGGAAAAAGGCACCAAAATCTAATTATTAAGCATTAAATATCAGTACACCACTGTTCAAGTGTTCAAATCACATATGTTCCTCAGAATGCCACACGATAAAATTGTGTGGTAGCCGTCCTCACCGGAACTTTTTAATATGCGATAGATTTGAACTAGTGTGCAATTATTTTGCATAATATAATTTATAAAGTGTCAGTGCTATCAAAAAGGTGGGGAATGAGGCAGACCCGGTTCTAAAGCTAAGTCAACTCTATGCACAGATTATTTTAAAATGTTTGCTTTTTGATATGCGAGTTGAACACTTGAACAGTGGTGTACTGATATTTAATGCTCAATTTTGTTAAAACACCTCTCGAAATACTCCCTTCTCTCCCCGAAATATTTCAAGCATAACATCAACCCCATCTAGAGCAGGCTCTTACTGTTAACAGGCTGAGCATCCTGGGATTTTTCAACCTCCAAACAGGGCCCTAACCATTGCCAGCATAAACCATAATTCATATTAATATCTCACCCGTCTCCACTCTTTCGCTGTGCTTTTAACTAATGGCCCCAAATTCTTGGCAATATTTCACTGCAACACAACGGAGCCGGCACTTTGTGAATTACAAAAACACCCCGAAAAACCAAGAGCAGCAAAAGCGGCACCGCCGAATGTGAAATACAGATTCGATTCGATCACCTTTGATGGTGACCGAAATGGTGGTGTTCTCGCCAACCAAGTAGCCACAGGGTAGCAGCTCCGGCGTCTCGGCACTGTTGGTGCGTCTGATGTCCCCGATACTGTAACCTAGAACGCTGTCCGAATTCAGCCCCAGATGAGTTGCGGGGTCTACATGAATGATGTATTCCTAGGGAGCAAAAGTCAGCTCTCAAATGATCATTTATTTGCTAAACACTTTGAAAATTAACCTTCCGAAACTTAGTCTTATTCTTTACGGTTTTTATTTGTTAAGTTAATTATTGTAAACCGAGTTAACCCATTACTACATTTTAGTAGATATTTTTAACTCACATTTTGTTCTTTGCAAACTGCTGGTCTAAGAGGCTGGAACTATCCAAGTTTAAAGATTTAAAGCTGTATTAAAGACTTCTGGCTGTCCATGAGCAGCTAAAGCGAACAGACACAGTATTACTTACCTTAAACAACCGTCTGACAACACCATCCAACACATCCCACTTCGTCTTGCCACTAACACCGATACAGCCAATTAGGAAAGAGCGTGGTCTGGCATCCTAAAGAGATAAATTAGGAATTAAGATATAGAACAACAAAACACACACAGAACTGGGTACAACTGCCAAGACGGAAGCCGTAGCCTACAGCGGTCGACCTTGAGAATACCGTTGGAAACATCAGGGGCACTTGGAACTTCGATCACGTAGCCGCAGTTCTGCGAAATGAGCTTTGCTTACCTGTCGCTTTCAAGAATCCCTTTCAAGATCTTGATCTTAATGGTAGTGTACATTTGGCCGTTAATAAAAAGTAGTGTAAGCCCTTAGGCCAGACATGGGCGACTCCGGTTCCTCGAGGGCCGGAATCCAATCGAGTTTTCAGGATTTCCCCAATGAATATGTATTGAAAGCAGTGCATGCAAACAGATCTCATGCATATTCATTGGGGAAATCCTGAAAACCTGATTGGATTCTGGCCCTCGAGGACCGGTGTTGCCCATGTCTGCCTTGGGCCCATATTCTATAAAAAGCTCCTTAACTTAGGCGTGAGTAGGTGGCCTATCAGCACCTAAGAGGGAAACACTGTTTAAGAGTTCTTTTAAAAGAGATTTCCAGGTGCTGGAGATCTCGCCTAATGCCACTGTAGGCATGACCAACGCTGAAAGTGATGTGTGTTTGTTTTATTTATAACCCGCTTTTTATAGAGCGGGTCACAAAATAAAACATACACTCAATAAATATTTGACATCCAAACAAAAGCAACCAGCGCTCAGACCTTACAGATCATCAATTCCCATATTTCATACTGCAAAATAAATCTCTCTTCAAAAATTTCTTACAAACACCAAGATTCCCCTACTCGGTTCCATTCCTGTAGGCCCATACAAGAGAACATACTTGCACGCGATATATTCAGTCTCAAACTCTTGACTGGAGGAACAATTTTTTCACGGTGGACGGAACGTCATTTTGGTAATGGGTCATAACACTGAATAGTACCCATCAGACATGCTGGTGCCAAACCATGGACACACAAATAAATCATCGCCAGCAGTTTTTAACAGATACGGTCTTCCAATTTTAGCCAATATAACGTCACATAATATTCCGTCACATGTTCAGTCCTCTTCAAATGAAAAAACGTTCGTACAACCGAATTTTGCACCTCCTGTTAGGCGCACTTCACATCAAAGGTTAGGCCTTGAAAACCCTGGTCTACATTTCCAGTGCCTACCTTTGCTGGAGACGCGATTCTCTCAATGGCACCATCGCATGATTGACTCGCGATCAGTGGCTGTTTTTAAGGCGGCCGCCAACAATGGCCCCATTTAAAGAATCCGGCGCCACCAATGTTTTAGGCGAAAAGGACTTGTGCGCTAATCTCGCGCTAACCAGTGTACTGTAATATATGCACTGTCTCACCCACTGACCACCCCCCAGACATACCCCTTCTGAGAAAAATTCAGAAATATCTTTTAGCACCTGAAAAGGATACAAAGGGGGGACATCTTAAAATAGAAAGCAACCTACCTCCCGCCACTTCATTTCATCCTGAAAGCTGACGACTATTTTAACACGACGGCCTTCCTTTCTCATGGCGCCATCCCCGGTATCATCCAATAGCATGTCTACGAATATAATTAATGTCAGTTATTTCTTCCTTGGATGGCATTCAGTAAGATCCCTATTTTTCTTTCCTTGGAAATACACTTCCCCCTCCGTATTCGTGGGGGTTAGGGGCAGAGCCGGCCCGCGAATATGAAAAAAACAACAATAATATTTGGGCCGGTTCTGCCCCTAACCCCCACTTCCCCCGGCTATTTTAAGCCCTGAAAGCCCTCCCTTATGCTTTACCTGATGGTCTAGTGGGTTTTCAGGCAAGAGAGATCTTCCTACGCTCCTGCCCTGTGCAGATTGCTCACAGGAAATGGCTGCCTTGACCCATTTCCTGTGAGCAATCTGCATGGGGCAGGAGCGTGGGAAGATCGCTCCTGCCTCGAAAACCCGCTAGACCACCAGGTAAGACTTAAGGGGGAGCTTACAGGGCTTAAAATAGCCTGAAAAAAGAAAATAAATGTGTGTTTTTGTTTTTTTTTTTAATCTTTATTCATTTTTAAACTTATAATAAGTGTGATAACATATCCATACAAATAACCATAAATATATCACTTAATAATCAACAATGATACATATAATATTCTCTTATCTCCCCCCCTCTCCACCCTTATCTATCATATAATCAATACTTATACAACATGTAACAATAAAAATACCCTCCCTCCCACCAATTTAAAACCGCGAATATGCGAATCCGTAGATACGGAATTCGCAAATATGGAGGGGGAAGTGTATCATGATTAGTCTTTAAAAATAATTAAATGGATCAAAGCACAATTTCACCCTGAGTGCACAAGTAGGCGAGGTAGCAATGGAAAACATGCAGAGAGAGAAACCAGGTCAAGTGGTTTACATCTGCCAACATTTTCTCTGTTTGTATTTGACGTGGCAACCGTAGGGTACGTCACAGCTGTGGGCTCGCTCTTCAGAACTGCATCCCTCAGGTCCGTAGGGACCACAACTCCAACTCACCAAGACTGCTGGACTCTGTGAGGCCGAGGCTGTGCTGGGAGAGGCCGACGGACTGCCTCGGAGACGACGAGACGGACACCTGGGACTGAGCTCTGGTGCAGCTGCCCTGGTTCTCCGATTTCAGCTGGTCATTCTCGGCTTTCAGTTTCTCAATCTCGCACTGAAGTGTGAACAAGAACCAGAATTGCGTCAGCAACGAGAGCAAGCGTGCGCTCCAGAAGTGAGAATTTTAAACATTCATCGGGCAGCTTAATTAGATACACTTCAAGCTCCTATGGCTGACCTACAAGTGTGTTCATTCTGCTGCCCCTCCATTTGCCCCTGCTCTTCCTGTGGGTACTTTTTTCATGGGAAACACCGTGCTCAGATTTGAAAATGCAATCTGCTGGCATTTCTCCCTCTGATCACCCCACCTTTAAATGCAACTTACACCCTGGGGCGGTGGCGTCCCTCTCCTCCGTCTCCCCTGCCATGCACACGCCCATTTCCCTTTTTAACTTCTCCGGCGTGAGCAGTATGCGCACGTCGGCGTCAGCTCGCCCTTTGCTGTCACTTCCTAGAGTCCCAGAAGTGACGACAGAGAGAGCGCCGATGCCGACGCAGGCAGAAACCTTGCGCCAGGGAAGTAAAAAAGATACAGGAGAAGGCAAGGGGTGGAGAGGAGGAGGGGAGCTGAACCCTTAGGAAGACCGCGCCCACTGCTTATACCATACAGGCTGTCAAAGAAATGTCCTTTAACTGCAGTAAGGAAAGGCCATTTTAAGCAGATAAATCTACCCTCAAAACTGCTACAGTGGTATCTTGGATTACGAGCACAATCCGTTCCAGGAGCATGCTCGTAATCCAAAATGCTCGTTTATCAAAAGCGAGTTTCCCCATAGGAAATAATGGAAACTTGCTTTGATAGGTCTCGAGAGAACGTGAACTCTCAGGCCTTGAGCATGCGCACATGCTCAAGGCCCAGCACAGGAGGCAGATCTTCGGGCACCGGCAGGACATGCTGGTGCCGGTGCTGGTGCGGAGGCTACACTGAAGTAAGAAGAGGGTTCGGGTGGGTTGGGGGAACCTCAGGTCGTGGCGGGGGGTGCCGGTTAGCGGGGGGAGGGCGCTCGCAAATCGAGGCGCGCTCAGTTTCCAAGGCGCCGATTTTGCAAATGTTTTGCTCGTCTTGCAAAACACTCGCTAACCGGTGCACTCGTAAACCGAGGTACCACTGTATTTACCTTTGTAAATTGTCCTCAAAGGGGGATGACTATTTCAGCCCTTCAGTATGGAACAGAGCTCAAATCTCCGTTCCCACCAATCACGTGATCTGGCCCATGCAAGCATGAGCCTGTGCCTCGATGTTATCAGTACAAAACAAATCCTTTTTCCCCTGAAAGTTGTCCCCAGTCCACAATTAACCAAATTTCAGTAACATGTTCCCCCCCCCCCCCCAAGGCGGCTGTGTGCCCGTGTCCAAAAAACGTGGCACTGTCTTTAAGAAGAGGCAGTTGAGGCCTCTTTCTCACCCACCTGCATTCTGTTCATGGCCTCCCGCAGCTGGTCAAGCTGATGAGCTGAGCTCAAGGCCTCCAGACGAATGTCCGTCAGTTTCATCTCCTTGTCCCGCAGCTCACTGCGCAGCTGCAGCACGCTCTCCGCCTCGCTCTCCGTGCAATCAGAAATGCTGCAGAAAGATTCAAAACCCAAACAGAGGCTTCGTGACTAGCTCCCAAGGGGCTCAAACGATTCCATCAACATTATATTCACTCAGCATACGCTGGGGCAGGAATTACTTGGGAATATTGGGTGGTGAAATGAACGTTCAATAGACCGATACAGCAGGACTTGATTGTTGCAATCCTGGGGTGAATGAGTGAAGCTCAGATTTATACTGCTAAAATGGAGGGAGCTACACAGGCATTCGTGTGAGCATGAGGGAAAAAAATAGTCAAAACAGCAGATCAGCTTTTCATTTGTGTCTTCTGCCTCTACAACAACAATCTGACTTTGGTTGCTTCACGTTAGCTGATCTGCTGTTTTGACTGTCATCTTGGATTTTGCTGCCCGCCTGCCCTCTTGTTTTTTGGGATAAGCAGGGGAGATGCAGGCACACTTGTTAGTGAAGAACACGCTACACACCATTCCCCCCACCCTCTTCATAACTCTCCAAACAGTGGCGTAGTAAGGGGGGAGGGGCAGTCCGCCATGGGCATAGTCTTAGGGGGTGTCGTCGTCCCCCCCCGCCGCCCATGTGCACCCCTTTTCTGGTACCTGCTTGATTTTCCTGGCGTGAACAGTATTACAAACTTGCTGCCCGCATCGGTGTCGGCTTTCTCTGACATCACTTCCGGGTCCCACTCCTAGGAAGTGACATCAGAGGGAAAACAGACATGACACGGGCAGCAAGATTGTAATGCTGCCCATTCCTTAGGCAAATTAAAGAGATACAGGGAAAGGGCACCACACCCTCGCGATGCCTCCACATTATCTTACAGATCACTCTCCACATACATAGCCCCCCTCCCTCCCCCCACGCAAACCTGCAAGGACATAACACATACGGATCAGTAAGGCACAAAATATTCCTGAAGTTGCCATGAAAAGGTTAACGTGTATATATAACGTATATTCTTTCATTTGTGTAATCTAAGCATTAAAAAAAAAATTACTTGAGTATTGCATTCAATTCTGGTCTCCTTAACTGAAGAAAGATATAGCGGCTCTAGCAAAGGTTCAAAGAGCGACCAAGATGGTAAAGGAGATGAACTCCTCTCGTATGAGGAAAGACTAAAACGGTTAGGGCTCTTCAGCTGAGGGGAGATAGGATTGAAGTCTACAAAATCCTGAGTGGAGTAGAACGGGTACAAGTGGATCGATTTTTCACTCCATCAAAAATTACAAAGACTAGGGGGACACTCGATGAAATTACAGGGAAATACTCTTAAAACCAATAGGAGGAAATATTTTTTTAAATCAGAGAATAGTTAAGCTCTGGAATGCGTTGTCAGAGGATGTGGTAAGAGCGGATAGCGTAGCTGGTTTTAAGAAAGCTTTGGACAAGTTCTTGGAGGAACAGTCCATAGTTTGTTATAGAGAAAGACATGGGGGAAGCCACTGCTTGCCCTGGATCAGTAGCATGGAATATTGCTACTCCTTGGGTTTTGGCAAGGTACTAGGGACCTGGATTGGCCACTGTGAGAACGGGCTACTGGGTTTGATGGACCACGGCCAAGCTCATCTTCGCTAAAAGTAAATTTGACCATGTCTCCCCGCTCCTGGCTAAGCTCCACTGGCTTCCGATAATCGCCAGGGTCCACTATAAATGCGCCTGTTTAACTTTCAAAATCCTATACGGTATCCTCCCTCCCTTTATCCCTCTTTCTTGGAATTCCTCAAACCCTAATAACACCAGATCCTCCCAGAAATTAAAACTATCCTTCCCCTCGCTAAAAGGCATTTCCCACACAGGAAAGCTAGGGACCTCCCTCCACTTCAAAATCACTGAGCTCTAGAACAACCTTACCTCCCCTCTTCGGAACTTGAGCTCTCTCCAGGTTTTCCGCAAACATCTGAAAACCTGGCTTTTCTCAAAAAAATGTAAGTCTCCCTCCAACTTAGGAATCAAGGAAACTCTTATATCTTGGCATCCCAAGTCCTCTAAATTTTCTTCACACTTCTACCTCTAACCCTCTGTTGTAGTTCCTTCCTATTTCTCCTACTGTAAACCGCGTCGAGCTCTACGAACGTGGAGATGATGCGGTATACAAACCTAAGGATTAGATTAGATTAGATTAGATAGCGGATGCTGCGGATGGGCAGACTGGATAGGCCATTTGTCCTTTATCTGCCATCATGTTTCTCTTTTTCTATAACCATAAAGCTCTATGACCTCACAATGCAGGTGTAAAGAGCCTTAGCCTATAGGAAGAGGAGATGCAAATGTTAAGAGCCTTAGCCAATAGGGAGAGGAGGAGATAGCACTTCTACCTCTAACCCTCTGTTGTAGTTCCTTCCAATTTCTCCTACTGTAAACCGCGTCGAGCTCTACGAACGTGGAGATGATGCGGTATACAAACCTAAGGATTAGATTAGATTAGATTAGATTGTCTGACCCAGTAAGGCTATTCTTGTGTTCTTATGTACATATCAGGGATCCAGTTAGATATCCTAAACCAGTGAAGGCACAGAACCGTCTGAGCCTGCCACTTACATTTTCAATTCATTTGATCACCTGTTTCCAACCTTACGTTCTTCTGTAAGGGGAAAGATGAAGTAGGAGGCTTAAATTAATTCTGTAAAACAGAGCTCTGTCTGTGTTTTTCCACTAGCTTAATCTCACCGAATAGCTGGAGTGAAAGTTTAATTGTGACAAATATTTTTGACTGCGCAGCTTCCAGACTAAATTCGTTTTGGCCCAGAGGATCAGTTCAGATGTTCAAATTCCATCAATGTTGCCAGTGATAGAAGAAAATAGTGATCTGTATATGGGGGTGCAGGTGGGAGGTGTTCTGCTCAGTGCTGGGGGTAGATAAGGCTTGGGGGGGGGGCCATGGTGGCAGCAGAAGCTATATGAAGCTTGGGAGGACATGTGGCTGTCAAGCAAAGTAACTACTGTATGGAGGTAGCTCTTCAAGGGAAAATGTATTATAAAGAACATAAGAACATAGGAATAGCCTTACTGGGTCAGTCCAAAGGTCCATCAAGACCAGTAGCCCATTCTCACGGTGGCCAATCCAAGTCACTACAGTACCTGGCCAAAACCCAAGGAGTAGCGACATTCCAGAATCCCAAAGATTAGCAAGATTCCGGAACCCCAAATAGGAGCAAACATTTCATGCAGAATCCCCCAAAGAGTACTAAGATTCCAGAATCCCATAGAGTAATAAGATTCTAGAATCTCAAAGAGTGACAACATTCCATCTACTGATCCAGGGCAAGCAGTGGCTTCCCTCATGTCTTTCTCAATAACAGACTATGGACTTTACCTCCAGGAAATTGTCCAAATCCTTCTTAAAACCAGCTACGCTCTACGCTCTTGCCACAACCTCTGGCAATGCATTCTCTGAGTGAAAAAATATTTCCTCCTATTGGTTTTAAAAGTATTTCCCTGTAACTTCATAGAGCGCCCCCTCGTCTTTGTAAATCTTGATGCAGAGAGAGAAAAAAAAAAATATATCGATCCACTTGTACCTGTTCTCCACTCAAGCAGCCATATGGGGTAAAGACCTAGAAAAACTAATTGCACAAACAAACAACTATGAAGAATTCAGGAAACACCTAAAAACCTACCTATTCTTGAAATACCTAGGCAACGAACTGGAACATCAACCCCCCCCCCCCGTAACATCATCACATACCTGATCATGCAAACTGTCAAACCCAACCCCTAACCACTAACTATGAACACTCTATTCAATTTACGGAACATTTCTACTTCTGTGCAAATAGCTGGGCACTTCCTAGCCTTGCAACACACAAACTGTTGCTAACATTATTAATATTATCAAATGTATACTACCATACTCTTTAATCCATTGTACGAGATGTATACTGCTATACTCTTTAATCCAATGTACGTAAAGTTTCCCTTTATTGTATTGAGATATACACTGCTATACTCTTTAATTCATTGTACGTAAAGTTTCCCTTTATTGTATTTACATTTTCTTTCATTGTATTCACAGTTCTTTATTGTAAACCGCCTAGAAGTCGCAAGATAGCTGGCAGTATATAAAAATAAAGTTATTATTATTATTATTATTATTATTTTGTAGACTTCCATCCTATCTCCTCTCAGCCTCTCTTTTCCAAGCTGAAGAGCCGTAACTTTTCTAGTCTTTCCCTCATACGAGAAGAGTCCCACCCCTTTATCATCTTATGCTTATTCAAGGCAGCTCAAGTGACCCGGCAGAGGATGGAAAAGTCTGATGTTTGTTTGGGCATAGCTTTTACAAAATTCCCATGTCTTATGAAAATGCAAACTTGGCATGTCTGTTGTATACAAATGCCTGACAAATATCTCACAGTATGACTCTGAAAGGGAACCAACCGCTAGACCTTCAAGGATTCCATCTGAAACAAGTATCTCATTGAAAGCGTCAAGAAAACTTTTCAGCACTTAGCACTAGTCTATCAAATTCATCTCTGTAAGGGAAAAAACCTGTATTGCATTCCTGAGTCTACAGACAGCTACAAAGATACCCCACCCAAGATTCTTTGTAAGCTTTTGACTTGCCGCCGCCAGGGTGAGTCTCTTTAGGTCTAAACATGTCGCGCCAGTAGATAAGACTACTTTACACAAAGGATAGTGAGCCACAAACTAAACAGATCGGCTTAGGAAAAAAAAAAAAACCCAACCTAGAACAGAGCTCTCATAACAAAGGCAGAGAAACGGAGCACTCGTGACAGACATATCGTGATCCATTTTCACACAGACTGTGGCCACTTTTGGCTTCCATATTTTGCACCTGTCAGTTTGTGTAGGCGGACAAAGACGGCAAAACAGGAAATGGTTTTACACCTTCCTCGTACACACATCCCTTGGAAGGCTAATTTGCAATCCAGTTGAAGTATGCCAGCTTGTAAAAACTTGTGCTTTTTTCATCTGCGCAGACTAACGCAGTTTTCAAGCAGGCCAGTCTAGGTGTGATAATCCGCTTTAATCCAGCTAGATCACTCTGAAAGCTGTCCAAAAGGTAATCCTAGGATTAAGAGTCTACAACGTAAGCCTTCTACACGGAACTTGTATGCGCGTACGCTTATAAAGTACTGAAAGAACCCAGACAATCACTAACTCCACCGCTAGCTTACATTACAGAATTTTATTTGCAAGAAACCAAAGAAAGCATTTCAGTTGGTCAGCAATGCATCCCGCTAATACCAAGAATCATTTTTTCCATTAAGCTGAGAAATTTCATTGGTGAAAACATGGCAGCCATGTATTTTTAAAACTGTACAGTGCATGCTTACCCTGTTTGCAAACAGTTGGCAGGTCGTGAAAGTGTTATACATGCTTTAATACTTACAGAGAGCTGGAAAGGGAGCTCCTCATTGCTTGGGTGGAAAGTGCTGAGCCGTTGTGCATTAACTTTGGCGAGGAAGGCAAGGAAGAGTCTGTCATCTCCTCGATGTCAGAGTGAGACGATGCGGATTTGGGGGATTTCTTTTTACCAAATGCTTGTTTGAAGGAACTTCGTAACTGAAAAGCAAAGAGGTATTTTAAATGGACCAGAAAGCGGCAAAAGACAGCTACGCGAAACACAAAACACACACATGGTATACATGAACGACAAACATGGATGCAGACGTTTATTTTTAAGAGAAAGGTTAATGGAAGTCTTTTTTCCTTGCCGTTACAAGCGAAGGCAGATTTAACAAAACGGCTGCATTTGCATTCTCTTCGTTTTAGGGTCTTTTAGCTCCTTATATTAGCGTTACCACAAGGCTTGGAGAGAACACGAATGAGGTTACTGATAAGTGTGGGGTTAGTAGTCTGGGTGAATGGGTTAGTTTGGTATCTGTATTTTAAAATAGGTCCTTCTTACCTCATTGACCTGCCAGATGAAGAGCAAGTGGAGAAAAAAGGAGGGTGGGGGGAAGGAAAAAAGACAAAATTTAACAGATAAAGCCAGTGATGGAGTGGAGGAGGGAAGCACAAGATTTCTAGGACAAAAATGACTGGATAACAAGATACACAGAATAAAATGTATACACACACCGATCAACCCTGAACCCTTTGAGGGTAGAGGGTCACAGAGACTATGTGACATAGTGAGTACAAACAGATTTTCACACGATACCATGCAAAACATTATGAACCTATAACCGCTGTTGCTCTTCTCTCGCTCCTTTCTAAGTCAGACTGTACTTTCAGTGTTCATTTCTATCCATTTAGCTGAGCCCTCCACTTTTGGGGGTTCACTCAGGGGTCGATGCCTGTGTGCATGGCTTCTAACACGAATGTCCTTGGTCTTTCACAAACCTTTGCTCCCGCTGGTCTTCGGCAGTGGGACGGTATATTAAAAGGAATTGCAAACAAGGCTGCATTCCCTGACCCACTTCAAACACATAAATGGGATTTAATGGCCTTTCAGCCTGTCGTACAAAACTTTCATCTACTCGATAACCCCTACGAGCCGATACACTTTCCACTTTCCTATGTAGTGCTTGGAGTTCTTTTCCAATATGTGATAATATTTAAAAATTGTAAACTGCTTAGATTGCATTGTAAGCTTGCGGTATATCAAACAGAATAAATATGTAAATTGAAATGTACAGGGAAGAGTGGCTTGTGTCACTGGGCCACTCCCGATACTAAGACAAAGCAGTGCAGAGCACAAAACCAGTGTCACTGAGGCCCCACTAAATCCTTATAGCATTTAATAACATTTTGACCCTGAAATTGAATGTCAGCCCTAATCTGAGTCTTGCTTGACTGCTGGAAAGTATGATTTATTTTTATTTATTTTAGTATTTATATACTACTTATAGCCTAAGTGGTTTACATTCAGGTACAGTAAAACCATGGATTGCAAGTAACTTGGTTTGCAAGTATTTTGCAAGACAAGCAAAACATTTGATTAAATTTTAACTTGATATACAAGCAAAGTCTTGCAATACAAGCACATACAGAATACATACATCGCAACTGAGCCGATGGTTCTTCTCCCTCTGACACTGCAAGAGTGTAGTGACTGTTCTAAATGAGCAAAGTCTTGCAATACGAGTACATACAGTATACACGCATCATATCATCACAACTGAGCCAATGGTTCTTCTCTCTTTGACGCTGCGAGAGTGTAACGACTGTTCTATACGAGTGAGGTCTTGCAATACAAGCACATACAGTATACATACATCGCAACTGAGCCGATGGTTCTTCTCCCTCTGACACTGCAAGAGTGTAGTGACTGTTCTAAATGAGCAAAGTCTTGCAATACGAGTACATACAGTATACACGCATCATATCATCACAACTGAGCCAATGGTTCTTCTCTCTTTGACGCTGCGGGAGTGTAACGACTGTTCTATACGAGTGAGGTCTTGCAATACAAGCACATACAGTATACATACATCGCAACTGAGCCGATGGTTCTTCTCTCTTTGACGCTGCGGGAGTGTAACGACTGTTCTATACGAGTGAGGTCTTGCAATACAAGCACATACAGTATACATACATCGCAACTGAGCCGATGGTTCTTCTCCCTCTGACACTGCAAGAGTGTAGTGTCTGTTCTAAATGAGCAAAGTCTTGCAATACGAGTACATACAGTATACACGCATCATATCATCACAACTGAGCCAATGGTTCTTCTCTCTTTGACGCTGCGGGAGTGTAACGACTGTTCTATACGAGTGAGGTCTTGCAATACAAGCACATACAGTATACATACATCGCAACTGAGCCGATGGTTCTTCTCTCTTTGACGCTGCGGGAGTGTAACGACTGTTCTATACGAGTGAGGTCTTGCAATACAAGCACATACAGTATACATACATCGCAACTGAGCCGATGGTTCTTCTCCCTCTGACACTGCAAGAGTGTAGTGTCTGTTCTAAATGAGCAAAGTCTTGCAATACGAGTACATACAGTATACACGCATCATATCATCACAACTGAGCCGATGGTTCTTCTCTCTTTGACGCTGCGGGAGTATAACGACTGTTCTATACGAGTGAGGTCTTGCAATACAAGTACATATAGTATTTTGTATTAAAGTTTTGGGGTTGTGGAACGAATCGTCTGAGTTTCCATTATTTCCTATGGGGAAATTTGCTTTGATGTACAAGTGCTTTGGATTACAAGCATGCTTCTGGAACGAATTATGTTCACAAACCAATGTTTTACTGTATTCAAGTATTTTTCTCTATCTGTCCCAGTGGGCTTCCACTCTACCTAATATACCTGGGTCAATGGGGGATTAAGTGACTTGCCCAGGGTCACAAGGAGCAGCATGGGATTTGAATCCACAACCTAAGGATGCTGAGGCTGTAGCTCTAACCACTGCACCACACACTCCCAACTGACATTCAAAACCAGTACTCAGAATAACTAACAAGGCAAGTTAGCACAGCTGTTTCCGGAGTCCTGCTTGCCCAGACAGTTACCTGAGCACCAAACTCCTCAGATTTTCAGTAGCACTAGTTGGCTCAACGTCACTGAAAATCCAGGGATTGCTCAGTCAGCATCTTGGCTGACATGGGACCCTCACAAATTGTTTTTAAAACAGGATTATGTTACAGAAAGGAAGCAAAACTAATTCTATGCAAGCATGAGAAAGTGTGGTGCAGTGGCTAGAGCCATGCCCTTAGCACCCTGAGGTTGTGGGTTCAAATCCCATACTTCTTGTGACCCTGGGCAAGTCCACACTCCAGGCACACTCCACACTGGGCAAGTCCACACTTCAGGCTTCTTCTGAGCCTGGGCAAGTCACTTAATCCCTCATTGTCCCAGGTAGATTAGATAGAGTGTGAGCCCACCAGGACAGACAGGGAAAATTGCTTGAGTGCCTGACTGTAAACCACTTAGGCTATAAGTGGTATATAAGTATTTACATTAAAAAAAAAAATAATGCTTACTATTACTTTGGACTGGTAATTTGCACCAGAGAAGCAGCAAAGAGTCCTAAAGATGGAACAAGCAACCATCAGGAAAAGGTGGCAGCAATGGGACACCAACAGGACCCCCCGGTGCACATGTAATATATACATTTTCCTTGGCATATGTTGGTATGTTCTTTGCACTTATAATGGTTCAATGTTTAAAATTTAAAATAGTCCAATGTTTTCATATGATCTTTAAACAAAGCAGATATATTTTTTTGCATAGAGAGATCTGTGTATAATTATATATGAGTGTCATAACATTACCCCCTATAATTGACAGGTGGGCTTCCCACCCCACTTCCCTTGTAGGTGCCCTGAAGTCACATGACAAGAGACTCTTTTATATCAGTGTCTGACATAACTGTGGTCACGCAAATATGGCAAAGGCATGCACAGCCTACACCAGGGATCTCAAAGTCCCTCCTTGAGGGCCGCAATCCAGTCGGGTTTTCAGGATTTCCCCAATGAATATGCATTGAAAGCAATGCATACACATAGATCTCATGCATATTCATTGGGGAAATCCTGAAAACCCGACTGGATTGCGGCCCTCAAGGAGGGACTTTGAGACCCCTGGCCTACACTATTCTGTAAATAACACGTCTAAGAATTGACCAATCACTTACGCATCGAATCCGCATTAAATCAATTTCAATCCAAGTTAAAAACGTTCTTGTTCCAGGACAATAACTGTCCTTTTAAGGACTAAAACAAGGCTTTGTAGTTTTTACCCTCACCTATTGTTTTTTCCTTTTTTTGTGCTCTTTTCTCCAAAGATTGTAGTTCTTGCCCTCCTTTTTCCCACTTGTTTGAAGTAAGTCTATATGTCACATCATGTGTTCCACTAATATATCCTGGTATTGTTTAGTATCTCTGATCTTTAATTTATTTTTATGGTATTTTTTTATTGTACATTGCCTAGAAGTTTGATTAAGCGGTATAAAATTTTTTAAATAAACTTGAAACTAAGAGTCAGCTCCGTCCCTTAAGCATGCCCTTATAGAATATACTTATGGCCTCTTTTACAAAGCCGTGCGGTAACAGTCCCAAGCCCTTTAAATCTCTATGGGCTTCGGGGCTGTTAGTGCGACTTTGTGAAAGAGGCCGTTCGTCTCTTTGCTGCCACTCATGCGTGTAAATGCACACTTACCTGCAAAAAAGTGTAAATGCAAGCATGTAATTAAGAATTACCCTCAATATGCAAATGAACCAGATCCCTAGACTGGGGCAGACACCGGTATCGGATCAACGCTTCCTTGGGGATAACCCAGGAAGCCTCACTTTTTTGGTGGTTCTTGGAACTGGAGTGGCCTGTGTTTGGGGTGAATTTTGCAATGATCTTACCCAGTTCTTTCTTTTCTTCTTTTTAGAATCGCTCTCCATGTTGCTGCCGATGCTGGAATGGCTGGTGGTGCTGTTCACGCTGGACACGCTGTCGGAGGAATGCTGCCTTCGGATCCGCAGATCAGCTGACTGTGGTGTAGTGTTACCTAGCAGAAAACAGATAAAAACATATTCCCTCAGATCACAAAAGCTGTAACTTTCATTCGGAAATCTAACCACAAGAGAAATATCAATGTACAATGAGTCACTTTGATTTTAGGGCAATTTCTATTGGAGAGGTGTGTGCAGGAAGGCGTGGCCTAGTGGTTAAAGCTACAGACTCAGCACCCTGAGGATGTGGGTTCAAATCCCTCATTGCTCCTTGAGACCCTGGGCAAGTCCATCCAAAACAACAAAATCGAAATAGCACCAAAGGTTCCAGAAAAGAAATGAAGCAGCAAAAGAACAAAAAGATTGTGGAACAAAAGATCAGATGCACCAGTTTGTAGTTTAATAAGCGTCCAAGTAATTTAAAACAATAATCTTAAAAATAAAAATCCAGAAAGGGTGTTTTCAGTCACAAGTGACCCACAGGATAGAAACCAAATAGTGTATACAATAAAAATGATCCTTTTCTCAGGGGTCTTATAATAACTTTATTTTTTTTATACCGCCAACGCCCAAAGAGTTCTAGACGGTTCACAAAGAAAGAGGACTGAAAAATTCAGTGATGAAACAGAACACATAAGAAGCAGGGTACAATATATTTATTTATTTATTTCGATTTCTATCCCGTTCTCCCAGAAGCTCAGAACAATCGTTTGAAAACAGACTAGTCATGACAACAAATAGGTTACAGCAGACAATAACGGAGCTTATTCTAGAGACCAGACTGGTCATAGCGAAGAGTACCAGGAGAAGTCTATTGAGAAGTCAGTTTTTAATGGCCCGATTGCTCTGCGGAAGGTCATTAGTGAGTTTAGCAACCCAATCTGTGTGGGTAGTCGGTTCCATAGCTGTAGGATCTTTAGTACGCCATACTTATTCGGAGGGATCTCCCGTTTTATAAAACTATAGTATGAATACTATGATAAGAACATAAGCAGTGCCTCCGCCGGGTCAGACCATAGGTCCATCCTGCCCGGCAGTCCGCTCCTGCAAGGGAGCCTCTTCTGGTGATACAGACAGGTCGTGACCAGTTTGGGCCACCGCGGGAGCGGACTGCCGGGCAGGATGGACCTATGGTCTGACCCGGCGGAGGCACTGCTTATGTTCTTATCATAGTATTCATACTATAGTTTTATAAAACGGGAGATCCCTCCGAATAAGTACGGCGTACAAAAGATCCTACAGCTATGGAACCGACTACCCACACAGATTGGGTTGCTAAACTCACTAATGACCTTCCGCAGAGCAATCGGGCCATTAAAAACTGACTTCTCAATAGACTTCTCCTGGTACTCTTCGCTATGACCAGTCTGGTCTCTAGAATAAGCTCCGTTATTGTCTGCTGTAACCTATTTGTTGTCATGACTAGTCTGTTTTCAAACGATTGTTCTGAGCTTCTGGGAGAACGGGATAGAAATCGAAATAAATAAATAAATATATTGTACCCTGCTTCTTATGTGTTCTGTTTCATCACTGAATTTTTATATAATCATCAATTATATAATTATCAATCGGGTAACAAATTTTTTAAACAAATAAGTCTTAACTAAATTTCCTGAAAGTGCAAAAAGATGCATTCTGTCGAATCGTATCATCTAACCAGACTTGAACTTTATCTGCTTGATAGCCAAGATAAGCTCTCAAAGACCTCAGACATCACAAAAAATACTATCAAATATAGCTCCTACCCCCTTCCCACTCACAAAAATCTCACAAATAGCATGTTCATACTTAAATATACGATCGGTAGGTCCAAAAACAGAACTAATCAAAGACTGGCTAATCAAAGACAACCTAGGATGCCTCTTCCTTACTGAAACCTGGCTCATATCCGACACAGACCCTCACATTATTGAAATCTGTCCCAAAGGATACAAAATTGAACTAGTATGCCGAGCTAACAGAAGAGGAGGAGGGCTAGCAATCATAGCAAAAAACAACTTCAACATCAAAGTCCTAGCCAAGCACTCCACCCCCCATTTAGACCTTCTAGCCTGCCAACTCTCTGACACCACCCTTACAGGAAATCTAAACTGCCTTCTATGCTACATCACCCCAGGAAAATGGAACAACACTAAACACGAGCTAGAAGAGTTCATCCTCCAGAACTCTCTTTCCTCTATCTAGAAGACCACACCTCCAAACAAGTAGTAGATATTATATCATACCTCAGTACCCTATCGTACCAGATCCTCAAACCGGAACCAACACATGAAAAAGGTCATCAACTCGATATTGCAGCATACTCATCCCCAAACCTCAACTCACAAAACATCCAAATCACCAACGGCACCTGGCAACCCACCCTATGGTCGGACCACTATAAATACAACTTCACTATCAACTGGGAACATAACAAAAATAAACCCACTCCCCTCAAAACAAGCTCTATGACCAGACAGAAAATCGAACCGAACACATTCTGGAGCGCAGTGGACCCAGCAATAGATTCCAGCAACCCTAGTGAATTCATAAACACCTGGCGTTCTCTCAGCGAATCGACCTTGAACAAACTAGCACCACTAAAAGAAAAAAACAAAATACACAGACAATCAGATAAATGGTTTGGCACTGAACTCCTACAACTAAAAAGGAAATGTAGACAACTAGAAAGGGCATGGATAAAACAGAAACAAGAAATTACTAAAACAGAATGGAAAATCCAAATCAAACAATACAAAATCAAATTGAAGGAAAAACGTAAAGACTATTACTCCAACCTCATAGGCACCGACAAACCAGACACAAAAAAACTGTTCAACCTAGTAAGAAACCTTACCGACACTAAACCATGTCTAGCCACCCAGGAAAACCTAACACTTACAGCCTCTCAGTTAGCAGACCACTTCAAAAATAAAATCATCTCAATTAGAACAACATTCAACAACTCACAAAACAACACAGACAAGATTCTAATAAAACCCACATCAGATGAAGCAATATCAGCTGACAGGTTCTGGACCGATTTCCCTACAACCCAGTGGACTGAACTGGACAGGCTATACAAAAAATATTGCAAATCATCATGTGATCTGAATAACTGCCCACCATACCTACTAGCAACAGCTTCCACCAACTTCAAAGCTAGCTACACATTATGGCTGCAAACCACACTCAGGGAAGGCCAGTTCCCACCAGAGCTCGGAGAAATTATAATCACGCCTATACTGAAGGATCCCAAAGGTCTAACAAATAACCCATCAAATTACAGACCAATCGCTTCTATCCCAACATACGTCAAAATAATAGAAGGACTAGTTGCACAACAAATGTCCACTTACCTTGAAGCCCACAATATCTTACATCCATCCCAATCCGGATTCAGAACCAACTACAGTACAGAAACTCTCCTGGTATCTCTACTAGACATAGCTCGAAGTCACCTCAGCCAAGGAAACAGACTGCTAATCATCCAATTTGATCTCTCAGCTGCATTCGATCTAGTGGACCACTCCATACTTCTCCAAAAACTAGACGCAATAGGAATTTCAGGTAAAGTTCATAACTGGTTCCAAGGCTTCCTTAAAACTAGAACATACAGAGTCAAATCTAAAGACATTCTATCTGAACCATGGTCCAATCCATTTGGAGTACCACAAGGCTCTCCCCTCTCTCCCACACTTTTCAACCTATTCATATCCTCCCTAGGCACCACCCTAGACACCCAAAATATTACTTCTTTCAGCTACGCAGACGACATAACCATCCTCCTTCCATTCGACATACACAACCCAATCTCCACAGAACGCCTGAAAACTACATTAGAAACAGTGGATAAATGGATGATAGATCACAAGTTGAAGCTGAACTCTGACAAAACCAAATTCTTATTACTAGAGAAGGACAAAAAACCATCCCTAACAGAACTGGAAGTAAACTCAATCAAGTACCCTATATAGAACTCCCTCAAAATCCTAGGAATACATTTAGACAGATGCTGCACAATGCAAACACAAATCCTAAAGGTCACCCAAAAAGCATTCTTCACAATGCGAAATTTAAGAAAAATCAGGAAATTCTTTAACAAAGACCAATTCAGGATCATTGTCCAATCCCTTGTGCTAAGTATTGTCGACTATTGCAACAGCCTCTACTTACCTTGCCCGATCAACACAATAAAAAAACTACAGACCATCCAGAACACAGCCCTCAGACTCATATACTCACTCAGCAAATACGACCACATTACCAATGCATACCTAGAATCTCACTGGCTACCAATAAAAGCAAGAACACAATTCAAACTCTACTGTCTCATTTTCAAAGTAACCCATGGCACGGCACCCAGTTACCTAATTAATCGTTTCCATCACTACCACCCACCAAGAAGAAGGAGAACACAGAACCTTTTCACCTATCCACCACTCAACGGTACTTGTCGTAAGAAACTCTACGACAACCTCCTGGGGACACAGGCAGCTAAAATAGACTCTGACATCTCAAAATTACTGACCAAAACAACAGACATAAAAGAGTTCCGCAAAGAAATAAAAACACTACTGTTCAAAAAATATCTCCCATCACTCTAACCACCACCCAATGAGTTCCCAACCAACGACTTCGGAAACACCCATCTATACTATCTCTTTGTCTGTGACCTAAAATGTACTGTAACTCTTCTACATTACACCCGATTTAAACGATCGAGTTGCCATGTATTACCTCTGCAAAATGCATTATCTACTGTTATATGTAATAACTTCTGTGATAAGTATTATCTTCTGTGAACTTGAAGTATCATAACTCTTTACTGTTACTGTAATATACTCCTATCCTGAAATGTAATTCTACTGGAACTGCCCAGATATCTTCCATAATGTAATCCGCCTAGAACTGCAAGGCACAGGCGGAATAGAAATCCCTAATGTAATGTAATGATAGGCAAAGGTTCTATCAATAAACTTTTAATGGCAATTTTTGGGATTAGGAAAAATATATAAACCAGAGCGGCGAGTACAGTTAATCAGACTAAACCAGGGGTCCCCAAAGTCCCTCCTTGAGGGCCGAATCCAGTCGGGTTTTCAGGATTTCCCCAATGAATATGCATGAGATCTATGTGCATGCACTGCTTTCGATGCATATTCATTAGGGAAATCCTGAAAACCCAACTGGATTCGGCCCTCAAGGAGGGACTTTGGGGACCCCTGGACTATACAATTCAAAATGAGAAAAAAGGTAAGATGGAGATAGTTCAAATAGCAATTTATAACAAATGTAAGCAAATTTGAAAAGTATTCTGGCAACCAGTGCAGTTGACGGTAATAAGGGCTGACATGATCCTGTTTCTTCAACCCGAGGATTAAAAGGACAGCTGTATTTTGAATTAGCCTTAGTCTTCCTAGGCTTGTTTGATAGGATCCCAAATAGATTATAGTGCAGTAATCGAGAATAGACAAGATTAATGCCTGAACTAATATTCTGAAAGAAATAGGGTCAAAATATTTTTTGGGGGGTTTTGGTAGGATGTTTCCTACCCTGGCTTCTTTCTGTGGCAATGATAGACAATATGTATATCTTCTGTTACTATTTGCTTAGTGTATTGGTCATTGTTGCCCTATTGTTTTGTATATTATAAAACTTTCAATAAAGATGATTGAACTAAAAAAATATATATATATATTTTTTTTAATGGTCCTTGGCTGTCTTAAATATAAAAACATAAGTCACAAAAAAATCAAAGAAGTGAAGAGGCTACAAAGAAGCAGCCCAGCTCACAAGACTCCAATGTAGGTTGGTTCCATGTGAACTGTGCTGCTTGTCGCCTCTTTTAGAAGGGTCTTAAGTGCCACAAAGGTGCCCAAATTAACCAGATGACTACTAAATGCATCAATGTAAGACCCCCCACACACACACACTCCCCCAGTGCTCTCGGACCCCCCTCACACCCACAAAGATCAGAATACAAACATACATACCTGTCTCCAGACAGTGGCGTCAGGGGGTGAGAGGCACCCTCTGCCCTCTAGTTCACCACCGTGAGCAACAAGAACTTCAAAAGTGTCTTTGCGACCCCCGTCAAGCCTCCCCCTGAAGTCACTTCTTATGCACTGCACCCGGAAGCGACGTCGGCGGGCGAGATGACGCGCTCGCGAAGGAACACATTGAAGTTGTTGCTCGTGGTGGTGAACAAGTAGCGGTGCAGGGAAAGGGAAGGGGGGCGAGGCAGGGGGCGCCCAGGGCGGATCGCCCCACTCCCCCCCCCCCCGCACTACACCACTGTCTCCAGAACATCAGCAAGTGGTATAGCTGCACAGAGGTGGGGGGATGGGTTAGTGTGGACCCTAGAGAGGAGGACCAAGGCCCATAAGCCACTCTAACCACTACCTTCATGATGGAAAATGTGAGACCACCAAATAAAACCCAAACCCTACTCTACTGCCCTATACTGTATGTGCCACCAGCAGCCTTAAGGGCTATTGGGTGCAGTGAGTTTTAGGGGGCTCACTATAACCTATAAGGGAGTTCTGGTGAGATGTTTATCTGGAACTGTTTATGTGAACTTCACATCAGTGCCCTCTAAGGTGTTCCCACTGCTCTGTTGCTAGTCCATTACAAGACTGGCCCCGCCGATGTCCAAATGGTCTTATTCTGGGCGTTTGGAACTCGGACAAAATTTTGGTCGAAAATGTGGTATCAAGATAGACATCCTGGCGGTGGCCTGGATGTCCAGATAGAGGATCTTGGAAAAAAAATAGGGATTTTCTTACTGCCGACTTTGGACATCTAGCGCCATACGTCCAAATCGGACTTAGATATATGTTTTGAAAATGCCCCTCTGCGCCTCCTTTAGCTTCAGGGTGACATGGAGGCCAAGACAGCCATCTGCAATTGGAGGGACGTGAGAGAGGCAGAGGAGCTGAGATGATTCAGGTATAGAACAAAAGAGGAGACCAAATGCGTATATGGGGCAAAAAGAAATTTAATGTCACATGTGCCTGACGTGGCCACGTTTCGCCCTAGGGCTGCATCAGAGGCAAAACTACAGAGGAAAAACAAATAGCAATCTTCTCTCTAGTATAACAGCGTAATCAAACAATCCAGCGTATTCAAGCATTAAAAAAATACACATTAAATTTCTTTTTGCTCCGTATACTCGCTTTGCTCTTTGTTCTACACAAGCCGAGAACAATTGCCCAGGTTGCCTCCCTCCAACCCGTGCTTCCAACATCCTTTTCATCCTCTATAATAAAACCCTAAGCGTGCATGCGCACTTAGGGTTTTGTAATTGCTGCGCCGTGCTGAATTCCATTTTGGAACACGGAGGCAGGGAACACGCCAGCGACTCCCCCCTCCTGCCCTCACCAACTGCTGCCACCACTGCTGCTCCTCTTCAAAGCAGCCTGTTGAGGTTCGCCGGCCAGCTGTAGCGAACCTCAGAGGCCGCTCTCCACCTCGGAAAAGGAAAGACAAACAGACAGGGGGCCAGGGAGAGACACAGACAGAAAGAATGACAGACAGACAGGAGAGAGAGACAAAGAAAAAAACCAACCAGACAGACAGACATCTACTCTAGCACCCGTTAATGTAACGGGCTTAAACACTAATGTAAAAATATTTCTTGAGCTTAACTCCCTGCAGGCCTCTTGTTCTGGAACATTATTGTCACTGAAAAGGGTCTATTTTTGCACCAGAGATTTATTGTGAGGTTTCCTAACTGAAGGCATAATCTTACGTAACCAACAAGCTGGTCATGCTTTCATTGGCAGCAGTAGGATGTCTAGCTGAAGCATTTTGGAAGGAGTCTGACCCTCAAAAAGGACCTACACATGACAAAGTAACTGAACCCTTCACAATAATCTGACGCCTGTGATACAAGAGCAGTAATTGCCAGGGTATGTTACATCAGGCATTGCCTGGAGGACCAAAGTGCCTTGGGACTTATTTTAAAAGAAGAGTCTTGAATTTACCTTTGCAGCTGAGCTCAGGTGTGTTAATGACGCCATTAATGGCAGCCTGGGCTGCTGCATTTTGCTTCTTCAGAAGTTCGATGGTTTTCCTTAACTCATTCAGCTCCGAATCCTGTTGAGAAAGAAGAGGAAATGCTTCATCGCCATATGATACAAAACACTCCGCCATGAAAATGTTACCTACAGGGGTTGCCGGGTATTAGAAATGCACGGGAATTCAGGCACTGGGCACTGCCTGCACCAAGAGGCGGAGTAAAGGGGGGGAGGGGGCAGTGTTTGAATCCCAGCTAAAGGCCCACTTTTTTGAAACTGCTTTCAACCCTCACGGCTGTCAGATACCTAGCCCCACTATAACCTCCCCAACCCTGAAATGTCCTGTCTAAATTAGATTGCAAGCTCTTCTGAGCAGGGACTGCCTATTGTATGTTAAAATTTAGAACGCTGCGTACACTTTTCAGCGCTATAGAAATAATAAATAGTAGTAGTAGCAGGGCGGTCAACCCTGGGCGTCATGTTGGTGGGGGTGCCGGTACCCCTCCTCCTCTCTGCCCCGCCTCTTCCCACTACTCCCCTCGCCACATGCCCCCCCCCTTCTCCCCGTACCTCTACTTGTTCATTGCTGCGCGCAACAACTTCCAACGTGCTCCTCACGACCGCGTCTGCTCTTCTGATGTTACGCCTGGGTGCCACGCGTAGTAACGGGGTGGCGAGGAGCAGGTTGAAGTTGTTGCTCGCAGCAGTGGGCAACTAGAGGTGCGGGGGAAGGGAAGACGGAGACGAGGGCAGGGGAAGGGATGCCAACGTCCCGGGCACTCACACCCTCGCTATGCCACGGTTCACGTAGACCAGTGTGCCTCCTGAGATTTCAGGTGTGCCGCGGTACACTGCAGAGGAGAAGTGCCAGCGCCAGCTGACTGCCTACAGGACGGGCTATTTAGCTGGGTCTATCATTGGCCGCCATGACTTGGCCAGTCAGATAGTTGGTGTACGACGCCAAATGCGGAGAAAACCAGACCAAAAATCCAACGCCAGTCGCCAGATATGGCCTCGGCATTGAATTTCCGGGTTCGCCGCCGACAGCGGGAGGTACCCGGGCTGCCTCCCAGGGTTTGAAAATTGGCCCCAAATGTATTTCCACTTGCCTTCTGCTCTGCAGTCATGGTTAGGCTCTGGAGTCTGATAGTCATGTTTCCCAGACTCTGTTCGAAGGCTGCCACCAGATGAGCCTGAAAAAGAAACGTAATGAGCTGCCTCAGGACTTTTCCACGCCAGCCTCGTTTATTTATTTTTAGTATTTCTATACCACTTATAGCCTAAGGGGTTTACATTCAGGTACTCAAGCATTTCCCCCTGTATTTCCCAGGCTCTCAATCTATCTAATGTACCTGGGGCAATGGGGAGATTAAATGAATTGCCCAGGGTCACAAAGAGTATCGTGGGTTTGAACCCATAACTTCAGGGAGCTGAAACAGGCCTGTGTCAGGTCCATCAATAAATTTCAGCTGCTTGTCCCATATCTGGATGGTCCTGGGTGTTTTTTTTCTTGCCTACTTTGAGGGATGCACTTTGACCCTCTTCTTCCAAAAAGCTGACAGTAGCCAGCACAGAGAACAGAACTGGTTCCAGTGAAAGATTTATGCTGAAGCAAGCAGCAGGGTTTAAGGGTGAATGTTTTTCACATCATAGTTAATTGCAGAGGTGACTAACACTGTTTATTTTCTCCACAAACAGATGGCTGAGAAAGAAACAGGTACTGGGTTGTAACCCACAGGGGGAGAATCACATAATCCCCGGTTGCAGACAAGACTGCTCAAATTTCAGCAGCAGGTGGATCATGTTTTCTGCTAAAACCTGGCTTTAAAACAAGTCTCCGTGCTGGTGTTTACGCTCACGGAATTTCAGTGGCTAACTTAAAAGGTTTGCCCCAGAACAGACTGGGAAAGAAAGTGGGAAAATTACAGTAACTGGGCAGTGCCAAAGGGATTATTAATTAAAAAGCTGAAAATAAAAACCTGAATGAGGAAGCAACAAATCTATTTATTATTAAACATTGTGGGGGTAATATTATAAATATAATAGAAAACAGTTTGTGCGACAGACTCTTGCATTCACTCAAGATACGACTCAGTTTCTGGAAAAACTGGATGCTATTAGACCTGGTCCAGATTCGATTTTGGTGACTATAGATGTGTGTTCGCTGTACACTATTATACCCCAGTCTGAAGCGCTTCAAATAATTCATGACACCTTAGAGAAAAGGCTCAATCCCAAAGTTCCAACTAAGTTCATCTGTTCTCTTGCGAAGATTGTACTGTGTGACAGTTTTTTTATGTTTGAAGATCATTTGTTTCAGCAGAAATCTGGGATAGCTATGGGGATTACGATGGCCCCTGGCGTTGCTAATTTGTTTATGGACAAGTTTGAACGTGACTGGGTGTATGATTGTGAATTTTTTCAACATGTGGCCTTCTGGACCAGATACATTGATGATATTTTTTTAGTCTGGAATGGTAGTATGAATGATTTAGAAAAATTTTTTGTGTACTTAGATGCTTGTCATCCTAAAGTGTGCTTTACTCATGTTTATAACATCAACCAGATCTCTTTTCTCGATGTATCTGTTGAAATTAGGGAAGGGGTTTTTCATAGGTCTGTTTTCACCAAACCCACTGACTGTAATTCCACCCTGCACTATTCAAGTTCTTTGAAAAAGAGTCTCCCTTATTCTCAGTTTCTGCGGATTCGGAGAATTTGCTCCTCTAAAATAGAATTTAAAAAAACAGGCTGATGTTTTAAAGAAAAAAATTTTTGACCTGGGGTTACCCTGCAAAAGTTGTTTCTGCAGCATATAAAAGAGCGTTATACTGCAATAGGGAGGGCCTTTTTGCACCTAGGAGATCTGAGGCTCTGAAATTAGGTGAACAATACATGACATGTGTAGTAACCTATTCGAGCCAATGCCATCGTTTGGTTAGCTCCCTTAAAAAACACTGGGCGATTTTACGTACCTCAGGTACGTTTAAAACCTATAATTTGAGGATTGCTTTCCGGAGAACTAGGAATTTGAAGGAGATTTTATGCCCATCTGTACTGCCTAATTTTAGGCTAGGGCCTGATCATGTATGTTTCAAGTTTCAAGTTTTATTGATTTTGATATACCAACTATCAAATTAATATCTAGCTGGTTTACAATAAGATTGCAGGATAGAAAAAAAAATAATAATAAAAGTATATATATAATTAATTTAATAGTATTGTGTAAACATAAATAACATTACAAGACAAACTGGAGAGTGAGGGTAGAAGGGAGGGAAGGTTAAAAGTTACATATTGGATAGGACATAAAGCATGTGGGGCGTGCCAAATGTGTAAGATTATGCTTTGCACCAACTGTTTTTGTAATCCTAGAGATAAGAAAGAATACATGTTACGTCATAATTCTGATTGTAAATCCTGTGGGGTGATATACGTTATACAATGCCCTTGTGATCTGGTGTATGTGGGCCAGACCTCCCGGAAATTCACTATAAGACTCACAGAACATAAGAGCAACATTAAAAATAGAATAATGGGGGCTCCTCTAGCCAAACATTGTCTCGAAGAATCTCATGACTTTGGGTCTTTAAAAGCCCTTATTTTAGAGGTAGTGCAGCCCAATATGAGAGGAGGAGATTTCAGGAGGTTTCTAGCACTAGAGAGAACAGCGATGGATAAATAGACTTAACACTCTGTGGCCGTCTGGCTTGAATAGATGTTTTGAGTGGCAACATTTCTATTAGGGATTATAGGATGTTTAGCGAGGTGTGACGTCACTACGTTTCTATTACGGAAGGGCTATAAAACGTAGCCGTTGGCCATCTTAACATTGCTTTGAAATGCTGTGACCGAGTGCTGTAATGTAAGTGCTGTTTTTGTATGTGTCTACTTCGGTAGTTTCTCGGGAGCTAATTGCTTTCTTTTCATTTTGTGTTCAATTTTGCAGTGAAGCCTTGACTTTTTGAACGTCCTGGTGGCCCTGACGCAGCGGATGCTTTTGATTAATTATTTCCGCGAAACGCTGGCCGCGTCGGCAAATCTACACTAGTGACTGCACTCTTCTATAAAGACAAGTCAGCAAAGTCAGCCATAAAAGCTAAGTAGTTTGGTTGCTGTTTTTTTCAGTTTCTGGCTTGCACTTCTTTTATGCAACCCGGCTGTGGGTTAGCTGTTTTAATTGCTTTTTGAAAATGCCTTAAAAAATATATATGTGGGTCAATGATTGGAGTTGGAGCTATTGTACTACGCGGATTTTCCTCAGTTTGTGATTGCCACTGCTCTGCGTAGGCTCCGTTTCTGAGACCCGAGCCCTTCCAGCTGCCTGGGCTTATATTTAGAAGTGTATTGCTGGGTAATAGCAGTATTTGGATTGGTTTTCTATTATATATGTATATATACTGCTGGGGTATTTTGTTGTAGGGTAATATTATAAAGTCATGTCTGCAGATATGTGGCTACATACGTGTATAAATGACAAAACAAAATTTTGATCAGATTAAAGGTACGCAGAACAATATGAAGGCACAGTCTTTGGTAGTAGGTGTGTACAGGGCAAGGTACAGGCAGAGTGCTCATGGGGAGAGTGGGGCGCAGTGATTAAAGCTACAGTCTCAGCACCCTGAGGTTGTGAGTTCAAATCAATTCTGCTCCGTGTGACCCTGAGCAAGTCACTTAATCCCCCCATTGCCCTAGGTGTATTAGATAGAAAGTGAGCCTGCAGGGTACAGAAGGAAAAATGTTTGAGTACCTGAATAAATTCATGTAAACCATTCTGAACTCCTCTGGGAGAACGGTATAGAAAACTGAATAAATAAATAGTGTGAAGCCTCTGATAACCAGAGCTGAGATTGTGACATCATAATGCCTCATTCCACCAATAAGAGTCAATCTCATCAGTGATGTCACAATGGTTTGATTGTCCTAGACTTGGCTCACTTTTACTACACTTTGATTTCTGGAGTGGTTAAGGCTACAGCCTCAGTACCTGAGATTGTGTGTTCAAATTCCATGCTGCTCCTTGTGACCCTGGGCAAGTCACTTAATCTCCCTCCCTCCCCCCCCCCATTGCCTCAGATAGATTGTGAGCCCTCCCCAGAGAAAAATGATTGAGTACCTGAATAAATTCATGTAAACTGGTCTAAGCTCCTCTGGGAGAACGTTATAGAAAATTAAATAAATACAATTAAAATAGCATATTTAAAAATCATGTGCGGACAGTGAAACCTGCCAATTTAGTTTGTACTTCATAAAGACAAATGGGCATTTATTTGTCTTTATAAAGCAGATTTAGAGCAGGCTTACCCTAGACACTCCCTTATTAAATGACCCCCTACACCTGTATCTTTGATTGGGGTGGGGGAAGAAGGGGAGGTACCTGAATTCACCACAATGGGGTTCGCTTGGCTTACGACTGTCTTATGCTACATGGCCCGGATTCTCTACATGGCGCCAATATTGGCAGCTGCCTATAAAGTGGCCACCAATCGCGCAACGGCGTCGCATAGAGAATTGCGCCTCCGGGAAAGATAAGCGTTGGAAATGTAGACCAGGGTTTTCCAGGTCTAAATTTCCGGCATCCATCTTTGTTGTGATTCGCGATAGACGCTTTACGGGCGCCTAGCGTCTGGCGTTATCCACGCCCACAGTGGCGTTATGTGCTGTAAAGCGCCTACTCCGTAGGCATGATTCTGGCACCTTTTATTTAGATACTGGCTGGCGCTTTAACTTTAATGGTTTTTTTGCCATTTTAAACGGCATTTTTCAATTACATAGGCTCTGTTTTATAGAATTTCCCCCCTTGTGGTGATGTTTAAGGACACTCTCATCAAGATATGTACACAGGTGTGTAAGGGAGAGGAAGAAGCAGCGGCCATTTTGAATCAACATTCAGTGGTCTGATATGTCGGTGTAAAGTTTGCTAAGGGATGATAAGCCTTGAAAAAACTTCTGTAGGTGAAACACGTTGGCTCCTATTTCCCTCAAAAGAAGACTACAATTAAAAGCTAAGTACCCTTGAAATATGCTAGAAGGGTTGTTACATAAAAATTTAAAAGTAAAGATGGTTAGTAAAAATTGATAGCGGCTCCAGTGAGGAAGGTAAGACATAAAGCTTAGGGCAGTGAAAACTTTTGAGCCCAGGTGGTACTTCTGAGGAGCTGGAGGTGAGGAATATGAGATATATACTGGGTTTGGTATATACAAGTCCTCGTCAACTTATGACCGCAATTGGTTCCAACTGACAGGTCGCAAGTCGATCTGGACATAAGTCGGCCTATACTAACTACAGTATTTTTTACCCCTCCCCACATACCTTTTCCCTGGTGGTCCAGCAGTGAGGGGATGGGGGAAAGGCGTCGTAAAGTCGAACCGTCATAAGTCGACGAGGACCTGTATCTTGGTGAGAGTTTGATGGGCGATCCTCACAAGAACATTTATGTATAAAAATTGAGTGCCGTTTGGATAATAAGATGTTTAAGGATAGGCACGGTGACTGTTTATTTCAAATTCATTTCATATCCACTGGATCAAAGCTTTTCATACTATAATGTGATTTAGGGGAAAGGCCAAGCCTAAAATGAAACCACAGCCGCGTGCACTCAGAACCAAAACGACTGGAAGAGTTTGTGCAGCTGGAAAATACACGTCTCGCGACACGAGGCTCCGAGTGTTGTTTAAAGAAAAACACTGCTCTTACGTTAGCGGACAGCTGCGTCGTCAGCGCCGACACTTTCTCCTGAGATGCGTCCAATTCCCTTCGAAGCTTGCGAATCTGCGAATTGTCATCAGTAAAAGAAACCACTTGCTTAAATATATATACAAGAAACAAATTCATGCTTTTTTTTTTTTTAAACAAAAGGGGTAAAATTATAAAGTAGGCACATCAAAAGCGCCATGGACTTGACAGGTAGTTCCCTAGGCACACTACTTTCTCTTCTACAAGGTAGCGTCTAAGTGCCATAGGTCCATATTCTATACATGATGCCTAAACCTCCTCTTTTACAAAAAAGTAGCGCGGTTTTTAGCACCAGCCATGGCGGTGACAGATCTGACGTTCATAGAATTCTAAGAGCGTCACAGCTGTTACTGCCGTGGCCAGCACTAAAAACGCTAGCGCGGTTTTGTAAAAGGGGAGGGAGGAAGTTAAGCACCTAACTTAATTTTCTTAATTGGCTTAATTAGCACTAATTGAAAGTGCGATTAATTAGCTGGTAGGTACCTAACTCGGTAAGTGTCTACATCGAGGAGCCTATCACAAAGTAGGTGTGGTTGGGGGGGTGGATTTTCAGCATGGTTTGATTTAGGCGTACATGGGTACCTATCGCATGGCGCTTAGCAGCGCCTAATGCCTATGTGGGCGTTTCCAAAAACGAAGGCGCCTGAAGCCTTTAAAACCCTGGCCTACATTTCAGGCACCTACGATTTTACATAGGCGCTTCTCACGGCGATTCTGTAAATGACGCCTGTGACTGACACACGGTCAGCGCCATTTTTTTAGGCTCTGGCCAATTTAGGCGCCATTTATAGAATCAGCCCCATAGTGTCTAACTGCAAAGGAAGGTATAAAGCTAAGTGGGCCATGGGCGTGTCTCCCAGGTACACGTGAATCTTATAGATAACTATAAATTACGCACGTCACTCGGCACATTTAGCGGCAACAACTTGTACCTGCCATCAACATGGCGTAGGAGGGGGTGCTAATGCCAACTTGTACCAGTATTCTATTTTGGAATCTTGGCACCAAGATGGCATTATGGGTTCTGCTTCATTTTTTCAATCAAGTTCCTTATATTCAACTTGATGTATTTGATCTGTTCTATGTATTACTTCCTTCCCTGCCATGCCGGTATTTTCTGCATTATATTGTAAATGCTTTCTGTCTTTTTTCTGTTTATAAGTCCATTATTCTAATTTGTATTTTATCTGTATCCCATGTATTAGCTCACCTTGTTGTGAACCGCCTAGAACTTTTTCGGTATGGCAGTATTTAAGAATAAAATTATTATTATTAAGCGTAGGGACATTGCTGAATCTAGACTGAGGCACCGATTTATGGAACTGCCACCAAAATGCTACAAAATGTTTAGAAATGAAGAGAAAAGTGTTCCTTACCTCTGAATGGCATTTCTCTTCAGGCTAAAGAGGGGAAAAAAAGAAGACGTTCATAAATAACAAATCCTAGTTATAGACCTCAGAAGCTTAAAGTGTATGAAAACACATTCAGGTCTGTTATTCTGAAGCTTATACTGTCTCAGAGTTAGTCAAGATTCCCTGTCAAGTAAATAAGTATGTGCAACACCCATATCACACATCAGAAACTATAAATCTGTGGGGTCAGCTCCTAGGGCTCGATTCACCTCCAATATGGCGTTGACAGACATTACAAGAATCCAAACAAAAATAATGTTACTCGCCAAAGGTGGGATTTACTCCAGAGAAAACCATTTAATTCTGAAAAAGTGGAGAAAAAGCCTCAATATACTTGTCAATAGGATTTTTGTATTTATTGTTTATTCTGTATTTTTCTACTAGTCATGACGTGGAAAATGGTTGCACTTAACCCTGATAGAGGAAAAGGGGAAAAGGAAGATGACTGCCTCTATCGATCAGCGAGAGTTCCTTATGGTGCTAGGATTGGGGGGGGGGGGGGTACACATAATAAGAAAGGTTTGGACAATTTCCTGGAGGAAAAATCCATAGTCTGTTATTGGGAAAGACCGGAGAAGCCACTGCTTGCCCTGAATCGGTAGCATGGAATGTTGCTACTCTTTGGGGATTCTACATGGAATGTTGCTACTATTTGGGGGGTTCCAGAATCTTGCTAATCTTTGAGAGTCTGTAATGTTGCTACTCTTTGGGTTTTGGCTACCGGGCTTGATGAACCTTTGGTCTGACCTACTAAGGCTATTCTTATGTTCTTTGCTTAAAAATAAGATGATGGGGGTGACAGCTGAATGGTTGTGTGGTGTGGCTTTTTTTTTCCCCCAAAGAACACTACAAGAAACAACTTTTCTTATGGTTGGTTTTTGCAAACATTTTCCACTGCTTAACCAGAACAAAGAGGATCAGCTACTCTTCTGCTTGATGAAACTCATGAAAGCTGTATAACAGTACAAAATAAATCCTAGGCGTCATCCTGCAAGGTGCAGCCTCTTCTGGCCAGTGTTTCTCATTTGTGGTTTGGATGTTTGGGCTGCTTCAGTGCATTTTGCCAGGCCCATATCTCTGTGTTCAGAACTGGTTGACACCTCTAAATCGAGGACATCATTACTATACTCACTGTTGAATAGACAGAAGATGTACTAGAAACCAACGAGAGGGAAGATCCATGAACTAAAGGAAAACAGAAAATAATTCTATAAGCCACTGATTAATTCAGTAATGCTAAATGCAAACCCAGGACTCACTAGACAGGAAAGAACCGTATATGTGCCAAGTTCATTTTGGGCATTCATTTCCTGTTACAGATGATTATTGATGACATTAACAAAACACTGCCGAATCTATTTTGTAATCTAAAAGAAAAGCAGAAATTCTGTTCTATTTAGTTCATATATCAATTAAAGAAAAATGTGGTCCTTTAAATGGACCCCCCAGCCTGAGAATCTTTCCTGCAGTTCTGTTAGCTAATGAAAAATCTAAGCGCTCCTCACAACTCAGAACATTTCTCAAAAGATTTTGCCATCCATAAAGTTGCATCAAAAGCATAATTCTGCAAAAGATAGGCTGCAACTCCAAGTAGGTCCCCATTTTAAGGTTATAAATGTAGACACATGAATGTGACCCCAGTCCTTGCTACACTCCAAACACACCTACGTACTGTGACATTTCCGCTCCCCGAGACGGTCATGTCAGAGTGAAACCCCGGTCTCAGTCTCTTACTCGACACCAGACTCTCCCTGAAAAGGATCAGGAAGAAGATCCTGAAAGCCCAGCTGCCTATCCTGAGCCTTCTAGCCTAGAGCAGTGCCCTGAGTATAGGTTAACTGCCCGGCCCAGAAAAGCTTCCAGTCACACTAAGGGATTTAATCAAGCTCCCAGTGATATTCTACCCTGTAGCCTGAGGGGGAGCCCAAGAACACACAAGCTAGGCACACGATCACCCAGTGTAGGGCGTGGCCCTAAGCCTGTTAAGCAGCTCTCCAGAGCATTAAAGGAGGCTGCCCAAGAGAGTCTGGGAGAGAGAGTTCTCCGGGCCAGGAGAAGGCCAGACCTCACTCCAGAGCCAATGGTGTGTGAGGCTCCAATGCCTCAGGAACCAGCAGAGCAGCTGGATACACCAGAAAGCATGGACCTGGATGAAGGGTGTATGCTGGAGACCGTTATGGAAGAAGCCATGGATGTGGGCTTGGCAACTTTCCACTAAACACTACAGGTACAAGGCTGTACAAGAATAATAGTGGAGAGGAGTTTTTGGCAGAACTGTTTTGATGGTTTGTGCTGTAAAAACAAGCTTAGAGCAGTGCTGCACCAGCTTGATTGGATTGCTACATTGCAGCTGTGCAGGAGCTCAAGAGAAGCACAAAGGACTGTGAGCTAATCAAGGCTGGAAATTTAGGAGCCTGTAGTAAGGCTTCAGTTTTTGTCTTTTGTTTTTGGCTTAAAGTTTACTTTATATGCAAGACTGTAAATACCTGGTGAAGAAACTGGACTGTGTTGGTTAGTAAGCCCAGGACTCCAGCTCAAGGCTGGATAATTGCCTAAGAGACTAATTGTGCAGTGTTTTTTTCAGAGACTGTGTGATCAGGTAGAGCAAGCCCTAAAACCTGGACTGGAAGCATACCTGATAGAAAGCTTGCTGTGCTTTCACTGGACTGGGGTGAAAGTTAAAAGTCTTTTTGTTTTCTGTTTTCTTTCTTTTTGCCCGGGTTTGGGAAGAAAGGAAACTTGGACTATAATAATATCTGATATGATTTATGTGTTAAGTGACTAATTAAACTTTTCACATTATTTTTGTTCAACTTGACTCACGGTGCTTTATTTTTAGCAAAGCCCAAGATAATGAGACACCAGTGAGGTCTCCCCCTTTGGGAGCCACGTCAGGAGTGTGCTACCCTCTACCGGAGGTCTTCTTAACTTTACCAAGACCCCGGCAGGTGACAAAATGGTGGCAGTGGTGGGATTTTAGCACACTCTACTGGTGGTTTCAAGTTTGAACCTATAAAAAAAAAAAAAAAAAAAAAACACGAAAATTTTGCTGTTTTTTTTGCTTCATAATTTTTCTTTTGGAGTGTTCCCGTGACGCAGGACGACGCTGCCGGAACCACGCCCGGCTATACTTCTGAGGGACCACCGGAAGGACCAGACCAGAAGGAAGTGCCTGAGTCGGGAGTAACAGGACGTACAAGCACAGCCAGAACGACTGGAGGCCAAGGAGGCCTATTTACCAAAGGCGCAGACTCGTCAGTACCTCAGGTAAAGAGTACCTAGGGAGGGGACTGACGAGGATACGAGAGGTATCGGTTAAGATACTCCTCGGGGTTAAACGAAGAGGGATAGTTTACGCTCTCTGGTGAGACCGCACTTGGGTTTCCTTTTTTGTGTTTGTCTTTTTGCACAGGTCGGAGGATGGACCCACAGCAATTCCTAGCGGTGCTGGCGCAAGAAAGACGTCAACATTCAGAGGACATACAGAACCTGATAAAAGCGAATCAGGAGATGTGGCATTCTGGACAGCAAGCCGCGAGGCGGCAACATGATGAAATCCTATTGGCCATGGGCGAGCAGACCAAGGTCTGGGCTCAGACATTACACCCTATGGTGACCAACCCAGGCGCAGCGCATCCGCCGGGTCCTCCGGCGCAGCCCATGGTAGGACAAATTCCATTACACACATTGAATTTGTGCAAAATTTCTCCTGGGGACGCGCCTGATGAATTTTTAAACGCCTTCGAACGTATTGCAACAGCAGCCGGATGGCCCCCTGATCAGTGGGCCGTGCGTCTGTTGCCTTGCCTGGCCGGGGAAACTCTATCTGCCTTTCAGACTCTCAGTCCGGAGCAAGCTAGTAATTATGCCACAGTAAGAACACACATCTTAGATTACCTAGGATATACCTGTGAGCACTACCGACAGAAGTTTAGAGCCACGCAGGTACTAGCGAAAGAAAGACCCAAAGCGTTGGTACAGAGGCTGTCAAAACTGGCAGAAAGGTGGCTACAGCCTCACCTGTCTGATCCTAGAGCCCTCTTTGCGGAGGTTGTGAAAGAGCAGGTGCTCGAAGCGGTCCCCAAAGAGTTGAGGGGATGGATCCGCAGGCAAGGCTGTCAGACTTTACCAGAGGTGGTGGAGGTAGCCGAAGCATTCATAGATGCTCAGAGCTCTTTTGAGGAAAGAAAAGCTGACAGGCCCAGTAGAGGGGAAACAGGGAGAGAACAGCCTCCATGGTCCAAGTCCCTGGATTCCCAGAATTCCCCCCAGAAGAAACCGCTACCCAGTACTCCTAGGAAGACAGGACAGGATACTAGCCTCCGGTGCTTCAAGTGTGGGAAGCAGGGGCATACCCAGCGATATTGTCGGGAGAAAAGAGACCTTGTAGTGTGTAGGCCCTCTGGGTTAAACCAGACCGGACCTTACCAGGTGCCCATCTTGATAGCTGGGAAAAGGGTTCAAGCTCTAGTGGATACTGGTGCCGAACAATCTGTGATTTCACGCAGACTGTGGAAACAGATTGGTAAGGCAGGCCATCCTAGGGAAGGGCCCGAATCCATTTTCCTTGCCTGTATACATGGGGACTCCCGGGAATACCCTCTCCACCAAATGCTCATAGAGACGAAGAGGGGAAGTTGGGACATGAAGGTAGCGGTGGTGGACTTTTCACCATATCCAGTAGTACTAGGGAAGGACTGGGCAGGCCTAACCCAACAGGTCGCCCAAGCTGGAGAGGCGGTGCGTGAACCCCTGCACAAGCAGAAATGGGTGATGGGGGCTAGAGTGGTACGAAACCAGTCCCAAGGTTACTCCTGGGGGAGGAGAGAGAGTACCCGGGGGCCAAGTATGAATTGGAAACCGGTGATAAGATGGGCTCCCTTATCTGATAAAGCCCATATTCCTACAAGGGCTTATGACGGTGCCGCGGGGTACGATTTGTACGCCGCCCAAGAACAGGTAGTCCCAGCGCAGAACCGGGCGCTGATTAATACAGACATACAGGTGTCCTCGCCACCGGGCTCTTACTTGAGGATAGCGCCGAGGTCAGGGTTAGCTCTACGGCACGCTATAGATGTGGCCGCAGGGGTGGTTGACCCGGACTATAGGGGTAACTTAGCCGTGTTGCTAGTTAACCAGAGCAATACTGACTATAAGATCTGCCCCGGGGACCGAATCGCTCAAATGATTTGTGAGCGCATTTGGCACCCGAAATTGACAAAATATAAAGAACTTCCCGGTACTCAAAGGGGAGTAAAAGGGTTCGGATCCTCAGATAAAGGGCAAGACGGGGAGTCCCAGCCACCGGGGAAAGGGAAACAAACTGAACAGGACCAAACTCTCCGGGAAGAGATAAAATCCTTACGAGAGGAACTGGAGAAACTAAAGGCAGGTCAGAATCAGGCAAGCCCACAGATAATTACACCCGAAACAGCTAGCAACCAGGCCAGTTCAACAGGAGCGGAGGTAGAGAAGTTACAAAAAGACCTCGCTCAAATGTATGGGCAAGTGCAGCAAGTAAGGAAACAGCTACAGGAGGAACAAACTCGCGGCCAAGATATGTTGGTGAGGCTTAAAAAAACGGAAGAGCTTAAAGACCGACTAGCGGGAAAAGAAACAGAGGCTCAGTTGCTGGCCAAACAAAATGAGGCAGGCATCGAACGGTGGGAACGCCACTTCGGGAAGATGGCTGACTCACTGGACGAAGCAAGTGAGGATATGGACAAGCTACATCAACAGGTTAATGCCCTTCGGGAAAAAGAGTTAGGAGAAGTCAGACAGGCAGTGTCCGCCCTGGCTCAGAGAATGGACGTGTTGGAGGAGTCGGGTGGGGAGACTAGCCCAGGGGTACAGGCAGGGTATGAAACTCCAGTACTGCAGTGGCCCGACGATTTCATGGATCCTGACCCATTACCTACTAATCAGGGGAAGAAGTTTAATAAACCCCGTAGGCGGTATTGATGGGCTAGCTAAGCTTAACACCAATGTGGAGGCTCTGATGAGAAGGTACGAGACACCCAAGCAGAAGCCTCAGACTAGGCAGCCTTTAAGTGAGGGGGTATGTGACATTTCCGCTCCCCGAGACGGTCATGTCAGAGTGAAACCCCGGTCTCAGTCTCTTACTCGACACCAGACTCTCCCTGAAAAGGATCAGGAAGAAGATCCTGAAAGCCCAGCTGCCTATCCTGAGCCTTCTAGCCTAGAGCAGTGCCCTGAGTATAGGTTAACTGCCCGGCCCAGAAAAGCTTCCAGTCACACTAAGGGATTTAATCAAGCTCCCAGTGATATTCTACCCTGTAGCCTGAGGGGGAGCCCAAGAACACACAAGCTAGGCACACGATCACCCAGTGTAGGGCGTGGCCCTAAGCCTGTTAAGCAGCTCTCCAGAGCATTAAAGGAGGCTGCCCAAGAGAGTCTGGGAGAGAGAGTTCTCCGGGCCAGGAGAAGGCCAGACCTCACTCCAGAGCCAATGGTGTGTGAGGCTCCAATGCCTCAGGAACCAGCAGAGCAGCTGGATACACCAGAAAGCATGGACCTGGATGAAGGGTGTATGCTGGAGACCGTTATGGAAGAAGCCATGGATGTGGGCTTGGCAACTTTCCACTAAACACTACAGGTACAAGGCTGTACAAGAATAATAGTGGAGAGGAGTTTTTGGCAGAACTGTTTTGATGGTTTGTGCTGTAAAAACAAGCTTAGAGCAGTGCTGCACCAGCTTGATTGGATTGCTACATTGCAGCTGTGCAGGAGCTCAAGAGAAGCACAAAGGACTGTGAGCTAATCAAGGCTGGAAATTTAGGAGCCTGTAGTAAGGCTTCAGTTTTTGTCTTTTGTTTTTGGCTTAAAGTTTACTTTATATGCAAGACTGTAAATACCTGGTGAAGAAACTGGACTGTGTTGGTTAGTAAGCCCAGGACTCCAGCTCAAGGCTGGATAATTGCCTAAGAGACTAATTGTGCAGTGTTTTTTTCAGAGACTGTGTGATCAGGTAGAGCAAGCCCTAAAACCTGGACTGGAAGCATACCTGATAGAAAGCTTGCTGTGCTTTCACTGGACTGGGGTGAAAGTTAAAAGTCTTTTTGTTTTCTGTTTTCTTTCTTTTTGCCCGGGTTTGGGAAGAAAGGAAACTTGGACTATAATAATATCTGATATGATTTATGTGTTAAGTGACTAATTAAACTTTTCACATTATTTTTGTTCAACTTGACTCACGGTGCTTTATTTTTAGCAAAGCCCAAGATAATGAGACACCAGTGAGGTCTCCCCCTTTGGGAGCCACGTCAGGAGTGTGCTACCCTCTACCGGAGGTCTTCTTAACTTTACCAAGACCCCGGCAGGTGACAGTACACAAAAATATATGCCAACTTTTCACTATGTAAAATGGCCTCAGCAAAATGCAAGTTAAAATTTGGTGAGTTGGGTTGGGTTGCCTTAGACTGGTGTTGTGTTTTCTGGACTGCTCTGAAGAACAAACGTGAGTGGTCTTCATTTGGCTTGTCTCATTGGTTGCCTGTATATAATTGGTCCATTCTTTGAAAATAATTGGGACCAGAAGAGCAACCATTTTTTCAGTACTAGCTCCCCAACAGTGGAATAATTTGCCAATTTATCTACGCAGCGAACAAGTTTAAGCGCGCCTTAAAAGGCTTTCTTTTTAAAGATGCATTTAATATATAGATAGACATTCAATTAATCACAATATTTTGCCACAATGAATTAAATGAATAGGACATCAATTTGAAACTTTAAGCGCTTTTTAAAACCTCTTCTTTAATCAATTCATTTTATACTTTTTCTTAAATGACCCTATCCTTTGTGTTCAAACCTTAAATGTTTTTTGTTCTTTTTTTTTTTTTTTATAAATTGTAATTCTTCCCATTGCCCATTTGTGCCAGTTTGTACTAACTTGAAATTGAACAAAATGATTAATATGTATTGTCTTATCTTATTGTATTTTGTCTACCCGGCTTTCTTTTTATGTATTAGAAACATGTAATACGCATTGAATTATATGATATTGCGTAAAAATCAAAATCTATTAAACTTGAAACTTGAATAAAAAAGCAAGCTAAAAGTCTTTAGTTAATTAAGCACGTAGGATATGAGGCCCTTTTAGTGTTAATCTAAGAATCAGACAGCTGACATGCATGAATATTAAAACCAGACACGACACTTTCACTTCATTTTCACATTTCACTTCATGGTCTCTAAAGCTTATGAACATTGATCTATGATTCCTATATTGCCCCCCCAAAAAAAAGTATTGCAACCTGCAAAAGTTTCCCCTGGGGTATTCTGGCTACAAGAAGCCTCTAGTGTAGAAAAAGGATTGAAAAACAAATGCCCTCCGTGGGGATCACAGAGAAGAGCACTCCTTACCTTCTTCAAAACCATCCCGGAATGAGCCCGAGCGGCTCACGGTCCGGGTTTTCTCGTCCAGCGACATGGAGCTATTGCGGAAGCGGCTATCACTGTAGGGATCGTAGGTCCCCTCTGCGTTGGAAAGGCTGTGGGTCCGTAGCATGGTTGGGTTCGACAAGCTGATCTGGGTCGCGGTCGTAGGACTTGCTAGAGAGGAAGAGAAGAATGTCCAGCTTGTAACACATTGGTTTCTCTTCATTGATCACACAACAGGTTTTTATGAGTTTTCAGATAGACTCCAAAGTACGCTGAAGGGTGTGGCCAAGTTAAGAGCGCATTAGCCAGTTAGCGTTTGGTAAGTGCAGCGCTCTACCTGCATGACACTTCCACATCCATTCCCAACACCCGGACAGAAAATTAAAAAAACAAAACAAAAGTGATGTATGATTTAATGTGCAGAATCAGACAACCTTCTGCAAAATCCCTTAACACAGTCATGCAGTAGCGTTAACCATGCATTTCGGGCCTGATTCTCTAAAGTACGCTGATCTCGGCAGCCGCCCATCGCGTGCCAATCAGGCAGCGGCGTCCTGTAAAGGAATTGCATCTACTTTTCCTAACACACGCCTTAAATGTAGACCAGCATTGTACATGCCTATGTTTGTGGCTTCTGTCTCACGTCTACGGAGATGCATATGGACACTTTCGGTGGAGACCACGACCGTGCCGTGCTTTGGGTGTCCATAAGCATCCCTACGCATCTCATTAGGTATGCAACATACGCTTACAATGTATGTGTCCTTCCCCGCCTGCATTAAAAAAAAAATGTGCGTCCCAATTGGCGTGAGACAGCTGTAGGACCAGGGCTGTGGAGTCGGAGTCGAGGAGTTGGAGACAATTTTGGGTACCTGGAGTCAGAGTCGTGAGTGCCAGAAACTGAGGATTTGAAGGAGTCGAAGGATTTCTCTAGCGACTCCACAGCCCTGGGTAGGACACCTACCTCTGCTTACAATCGGGACACCCGTTTGGAGAATCATTACATTACATTACATTAGTGATTTCTATTCCGCCTGTGCCTTGCGGTTCTAGGCGGATTACAATTAGAAGAGATCTGGACATTACCGAGAGAATTACATAACAACGAAACAAGTAGGTTACATGTTGTGGTAGAGAATTACAAATTAGAGGATATCTGGAATTTTTCCGATAGAATTACTTAGCAAGATTCAGTAATTACAGGATACAGTGGAGAATAACAATATATTCGGGTAACAGAAGAAAGTTACCTTACTTTGAAGGGATAGGATTGTTGGATAGAGATGGGTGATGCTTATTTGGGAATCTAATATTTTTGGCAGGTGAGGTTCGAGGAGTTGACTGGTGTGTTATTCACGGGGGAGAGAGCATGTGCGATTAACACACCAGTCAACACACTTTAGTAAAAGGGCCCCATAGTGACTGACACAGATGAAAGATCTGAATGGTCCATCCAGCTGTCCAATAAAGTGGCCAGTCTTGCATGTACCTCTCTGACGGCTACACCCCTCTACGTCCCATTATCAGGATACTTCACTTATTCACCACTAGCTGTGGATTTGTGGTAAGAGTGGTTAATGTAGCTGGTTAAAAAAAAAAAGGTTTGGAGAAGTTCCTGGAGGAAAAGTCCATAAACTGTTGTTGAGACAGACACGGGAGAAACCACTGCTTGCCCCGGATCGGTGGCATGGACTGCTGATACTATTTGGGGTTTTGCCAGGTACTTGAGACTTGGATTGGCCTCTGAAGAAAGGATACTGGGCTAGATGGATGATCACACATACAAAGTTTGAATTCCTTGCTCAGAAATTTCAGATTCAATTCACTTATTTATTTTAATCAAACACAGTTATTAGTCATCCAATTTTAAATTCCAGAGACTTGTCCAAGATTGTTTTGGAACAAGTTTTGTTTGGTCTAAAATTGTTAAGACTGGCCACAACCTCAGATGTGTGACCTCACCACTAACTGCCGGGTACGCTAGGGGACACAGACCCACGTGAGACATCCCTTAACCCAGTTCCCATCAACTCACCAAGCTGGGAGAAGTTAAACTTTGTGCCAGAGGGAGAAGTTATGCTTGAGCCTGAGGAAAACGGAGACTGGCCAGTGGCGTCCTGGATGCCTCCTGCAGAATGTGAACGCAGCCACTCCTTGGCTTCCTCGTGGTTGCGCAGTTGAGAAGTGGGGGCATACCTGGGCAGGCAAAAGGAGTTGCACAAAGATATCAAAGATGGGTGAGGAGGCAAGAGAAATGGTACGGACTATAAGATCGATATTTAGCCATGCAGTGAACATATAACGGGAAACACCCAACTTAAAATATTTTCCAAAACCACACACAGTCAGCGACGCTGTCCATTGAGGTGACACCATTTAACCTGAAATGCTTGTTATAGGTTAACCCTGCTCTTTGCGACAGCCACCTGGACCTGTATTTGGAGGGAGAGATTTGCAGCTGCTCTTTTTAGAATCATATTTTACGTTTTATAATTTTTTATTTTTTTATTACTTTGTAATTTTGTATTCTTTTGTATTTTTGCTTTCCTATTGATAATGGAGTTCCTTTCTTTTTGTTCGGTACCATGTAAACCGCTATGATGATATATCGAACAGCGGTCTTTAAATACTAATAAACATTGTGGCTGCATGTCACCATTTTGGGGGATAAGAAACCGCGATTCCCCCCCAAATCTGTGTTTGATCCCCTTAAAAGCATTTATATGGTAACATAGAAAATGATAGAAGATAAAGATCCGAACGGTCCATCCAGTGTCCCATTAGTTATACCCATTAAAAATACATGATTAAATGAATTTGTCTCTTCTTTGATATTTCTGGGTCATAGACTGTAAAGTCCATTTGATATCTAGGTTCCAAATGATAAATTAAATGTGCTTTTTATGTGGGGTAAATGTTACTAAACTAAACCTTGGGTTTATATACCGCACCCTCTCCACGAATGCGGAGCTCGGCACGGTTTACAGGAAAAAAGATGAGAGAGGAACTACAGTGGAGAGATTAAAGAGTTAGGTGTAAAGGGGGAAGGTGAGAGGCCTAAGAGGGGGGAAGTGTTACAGTTTTGAGAATAGCCAGGTTTTTAGGTGTTTGCGGAAGAGTTGGAGGGAGCTTGAGGTTCGGAGAGGGGAGGTGAGGTTATTCCAGATCTCAGTGATTCTAAAGGGGAGGGATGACCCAAGTTTGCCTACATGGGAAATACCTTTTATGGAAGGGAAGGATAGTTTAAAAATTTGGGAGGATCTGGAGGAAGTAGGGGTTGGGGAGTTCCAGGATAGAGGGATAACGGCAGGAAGGATGCCATGTAGGATCTTGTAGGCCAGACACGCACATCTGAAGTGGATCCTGGGGATTACTGGGAGCCAATGGAGCTTAGACAGGAGTGGTGAGACGTGATCAAATTTGCTTTTCGCGAAAACAAGCTTAGCTGCGGCGTTCTGAATCCGCTGAAGTCTGTGGAGGCTTTTCTTGGTTAGGCTGAGGTAGATAGAATTGCAGTAATCCAATCTGGAGAGGATGATGGATTGTACTAGGACTGCGAAGTGTTTTTGGTGAAAATAGGGTCTGACTTTCCTTAGCATGTGAAGGCTGAAGAAGCATTTCTTCACCAGGGATTGGAGATGTTCGTTGAAGGATAGAGAAGAGTCTAAGGTGACACCCAGAACTTTGCTTGAGAACTCGAGCTGTAATGGGGGGCCGGTGTATTTTTCAAAATACATTAGGAAATACACACGAATAGGCCTGATACAGTTACTCCTTATTGCGCCCAAAAAGTGGAATGTTCCAGGGGCAGCATCACTTAGACACGATAATAATTCTATTTTTCCATAGGGATGGATGGCCTTGAGAAAACTTGGTTGTGAAACATATTGGCTCAGCGTCAGTTGGACGTCCTTTACAGAATCAGTTTTTTAGGCGGGAGTTAGACATCCAACCAACGTCCTTAATGTTATTAGAACGGCAAATTTATGCTATTTTTTTATTATAATCGTAACCATACCATTAAAAAAAAATTCTGCTTAATGTTTTAAGAACATAAGCATTGCCTCTGCTGGGTCAGACCAGGGGTCCATCGTGCCCGGCAGTCCGCTCCCGCGGCGGCCCACCAGGTCCATGACCTGAAAGTGTTCCCTACCTAACCTAAAATATCCATACCCTATTCGCTCAATGTCCTGTAAGGTAACTCTATCTGTACCCTGTAATCCCCTTCGCTTCCAGGAAGTCATCCAGTCCCTTTTTGAACCCCAGAATTGTACTCTGTCTTATCACCTCTCTGGGAAGCGCGTTCCAGGTGTCCCCACCCTCATTTATTTATTTCCTGTCAGAGGTAGTGAGTTGGATTTGAACTAGGAAAATCAGGGTAGAAGGCTGTAGGTTTAACCAGTGTGCTACAGAGCAATTGTAAAACTAGGTCTTATAGGCATTATAAGGAGGTCTACTTTTGAGCGTAGTTTGGACGGGACATAGGCATGCTTTGGGCGTTTCCAATGCGATCTGCTAAACAGGGTTCTGGGTTTTTATTTTTGCTTTAGTAAGCTCAAAATGCATTTAATAATGCACCACATAAACAGGGCACATCATTTCAAAGATATTGCATGCAAAACCTACTCGTTTTCTGGCAAAACAGCAATGGAATTTGCTAATTAGAGCACATGAAAAACACAGCTTTATGTTTCCTGCTAAAAAAAACAAACAAAACTCTCTTTTCTCACAAGTTCATCCATCAAACAAAGCCCTTGACAAAAATATATAGATTGCATAGATAACTTCATTTGCAAAAGGTTGAAAACAGAAAAAAACAGCCACACAGACCTTTGTTTTAAGTTTCAAGTTTATTTAAAATTTGATTGATCGCTTAATCATATATTCAAGGCGATGCACAATTCTAAAAATAGTTTATAACAGTATACAGGGAAAGAAAAATTCATAGAGCAAATACATGACTTACAAGACAAACAAGACCAAACGGGAAGTGGGCTAGAAATACAATAATCGGAGGCAAATGAGACAATCAAGCCATCAAACTTCTCATAATCTTGAAACTTCGGTGGGGAATGTGTGGTGCAGGGGTTCGAGCTACAGCCTCAGCACCCTGAGGTTGTGGGTTCAAATCCCTCGCTGCTCCTTGTGACCCTGGGCAAGTCACTTAATCCCCCTCATTGCCCCAGGTAGAGTTTGAGCCCGCCGGAACAGAGGCACGCCAATTAGGCCCAACAACCCAATCTGAAGGCAAATTGATTTAAGATATTACATCGTAACATAGTAGATGACGGCAGATAAAGACCCAAATGGTCCATCCAGTCTGCCCAACCTGATTCAATTTAAATTTTTTTTTTTTTTTTTTTTTTCTTCTTAGCTATTTCTGGGCGAGAATCCAAAGCTTTACCCAGTACTGTGCTTGGGTAAAGCTTAGGACACAAACTCACCTTCCGGTTTGAAGGATGGTGTTACAACACCTGTTCAGGTTGATATTCAAAGCGATTTAACCAGCCTGAAATGGCTCCTGGCCAGTTAAAACGCCTGCTGGGGGCAAACTGCCAATTTTCAGCACCACTTAACTGGTTAATGCTGCTGAAAATTAGCAGTTGGCGCCAAACTCAAAACCTGCTCTCTGGGGAGCATTCTGGGGGCGGAGCTGGTATTTAAACGGCCAAGACCTCGACAGAAAAGTCAACCCTATCTATAAGCGGTGCCCCAGCCAGTTAACCCTTTCAGGACCAAGGGACATATTTGTCCCATAACTTTAAAATCCTATAAATTTTGATTGGGATAGTCTACAGTTCTAAATTTGATATGTACGGATTCCATATGATACTGCCTTTATGTAAACAAACTGGTTCCGACATTCATTCATTAGCGTCGTTGCCAGATTGACGAGAAGATTCACTTGCCACACTGTCCATAAGCCAGAAGTTTGATTTAAAAAAAAAAAAATAATGATATTTCACAAAAAAAATCAATTTTTTGGCATCTGCAAGCCCTTTTTACCATAAAAATGTCGTCAAAACCACAAAAATTGGCCTACGATCCTTATGGTCCTGAAAGGGTTAAGGGCTGAATATCGCACTTAACTGGCAATATATTAGCCGGCTCTGCAATCTCGGAAATTCAATGCTGAAGTCCAGATGTGGCCCAGCACTGAATTTCCGAGTTTCACACCAGCAGTAGCCATCACCGGCTGAATATCGATCTCATGGCGTTTAGGCTTAAGGGATGGGTTCATGAGTACCCAATGTTGCTTTTTAGACCGTATGAGCTGAACTTTCATAACATTACCACAGAACATAGCCAGCTGTCTTCCGCAGACTATGGAGAAACCGGAACTTCAATGCTGACACTGCATCCTGCAACCAGCGTTGAATTTCTGTTTTATTTTGGGTCGGCCAAGACATAACCGGATCGGCTGATATTCATCGCCTGGCTGGCTAAGTTCTAACAGCCAAAGACAGACCTGCTATCTCGCCGCTGGAGTTAGCTGCCGGGTCAATGAATATTGGCAGTGACCAGCTATGACACGCGATATTGCAGTCACTGGCTATCAGCTCAATGGAATATTCAGCGGGAAATAGAGGGTGATCTCCCATTCTTGTGTGTTGAATGACTGGGGTTGTGCTTTGGGGTATGAAATAAGTAGATTTTCATGTTGCACACTTTTCTTTTAATTTTTAATGTTTCCTTCTTGCTTAAAAGATATTAATTTAAACACTACATTAAAATATCCTGACTTTTTAATGGGCGAGCAGAGTAAAGAGTGGTATGTGGCACAGGTTCTGTATCTCACAAGCTACATCTGATAGGAGAAAACTGGTACCATTTTTGGAATTAGGAGGTCTAACATTTGAGGCACCAAAATGAGTGTTGGCCAGTGTTCTCAGGCCCTGGATGTCTAACAGTAGAATTAAAAACTCAGCTGCAAGGATTTTTTTTCTAAGTGTAAAATGAAGTTTGCAGCACTGAATTAGTTGCATTTAAGGGCGAGAGGTCAGATATTTCCAGCATCATTGTTTGCATGAGGCAAAAGCTGCATCTAGGGGTCCTTTTACTCAGGTGCGCTATTAAGGCATCTATTATTTTCTATGGGTACCTTAGCATTTACTGCACGCTAATCTTTAGCATGTGCTAAATCGGTTAGCGCACCTTAATAAAAGGACCCACTAATTAGCTGTTCGACGCTGCAATTGACCATTTTTTCAAGACCCTGTTTTCGACTTGGTTTTAAACACAGCCACCAAAATACTTCATACCAAAACAGCTGCTTTTTTTTCCCCCCAAGCAAAGATTTAAATGGTGTAGGGTTGAAAGGCAACATCTGCCTGATTCTAATGCATCAGCCAAAGCCACAATTAAACGTGAAGCATTTGTGAGGCGAGTTTCTGAAAGTCATCCAGCAAAAAAAAACAAAAAAACCAAAAACACAGCAGCAAGCTAGGAAGCACAAAATCACAGGTTTAATAATGCACCGCCCTGCAAGAAAGGTAGAGACGACAGGTGCCAAAGCCCCCCCCAGCAGCCCCACTGGAAAAAATAAAATAAAAAAAAATCAGATGCAGCAAAGCTCGAAGCCACACAAAAGCCACTTGGCTATAAGGAGACCAATACCTCAGTCCCTTCTTAGGCAAAGTATTCCTATCAAGGTGTGGATCACTGTGGGAAGAGTTAAAAGAAAGAAAAAAAAACCTTCAGAGAGCAGGAAAGAGGGAAAATAAACACAAAAAACAGACAGGGCAGGAGTGAGGTGGATTCAACTTTTGACCATGTTTTCTTTCAAGAGAGCATGGAATGCTCATGACGTACACAGATACTTTTTTCGGGGGGGGGGGGTTCGTACTATGTCAGACGTGCAGATGGTATGATGAGTACAAAGGCCAGATTGCCCAACATTTTCTTTCGTATTAATGAAGGGAAGCAGCGCAGGGACAAAATTGCATGCGGCCAGGATTGCTCTGCACAAACGAACAGCGGGAGGAAAGTGCATGCACCCACCCCCCAACACACACACACGCTCTGCGTTGAGGGGCACAGTATTATTCATGGCTCTTTCCAACCGTATTTGTTTTATCCAAATCATTAAAATGTATCCTCATGAATGCTATAGTACCAGATTTTTCTTTGGGAAACTCGTGTGCAAATTATTTAACTCTCTCTGCATATGACAATGTTTAGATCAGTGATTCCCAACCCTGTCCTGGAGGAACACCAGGCCAATCGGGTTTTCAGGCTAGCCCTAATGAATATGCATGAGAGAGATTTGCATATGATGGAAGTGATAGGCATGCAAATTTGCTTCATGCATATTCATTAGGGCTAGCCTGAAAACCCAATTGGCCTGGTGTTCCTCCAGGACAGGGTTGGGAACCACTGGTTTAGATAGACGATCTCAGTCTCTCTCTCTCTCTCACCAGGACTTAAGCCATCATTGTTAAATGACCAGAGCCAGCCCAGAGGCTTTTAATGCAGCTTAGTTTGCTGATCTGGCAACAGCTTAGAGTAAGTGACACATTAACTGTGCAAACTTCCTTACACTCATCTCACAGAGACATGGTACAAACCAGTGAGCCAAAAATTGGAATAAATGTCAACACTTAGGAGGCCACTTTCAAAGGGATGAAGATACCTAACCACAGAATTAGGCACCTAGATGTTTGGGTCAGAAAAACCCCCCCAATCACAGCAGTTAAATACGATTGGGGTGTTTCACGAAGAGGCTATAGTTAGATTCTGAAGGACAGAAGGGAAGCGCGTTCCTAACCTGTGGGAAAGAAAATCTCTGTTCCGGAGATTTTCTCCCACGCGTTTGGCCGCGGAGGCAGCGTCAGGTTTCAACCTCTTCTTCCAACCCCAATTCCGGGCCATATTACTGTATATTAGTGTAGGTGCTGCTGGATGCCTTAATTGTGGCCACCTAGCGATGCCTATGTTCAGGATCTGCGCCTAATTTTCATCTTTTAATTGGCTTAATCAGCATGGTAATTGACCATGCCAGTTTTCAACCAATCAAAAAAAGCAAACATTAATTAAACAATTTAGGAGTTAAGCGTCAAACTCTTAGGATGCCTAGCGATGTCTAAGTGGAGGCACCCTCCCACGCCTATCTCAAAAAGTAGGTTTGGTTAAGGGCGGAAAGTAGGCATCAGTAGGCGAATGAAAAGCTGCCCTAATGGAGCTGTACCTATGTCTAGGATGCCTTGTGACGCTTAAGTCCGCTTGGGGGCCACTAGGCTTGATTGACAACTGCGCCACTCTCACTGGCATGCCCCTTGCGACACCATCGACGGCTGAGCAACAAACTTGCAAAAGCATTTGTCACTAAAGCCACAGTTTCTCACAAGACACTTTGCTTCACGTATGTGGGCAACAACAGACAGACACTCGAGCTCCTTCGTGTGAGCTTGAGCGAGACGCGGCATTACCTGTCCTGCTTCCTGGGTAAAGTATTTCTGCTGAATTTTGGACTAGCAGCAGGGGAAGAGAGAGGGCTAGAGAAAAATCATATCAGACAGGGAACAAGAAGAAAAATTAGCACAGAAAGGAAAAACAAACAGAGGAAAACAAAGGAATAGCTTAAAACAGTGCTATAAACTAGACTAAAACTTAAGTTGTATTGACCGAGTCATCAACCAAGAGGCGCTCGACCCGGTTTACAATAATGTAAAACATAATACATAAATTTGACAAGAAAAAGTAGACTGAAATAGTGAATTTCCAAAATGTTTTGCAAAACAAAAAAAGTTTTCAGAACTTTCCGGAATAAAGTAAAAGAACCTAAACTTCTTAACGTAAGCGGTAAAGCATTCCAGAATTTGGTTAATTTAAAAGCAAAAGAATAACTAAGTCTCTTAAAGGTTCTGTTTTTACCACAAAGTGATTTCCTTCAACAATGAAAACTAAAAATCTGCAGCTGATATCGAGGCGTCCTTCACAGGAGTGTGGTCCGCAGTATTCAAACGTGAAGATACTGCCAGTAAGTTTCAGGACTTTTGCTGCCTTAGCTTCCCATGTGGATGGGCTAACGGGATGTGCAGGCTTTGGGCCCAGAGAAGGGCTGTGCCTTCAAGCTCAGGAGAGAGCGTCTACAATTTTATTTCTTTCGAGATATGGGAGGGTGAGCGGCATTGACTGGTGGGATGAAGGCATCAGCTCTTAGCCAAAAATGAAACCTGAACAAATCTGCGTGGATGACTTGGGGAACCAAGTTAAGTAAACAAATAACTAACCATCTTCCTCTCCATCCCAAGGTTTCAAAGTGCACTACCATCCCTAAACACATCTCTTGATCCAAACTAAAGCAGGGACTCTCTCTCTCTGAGTGTCGGAGACCACAACACCTCTTCAAGGCCCTCAGGTGAGCACAACAGCAAGACCAGAATTTGATTAAATCCTAGAGTACAAGGAGACTTCATGCTTGGGTTTTATGTGCAGGGGAATACAGCAGATAAACATGTTATCTCTTGAGGCTCAACTTCTGCCTGTCAGAAATCACTAACTGACCAGCGTGATCATTGCATTCCTAATCTTTTTCAAGTGCTTGAGGCTATAAGTGGTTATCTAAACACTAAAAAAATAAAATAAAATAAAAATCTATAAAACACCTACATATAAAAAAAAAAATCATCAAGAATATAATCTGGGTGAAGTATACTTCACAGAACGATTTCAAACAGCTGTAATCAGATTTAATTTCATGCCCGTTTCTCATCAGACTATAAAACCTAGCATTTATGCAGAAAGAAATCATATGAGCAGCATTGAGGGCATACGATGACGTGGCTTTACCAAATCTCCGTATGGTGGACAATATACTTTAATACCACCACAGCAAATAATGCATCTTTGTGATCAATTTAGATGTCAGAAACTGTTTATCATTAAAGCACTACAGGTTTCCACAGGCGAGTCTACCAAGGGTAAACATCTTGCATAAGGCCACGTCATCAAGATACTTTTTTATAAGGACTTTGAATTCATGTCTTTGATTTGAATTTGCTGCTCTAGAAGACTCCATCATTATCTCACAACCTTTAGTTAGGGTGATAAGCTGGGATTTAGACTGGACCAAAATAGCTCAAAGGTTCTGCAGGAGTAATGCTACTTTACCAGAGTTTGTGAAAAGCACACTGTTGCACAATACGAGAGCAGATGAAGGAGTGACCACTGACCTTTCCGACAATGTTGTCTTAACACTGTTGGTTCTGACAAAGGAAGCCAGAGAGTCATCTTTAGAAGTAGTTATCAGTCCACTGGGGGAGTTGCGGCTCAACCCACCTCCACTGCTCAGAGAAATATCAATGGATTCGCAGCTGGTGTGAAGGCTGCTGATTGACTGGAAACTCATGCCATCCTTGCTAACAGCAGAGCTGCTCTGGTTGGTACCCCAAGTCAAGCTATTGGAGGGAGCCGAGTGGGCCGAACTAGGACTGGAGGCAAGAGGCGAAGGGTTCATGTCAGCGTTCTTGCTGTAGAGAGGACTGCTACCTCCACTACTCAGCATGCCGCTGCCTGAAGGAGATTCAAGGCTACTCTGCAGGTTCATGGTAGCATGAGGGTTGGCGATGACCACTGAAGCTTTCATACCTTCAGCGGCTGTGACTGATTTATTGGGTTTTCCGCCAAAAAGTCTGTGTAAAAAATAATAATTAAAGAGCATTAACAATATAAAGGTGGTGGGCGTTGTGGAATTTATGACTGACTCAAATAGAGGTGATGATGGAATCATATGAAACCTGAATCCCAGGGTTGGAATGCCCAACCAGCGCCATCCAGTAATTTCCCACTGAAACATCAGTCTACTGAGGATTTCAATTTGAGCGACCGGGACTGAGAACCTGCCCCCAGAGAACATGGAACCCATTTGGAGATGCCGTCTCCAGAGAGCAGGAAGACCCGAGGAAGGTTTCCTTTGGCACAAATCCAAGGGCTGAGATGATTAATGGCAGTGAATCAAGACCATCTCCAACAAGCCCTGAAGTGGAAGTTAGGTTCTTTCTGATTATGGGGTGCACAAATCTATCTCATTTTGGAGACATTACCCAGAAAATAAATAAAATTAAAGATTAGGTTAAAGACCACCAAAGCTGCAGCAATCTGGAAACTGGAAAAAAAAATTCTGAGGCATGACTGATTGTAAGTACTTGAAGTTGGACAGTAAAGAGCACAATCGGTTTTGCATAAAAATATCTGGAGCATGCAATGGGGTTCTAACACGGAGCATGCAATGTTTCTTTCCTTCTTCCTTGAACCACATAGATGACCTGTTTATACACAATATTACTCACCATTATGAGGAGAGGCTTGAGGATATGAATTAGATGATGGTTAACAGCAAAAGCAAGTGAGTCAGACCGAGATTTGGCCTGGCAATCACTTAATTCTTAGGCTGGTGTGCCGGTGAGCGAAGTACCATCTAACTGAGCTGAGGGCCTCTGCTATGGTATCACATATACTTTGTGTGACTTTAAGGTCAAAATTAGTGCAGATCACATATTAGAGAGCTGTTTGGGTGTTGATATTTGGTTTTTCTCTCTCCATAGAATCATTTTTTAAAGCATTTTCCTGTTTATGCAAAAGACACGAGCTTACTTGCTATGCCAGCTCCCCACATAAATTCCCAAACTCGAGAAACTCCCTTACTGCACTGTAAGATTTTCCGGGATCACCCATTCCACTCTTAACGCTATCACCACAGAAGCCAGTTATAACTTTGTTCCATTGGAAAAAAAATGATTCTTCTAATATGGTGTATTCTTGCTTAATCTCATGTGGGGCGGGAGGTGTTGGGGGCAGGGGTGGTGGTGTCTGTACAGCCAAATGAGCAAAATATCCTCCTGATTGACAGTTGGAATATGTTTATTATTAGACTTGATATACTGCCATTTCTAAGCGTAGGTTGGGCTCTGCTTCCTATCTTGACCTGAGGTTGAACTAAGGACATAAGAATACTGGGATACACCAAAGAAAGGTCGATCAAGCCCAGCATCCTGTTTCCAACGTTGGCTAGTCCAGGTCACAAGTACCCAGCAGAATCCTAAACATCTCTGGAAATGTAAGCTAAGTCAAACAAACAGGCCTGGGAAATCATAGGGAAAACTAAGACAAATCAAACAAACTCTACATAGAAACTAAAGATTGAGTATAAGCGAGAGAGCCAGTTGACTTACAAAAGGAAGTAAATAGTCCATGACAAACCTGATGGTTCTGATGATTGGGCATGACCTGAAAATCATGTGACACTGTTTTGGAGATCCTTACAATCCCAGTTTTGCCTACATGTTTTGCTCTGGCAGGTATACGTTGACTCACCTAGGTGCACCAAGTGATGTGTGTAATTTATAGCATTCTATAAACTACATGTATAACTAGGAGACACGCCCACAGCATACCTTCCTGTACGTCCCCCTTGCAGCATATCACTTAGACCAGGCTTGTGCAACCTATGGCCTGCGAGCCAGAATTCAGCCCCACCAGGAGCCTTTTTCTGGCCCTTGGAAGCGTGGTAATTCTTGTGGTGCTTTCCCACCCACAACTCAGCTCTCTGTAAGCTTGAGCCATGCAGTGCCAGAAATTCAGATTGGTATTGCGTTTTAAAGTCTCATGAGACTAACTCAGTGTATCGCAAACTGTGTGCCGTGGCGCAGTAGTGTGCCACAGTGATATTCTGGGTGTGCCGCGAGAGGCACGTCGTGTAGGCGACTCAGGTGGCGCCTCTCCTGCTCAATAGCCCTTCTGCTGTTCTCCGCAGCTCCCTACTGGCATAGTAATTTCAGGACCCCTTGTTGAGGACCTCCACCCATGCGCGGACTTTGATGTAATGATGTCACATAGGCGTGTGATGTCATCGCGCAGACCCTCCAGCCACGGCCCCGAGTTTAGTGTGCCGCAGCTTGGAAAGGTTTGTGAGTCACTAGACTAACCCAAACATCCAGCACTTTGTGGTTCAAGGTTGCAGAGAGCCATGTTGCAGTGGAGAGGCAAGAATCCCACTGTTTCCTCTGTAGCCAAAGCCAGATGGTGGGAGAAAACTGGGTGAATGCTAGGAAGAGAACACGCCATTGTATTTTGTCACTATTGATGAAACGAGCGTTGGCCCTCTGAGTTGTACAAACTATAAAATATGGCCGCCAACAGAAAAGGGTTGGACAAGCCCGACTTGGATGATACCTTAACAACGGTGTGCTGCAAACTTTTTGAAGCCACAGCACGCTAAAGTGGGGCCGGCGGCTGGAGGGCATCCGGAAATGCGAGGACGTCGATATGATGATGTCGCTCGCATGGGTGACATCATCACGTCAACGTCCGCAGCCCCGAGCCTCCCATTACTGCCGGTGCGGAGGTGCTGGAGAAGGAGAGGCGCCGGCGCTTCTCCTCGCCGGCGTCTCGCGGAACCCCCTGGAATCTTCCGCAGCACACAGTTTGCAACACACTGCCTTACAGAATGGTGCCTCGTTGCACATTAATAACACTTTTGATGCACATCATTGGCGTCTACATCTAGCTCCCAAGTCAATAGAACTGCCTTACGATCGCTTTGTTCATCAGAGCAACATCTTACAATTCCTTCTCTTAAGGCAGTTGTTCTAGGACTCAACACGCAAAACCATTGACTCGGTCATTGCGCCCACTCTCTCCCCATATCCCTGAAACTAGTACCAAGAATTTCAAGTCCAAGCTAAAAACTTTTCTTTTCAAGGACGCGTACAAGATCTAGACAAAGGGCACTTCCCAGACTATCCCTCCCTCCTTGCTTTTCATTTTTATTTTAAGAGATTCAACCCTACCCTTCTGAAACTTCTAAGATGTTTGCGACTACCCCCATTTTTTTTTTTTTTTAAAAGGATTTTTAGAATTTTAATCTTGTAAACCGCTTTGGATTTTAAAGCGCTATATCAAGCCATAATAAACTTGAAACTTAGGGGCCTGAAATGTAGGCCAGGATTTTCAAGGCCTACATTTCAGGAGCCTAAGTTTTTGGAGAATCGCGTTTAGCGGCGCCTAAGCCACACTCCACCCACGGAAACGCCCATCTAGGCGTTAGGCACCGCTTTGCCCCATACACATGCATGTTCAATAAACATATAGAATCAGATAGGCACCTATCACCCAATTAAATTTTTCTTCCCAATTATTGAGGCTATTAAGAGTATTTTGCCAATTAACTCCCTCCCTTTACAAAACCACTATAGCAGTTTTTAGCGCAGGCCAGCACAATGAGCGTCAGGAGCTGCGCAGAGCTTTCAGCGCACTGGCCTGAGCTAAAAACAGCTATCACGGTTTTGTAAAACGGGGGGGTAAGTTAGGTGCCTGAGAGGTACCTAACTTTCAGCGTTAGAATCAGCCCCTTTGGGTTTTTTTATGAGGTGGAGGATTACAAAATTCTAAGCATCGAAAAAGAGGAAAATGATTGTACCTGCGCAAGGTGGGTGATGCCACATCGGGGTACTTGGCTCCTTGCTGACGAGCACCATTGGACGCAGGATTCAATTTAACAGAATTGCAGGAGGCCACGCTTTCATTGTCGGAGGAGATGCCTTTCTCTTTATCTGTCTGGTTGAGGGATAACGGCACGGAATTGCCCAAAGCTACCTTTGAAGGTTCTCTCAGTTTAGGGACAGGCAGCCCGGCAGATTTGCTGCTGACATTGGAGTCTATGCTGCTGGTGCTAGATCGGTTTCCTGCTCCACTCCTGGATTTACTGGGCCTGGGTAAACTACGATACTGAAGATTGGTTCTGGTGTTTAGTGGCAAATAACTATCATCTTGGTTCTGGGAGCCGTCGACGCTAGTCTTCCGACCCGTGGATCTACCCATGAGACCCGAGGACTTCGGCATTTTGCCCAAGGTGGCTGATCCGCTCGTTATAGTAACCCCACTGGCTGTGACCATACTCAGGCCGACAGCAGAGCCGCTCTGCTTCTTAAATCCAAACGTGTTCATCGCCGAAGCAGTCGTCCTCGAAGCGCCGGAGGTGGGTTTCTTCGATTCATCGCCGCTGCTACGTCCCGCATCTGACGGAGATCGCTTAACGTGGGCTGCTTTTGGAGAAAGCCTTCCTTTCTCCGACACCTTGGCATCATCGGTTTTTGCTAGGGCAGAAAGAAAGCATTTACTTCGACCACTTCGCGGCTCAGGCCAATTAACAAAAACTTGGCAACATTTAAAAGAAGGAATTCTATATTAAGACAAGAAAAAAATTTAAGTCTTTCAACTTGACCAAGAAAGGACTAAAGATTTAGGAATGCATGGATGTTGTCGATTTTTTTTTTTTTTCCTTAAAGCGGGACACTTTTGGATTGAAAAATGTACACATATGAGTTTGTTTTGGGTGAAGAGAGAGAAATCTTAGTCTACAAGACTGTATTAGGATATTTACAAACTGCTTTGCTGACTACTACAGTTCCTAATCCTAACCCTCAAATTTGTGACTAATAGATCATCTTAATGTTGGACAGCAAGCCCCAGCTTGTACCCCCTTTAGAAAGCCTCTGAAATGTCTCGTATTTAGCTATTTTCCTCTGGTTGAATAGGATTCCGTCTTTCAGAATTAAAATTGTGCGAGAGCCCTTTTTCCTTTGGTATACTTATTCTCTCTCTTAAATCTCCTTCCTGTAAACCTTGAGAAAATTCTTTGGGTGTGATCTATTATTTTCTCCGAGTCTGCACGGATGGGAGAAAATTATGGATAAATTGAGACCTTTGCAATAACAGCCCCGGGCAGGAAATCTTTTGCAAACCAGGATTCTTAAAGTCAACATTTCCTACCTGACCCGGGTGTCTTCAATGTGCCTGTTGCAGTTGTAGAAGGTTTGGTCCTTGGTGCCGTGACACCGACCTGAGCCGTCATCCCACGCCTCCAGGACCCTGTCTGTGAAATGGCCAGGGTCTTCCTTCCAGAGTTGCTCTTATCCGATTCGTCAGACATATCCGAGGGATTCCGCCTCCACTTGGATCCCGACTCCATCTTTACACCGCTATCCGAGCCACCGTCGGATCGCTTTACCTCATCACCTGACCACTGGGAAGTCCTGTCGACGTGCGAGTGCTTCTCTGTATCGGTCTAAGGGGAAAAAATAGGAATAACTTCATTTTTTATGTACTGCAATACCTTGACAGTTCAGAGTAGTTTACAGCAAAAAGAGAGTGCATACAAACGGTGAAGTTACATCAAACATTCTGATAAATACATCATCGAGAGTTTAAAATTAAACAAATTTATCAAATAGATGGGTCTTAACTGATCTTCTAAAGTTTTCGTTTTATTTATTTATTTTTAATTCTTTATTCATTTTCAAATCAAAACAACAAGTGCACAAAAATACATCATACAAGTAATTCCAATATAGCACTATAATATCTAACACATAAAATCTAATAGTGTAATATCCCCAACCACCCATCCACCCTTCACATTTTCAACTAAAATAGAATATACACATGTTATATACCATATTATAACATATCTTGTAAAATTACCCCCCAACTCCACCCTCCCCCTTGAGTGTGTGCTAAATACAGTTAAGAAAGAAAAGAACTGATGACTATTCATCGCAATACTTTGCCAATGGCCCCCATATCTTTACAAAGTTATTATATGTCCCTTTTTGTATCGCTATTGCTCTTTCCATCTTATAAATATGGCATAATGAATACCACCAAAATGTGTGATTAAGATTCTTGTAATTTTTCCAATTATTGGTAATATGTTGAATGGCAACCCCTGTCATGACTAATAAAAGTTTGTTATTATATGACGATATTTGACTTTCGTTTTAAATGATGTTTTTGCCTCCTGTAAAACATTTTCACCTCAACAAGAGGAAGGAATTTTTATTCTATCTGACACAAAAAGTGTTTTTGGTATTGCAAGAGACATGGCTAAACACTAAAGGGGCTAATTCTATACACGGTGCCTTGCAAAGACCCCTAACCACTGGAAATAAAGACCAGGGTATTACAGGCCTACATTTCTGGCGCGTAGGGCTAGTGATTGATGCCAAAGGCCAACACCACTCTTAACCACTCCACTGCCGGCCTTCGGCATTGCTAAGCGTCCGTAGACACCAGTCAGGTAGGCCGTGTAGTGGGGAGGTGCGAATACAGTTTAAACTCCTCTTGCTGACCTACAAGTGCGTTCGCTCTGAAGCTCCCCCAATATCTCTCCTCACTCATCTCCCCCTCCCGGTGATCTCCGCTTGTCGGGCAAGCCCCTCTTGTCTGTACCCTTATCTTCCACTGCCAACTCCAGACTCCGTCCCTTCTTTCTTGCAGCGCCATATGCCCGGAACAGGTTGCCTGAATCAATACGTCGCGCTCCGTCCCTGGCAGTGTTCAAATCCAAGCTAAAGGCCCACTTTTTTGAAACGGCTTTCGACTCTAAAACTCCCCCTCACTGCTGTCAGATGCCTAGACCCACTATAACCTCCCCAACCCTGAAATGTCCTGTCTAAATTACGCTAGGATCGCACTAGGATCGGAGCACCAATGATAATCTGTGGCTGGGATACAACTCTGGAATGCCTTGCCTGGTATCCTGCGGTTTTGTATGGGGAGGATGAATTTTAAGAAAATGCTGAAAACTCAATTGTTTGCTAATCGCCTTCTAGAATTTTTTTTTTTTCTTCTGACATCAAAGTACGATTTAAAGCTTGTTTGTACTTCTGAACTGATCGAATTTGTGCTCTATCTCTATTATAACAGGGATGATTAACGATGTTGTCTTGATATTATTTATTATTATGTTCTTATATACCGCCATACCCAAAGAGTTCTAGGCGGTTCACATCAATTAAATTAGTATCCAATCTGAACACGGATTTACAACATTTTGTCAGAATATGTCTATGTTATACGTGATAATCAGAGGGAAACAAGATTCTATGTATGTCATATGGAAGCCGAATAGTTGTATATGGTATATAAATTTTTTAATAAATAATAAATAAATAAATTAGATTGCAAGCTCTTCTGAGCAGGGACTGTCCATTGTATGTTAAAATGTACAGAACTGCGTATGCCTTTCAGTGCTATAGAAATAATAAATAGTGGTAGTAGTAGTACTTTTAAACAAGTTTTTAATTGGGTTTTAATGGTATGACCAATTAATCCAATTAACCCCCCTCCCCCTTTTACAAAACCAGCTGCGTACCTGGCAGTGTCGAAGGTCATCTCTGCCCCCCTAAACATTCTTACTTTGTCCTTAGGTGCCACTAGCCACCATGCTATAGGCGCGATTCCGGCGCCTACCCTGGCAGGCACCTATTTTTTTAATGAGTTTTTAATTGGTTTTAAATGATGCCATACCATACTGATTAAAGCCAATTAAAGAAATTAAGTTAATAAGGCGCCTACCAGCGTTAACTTACAGCGTTGTTACAGAATGTGGCTCACACTTGCAAACTCCACCCACAGGCTACCCACACTGCGCCCCCTGGCTGCGGCCAGCAGTAAAAGTACACACCTTCTTGACAACTTGCAAAAAATATTTGATATAATTATAATCCTCTAATAAAGTGCAAAAACGTTAACTTAGCAAAATATATATTTCTTTTTTAACAAAACACTGATTCAGAATAACTCATTAAAAAAAAAAAAAACACTAAACAAAACCAAATTTCAGTAAAAGCAAGCTCTTATCCATAGGCTGCAATTTCTACCAAAGCATTTTTCTGACATAGCAATTACTATGTATTTGAGGCTCTTCTATGGTAAAAAGATTTATATTTCTCAAAGAAATCTCTCTTCCCACAATCACTGCCTGCAGACTCTACTGGATAAAAGGCCTCGTCTAATCTCTGTAATTTAAAATCTATTTTTGGTATTTGGCTCTTTTGCCGAAGATAAACAAAAAATTGATTAGAAGTAGTCAAGCAGACTCAATGGATATCACCATTAAAGACTGACAGCAAAAGCTGGACTTTCAGACCGTTCAGAGGGCATTTGTGACACCCCTGTTGCATATTAAATAATCTATTTGAATGTGCCATAACTCTTTACCCTCTTTACCAGAAGAACTATTAGAAAATCAGCCTGGATAGGTCAATCTTATACCGCTTAAGAACATAAGAATAGCCCTACTGGGTCAGACCAGTGGCCCATCAACCCCAGAAGCCCGTTCTCACGGTGGCCAATCCAGGTCACTCGGTACCTGGCCAAAACCCAAGAAGTAGCAACATTCCATATAGAATCTCAAAGAATAGCAAGATTCTGGAATCCCAGAGAGTAGCAACATTCCATGGTACCGATCCAGGGCAAGCAGCGACTTCCCCCCATGTCTTAATAACAGACGATGGACTTTTCCTCCAGGGAACTGTCCAAAGCTTTCTTAAAACCAGCTATGATGGGCAGCAGCAGGTGGGCAGTGCTGGAGGCGGAGGATCGCGTTGGATGCGACATCAGATTTAGAAGAAAGGCCCGGCAATCTACTTCTGTATTCTACCACGAAAACTTGATGATGAAAGATCATCACGGGTCGAAGGCACCTAAAAACAACAAGAAAGTTTGCATCCCGTTTGCTTATGGCGTTGAGGGGAAGCTGTTTTTCCAACGCTGTTCTCTCTTGCCTCTAAGCCCTGGAGGTTTGAACATTGGGCCCTAAGTATCTGAGACAACTGTTCCCCCAAATGATTCCCTACAGCACACACAGGAACTCCCTCCTCCTCCCACCAGAAAACAAACACTCATTTCTAAAGGGGACTGGGCTGCCTGTATTCCCCCTACCAAGCATTAAGTCGCAGGAAATGCATCGTGAAAACAAATCCCTACCCATCCTCACAAGTCGGTTGAGAAAGATCAGAAGTGCTGTTTAGATTAATTACAAGGCTGGGAAAATAAGCTTGGGCAGGTTACGATTTAATCACTCAACCAGAATTCTATTGTAGTTTAACGCACGTTAAAAAAAAACCTTGAAGCGACTCTGCCCCACGATAATTTGTATAAGTTCAAATGTACACAATATGGCAAGGGAACAAAGTATCAGACGTCTGAAACACTGTAGCAACCACAACTTTAAACAAAAACAAACATTCATTAAAATGAAATGAAAATCGCAAAACCGGAATTAGAAAACGTTAATGATAGGAATGCCGACTTCAGTAGCCCCTGATAATACCTTGGCTCTCTTTAAAAAAAAATAAAAAAAATTTCATTTGAAATTCACTTTTTGGCTGCTGTATGTTGAGTTCAGTGCCAGAAATAGTAACTGTGTCTCTCTGGAACGTCTGTTCTGCAACCGCCACGTTTGAGACGTCTGTGACTACAGGATAATCTTCCGTGAATTTCTTAGGGGCAGATGCTAGCAAGGGTGTGCAGAAAATCTCACACACTAAAACTTAACTGAAGAACATAAGAATAACCTCACTGGATCAGACCAATGGTCCAACAAGCCCATTATCCCGTTCTCATGGTGACCAATCCAGGTCCCTAGTACCTGGCCAAAGCCCAAGGAGTAGCAACATTCCATTAAGAATCCTAAAGAATAGCAAGATTCCGGAATCCCAAATAGTAGCAACATTCTATACAGAATCCCAAGGAGTAGCAACATTCCGTGCTACCAATCCAGGGCAAGCAGTGGCTTCCCCCAGGTAAAAGAAACTAATTATATGCATAGGAAATAAAATAATCTATGATAAATGTGAATTTGGGGGGGGGAGGGGACACAGAGGAATCTATAATTCTGTGCTCAAATGGAAGTAAAGTTTACCTCTCCATTAAACCAAAAGTAAAATTAGTCTGCATTAAGACAGCACTACCAAAATGGGAGGAAAAAGTCAGGAATAAGGAAAAGTTGAAGGATAGATGTTTTTTGCATTCTCTCCTGCTTACTGGACAAGGCGATGGAGGTTGGATTTTTGAGAGTGGACGGTTAGTCGATGGTTTCTGCACGTTTAGGGAAATTCTATACAGGGTGCCTAACTTAACTGGCAAAATACCCTTAATAAGCTCAATAATAATAAAAAAAAAATCCAACATTTTAATTGTGTGCTAGGTGCCTTTCGCACAGCGCTTAGCGTCACCTAACTCCTACGTTGACATTTTTATGGGTAGAGAATGACTTAGGCTCTGCTAAGCAGGATTCACCAAAATCTCAGGTGCCTGACATGCATTGCAGGCCTATAAAACCCTCACCTAGATTTCCTAGTTTTTTTCTGCAACAGCGATATAAATGTTAAGATTCCTTTAGATACAATTTTTCCATTAATACTTAGGAGGTTAATAGATTTACAGCTATACAATTGATTACCCGTAACTGGAAAAACTGGGATCGTCTCAATTTTGCTTTCTGGTGGGCAAATTTATGTTAAATATATAAATACTAGTCTTATAGCCTGTTACATTAACGGGTGCTAGAATATATGTGTGTGTGTCTGTCTTTAATTCTTTCTCTCTCTCTGTCTCTCCTTTGCGCTTTCTGTCTTTATTTTTCCATGGCTGTCCACCACCACCCCTTGCCTGCTCCCCCTGTCCATTCTCCCTTCCTTTTACCTACCCTGTCCTACCCTCTCTTCCTTTTCCCCCCTGCTTTGGAGCACTGGGACACTGAATGGTACATCTTTATATGATGGATGCATTGTAAATACTTGAAACTTGATTTCTCATTCCCTGCATCCCTCCCCTGTCTGTCCAGTCTAGTCTCTATTTTCTTCCCTTCACCTATTCCCTTCCTTCTACCTTGCAGATCCGGCATCTCTCTCTACCTCCTTCTTCCTCTCCCTAGCCCACAGTCGTCAGTTTGGGACTTTTCCTCTGAAATATCCTTCCCAGAAGCCGGTGGTACCGCTCCCCACCCGCGCTCGGTCCTCCTTGTGAGAGGTGCAGCGGGGAACGCAGAAGTCATAAGGGCGGAGTGGGGGGGGGGGAAGAGAAGGCTCCGAACGGGAGAGCCGGCGTCGGTTTGCATGGGAGCCTGGTGCGAGCCGTCAATGCGGAGCCGGGGGATAGGGAGTGGGAGGTAGAGAGCGCGTGGGAAGGGTAGGGGGGAGGGAGGGCGTCATTTGGGATGGAGATCACTTTTTTTCGCCTCCTCTTCTGTGATGGGGTTTTTGGCATCAGCTGTAGCTCAGCAGTGAAGTGGTTCCTGTCGCCGCTGCCGCTCCTGTTTGAAGCGCCCTGATGAGGTTCGCGGCCGGCTGTAGCGAACCTCGCAGGCCGCTCTCCATATGGTAGCATGTTCCTTCTGACGCGATCGCGTCAGAGGGAACGTGCTTCATGTGGAGAGCGGCCTGCGAGGTTCGCTACAGCCGGTTGCGAACCTCATCAGGCCGCTTCAAACAGGAGCGGCAGCGGTTGGTGCGGGAGGGGGGAATCGTCGACACTGCTGCGGCGCAAGGGGATCGGGGCCATGCTGCCAGCGGGACAGCCCCCAGCCCTCTCCCTCCTCCCCTCGCGCGCTGTGGAGGTGATCGTTGGCTGGTTGCGGTCCCGGCTTGGAGAGGGCAGGGGGTGCTAGCGGCCGGCAGCGGTGGAGAGCAGGGAAGAGCGTGCATGCCACTTGTCTTGCCTCACGTGAGGCCAGACCGTAAGCCGCGCATGCGCACTTCCTATGTGTGTGCTACAGCTCACAGAAAACGGACGCACACATAGGAACTGCACATGCGCGGCTCACCGTTTTATTATATTAGATGAAAAAATGAGAGCTGATCAGTTAGGGAATTTTAAAAACTTTACTCTAATATGGGGGTCCATTGACGTCTTTTGTAGATTTATTATAATTATACATTTTTGTTGTTAGAAGAATTGCACATCCAGGGAGGGAGGGGGAAGGGTGGGAGGAATATAGGGGTTATAATCAACTATTATTATGGTTTGGGGTAGGGTGGTTTGTAAGTTTAAAATATGTCTAAGTGGATAAATGTGTAATTTTATGTTTAAAATATGTAGTAAATTACAAAATTATGATAAATTTATAGATACTTGAATGATAAAGAATAGTTTGGGTCGGGGGTTAATGATCTGTAAGAATCTTGTAATATTTTAAGTGATGTCTATAGTGTAAATGTTTTATTTATTGTTCTTCACTTATTGAAATTATTTTAAAATGAATAAAGATTATTAAAACAAAAATAGATTTCCCCGTTTTCCAGTTTCTCTCCTAAACTTCTCTCTCACAACTTCAGATTTCTTCCCCATAATAAACCCCATTCACCCCAAAGCCAAATCACTCCCCCTCATTGTTCCACAGTGTGTGTGATGGGGGGGGGGGGGGGCGGGGAGTCCAGTAGTTTTGTTGTTTTTTGTGTTTTTTTTAATTTGCTGAGCTCCATAAAAAATCTGAACCCATCTCACCTGGGTTCTGGCACTATAACCTTTCATTTACAACCACTCAGGGTCCATCTGATCCCACACCCCCTTGATACAAAGCACAGCTCTCTGTGAAACCCAGTGGGTGTGCATCTCAAGTGTAAAAGTGGACGTCACTCGCGGATGCTTTCTATCCCCCATGACCTTGGGCTGTGAACTGCACCAAAGCACCGTAACAAATGCAAAAACCCTATGTGAGGACGCATAGGATCTGCAGAAGTTAAGATCTTACTTGCACATCAAGGTTTCTGCGTGAGGAGGCAGGTGTGTTGGCATACGAGCTGATTGATGAGCTGGTATTGATGTCATCTGTACTCAGGTTATCAATAGTATCACTGATCCCACTGCTGACGGAGCTGCTGTCATCCCAGCTAAAAAGAGAGAGATACACACATCACACAAGAAGGGAATTGGGACAAAGCGGAACACAGCTCGAATGCATTCATGGCTTGGACTGGACTTTTTTCCAGCTTTGTATGTTTTTTTTTAATTAAAACACAAAAATCATGCAAGAAAAAAAAGGCAGTATATGAGTCTGAGGCCACATGACATTTGTTTAATTTAACTTAAAATCTTATAGGCTGCTTTTACAAAGGTCGGATCTTCATTCAAGGTGAATTACAATCAAGACTGAAAACAACTCAGTAAGACTCCTTTTATAAGCCCACAAAAATCACTCTATGCAGCTACTAATATAAGTTACACATAAAACAAAATTTATATTGAAGGAGAAAAATGACTTCATTCTTACCACCTGACTAGTAAATGATTCATTGTCATCAATAGAAACAAGGAACAAATCCAGACATAGGATTAGCTCTATCTAATGCTCTCTTGTAAACTAAAAACCAAATCCAAACACAGTCTGGAATCTGAGGCTTATCGCCTGAGGATCTCCTCCACCACTCCTTAATTCGACACCACCGTCATCACCAACCCCAGTTAAATCAATACCATCCTGACCAGCACTGATTAGATCACTGCAAAATAACAGAAGACATCTCCCTAATCAAGCAATCTGAAGATCAACTTAAGTAGCCATTGAAGATCAAGAGAACTGGCGAAACAGCCGAGAAGTCAAGTAAGCAACTTCCGATATTAGCTTTATTTTTTATTTATTTTTTTATTTATTTATTTATTATTTATTTATTTAGATTTTTATCCCGTCCTCCCAATAGCTCAGAACGGTTTACAAATGAACATACACAGTGGGGAGTAACTAGACATATAAGTGGTACAACAGGTTTAGTGATTGGATTTATAGTTTTTTGGAGAGAATTAAATACAGGGAGAGTAAGCAGAGAGAGAGAGAAGGGGGAAATACAGTAGTTTAGTTTAAGGAAAGTTATAAGCGTATAGGTACAATTTGTTAGTGGAGAGTAAGAGAGGGTCATACTGGAATTTCGGGAAGGTGATAGGAGAGTGGAGGGTGGGGCCTAAGGGGGGGAGAAGACAGAGGAGATCTTTAATTGAAGAGGAGGGTCTTTACCGATTTACGGAATGTTAATAATGAGTTCTGTTGTCTAAGTTGGGGGGGGAGTTGGTTCCAGAGGTGTGGAATGAAGTGGCTGTAGGATCGTTTGTGGGCAGTTATGGGAACAGGTTCCAGATCTGGCATCCCAGGGAACGAACGATCTTTCTGCCTGGCAAAACACAGAATTGAAGGCAAGGCACCTGAAGACCGCCATGCAATTCATCTCACCAGGTGTCCAAGACAAGTCTTGATGACCACCCTGAAAATCCAGGTCAAGATTTTAAAGCATACATTACATTTCAGTGGTGCACTTAAGGAGTGGATGGAGAAGGGGCTCTGCCGACTGCTTTACAAAGGCTACTACTGAACGGTCAATGTGAAGTGCACAGATTGTTCTTATGTTAACTTTTATAGAGGACCACGCCATTGGAACATGGGTTCGCAATGGGATGATTTATTGAGGCTGTTTCATTACAGCCACGATGAATCGTGCCTTTCCTTCTACCCCCACCACCAGTGCTTCCTCCTCCCCTCCCGTCAATGCTTCTTCTCCTCTCCATCCACCCCTCCCAACTGGTGCCTTTCCTTCTCCCCATTCCCCTCCCCTCCCCCACACCGGTGACTCTCCTCCTCCCTACCTCACCCCCAACTGGTGCCTATCCTCCTCCTCATTTCCCTCCCCCCATACCAGTGCCTCTCCTCCCCTCCCATCAATGCTTCTTCACCTCTCCATCCACCCCAACTGGTGCCTTTCCTCCTCCCCATCCCCCCACACCGGTGCCTTTCCTCCTCCCCATCCCCCCACACCAGTGCCTTTCCTCCTCCCATCCCGTCAATGCTTCTTCTCCTCTCCATCCACCCCTCCCAACTGGTGCCTTTCCTTCCCCTCCCCCCCATTAGTGCCTCTCTTCTCCTCTTCATTCCCCTCCCAAACTGGTGCCTTTCCTCCCCCCCCCTGCACCATTGCCTATCCTCCTCCCCGCTCCCCTGCATGCCTTTTGAAAAGTTTGCTGGCCTGAGCAGCATCTTCCACCCCCTGCTTGCCTGGCCTTGGCTCCCTTCTGATGTCACTTCTTAGTTGTGGGACCTGGACATGACGTCACAGGGGAGCCAAGGGTGACAGGAGGTGGACGATGCTGCTCGCGCCGGTGAACTTTTCAAGAGGTATTCAGGGAGAGGGGGCGCTCCTACCTCCAGGGGGGGGGGGGGAATTGCTGAGGGACACTCTTATTTTGGGGGGTATGCCCCCCACAAGAGGTCAGGTACTGCCGTGGCCGATTCAGCGATGAAACAGTCAGATCTTTTGGGATATCTACAGTAAATATACATGATAAAGATTTGCATACAATGGAGGCAGCGCATGCAAATTTGTCTCATCCATATTCATTGTGGATATGCTGAAAACCTGACTGGCTAGGTGTGATCTGAGGACTGGGTTAAACAAGCTCTGATGGTTTGGATGAGCAGTTGAAACACGTGTTTTTTGGACTTCTTCATATCTTTTCCAGCAGTAGATCAAGGTACAGTGGAGATTTCATTATATTAGAAAATTCCCTGTTTGGGGGGGGGGGGGGATTAGATTTGGTACGGAGGTGCAAAATGCAGTGATTAAACTGATTTTCAGACTGAAGAAGTCTGATCACGTAACACCTAGCTACCGCCTACTGCATTGGCTGCCGATGGAGGTGAGTGTGAAGTTTAAGTTCGGTTGTTTTTGCTTTAAGGCACTATATGGTCTAGCCCCTAAATATATAGCTGGTCCTTTTCTCTTTCTCAGCCAACAGACATAAGAGAAGCTCACACTTGAAAACTTTGTTTCCCATCCAGTTAGAGGATGTAAACTCAAAAGACATCATCAACACCTTCTCTCACATCAGGCAGCATTATGGGGTCAAGATCTAGATCAATTGCTTACGCCTACTATGTATGGGGAATTTAGGAAATGCCTAAAAACATATCTGTTCCTGAAGTATTTAGGCAGCTGACCTGTACAATTCTTACTCCAAAATACCTGTTAATCACTAGCTCTTAACTCTGTTTATTCCACTCAAGTTGTACCATCTTTTAATCATTGTAAACCGCATAGAACTTCACGGTCCTGCGGTATAGAAACTGTTATTATTATTTCTTCTCTAATTCTCCATACAGTAGGCATAGTTTGGAATGTGAGGCCTCCCCTGAAATGTTCCCCATCACCATCAGTTCGGCCTGTCCTCGCCCCGTCGTCCCTTCAAAAGAAACAAACCACACCTACGCTTGTTTTATTTTAAAATTTTTGGTCTGGAACCTGCAGGTTTGGAGAAGGAGACTGCTTCTCGCTCTCTGCAGGGGGTCATCAGAAGAGGAGTTTTTCAGAGCACTGCGAGATGATGCCTCAATCCTGCCGAGCAGATTGCTACCCATATGGCACTCACTGGGATTTAAAAAGCAGCGTAAACACAGGCCGGCACTCATTTCTCAAGAGGAGGGGGGAGGGGTGATGGAGATCTAATTGCAGATGGTTCCCGATATAGAATGCACTGATCACTCCAGAGCTGGATGCAAGAAAAACAAACCTAAAGATCCATGGACAACAGCTTTTCAGCTAGTGAGAATGCTTGCAAAACTGTTGTGTCAACAAAACCTACATTCATCAAGGGTTCAGTACAGGCCTGTTTAGAAGGGCCATTTGCTTTCCTGTTGATGAATTGTCGTCTGGGAAAAAAAAATTAAAACAGATTCTAAAATTTGCCTTCTAAAAACCTCAAGCAAAAATAGTCTGCTGGCTGGCTGGATTCCTCAAACAGACTCCTAGATGCCAAATCCTTGTGGGATCCCACAAGACACCATGATGTCAGCATCAGGACTTTTATGCGGGCACAGGCATGCCATTTAGAGCAAATTAGCCAGCAATATGCATTATTCCAGGGGTCTTCAACCAAGGCAGGTGATTAGAATTCAGAGACACCCTCGACACCATACGCCCTCTCTCACATCTAAGGAACGCAAAGGGTTTGAAACCACAACTCTGCTGAAGGGGTTTCACACACTTTTGTGAGTTCTTCCACCAAAGGATTGCTCTGTAAAGGCTACTGGCTGAACCTATGGAAAAAAAGTTACTCGTAAGACTAATACATGAAGCTAATTAACTTCTTTTCACAAATTAAAACTGTACAGATATAAGAAAACAGTTTTCTGAGAGTCAGGGGAACATTAACCCTTTCAGGACCAAGGGACATATTTGTCCCATAACTTTAAAATCCTATAAATTTTGATTGGGATAGTCTACAGTTCTAAATTTGATATGTACGGATTCCATATGATACTGCCTTTATGTAAACAAACTGGTTCCGACATTCATTCATTAGCGTCGTTGCCAGATTGACGAGAAGATTCACTTGCCACACTGTCCATAAGCCAGAAGTTTGATTTTTTTAAAAAAAAATAATGATATTTCACATAAAAAATCAATTTTTTGGCATCTGCAAGCCCTTTTTACCATAAAAATGTCGTCAAAACCACAAAAATTGGCCTACGATCCTTATGGTCCTGAAAGGGTTAACACAATTTATTTAGGAAATCAATACCTTTAGCCATATAGTAAACAGTACTGGAAAATGAACATTAACTCCTGAAAGAGCTTTTCTTGCCTACAGCAGGACCAGCCACCCCAAAACCTGAAATATGCATAGATCAGCTGTGTCCCTTGTCACTAACCCCTCACCTGAGCCCCTCTACAGGAAAAACATACTTTAAGCCACACGGCTTTCATTTCCAGGACACAGGAGGAAAACGATTCATTAGACAATGTTTGCAGCAGCTTAACGAAGCAGCCCGACAAGAGAGATTCAGTTACAGATTCTTTCCTGGTGGAACTTGTTTTTGGCCATTGTTCAAGAGAGCGATGCCGCGAGACAACGGCGCCTCCAGGGGTATGAGATAAAGTCCCGGGAGTTAGGGTGCCAGGCCCAAACACAGAAACACCTAACCTCAAAGAGCAGCCAGGTGTACAAGGAAAAAATGCTGGGTTGGAAGTCTGTTTGAGGCTTATCAGATCTATGGCTTTTACATTTTAAAAAAAGGAAAAGCTTTAATAAGCCTGACAACACTGGGGGGGGAGGGAGAGAGGGGGAAGGAATGCTTTATGATTTCTGGCATCATTTGAGACCAAATTGTTAAGCCTTGCAGTGTGGAAGAAACAAAAGATAAAAGCAGATTCATTAATCAGGATGCTCATAGCTTATAGAAAACAGATAGGTCCCTAACATAAAGAGCTTACAATTAAAACCTATAGAAATAATTAATTAAAAAAATGAAGTGTTGCAGTTCTTCAGACACTTAGGGGCAGATGCACAAAACTCTGGAGGCGTTTTGCATCATCGGAGAAGCATCAACAGTCAACACTAACAGCAAACAAATTACATTGGAAGCTGAAGGGGTTGGAACTTCCTGGAATGCGTCCTCAAGAGCCGAACAGTAGACTCAACTCTTGCGTGCATGTCCATAACAGTGGAAAAGAAAAATCCCTGATGGTCCGGTGGATTCCCCCCTCTTCCCCCTGTCAATCTGCCCTAACTCCAACTGAAAAACTGTTCCTGGAGGTCCACTGGCAAGGCTAAGCCTCCATATATGATTCCTGCCACCCCCAGCCCCAAAGGAATAGAGATCCATTGGCTGAACCAATTCTTCCCCCTGCCACCCCTAAGAACCCCCCTCCAAAAAAATAAATACCTCTGGTTGTCCAGTGGCCAGGCCAGCTCAACAACCCTCCCTCCGTCTCCATGTAGACTGGGACACCCCCCCCCCCCCGTACATTTTTTTTGTAGAACAGGAGAGATGCCTACTCCCTCCTGCCTCACAAGCTCTCATGGGATGGCATTATTTAGTTATAAGTTAAAGCTACATGTTCTTTAAATTTTCCATTGGGTTTCCAAGTCAATCAGAACCTTTTGTATCTGGGCTAAAACTGCTATTTACAGCTCCTCTGGTATTCTTCTGCATCCTAGTCAGCTTAGTTTACAGAGAGGGTAATTATGCGTCACCTAATTATACCTCAAACATCTGCATAAATTACAGCAATTTTCAAAGGGAAAGTATTCATGTGTTTTCCCTTTGAAAATGATCTCATGGAAAGTATCCCGATTCATTTACACCTGACGTGCAATGCACAGATGTCCTGGGCGTACACAGACGGGGGCAGTTCCTCAGCTGTACGTTCACCAACAGGCACTGTCCAGATAAGATATATGTTTAGTTTAAGCCCAAACAAAAACTTGCATAGATCAGCCTCTCAGTGACCACATAGTGGAAGGTAATTTCATAACGAAGCACCTAATTTGACAAAGAAAAGGTAGGTGCTGACTTTTCTTTATAAAGTACTATCATACGTACCCAATGCGCCCATATCTTGCAAATAAGCAAGTAAATGACATTATCTACATAATCAATGTAGATGGGTTTTAAAAAAAGGTTTGGATAATTTCCTAAAACAAAATTCCGTAAGCCATAACTAAGACTTAATCCTTGGATAAGAAGCATAAAATCTGTTTCACTACTTGGGATCTTGCCAGGTACGAGTGACCCGAGTTGGCCACAGGATACTGGGCTTGATGGACCTTCGGTCTGTCCCTATATGGAAACTCTTATGTTCTTATGTGAGCCAAGTATAGGACAATCGAGCCATTGTGACATCACTGCTGAGGCTGGCTCTTAGGCATTGGTGGAATGAGGCATTATGACATCACAATCTCAGCTCTGGAATGTTGCTACTCTTTGGGTTTCTGCCATTGTGACATCACTGCTGAGGTTGGCTCTTAGGCATTGGTGGAATGAGGCATTATGACATCACAATCTCAGCTCTGGAATGTTGCTACTCTTTGGGTTTCTGCCATTGTGACATCACTGCTGAGGTTGGCTCTTAGGCATTGGTGGAATGAGGCATTATGACATCACAATCTCAGCTCTGGAATGTTGCTACTCTTTGGGTTTCTGCCTGGTACTTGGGACCTGTTGGAAACAGGACACTGGGCTTAATGGACCTTTGGTCTGTCCCAGTATGGCAATTCTTATGGGGAATGCCACTGCTTGGTCTGGGATTCGTAGCATGGAATTTTGCTATTATTAAGGTTTCTGCCAGGTGTATGGCTATTATATCCTTATGAATGTAAATATTAACCCCTCTCCAAACTCACCTCTGGAAATACCCCTGTTCAGTTTAGGCAAACATGGATGTAGACAGTATAGGGTACGGCTTTTAGGCAACCCATGCAATAAGAGTTTATTGTATAACGGCCTCTCTGGGAACCCAGATTCTCTTATTCAATACTAGAAAAATCCACTATCAGCACTAGAGAATGACATGGGAACAAATTTGTCCCTGTCTCCACAGGAACTCAATTCCCCATCCCCGTGAGTTTTGTCCCTGTCCCGTTCCTGTAAGCTCTGCCTTAACCGCAGAAGCCTCGGACACTTATGATTTGAAAGTGTTTGAGGCTCGTGCAGATGAGGGCGGAGCTTGCAGGATTGGGAAAGGGACAGGAGAAGAGCTCGCAGGGACGGGAAAGGAAAATAAGTTCCCGCGGGGATGGGGAAAAATTGGTCCCCGTGTCATTCTCTCATCAGCAACTAAGTGTTACACCAGACAGCAATCTAGCATAACAGCAGATGTCGAAATGCAGCAAAGACAAGCTTAAAGGAGGCGAGTGTGGTGCCGTGGTTAGAGCTACAGCCCCAGGTACATTAGATAGATTGGGACAGAGAGAGAAAATGCCTGACGTACCTGTATGTAAACCGCTTTGAGTGTGGTTTTAAAATGACAAAAAGTCCCAACCCCTTTCCCTGATGTCATAATGCCTCATTCCACCAATAGAAGCCAACCTCATCAGTGATGTCACAATGGCTTCATTGTTCTATACTTGGCTCACTTCTGATATTGTATCGGAGGAGAGTGTGGTGCAGTGGTTAGAACTACAGTCTCAGCACGCTGAGGATGTGGGTTCAAACCCCGCCCTGCTCCTTGTGACCCTCAGTCCTCCATAGCCCCAGGTACATTAGATAGATTGTGAGCCCACTGGGTCAGAGAGAGAAAATGCCTGACCGTACCTGTATGTAAACCGCTTTGAGTGTGGTTTTAAAACGACAAAAAGTCCCAATCCCTTTCCCTGATGTCATAATGCCTCATTCCACCAATAGAAGCCAACCTCATCAGTGATGTCACAATGGCTTCGTTGTTCTATACTTGGCTCACTTCTGATATTGTATCGGAGCAGAGGGTGGTGCAGTGGTTAGAACTACAGTCTCAGCACGCTGAGGATGTGGGTTCAAACCCCGCCCTGCTCCTTGTGACCCTCAGTCCTCCATAGCCCCAGGTACATTAGATAGATTGGGACAGAGAGAGAAAATGCCTGACGTACCTGTATGTAAACCGCTTTGAGTGTGGTTTTAAAACGACAAAGAGGCCGTGTACAAGCCCCAAGCCCAATTCCCTTAGTTGCATTCATAAGTGCCAGCACTGACCCTGCCCTCCATGCTCCACCCATGCGCATGCACCCTTTGCATTAACATGTTGCGCAGTGCATCGCAAAGTGTGTGCCGCAAGAGGCACATCCTCGAGGTAGTCAGCTGGTGCCGGCACCTCTCCACCTCTCTAACCCCCCCCCTCCCCTTACTGGCATTGTAATTTCAGGGTTAGCAAGCTTGGGAGGGACTCCACGCATGCGTGTATGTCAGTGTGATTTCATTGTGTCACGCCTGGTGGCCCCGAGTTTGGGGTGCCAGGGATTGAAAAAAATATGTGACACATTGCCTTAAAGAATAGTGATTAGTCACTTTGCTTCCACTTACAAGCAAAGGTATAGCTTACCAGCGACAGTGCGGGTATTCTGTACATTAATTTACATAAATGCCGTGCAAATGTGCGCACCCAGTTATAGAATCATCCTTTTGTACTCAACACTCAATGCAAATAGGAGCAGCAGATTTTAAAAACTTGCATGCAGACACTTTTACCCATATATTTAAAAATAACCCCTTAGTGACTGTCCTAATTAAGAGGCAGGGGGTTTGTAGCTCGCCCTTGTGCCTGACACAGCTTCATCTTACAGCCAGCCCTAGGTGGTGCTGCCGTACAATGGCTTGACCCCCCTCTCTCTCTGAGGTTTCTAGAGCATCCCCAGTCACAGCTGGTTCTGGGAAGGGAATCAGGATGTCCACATGGGAACGCACAGCGTTTTCGTTCAGCAAAGGGGCTTATAAAATTTCAGAACATCGTACTTCAAAAAAAGAAACCAACATTGATTAAATAAACCCTACAGAGATAGATCTGTCTTTCCAGTCTTCTATTAAATACCAGAGCTTTCAAAATTCTTTTAAAGGGTAATTTAAATGCTTAACCTATACTCTTCCATTCATCAGGTGCCAAAGGACAAACTTAAATAAATAAAGGAGACTTTCCCCATTAAGAATAAAAGCAAACTTAGATTCACATTTACAGCCCTGTCAAGGAAAACATACCACGAAATTGGATAACTCCAGGTTTATTAAACCAAAAGCTTTACTCCTCCTTAATCAGGTAAAAAGTGACTTTGAGGGAGCAGCTATGATCCGATGCAGCACAATCCCCAAAACAAAACCTTCAATCCCAGAAAATGCTTTTCTATTTCTGTTTCTTCAAAGAGAGCTGAAACATTCCTGTTCAGTGCTACCATTAAGCACTTTAGTTTCCTATTCAACTTGCAAGTACGGAAGAGGTAAATGTTAAATTTAGATTTAAAAAAAAAAAAAAAAAGCTAAGAAATTGCAGGGGGCAGACAGGGAGGGCTGATAAAACTCTTAAACACAGCAAACAGTCTTTGTAGGAAGCTCCTGCCAGTCCTTACCTAGTGGCGATGCCCTGGGGTCCCTGAAGGGCTTCGGGAGAGGCGCTCAGTACATCCACTTGTGAGACAGAGCCCTTCATTGTCCCACCTTGCTCAAGTAATCTTCAGTCTGCGGGACAAGCCCAGCCAGGGCTGGGAAAGGCACAGAGAGCTCCTGGGGGCTGAAAGGTGGCCACTATAAACTTCCCCCTACCAGAAATCTGATCTCCTCCCCAAATGAATTAACCTATGCAGTGCTGACAGAGAAAAGGGTCAATTCCTTCTGTGCTGCCAGGTCAGCCGTGAAAAGTGGCTGGTGGCTGGGAAGCAGACAGCTTGCGCTAGACAGCTACCGTAATGCCCAGAGTATAAGCCCCAGTCAGAAAGTCTCTTAACCTTAGACTAGCAGCAAAATGTCCTACAAAGCACAGCACTGCCGAAAATAACCCTTTCACAAACTGCAAGATGTGCAGGTAAATATCATCAAGCCAAAGCATAATACTGAGATTGCAAGCATTAGGCATTCAATGCGCTGCCTGACACCTATTCCCTAACCCAGTGTATCGCAAACTGTGGAGCGTGTCACGAGACGCCGGCTGACTGCTTACAAGACGTGCCTCTCGCGGTACTGGCGCCTCTCTTCCTCTAGGACCCTCACTGACATAGTACTTGTAGGCTCAGAGCCCCGTTTGGAGTGCACAGACATCGACATGATGACATCACGCTTGCATATGTTACTGGGTCGACATCTGCATGCTTACGGGATGCCCTCCAGCTGCGGCACTGAGTTTACTGTGCCACGGCTTTAAAAGGTGTGTGGGACACTGCCCTAATCCTATCTGCAAATGTATAGCAAAAACCTATACAAGTTCACTTCTGTTAACAATTAGCAAGGTGCGTACTCCGTCTCCGACAGGTTGTGTCATTTTAATATCGCAAACCCCCCTCCTCCCTTTTTTACAAAACCTATGAGCGTCGGAGCTGTTTCTGCCATGGCCAGTGCTAAAAACCACGCTACGGAAATTACACAGGAAAACTGCTCCGAGGGAGAACTTTGTACTGGGAAGGTTACGGTCTGGGACAGTGTGGAGAAGTGTAGCCTTTATTCAAAGTTTCCTCATCCAAACAAAATTTTCAGTTTTACACCTTGACTGGGCTTGCAAAAGTAAAAATTGGAAGCAGACCATAGAAAAGAAAATACTTTTGGAGCTCAGCAGACACTTTTTAGAAATATTGTCTAATCTCATCAGAAATCTGATGACAACTAGCACAAGACAAAAAAAAATGCTTGTGAAACTCATACCGATAAGCCAACAAATATTTTAACCAAAGTTAAGAAGTTACGTGAACGAGTAATAGAAAACATATCAAAGGAGAGAAAAGGGTGAGCACAGTTTATAAAAATAATATCACATACGGAAAACAAGCCAGGTACTTGTGTCCTCGATTGGCTACTTGAAAGCAGGATACTGGGCTTGATGGACCACGCAACCTCAACCTCAACTCCAGCAGCATCAGAGAAGCCAAAATGAAGGGTCCACCAGCTTACCCCCCCCCCCACTTGTGTCCTCGATTGGCCACTTGAAAGCAGGATACTGGGCTTGATGGACCACGCAACCTCAACCTCAACTCCAGCAGCATCAGAGAAGCCAAAATGAAGGGTCCACCAGCTTACCCCCCCCCCCACTTGTGTCCTCGATTGGCCACTTGAAAGCAGGATACTGGGCTTGATGGACCACGCAACCTCAACCTCAACTCCAGCAGCATCAGAGAAGCCAAAATGAAGGGTCCACCAGCTTACCCCCCCCCCCCACTTGTGTCCTCGATTGGCCACTTGAAAGCAGGATACTGGGCTTGATGGACCACGCAACCTCAACCTCAACTCCAGCAGCATCAGAGAAGCCAAAAGGAAGGGTCCACCAGCTTACCCCCCCCCACTTGTGTCCTCGATTGGCCACTTGAAAGCAGGATACTGGGCTTGATGGACCACGCAACCTCAACCTCAACTCCAGCAGCATCAGAGAAGCCAAAAGGAAGGGTCCACCAGCTTACCACCCCCCACCCCCCCCCCCCACTCTCAAAAGCTGCAAAGCATCTCAAGATGTTTCAGACGTTACAAGTGAACCCATTTCTCTGCTTACGTGTCATCTAATATATATAAGACTTTGCTCTCACTGCACAGAGAAAGCGGAGAAAAAGCAACCAACCGTCAATACTCAAGGACGTGGAAAGAATAGAGAAGAGGAAAATGTTTTGGTAGAGGAATGAAAAAAAAAAAAAAATCATCTTTTGCTTTTTGGAAGACTATGAAAAGCTAAGCAGAAATCTGCTGTCCACATTAACAGAGATATGAAATTCGCTGTTTAAGCCAATCATCGGAACAGTTTTACAATGCTTCATTATTGAGTTTGTACCTGAGTAGCAAAGTAGATGCATCAATTGTTTTCGTTTCTGCAGCTGGACATTATCTATTCTAAGGGAAATTAGGGCTTCATAAAAAGGTGCAAAGCAAACCCTGGGATTGTCCTTCGCAGCTGACCCCCATCTATTCTTTCAGTGAAGAGCTGAGTAGTGAGGGGCTGTGACTAACACCTTATTAGCCAGTTGTAGTACTTCTAAGGTACAGAAAAATACACAACAATGCAGAAGGAATAAGACTTATCACAGGGAGGTATAAAGAGACAAAATTTAGAATGTGGCGTTCCATGAACAAAAAAAAACAAATAGCTGCAAATCTCTCAGGGTTAGATTCTCAAAACTTTGTGTTAAAAACCGATGGGCCGCTGTCGCCACCGTTATTGCAACGATTTTAGAAAAGTAAGTCATTCTCCCAAAAACGTGCATGCAAATGAGAAGGTTAGCTAAATTTGCATATGCTTATCGCTGGTGTTAGCGATCGGCACATGCGCAGAATAAACGCACAAACCCCCCCCCAAAAAAAACAAATTGAAGAACAAATGGAGGGATGCTCACTCCCGCCACCAAGCAATGCCCCCCCCATGACAGCCCCTCCTCAACAGCGGGAGAAATGTCCACTCCCTCCCGCTGCCAAGTAACGCTCCCACCCCCCCCCCGCACCCTCCTGGATACAGGAGACATGTCCACTCCCTCTCGCCGCCACACAACCCCACCCCCCATCACATCCCCCATGCCTCCAACGATCCACACCTCCTCCCCTTTACCTTGTTAACGATGGCTGGCTGGAGGGATGCCTACTCCCTCCCTCCAGCCAGCAAGCCTACCTATTTAAAATGGCAGGCCTTCCCCTCCCCGGTGCATCCTCTTTCATAGCCTAGCATCTGCTCCCATCTTTTTTATGTTTGTCTTCCTATACTTTGTAATTTTTATCACTTTGTACATCGCTTAGAATTCGGAATAAGCGATTAATCAAATGTTATAATAAACTTGATAACCTAGCATCGGCTCCACACCCTAGGGCTTGTTTCTTTGGTTTGCGGTATCGACAGCAATTCTCACACGCTGCCTGCCGCTAACTCAGAAGCCTCCCCCTATTTTGTGGAGAGACTTCCAGGTTGGCAGCAGGCAGTGTGTAGGAATCGCCACCAATACCAACACCCGAAGAATCTCAGTTTGTCAAGATTCTGCGGCAATTCTGCGTTGCACAGTCATGCAGAATTCCTCCAGGAGTAAAAATTTAAACAATCAGTAGATAAGATCCTTCCCCTCTGACGTTCGCGGTGATCATTCATTGCACACTAACGAGCATGTGAGAATACATTTCCTGAATGGGTAAAAAGTGTTACACCAACCACCCTTAAAGAAACCAATAATTAACAAAACAGGAAACATTTAGCCCAGAAGCCCTGACAACTCTTATTAAGAGTAAAAAGCCAAACCATAATGACATGTTTTTATTTTGGCTAGTTAATAACAGAAACTATCCTTTGGAGAGTAAGCTTTGCCACTGTAGCCAAAACAAACAGGTTCCTTTCCTATATGGGATCAGATTCTCTGATCTTGGAAGCAAAGATAGTAGAGGATGGCCTCCAGGACCTATTTGGTCTGTGCGTTTCCCCCTACCCAGAGGGACTCAGCAGACCTGAAATGATCTCTGCTTTTAGCCATAGTTTACCCTGCCTCAAGGATCCTCTGTTCCTTCCCAGGACTTCTCAAACTGATTTTGTACCACTGGGAAATGTTTCCATCCATCCATCACTCCTCGTGTGAAGAAATGCTGAATCCAGGATATACTTCAAATGTGCCTGTATAACCTTTAAGATCTTGTTCGGCATCTGTCCTTTATTAATCCTTCTGTTTTGGAATTCTAAAAGACCTGGTCTGACTAGAACCATGTCGAAATTTAAATTATCCTTCCCTTCACTGAAAGGCATAGTCTCTACTGGCAAATTGGGGAAATCTCTATCTTTCAAAATAACTGAATTATGGAACAATATTCCTCTGTGGTTGAGAGATCTAGGCTCCCTTCAAATCTTTCATAAACATCTAGACACTTGGTTATTTTCCAAACTGTAAAATTTTTTCTCTCCCATTTTTCTTTTCAATTTTTATTTACTGTAAACCAAGTCGAGCTTTATTTTTATAAAGATGACACAGTCTATAAACTTAAGTTTTGGTTTAGTTTAGATTTATCCTGCTCTGGCCCATCGCTACCATAAAAAGAACCCAAACAATGACTTCTGTAATATTTATTTCCTTGCAGTTTAAGATACAAAACCTTGCAAAATTTTGGTTCTTTTCTGACTTAACTCTAGTCTCTGTCCTTCCAAGCGAAATGGACCCAAGAAGTAAATTCAATACGTCGGATCACGGATTTCACAAAATCAAGAGGGTAATAAAGAGTGGAAGATGGATTTCAAGTGCAGAAGGGGAAACGAACACAAACGGCAGGCCACCTAGGAAACGCCACCTAGGAAAAAAGATGGCGGAGAAAGAGTGAAGACTTCTCTATTGGTCTAATATTTAGAACCAGGCAAAGCAACAGAAAATATAATGCTAGGAATCATGAAAAGATTTAGAAACAAATTAGAAAAATGCCATTCCGCCATTAAATATTTGGATACCCGCTGCTCGATACAGAGCCCCCCCCCCCCCCAAGCGAAGGTCTGGAGAACTGGAGAAAAAACTTTTCTATCAAGATGATGAAAAAAAAAAAGAATTTACATGTTTTAAAGAACAGGGGAATCATTATAAAATACATTTTCGACAGCACTGGACTCTGCTGTCCCTCTGAGAGGAAGAAAAGAATGATTAACTAAGAAACAAGGCCAGCGGTATTTGATGGAATTAAGAAGAGCTAGGAAAGGCTCTGAGGGGTAGAAGATAGGAAATGGGGTAAGTATTTGGCAGCCTGAATTCCATGAGAACCATAATCTACTTCAGAGAGTCGACTTAAAGCTGCCAGAAAAGGCAAAAAACAGGTTTTATGCTGTATAGCTTAGAAGCAGCCTTAAAAGCACCCTACGGAATTGTTTTCTGCTCTCCAAGATTTAACTTCATCTCCTAGGCCAGGGCCCTCCCAAGGGTAGCAGGAGAAGGCCCTGTCTCTCACCCCCGTAGGTCAGCATCTTCTATTCTCCTCCTTACGCACCCCCCCCCCCAAGCCTTCAAGCATCTCACCATTCATAGGCAGTTCTTAGGGGGGGGGGTATTATGATTTTAAAAAAAAAGGTACAAGGGGTGGGTATTATGATTTTTTTAAAAAGGTGGGTATTATGATTTTTTTAAAAAAAGGTACAAGGGGTGGGTATTATGATTTTTTTAAAAAAAGGTACAAGGGGGGGTATTTTGATTTAAAAAAAGGTATAAGGGGTGGGTATTATGATTTTTTTTAAAAAAGGTACAAGGGGTAGGTATTATGATTTTTTTAAAAAAAGGTATAAGGGGTAGGTATTATGATTTTTTTTAAAAAAGGTACAAGGGGTGGGTATTATGATTTTTTTAAAAAAAGGTACAAGGGGGGATATTTTGATTTAAAAAAAGGTATAAGGGGTGGGTATTATGATTTTTTTTAAAAAAAGGTATAAGGGGTGGGTATTATGATTTAAAAAAAAAGGTATAAGGGGTGGGTATTATGATTTTTTTAAAAAAAGGTACAAGGGGTAGGTATTATGATTTTTTTAAAAAAAGGTATAAGGGGTAGGTATTATGATTTTAAAAAAAAGGTATAAGGGGTGGGTATTATGATTTTTTAAAAAAAAGGTACAAGGGGTAGGTATTATGATTTTTTAAAAAAAAAGGTACAAGGGGTGGGTATTATGATTTTTTTTAAAAAAGGTATAAGGGGGTTATTATGATTTTTTTTAAAAAAGGTATAAGGGGTGGGTATTATGATTTAAAAAAAGGTATAAGGGGTGGGTATTATGATTTTTTAAAAAAAGGGTACAAGGGGTAGGTATTATGATTTTTTTAAAAAAAGGTATAAGGGGTGGGTATTATGATTTTTAAAAAAAAAGGTACAAGGGGTAGGTATTATGATTTTTTTTTAAAAAGGTATAAGGGGTAGGTATTATGATTTTTAAAAAAAAAGGTACAAGGGGTAGGTATTATGATTTTTTTAAAAAAAGGTATAAGGGGTAGGTATTATGATTTTTAAAAAAAAAGGTACAAGGGGTGGGTATTATGATTTTTAAAAAAAAGGTATAAGGGGGTTATTATGATTTTTTTAAAAAAAGGTACAAGGGGTGGGTATTATGATTTTTTAAAAAAAGGGTACAAGGGGGGGGTATTATGATTTTTTTAAAAAAAGGTATAAGGGGGTTATTATGATTTTTAAAAAAAAGGTATAAGGGGTGGGTATTATGATTTTTTAAAAAAAAGGTACAAGGGGGGGTATTATGATTTTTTTAAAAAAGGTACAAGGGGGGGTATTATGACTTTTTAAAAAAAAGGTACAAGGGGGGGTATTATGATTTTTTTTAAAAAAGGTATTAAGGAGTTATTATGATTTTTTAAAAAAAAGGTGTAAGGGGTGGGTATTATGATTTAAAAAAAAAAGGTACAAGGGGTGGGTATTATGATTTTTTAAAAAAAGGTACAAGGGGTGGGTATTATGATTTAAAAAAAAAGGGTACAAGGGGTGGGTATTATGATTTAAAAAAGGGTACAAGGGATGGGTATTATGATTTAAAAAAAAAAGGTATAAGGGGTGGGTATTATGATTTTTTTTAAAAAGGTACAAGGGGTAGGTATTATGATTTTTTAAAAAAAAGGTACAAGGGGTGGGTATTATGATTTTAAAAAAAAGGGTACAAGGGGGGGGTATTATGATTTTTTTTTAAAAAGGTATAAGGGGGTTATTATGATTTTTTTTTTAAAAAGGTATAAGGGGTGGGTATTATGATTTTTTAAAAAAAAGGTACAAGATGGGTATTATGATTTTTTTAAAAAAGGTACAAGGGGGTATTATGATTTTTTTAAAAAAAGGTACAAGTGGTGGGTATTATGATTTAAAAAAAGGGTACAAGGGGTGGGTATTATGATTTAAAAAAAAAAGGTATAAGGGGTGGGTATTATGATTTTTTAAAAAAAAGGTACAAGTGGTGGGTATTATGATTTAAAAAAAAAAGGTATAAGGGGTGGGTATTATGATTTTTTTAAAAATAGGTACAAGGTGTGGGTATTATGATTTAAAAAAAAAGGGTACAAGGGGGGGGTATTATGATTTTAAAAAAAAAGGTATAAGGGGGTTATTATGATTTTTTTTAAAAAAGGTATAAGGGGTGGGTATTATGATTTTTAAAAAAAAAGGTACAAGGGGGGGTATTATGATTTTTTAAAAAAAGGTACAAGGGGGGGTATTATGATTTTTTTAAAAAAAGGTACAAGGGGTAGGTATTATGATTTTTTTAAAAAAAGGTATAAGGGGTAGGTATTATGATTTTAAAAAAAAGGTATAAGGGGTGGGTATTATGATTTTTTAAAAAAAAGGTACAAGGGGTAGGTATTATGATTTTTTTTTAAAAAGGTATAAGGGGTAGGTATTATGATTTTTAAAAAAAAAGGTACAAGGGGTGGGTATTATGATTTTTTTTAAAAAAGGTATAAGGGGGTTATTATGATTTTTTTAAAAAAAGGTATAAGGGGTGGGTATTATGATTTAAAAAAAGGTATAAGGGGTGGGTATTATGATTTTTTAAAAAAAGGGTACAAGGGGTAGGTATTATGATTTTTTTTAAAAAAGGTATAAGGGGTGGGTATTATGATTTTTTAAAAAAAAGGTACAAGGGGTAGGTATTATGATTTTTTTTAAAAAGGTATAAGGGGTAGGTATTATGATTTTTAAAAAAAAAGGTACAAGGGGTAGGTATTATGATTTTTTTAAAAAAGGTATAAGGGGTAGGTATTATGATTTTTTAAAAAAAAGGTACAAGGGGTGGGTATTATGATTTTTTAAAAAAAAGGTATAAGGGGGTTATTATGATTTTTTTAAAAAAAGGTACAAGGGGTGGGTATTATGATTTTTTTAAAAAAGGGTACAAGGGGGGGGTATTATGATTTTTTTAAAAAAAGGTATAAGGGGGTTATTATGATTTTTAAAAAAAGGTATAAGGGGTGGGTATTATGATTTTTTTTAAAAAAAGGTACAAGGGGGGGTATTATGATTTTTTAAAAAAAGGTACAAGGGGGGGTATTATGACTTTTTAAAAAAAGGTACAAGGGGGGGTATTATGATTTTTTAAAAAAAGGTATTAAGGAGTTATTATGATTTTTTTAAAAAAAGGTGTAAGGGGTGGGTATTATGATTTAAAAAAAAAAGGTACAAGGGGTGGGTATTATGATTTTTTAAAAAAAAGGTACAAGGGGTGGGTATTATGATTTAAAAAAAAGGGTACAAGGGGTGGGTATTATGATTTAAAAAAGGGTACAAGGGATGGGTATTATGATTTAAAAAAAAAAAGGTATAAGGGGTGGGTATTATGATTTTTTTCAAAAAGGTACAAGGGGTAGGTATTATGATTTTTAAAAAAAAGGTACAAGGGGTGGGTATTATGATTTTAAAAAAAAGGGTACAAGGGGGGGGTATTATGATTTTTTTTAAAAAAGGTATAAGGGGGTTATTATGATTTTTTTTTAAAAAAGGTATAAGGGGTGGGTATTATGATTTTTTAAAAAAAAGGTACAAGATGGGTATTATGATTTTTTTAAAAAAAGGTACAAGGGGGTATTATGATTTTTTTAAAAAAAGGTACAAGTGGTGGGTATTATGATTTAAAAAAAGGGTACAAGGGGTGGGTATTATGATTTAAAAAAAAAAGGTATAAGGGGTGGGTATTATGATTTTTTTAAAAAAAGGTACAAGTGGTGGGTATTATGATTTTAAAAAAAAAGGTATAAGGGGTGGGTATTATGATTTTTTTAAAAATAGGTACAAGGTGTGGGTATTATGATTTAAAAAAAAGGGTACAAGGGGGGGGTATTATGATTTTAAAAAAAAAAGGTATAAGGGGGTTATTATGATTTTTTTAAAAAAAGGTATAAGGGGTGGGTATTATGATTTTTTTAAAAAAAGGTACAAGGGGGGGTATTATGATTTTTTAAAAAAAGGTACAAGGGGGGGTATTATGATTTTTAAAAAAAAGGTATTAAGGGGTTGTTATGATTTTTTTTAAAAAAGGTATAAGGGGTGGGTATTATGATTTAAAAAAAAAAGGTACAAGGGGTGGGTATTATGATTTTTTTAAAAAAGGTACAAGGGGTGGGTATTATGATTTTTTTAAAAAAGGTACAAGGGGGGGTATTACGATTTTTTAAAAAAAGGTACAAGGGGGGGTATTATGATTTTTTTAAAAAAAGGTATAAGGGGGTTATTATGATTTTTTTAAAAAAAGGTACAAGGGGTGGGTATTATGATTTAAAAAAAGGTATAAGGGGTGGGTATTATGATTTTTTAAAAAAAGGGTACAAGGGGTAGGTATTATGATTTTTTTTAAAAAAGGTATAAGGGGTGGGTATTATGATTTTTTAAAAAAAGGTACAAGGGGTAGGTATTATGATTTTTTTAAAAAAAGGTATAAGGGGTAGGTATTATGATTTTTTAAAAAAAGGTACAAGGGGTAGGTATTATGATTTTTTTAAAAAAAGGTATAAGGGGTAGGTATTATGATTTTTAAAAAAAAGGTACAAGGGGTGGGTATTATGATTTTTTAAAAAAAGGTACAAGGGGGGGTATTTTGATTTAAAAAAAGGTATAAGGGGTGGGTATTATGATTTTTTAAAAAAAAGGTATAAGGGGTGGGTATTATGATTTAAAAAAAGGTATAAGGGGTGGGTATTATGATTTTTTAAAAAAAGGGTACAAGGGGTAGGTATTATGATTTTTTTAAAAAAAGGTATAAGGGGTGGGTATTATGATTTTTTTAAAAAAAGGTACAAGGGGTAGGTATTATGATTTTTTTAAAAAAAGGTATATGGGGTAGGTATTATGATTTAAAAAAAAAGGTATAAGGGGTGGGTATTATGATTTTTAAAAAAAAAGGTACAAAGGGTAGGTATTATGATTTTTTTAAAAAAAGGTACAAGGGGTGGGTATTATGATTTAAAAAAAGGTATAAGGGGTGGGTATTATGATTTTTTTAAAAAAAGGTACAAGGGGTAGGTATTATGATTTTTTTTAAAAAAGGTATATGGGGTAGGTATTATGATTTTAAAAAAAAGGTATAAGGGGTGGGTATTATGATTTTTTTAAAAAAAGGTACAAGGGGTAGGTATTATGATTTTTTAAAAAAAGGTACAAGGGGTGGGTATTATGATTTAAAAAAAGGTATAAGGGGTGGGTATTATGATTTAAAAAAAGGTATAAGGGGTGGGTATTATGATTTTTTAAAAAAAGGGTACAAGGGGTAGGTATTATGATTTTTTTAAAAAAAGGTATAAGGGGTGGGTATTATGATTTTTTAAAAAAAAGGTACAAGGGGTAGGTATTATGATTTTTTTTAAAAAAGGTATAAGGGGTAGGTATTATGATTTTTAAAAAAAAAGGTACAAGGGGTAGGTATTATGATTTTTTTTAAAAAAGGTATAAGGGGTAGGTATTATGATTTTTTAAAAAAAAGGTACAAGGGGTGGGTATTATGATTTTTTTAAAAAAAGGTACAAGGGGGGGTATTTTGATTTAAAAAAAGGTATAAGGGGTGGGTATTATGATTTTTTTAAAAAAAGGTATAAGGGGTGGGTATTATGATTTAAAAAAAGGTATAAGGGGTGGGTATTATGATTTTTTAAAAAAAGGGTACAAGGGGTAGGTATTATGATTTTTTTAAAAAAAGGTATAAGGGGTGGGTATTATGATTTTTTTAAAAAAAAGGTACAAGGGGTAGGTATTATGATTTTTTTTAAAAAAGGTATAAGGGGTAGGTATTATGATTTTTAAAAAAAAAGGTACAAGGGGTAGGTATTATGATTTTTTTAAAAAAAGGTATAAGGGGGTTATTATGATTTTTTTAAAAAAAGGTACAAGGGGTAGGTATTATGATTTTTTTAAAAAAAGGTACAAGGGGTGGGTATTATGATTTTTTTAAAAAAAGGTACAAGGGGGGGTATTTTGATTTAAAAAAAAGGTATAAGGGTTGGGTATTATGATTTTTTTAAAAAAAGGTATAAGGGGGTTATTATGATTTTTTTAAAAAAGGTATAAGGGGTAGGTATTATGATTTAAAAAAAAAGGTATAAGGGGTGGGTATTATGATTTTTTAAAAAAAGGTACAAGGGGTAGGTATTATGATTTTTTTAAAAAAAGGTATAAGGGGTAGGTATTATGATTTTTTTAAAAAAAGGTACAAGGGGTGGGTATTATGATTTTTTTAAAAAAAGGTACAAGGGGGGGTATTTTGATTTAAAAAAAAGGTATAAGGGGTGGGTATTATGATTTTTTAAAAAAAAGGTACAAGGGGTAGGTATTATGATTTTTTTAAAAAAAGGTATATGGGGTAGGTATTATGATTTTAAAAAAAAGGTATAAGGGGTGGGTATTATGATTTTTTTAAAAAAAGGTACAAGGGGTGGGTATTATGATTTAAAAAAAGGTATAAGGGGTGGGTATTATGATTTTTTAAAAAAAGGGTACAAGGGGTAGGTATTATGATTTTTTTAAAAAAAGGTATAAGGGGTGGGTATTATGATTTTTTAAAAAAAGGTACAAGGGGTAGGTATTATGATTTTTTTTAAAAAAGGTATAAGGGGTAGGTATTATGATTTTTTAAAAAAAAGGTACAAGGGGTAGGTATTATGATTTTTTTAAAAAAAGGTATAAGGGGTAGGTATTATGATTTTTTAAAAAAAAGGTACAAGGGGTGGGTATTATGATTTTTTTTAAAAAAGGTACAAGGGGGGGTATTTTGATTTAAAAAAAGGTATAAGGGGTGGGTATTATGATTTTTTTTAAAAAAGGTATAAGGGGTGGGTATTATGATTTAAAAAAAGGTATAAGGGGTGGGTATTATGATTTTTTAAAAAAGGGTACAAGGGGTAGGTATTATGATTTTTTTAAAAAAAGGTATAAGGGGTGGGTATTATGATTTTTTTAAAAAAAGGTACAAGGGGTAGGTATTATGATTTTTTTAAAAAAAGGTATATGGGGTAGGTATTATGATTTTAAAAAAAAGGTATAAGGGGTGGGTATTATGATTTTTAAAAAAAAAGGTACAAAGGGTAGGTATTATGATTTTTTTTAAAAAAGGTACAAGGGGTGGGTATTATGATTTAAAAAAGGTATAAGGGGTGGGTATTATGATTTTTTTTTAAAAAAGGTATAAGGGGTGGGTATTATGATTTTAAAAAAGGTATAAGGGGTGGGTATTATGATTTTTTTAAAAAAGGGTACAAGGGGTAGGTATTATGATTTTTTTAAAAAAAGGTATAAGGGGTGGGTATTATGATTTTTTAAAAAAAGGTACAAGGGGTAGGTATTATGATTTTTTTTAAAAAAGGTATAAGGGGTAGGTATTATGATTTTTTTTAAAAAAAGGTACAAGGGGTAGGTATTATGATTTTTTTTAAAAAAGGTATAAGGGGTAGGTATTATGATTTTTTAAAAAAAAGGTACAAGGGGTGGGTATTATGATTTTTTTAAAAAAAGGTACAAGGGGGGGTATTTTGATTTAAAAAAAGGTATAAGGGGTGGGTATTATGATTTTTTTAAAAAAAGGTATAAGGGGTGGGTATTATGATTTAAAAAAAGGTATAAGGGGTGGGTATTATGATTTTTTAAAAAAAGGTACAAGGGGTAGGTATTATGATTTTTTTAAAAAAAGGTATAAGGGGTAGGTATTATGATTTTTTTAAAAAAAGATACAAGGGGTGGGTATTATGATTTTTTTTAAAAAAGGTACAAGGGGGGGTATTTTGATTTAAAAAAAGGTATAAGGGGTGGGTATTATGATTTTTTTAAAAAAAGGTATAAGGGGTGGGTATTATGATTTTTTTAAAAAAAGGTACAAGGGGTAGGTATTATGATTTTTTAAAAAAAGGTACAAGGGGTAGGTATTATGATTTTTTTTTAAAAAGGTATAAGGGGTAGTTATTATGATTTTTTAAAAAAAGGTACAAGGGGTAGGTATTATGATTTTTTTTAAAAAAGGTATAAGGGGTAGGTATTATGATTTTTTAAAAAAAAGGTACAAGGGGTAGGTATTATGATTTTTTTTAAAAAAGGTATAAGGGGTAGGTATTATGATTTTTTTAAAAAAAGGTACAAGGGGGGGTATTTTGATTTAAAAAAAAGGTATAAGGGGTGGGTATTATGATTTTTTTAAAAAAAGGTATAAGGGGGTTATTATGATTTTTTAAAAAAAGGTATAAGGGGTAGGTATTATGATTTAAAAAAAGGTATAAGGGGTGGGTATTATGATTTTTTTAAAAAAAGGTACAAGGGGTAGGTATTATGATTTTTTTTAAAAAAAGGTATAAGGGGTAGGTATTATGATTTTTTTTAAAAAAGGTACAAGGGGTGGGTATTATGATTTTTTTAAAAAAAAGGTACAAGGGGGGGTATTTTGATTTAAAAAAAAGGTATAAGGGGTGGGTATTATGATTTTTTTAAAAAAAGGTACAAGGGGTAGGTATTATGATTTTTTAAAAAAAAGGTATATGGGGTAGGTATTATGATTTTAAAAAAAAGGTATAAGGGGTGGGTATTATGATTTTTTTAAAAAAAGGTACAAGGGGTAGGTATTATGATTTTTTTAAAAAAAGGTACAAGGGGTGGGTATTATGATTTAAAAAAAGGTATAAGGGGTGGGTATTATGATTTTTTTAAAAAAAGGTACAAGGGGTAGGTATTATGATTTTTTTAAAAAAGGTATAAGGGGTAGGTATTATGATTTTTTTAAAAAAAGGTACAAGGGGTAGGTATTATGATTTTTTTTAAAAAAAGGTATAAGGGGTAGGTATTATGATTTTAAAAAAAAGGTATAAGGGGTGGGTATTATGATTTTTTTAAAAAAAGGTACAAGGGGTAGGTATTATGATTTTTTTAAAAAAAGGTATAAGGGGTAGGTATTATGATTTTTTAAAAAAAAGGTACAAGGGGTGGGTATTATGATTTTTTTAAAAAAAGGTACAAGGGGGGGTATTTTGATTTAAAAAAAAGGTATAAGGGGTGGGTATTATGATTTTTTTTAAAAAAGGTACAACGGGTAGGTATTATGATTTTTTTTAAAAAAGGTACAAGGGGTGGGTATTATGATTTTTTTAAAAAAAGGTACAAGGGGGGTATTTTGATTTAAAAAAAAGGTATAAGGGGTGGGTATTATGATTTTTTTAAACAAAGGTATAAGGGGGTTATTATGATTTTTTTAAAAAAAGGTATAAGGGGTAGGTATTATGATTTTAAAAAAAAGGTATAAGGGGTGGGTATTATGATTTTTTAAAAAAAGGTACAAGGGGTAGGTATTATGATTTTTTAAAAAAAAGGTATAAGGGGTAGGTATTATGATTTTTTTAAAAAAAAGGTACAAGGGGTGGGTATTATGATTTTTTTAAAAAAAGGTACAAGGGGGGGTATTTTGATTTTAAAAAAAGGTATAAGGGGTGGGTATTATGATTTTTTTAAAAAAAGGTACAAGGGGTAGGTATTATGATTTTTTTAAAAAAAGGTATATGGGGTAGGTATTATGATTTAAAAAAAAAGGTATAAGGGGTGGGTATTATGATTTTTTTAAAAAAAGGTACAAGGGGTAGGTATTATGATTTTTTAAAAAAAGGTACAAGGGGTGGGTATTATGATTTTAAAAAAAGGTATAAGGGGTGGGTATTATGATTTTTTAAAAAAAGGGTACAAGGGGTAGGTATTATGATTTTTTTAAAAAAGGTATAAGGGGTAGGTATTATGATTTTTAAAAAAAAGGTACAAGGGGTAGGTATTATGATTTTTTTAAAAAAGGTATAAGGGGTAGGTATTATGATTTTTTAAAAAAAAGGTACAAGGGGTGGGTATTATGATTTTTTAAAAAAAAGGTACAAGGGGGGGTATTATGATTTAAAAAAAGGTATAAGGGGTGGGTATTATGATTTTTTTTAAAAAAGGTATAAGGGGGTTATTATGATTTTTTTTTAAAAAAGGTATAAGGGGTGGGTATTATGATTTTTTAAAAAAAAGGTACAAGGATGGGTATTATGATTTTTTTAAAAAAAGGTACAAGGGGGGTATTATGATTTTTTTAAAAAAAGGTACAAGTGGTGGGTATTATGATTTAAAAAAAGGGTACAAGGGGTGGGTATTATGATTTAAAAAAAAAAGGTATAAGGGGTGGGTATTATGATTTTTTTAAAAAAAGGTACAAGTGGTGGGTATTATGATTTTAAAAAAAAAGGTATAAGGGGTGGGTATTATGATTTTTTTAAAAATAGGTACAAGGTGTGGGTATTATGATTTAAAAAAAAGGGTACAAGGGGGGGGTATTATGATTTTAAAAAAAAAAGGTATAAGGGGGTTATTATGATTTTTTTAAAAAAAGGTATAAGGGGTGGGTATTATGATTTTTTTAAAAAAAGGTACAAGGGGGGGTATTATGATTTTTTAAAAAAAAGGTACAAGGGGGGGTATTATGATTTTTAAAAAAAAAGGTATTAAGGGGTTGTTATGATTTTTTTTAAAAAAGGTATAAGGGGTGGGTATTATGATTTAAAAAAAAAAGGTACAAGGGGTGGGTATTATGATTTTTTTTAAAAAAGGTACAAGGGGTGGGTATTATGATTTTTTTAAAAAAGGTACAAGGGGGGGTATTACGATTTTTTAAAAAAAGGTACAAGGGGGGGTATTATGATTTTTTTAAAAAAAGGTATAAGGGGGTTATTATGATTTTTTTAAAAAAAGGTACAAGGGGTGGGTATTATGATTTTAAAAAAAGGTATAAGGGGTGGGTATTATGATTTTTTAAAAAAAGGGTACAAGGGGTAGGTATTATGATTTTTTTTAAAAAAGGTATAAGGGGTGGGTATTATGATTTTTTAAAAAAAGGTACAAGGGGTAGGTATTATGATTTTTTTAAAAAAAGGTATAAGGGGTAGGTATTATGATTTTTTAAAAAAAAGGTACAAGGGGTAGGTATTATGATTTTTTTAAAAAAAGGTATAAGGGGTAGGTATTATGATTTTTAAAAAAAAGGTACAAGGGGTGGGTATTATGATTTTTTTAAAAAAAGGTACAAGGGGGGGTATTTTGATTTAAAAAAAGGTATAAGGGGTGGGTATTATGATTTTTTAAAAAAAGGTATAAGGGGTGGGTATTATGATTTAAAAAAAGGTATAAGGGGTGGGTATTATGATTTTTTAAAAAAAGGGTACAAGGGGTAGGTATTATGATTTTTTTAAAAAAAGGTATAAGGGGTGGGTATTATGATTTTTTTAAAAAAAGGTACAAGGGGTAGGTATTATGATTTTTTTAAAAAAGGTATATGGGGTAGGTATTATGATTTAAAAAAAAGGTATAAGGGGTGGGTATTATGATTTTTAAAAAAAAGGTACAAAGGGTAGGTATTATGATTTTTTTAAAAAAAGGTACAAGGGGTGGGTATTATGATTTTAAAAAAAGGTATAAGGGGTGGGTATTATGATTTTTTTTAAAAAAAGGTACAAGGGGTAGGTATTATGATTTTTTTTAAAAAAGGTATATGGGGTAGGTATTATGATTTTAAAAAAAGGTATAAGGGGTGGGTATTATGATTTTTTTAAAAAAAGGTACAAGGGGTAGGTATTATGATTTTTTAAAAAAAGGTACAAGGGGTGGGTATTATGATTTAAAAAAAGGTATAAGGGGTGGGTATTATGATTTAAAAAAAGGTATAAGGGGTGGGTATTATGATTTTTTAAAAAAAGGGTACAAGGGGTAGGTATTATGATTTTTTTAAAAAAAGGTATAAGGGGTGGGTATTATGATTTTTTAAAAAAAAGGTACAAGGGGTAGGTATTATGATTTTTTTTAAAAAAGGTATAAGGGGTAGGTATTATGATTTTTAAAAAAAAAGGTACAAGGGGTAGGTATTATGATTTTTTTTAAAAAAGGTATAAGGGGTAGGTATTATGATTTTTTAAAAAAAAGGTACAAGGGGTGGGTATTATGATTTTTTAAAAAAAAGGTACAAGGGGGGGTATTTTGATTTAAAAAAAGGTATAAGGGGTGGGTATTATGATTTTTTTAAAAAAAGGTATAAGGGGTGGGTATTATGATTTTAAAAAAAGGTATAAGGGGTGGGTATTATGATTTTTTAAAAAAAGGGTACAAGGGGTAGGTATTATGATTTTTTTAAAAAAAGGTATAAGGGGTGGGTATTATGATTTTTTAAAAAAAGGTACAAGGGGTAGGTATTATGATTTTTTTTAAAAAAGGTATAAGGGGTAGGTATTATGATTTTTAAAAAAAAGGTACAAGGGGTAGGTATTATGATTTTTTTAAAAAAAGGTATAAGGGGGGTTATTATGATTTTTTTAAAAAAAGGTACAAGGGGTAGGTATTATGATTTTTTTAAAAAAAGGTACAAGGGGTGGGTATTATGATTTTTTTAAAAAAAGGTACAAGGGGGGGTATTTTGATTTAAAAAAAAGGTATAAGGGGTGGGTATTATGATTTTTTTAAAAAAAGGTATAAGGGGGTTATTATGATTTTTTTAAAAAAGGTATAAGGGGTAGGTATTATGATTTAAAAAAAAGGTATAAGGGGTGGGTATTATGATTTTTTAAAAAAAAGGTACAAGGGGTAGGTATTATGATTTTTTTAAAAAAAGGTATAAGGGGTAGGTATTATGATTTTTTTAAAAAAAGGTACAAGGGGTGGGTATTATGATTTTTTTAAAAAAGGTACAAGGGGGGGTATTATGATTTTAAAAAAAGGTATAAGGGGTGGGTATTATGATTTTTTAAAAAAAGGTACAAGGGGTGGTATTATGATTTTTTTAAAAAAAGGTATAAGGGGTAGGTATTATGATTTTTTAAAAAAAGGTATAAGGGGTGGGTATTATGATTTTTTTAAAAAAAGGTACAAGGGGTGGGTATTATGATTTTTAAAAAAAGGTATAAGGGGTGGGTATTATGATTTTTTTAAAAAAAGGTACAAGGGGTAGGTATTATGATTTTTTTAAAAAAAGGTATAAGGGGTGGGTATTATGATTTTTTAAAAAAAAGGTACAAGGGGTAGGTATTATGATTTTTTTTAAAAAAGGTATAAGGGGTAGGTATTATGATTTTTTTAAAAAAAGGTACAAGGGGTAGGTATTATGATTTTTTTAAAAAAAGGTATAAGGGGTAGGTATTATGATTTTTTAAAAAAAGGTACAAGGGGTGGGTATTATGATTTTTTTTAAAAAAGGTACAAGGGGGGGTATTTTGATTTTAAAAAAAGGTATAAGGGGTGGGTATTATGATTTTTTTTAAAAAAGGTATAAGGGGTGGGTATTATGATTTAAAAAAAGGTATAAGGGGTGGGTATTATGATTTTTTAAAAAAAGGGTACAAGGGGTAGGTATTATGATTTTTTTAAAAAAAGGTATAAGGGGTGGGTATTATGATTTTTTTAAAAAAAGGTACAAGGGGTAGGTATTATGATTTTTTTAAAAAAAGGTATATGGGGTAGGTATTATGATTTTAAAAAAAAGGTATAAGGGGTGGGTATTATGATTTTTAAAAAAAAGGTACAAAGGGTAGGTATTATGATTTTTTTTAAAAAAGGTACAAGGGGTGGGTATTATGATTTAAAAAGGTATAAGGGGTGGGTATTATGATTTTTTTTAAAAAAGGTATAAGGGGTGGGTATTATGATTTTAAAAAAGGTATAAGGGGTGGGTATTATGATTTTTTTAAAAAAGGGTACAAGGGGTAGGTATTATGATTTTTTTAAAAAAGGTATAAGGGGTGGGTATTATGATTTTTTAAAAAAAGGTACAAGGGGTAGGTATTATGATTTTTTTTAAAAAAGGTATAAGGGGTAGGTATTATGATTTTTTTAAAAAAGGTACAAGGGGTAGGTATTATGATTTTTTTTAAAAAGGTATAAGGGGTAGGTATTATGATTTTTTAAAAAAAGGTACAAGGGGTGGGTATTATGATTTTTTTAAAAAAGGTACAAGGGGGGGTATTATGATTTAAAAAAAGGTATAAGGGGTGGGTATTATGATTTTTTTAAAAAAGGTATAAGGGTGGGTATTATGATTTAAAAAAAGGTATAAGGGGTGGGTATTATGATTTTTTTAAAAAAAGGTACAAGGGGTAGGTATTATGATTTTTTTAAAAAAAGGTATAAGGGGTAGGTATTATGATTTTTTTTAAAAAAGATACAAGGGGTGGGTATTATGATTTTTTTTAAAAAAGGTACAAGGGGGGGTATTTTGATTTAAAAAAAGGTATAAGGGGTGGGTATTATGATTTTTTTTAAAAAAGGTATAAGGGGTGGGTATTATGATTTTTTTAAAAAAAGGTACAAGGGGTAGGTATTATGATTTTTTAAAAAAAGGTACAAGGGGTAGGTATTATGATTTTTTTTTAAAAAGGTATAAGGGGTAGTTATTATGATTTTTTTAAAAAAAGGTACAAGGGGTAGGTATTATGATTTTTTTTAAAAAAGGTATAAGGGGTAGGTATTATGATTTTTTTAAAAAAAGGTACAAGGGGTAGGTATTATGATTTTTTTTAAAAAAGGTATAAGGGGTAGGTATTATGATTTTTTTTAAAAAAAGGTACAAGGGGGGGTATTTTGATTTAAAAAAAGGTATAAGGGGTGGGTATTATGATTTTTTTAAAAAAAGGTATAAGGGGGTTATTATGATTTTTTAAAAAAGGTATAAGGGGTAGGTATTATGATTTAAAAAAAGGTATAAGGGGTGGGTATTATGATTTTTTTAAAAAAGGTACAAGGGGTAGGTATTATGATTTTTTTAAAAAAGGTATAAGGGGTAGGTATTATGATTTTTTTTAAAAAAGGTACAAGGGGTGGGTATTATGATTTTTTTAAAAAAAAGGTACAAGGGGGGGTATTTTGATTTAAAAAAAGGTATAAGGGGTGGGTATTATGATTTTTTTAAAAAAAGGTACAAGGGGTAGGTATTATGATTTTTTAAAAAAAAGGTACAAGGGGTAGGTATTATGATTTTAAAAAAAAGGTATAAGGGGTGGGTATTATGATTTTTTTAAAAAAGGTACAAGGGGTAGGTATTATGATTTTTTTTAAAAAAGGTACAAGGGGTGGGTATTATGATTTAAAAAAAGGTATAAGGGGTGGGTATTATGATTTTTTTAAAAAAAGGTACAAGGGGTAGGTATTATGATTTTTTTAAAAAAGGTATAAGGGGTAGGTATTATGATTTTTTTAAAAAAAGGTACAAGGGGTAGGTATTATGATTTTTTTAAAAAAGGTATAAGGGGTAGGTATTATGATTTTAAAAAAAAGGTATAAGGGGTGGGTATTATGATTTTTTTAAAAAAAGGTACAAGGGGTAGGTATTATGATTTTTTTAAAAAAAGGTATAAGGGGTAGGTATTATGATTTTTTAAAAAAAAGGTACAAGGGGTGGGTATTATGATTTTTTTAAAAAAAGGTACAAGGGGGGGTATTTTGATTTAAAAAAAGGTATAAGGGGTGGGTATTATGATTTTTTTTAAAAAAGGTACAACGGGGTAGGTATTATGATTTTTTTTAAAAAAGGTACAAGGGGTGGGTATTATGATTTTTTTAAAAAAGGTACAAGGGGGGTATTTATGATTTAAAAAAAAGGTATAAGGGGTGGGTATTATGATTTTTTAAAAAAAGGTATAAGGGGGGTATTATGATTTTTTTAAAAAAAGGTATAAGGGGTAGGTATTATGATTTTTAAAAAAAGGTATAAGGGGTGGGTATTATGATTTTTTAAAAAAAAGGTACAAGGGGTAGGTATTATGATTTTTTAAAAAAAGGTATAAGGGGTAGGTATTATGATTTTTTTAAAAAAAGGTACAAGGGGTGGGTATTATGATTTTTTTAAAAAAAGGTACAAGGGGGGGTATTTATGATTTTTAAAAAAAGGTATAAGGGGTGGGTATTATGATTTTTTTAAAAAAAGGTACAAGGGGTAGGTATTATGATTTTTTTAAAAAAAGGTATAAGGGGTAGGTATTATGATTTTAAAAAAAAGGTATAAGGGGTGGGTATTATGATTTTTTTAAAAAAAGGTACAAGGGGTAGGTATTATGATTTTTTAAAAAAAGGTACAAGGGGTGGGTATTATGATTTAAAAAAAGGTATAAGGGGTGGGTATTATGATTTTTTTAAAAAAAGGTATAAGGGGTGGGTATTATGATTTAAAAAAAGGTATAAGGGGTGGGTATTATGATTTTTTAAAAAAAGGGTACAAGGGGTAGGTATTATGATTTTTTTTAAAAAAGGTATAAGGGGTAGGTATTATGATTTTTTAAAAAAAGGTACAAGGGGTAGGTATTATGATTTTTTTTAAAAAAGGTATAAGGGGTAGGTATTATGATTTTTTAAAAAAAAGGTACAAGGGGTGGGTATTATGATTTTTTAAAAAAAAGGTACAAGGGGGGGTATTTTGATTTAAAAAAAGGTATAAGGGGTGGGTATTATGATTTTTTTAAAAAAAGGTATAAGGGGTGGGTATTATGATTTAAAAAAAGGTATAAGGGGTGGGTATTATGATTTTTTAAAAAAAGGGTACAAGGGGTAGGTATTATGATTTTTTTAAAAAAAGGTATAAGGGGTGGGTATTATGATTTTTTAAAAAAAAGGTACAAGGGGTAGGTATTATGATTTTTTTTAAAAAAGGTATAAGGGGTAGGTATTATGATTTTAAAAAAAAAAGGTACAAGGGGTAGGTATTATGATTTTTTTTAAAAAAGGTATAAGGGGGTTATTATGATTTTTTTAAAAAAAGGTACAAGGGGTAGGTATTATGATTTTTTTAAAAAAAGGTACAAGGGGTGGGTATTATGATTTTTTTAAAAAAAGGTACAAGGGGGGGTATTTTGATTTAAAAAAAAGGTATAAGGGGTGGGTATTATGATTTTTTTAAAAAAAGGTATAAGGGGGTTATTATGATTTTTTTTAAAAAAGGTATAAGGGGTAGGTATTATGATTTAAAAAAAAGGTATAAGGGGTGGGTATTATGATTTTTTAAAAAAAAGGTACAAGGGGTAGGTATTATGATTTTTTAAAAAAAAGGTATAAGGGGTAGGTATTATGATTTTTAAAAAAAAAGGTACAAGGGGTAGGTATTATGATTTTTTTAAAAAAAGGTATATGGGGTAGGTATTATGATTTTTAAAAAAAGGTATAAGGGGTGGGTATTATGATTTTTTAAAAAAAGGTACAAGGGGTGGGTATTATGATTTTTAAAAAAAGGTATAAGGGGTGGGTATTATGATTTTTTTTAAAAAAAGGGTACAAGGGGTAGGTATTATGATTTTTTTAAAAAAGGTATAAGGGGTGGGTATTATGATTTTTTTAAAAAAAGGTACAAGGGGTAGGTATTATGATTTTTTTTAAAAAAGGTATAAGGGGTAGGTATTATGATTTTTAAAAAAAGGTACAAGGGGTGGGTATTATGATTTTTTTTAAAAAAGGTATAAGGGGTAGGTATTATGATTTTTTTAAAAAAAGGTACAAGGGGTGGGTATTATGATTTTTTTAAAAAAAGGTACAAGGGGGGGTATTATGATTTTAAAAAAAGGTATAAGGGGTGGGTATTATGATTTTTTAAAAAAAGGTATAAGGGGTGGGTATTATGATTTTTAAAAAAAGGTATAAGGGGTGGGTATTATGATTTTTTTAAAAAAAGGTATAAGGGGTAGGTATTATGATTTTTTTAAAAAAAGGTACTAAGGGGTGGGTATTATGATTTTTTTAAAAAAAGGTACAAGGGGTAGGTATTATGATTTTTTTAAAAAAAGGTATAAGGGGTGGGTATTATGATTTTTTAAAAAAAGGTATAAGGGGTGGGTATTATGATTTTTTAA